>NC_139159.1:34575416-35231355 GCF_964270905.1 Leucopleurus acutus | reverse complement strand
ACATATTGGGCGGAGGTACTGAGCTCCAGTCCTGCGCTTCCTGGTGTTGCTCCGGAGAGCGAGGATATTGTATGTTTTTGTTTTTGGTTAATGTCTGATTGATAATTTGAGGAGGATACACAGACATTACCCTTATTATTTGTTGGGGCTGGGGAAGGCCCCGGGAGGAGTTTCCCGACAGTGGTGGCCCATCCTTGTGGGCCACTGAGCAACAATCTGTGCCCAATGTTTTCCCCTATTGCATTTAGGGCATAAACCAGGGATTTTCTGACCATCTGGAGGTTTCTGAGTAGGGAAGGAAGGACTAGGGTTAGAATTAAAAGATCTACATTCTCTAGCAAAATGACCTGCCTTTCTGCATTTAAAACAAGTCTTTGTTTTCTTTTGATTGTTTTTAAACCCCACTTTAGTTAATGCTGCAGCCACAGCAGCACCCTGTATATAAGTAGGCCCAATGTCTGCACAAAGGTGAATATAATCCTCCAATGTTCCCCGTTTTCTCCAAGGTCGAATCGCAGCCTGACACGCATTATTAGCATTTTCAAAAGCAAGTTGCTTAACTACAATCATACCAGTGAGTCCGTCCACAATGAGTCTCCCCACCGCCTGTGACAACCTATCTACAAAATCAGCATATGGTTCATCAGGTCCCTGTCTAAGTTTTGAAAGATCTTCAGTTTTGTGTGTAGAAGGACATTTCCTCCAGGCTTGTAATGCCAAATGATTTATTTGAGGATAAGCAACAAAGGGATAAGTTAATTGATCTTGTAAAGAAAGATATTGTCCTTCCCCAATCAGCATATGGTAATCAACTGGAATATTATGGGCAGCATTCTTTTCTGCTTGTTCAGCAGCCCGTTCATAAAAATCAAACTTCCATATTAAATAATCTCCACCATTTAAACAAGCTCGTGCAATAGACTTCCAATCAGCGGGGGGAAGAGCTTCTCCTGTCAACCATAGCAGTAGTAAAAGGAGCAGTGGGCCCATATTGAGCACAGGCAGATTTTCAATCTTTCAAACCTTTCAAAGGGAGAGCCTGATGCTCCCTAGTAGCTTGTTGAGGATTATTAGGATCAGGTCTTTCTATGACGGGACAACAGAAAATAGGATCTTCTCCTCGTTTTATTGCTCCTTGTACAGCGCGCTGCAAGGGACTGAGCATTTTTACAGATGTGGATTTTTGAGGAAGACAGTCCTTATTAACCTGCAGCTTTTTCACTGACTTATCTATCACAGCCATTAGAAAATCATCCTCAGGATATTTCTCTCTTTTATGTTTACAAGCCTCATCTGTTAAGTCAAAATGTTCCTCTTCATCTAAAATATTTAAATTAATTAGCTCTTTTGGTTTAGGAAGTGGCGACACAGTAGCTGATAATACAGTCTCTCCTTCTGTCAGAGGCTTATGTTTTTCTGACTTTACATTCAAATCAACACTATCATGAGAAGAATCTAAACATATTTTTTATCAGATTCCACAAACTATATGTAACAACAGGAGTATGAGTAGGCCCTCGAGACTTGTAATAATTTTTTAATCTTCTCCAACTTTCTGCCAGATTTCTATGTCAACAGAGCCGCCATCAGGAAACCAGGGAGATACACCATGGATATTCTGTAAAAATTCAGTCAACTGTGAGGTAGAAACTTTATTACCCCGAGCTTTAAGCATCGAAAGTAAAACCTGAGCAAATAATTCATACATCTTTGAGCCCTTTTGCCCCATCTTATTTTACTTCTGACTATTGCCTTATGCCTCTATTAGTTCCACTTTTACTGGTGGCCACACATATTTTGCATAAGGGTTCTCTTACCTGCACTTTCTTTTTCTTTTAATTGCCTTCACGCTTCAGGTCCCTGTTCGAGTGCCACTTGCCGCGGACCAGCCGGAGAAAGAGGATCTCACCGCCCAGGGTCAGAAGGGAAGGGGTAAGGAACTGAAGTAGCACCGACGGATGGGGTCAGAAGGACCAAGACAACTGATGGTTGCAAGGCAAATTTTATTATGCTACAGTTGCAGATTATCTAGCCTAGAAATCGGAAGGTTGCCAGATGGTGGTTTACATTATCTACAGACTGTCTCGGCTCAAGGTTAACTTCCCTGGGAGGAAACCCATAAACCCAGAAGCATCAAAAATAACCTGCATGTGCAGGGGGGAGACAGCTTTGCTTGTCTCATTCTACATTCTTTCTGACCTCTGGGCCCTGGTGATTTATCTCCCATGGAATGGAACAAGGAGGGGAACAAGTAGGGACAGTCCCTTCGAGCAGCGGCCGCATGCCTGGCATGTCCTTACCTGCCCTCAAGGCTGACTGCTTCCCACACGTATGTTGCCTTGTTTAAGCCTCAAGCCCTCGATCCTTTGTTGAAATACAATAATTTCATTCCTATGGTTTTCAATACCAAAAACTCAACCTCCAGGAGGGCTAAAGTCTAATTTGTACTCCAAACCAAGTAGCAATGCAGTTTGCTACTACTGAGACTGAATCCATAAAGACTTCAAGACCACGTCCAGAAGACAAGTTATTATATATAATACCCTAGAAGGTCTGAAACATAATTATCATATACATAGCTGGTCCTTCAGAGCTTTTTACCTATAACATGTTTTTTGATGAAAGTTATTTAATGTACTGGAGATAACTGTGACTTACTGATCAAATATTTGAATACTTATACTTACCTGGGATTTCATTTCTGCTGAAAGAAAAAGGTAGAACAGGACTCACTAAAAAAAACAAACAAACATTAGAAATGAAAGTAAAAATCTTAACACACACTATCACTTTTGGAAGCAGCATAGAGGGGCAGCCAACGGTAAAACACTGGTGAAATAGGTCAAAACTCTAGGCCAAAAATCCATTATTATTATCATCAGTGACAGTACCACAACTGTGCCCTTCAGAATTAATAATCGCTCCTAAGAATCTTCATTTGGCACCAGATGATGCGGCTAAGAGAAACACTCTGGGAGGTTTTGAATCAGACTTGGTTTTTTGTTAGCCAAGTTACAGGAGAATTTTTAAAGTGGGGGGAAGGGAAGAAGCAAACGGACCAGGAAAAGAATTTAAGCCATCATCTATAAACCAACAAAGCACTGATAGTTCCAAACATTATGTCAGACACTAAAATGACTGATATAGGCTCAAGTGGTTTATAAAACCTATAAAAAGACTACACCAGCAAAGTTCCCATTTATCTGTAGAGTTCAGAAACTAAAACAAGGAATATTTTAGCTTAAAAGCTTATCTCAAGAGAATCATACACACTTCACATGAATACAAATACCCGAAACCAAACATTTTTAAAAGCTCCAATACCCAAAATATAAAGAAAAATATTAATTCAGAAGACTCGATCAATCCATGATAATCACAAAACGGCTGGGCAATCTCTATCTCCCTTCCACACTAACCATCCATCCCATGGAAGACCAAGGGAGAACAGACCTTCCAGACTTACCTTCCAGACCTTCCAGACACCTGGCTGCTGCAAAATTCTATGGAGACTCCTTGTGCAACAGCAGTTTCCCATCTCTTGTGTCTCTCCCTATCGTGATCATGATCATGCAGGAAGCAAGTCTGGCTGTGCTATTTCTTATCATTGACTGTCACCCATCTGCAGCATGGTATTGTACAGATAAGGAAAAAGTAGTTCCCTTTCCCCCAGAAGGTTGAGGCTCAGGTACAGGGTAATTCTCCTGTGCACACAGTCATTATTTAGGCCGACTCAGTGACTTCAACAGGCGTAATCATGTGATCAGGTTTGTTGCCAGCTGCGTAATGCTCCCACATCTGTAGATAGAGCCGCTCTAGGTCCATTGTGTATTGTTTGGTGTTGAACAGAGGGCTAGATGTTCTCTGCTTCCAGACTTTGCCACGAATTTTCTTCAGGTATTCTAGATCAGTTCCCAGTTTCACAGCTATGTCTTCATATTCTTGTCTATTTTGAGCAATAAGCTCAAGACAGCCTAAACAAGTGAGCTGGGAAGCTGCAACTCGGGAAGCAAGAGTCTCTCCTGGCATAGTCACCACGGGTGTCCCTGACCAAAGGACATCCATCCCTGTGGTGTGTCCATTACAGAGTGGAGTGTCCAAGCAGACATCAGCCAGCTGGCCTCTCCGAACATGTTCCTCTTTAGGAGCAACAGGTGAAAAAATGATACGCTTCTGGGGAAGGCCCATATTTTGTGCATACTGTTGAATATTAGGTTCTCCTACTGCTGGAAAACGCAACAGCCACAGTACACTATTGGGAACACGCTTCAGAATATTTGCCCACATCTGCAAAGTAGATGGGTCAATTTTATATAACTGATTGAAGTTACAGTACACAATGGCATCTTCCGGTAACCCGTACTGAGAACGGGTGGTTACAATAATGGTACGGGGAACCTCCTCTCCAGTGGCAGCCTTAATGTTGATCTGGGTAGTTGCCAGTCCATTGCTAAGACTGAATCCATTAATTGTTATCTGAATTTGTCCTCTGTTAATCATTTCAATAACTGCCTCTGCAATAGTATTCATAGGAATGACAGGCATATTAAGAGCCGTATTACTGCTGTCTGCGTTGTCTCCTCCATCAGGACATTTCATCTTGACAATCTGCACATCTGGGAGACTATCAAGAAATGCTTTGAGGTCGATGCCATTCAGCACAATCCGATTGTCATAAATGTGCCCATTGGACTTAAAATCGATGACTGCCTTCTTCTTCAGGTGAGGGAACATATTAGCATGATCACCAATAAAGAAAGTACGGGGCATATAAGCCAGTTTCTCAGAATACTGCTCAGCAACTTCAGCAGGTGAAGTTTCCTGATCAGTGATGATATAATCCATGAAAAGCACGCCACTGGTCCCAGGGTAGCCCAGCCACATTGCCTGAATAGGAGCTGGCCTGAGAGCAAAGAGTTCATTTCGAGCACCCCTGGTATAACCATTCATATTTACAAGGATGTGTATACCATCTTGATGGATGCGATCAGCTGCTTTCCCATTGCATGGAATCTGAGAAAGATCAATGAAATGATGGGCTTCTGCCATCACCTTCGCTCGGAAGTTTGTGCCATCATCTGGGCTCAGGGCATAACAGAATACCTCAAATTTATCAGGATTGTGCATGCCTGGAATAGACTGCATAAGATGAGAAGTAGGATGATTCCCAAAGTCAGAACTCACGTATCCTACACGCAGTCGACCATCACTGAGCTTCAAGTCTTTTGGATGTTCGTACGGTGGTTTATGAAGGACACTGATCTCATCCAAGCAGAGGTTCCCATGGCTCTCAGCAATAGCCTTCCTGAAGCCATGAGAAAGAGGATAGAGCATACTATGATGAGGCTGCACAGAAGGTAACCTATTCTTCTCCAGCTGGTCAGCCACAATGCTGACCAACTTCTTCATTCGCTCATCATAGTCTGTCCAATCACAGACAATCTGCAGGCAGTGAGCCAAATCACAATAAGCGTCAGGAAAATCAGGTTCAAGCTTCAGAGCAGTGCGATAAGAAGCAATTGCTTCTGGAATATTCCCTGAATACTTGTGGATGGAAGCCAGATTGCTGTGGGCATCCGCAAGTGCAGGGTTAATCTGAATGGCACGAGTATAACACTGCAAGGCTCCCTGAACATCCTGCATCTCCTTTAGAGTGTTTCCCATGTTACAATAGGCATCAGCAAAGGTAGGACTGATTCGAACAGCCTCCTTATAATGCATCAGAGCTTCCTGCAGTTTTCCCTGCTGCTGCAATACACTTGCTAAATTTGAATGGGCAACAGCAAACTCTGGGAAGACTTCTAATGCTTTACAATACAAGCGAACTGCCTCTTCAATGTTTCCCTGGTCTCCTTTGATATTGGCTAGGTTATTCAGAGAGTCTGCATGGGTGGGACACAGCCGCAGAGCTGTATTATAACACTCTTCTGCTTCGGCAACACTGCCCTTCTCTTCCAGAGCGTTGGCTAGGTTGCAGTAAGCATCAGGGAAATGTGGTTGCAATTCAATAGCTCGCCTGCAGGTGTCTATTGCCAGATCTATCAGGCCTTGCTCATAGTATACACAAGCCAGGTTGGCATGTACCACTGCATGATTTGGGCTCAAGCTTAGGGCACAAAGGTAAGCTGCCACAGCTCTGTCAAAAATCCGTGCCTCTTTCAAGACATTTCCTAAATTGATATAAGCATCCAGAAAATTGGGGTCAAGGGTGACAGCCTTTTCAAAGTGATGAATTGCAAGCCAAATCTCCCCTTGTGCATTGAAAACACAGCCAAGATTACTCCAAGCTACTGCAAAGTTCGGTTGCGTCTCCATTGCTTTCAAATAACATGCCTTGGCTCCTTCCAAGCGACCCAGGGCTTTGAGCAGGTTCCCCAGGTCACTGCGAACACAGTACAAATCAGGATTGCACTGAAGAGCAGAGACGTAAGCTTGTACTGCCCCTTCCATGTCGCCTGCTGCTACCAAAGCGGCTGCCAGGTTAATATAACCATCGATGAAATCTGGTTTGAGATGCAATGCATGCCGGTAATGCTCAATTGCTTCCTGCAACTGCCCTCTTTCCTTGTACACATTCCCCAAATTCGAATAGGCTTCTGCCAGAAGAGGGTTCTGTTTAATTGCCAGAGTACTAAAGTGGGCAGATCTGTCCAGCCTTCGACACTGGAAGTGTAGAGATGAAAGTAATAAAAGTACTCCAGTATTGTCTGGCTCTTGTCTCCACAGCTGCATGCAGTGTCTCTCAGCTGCCTCAAAATCTCCTGCCTGATACTCTCGATGTGCCAACTCAGCTAACCCTTGGAAGGAAAGCATACGTTTTGTTGGTTCTGTGCTGTCGGCCACGTTGCCCACAGAAGACGCCATCTGGAGCTTCTGGAGAGAGTGAGAAAAGGGGGTAATTGAGTCCCGCTGCCGCCACTACTGGCAAGAATATTTCTAGAGGTAGCAAGTACGAGGGCAGCAGCCGTACCACTGCTTTGACAGGCTTAAGCGGCGGCGACAGTTACAGGCACCGAACCTTAGGAACTCTGGTTGGTCGTCTAACTCTCATGCTCTTGAAATCTTAATTCTTAACCCTGCCCTCTTCCACCATTTTTCTCCTAATCAGGGAATAAAAATTACCTATACACTTGCCTTAGAAGAAATCAAAAGTCAGTAGTCCAAACACTTTTCAAAATTTTGATTTCTGCCCAGTTGGAAAGGAAATACATGATTGACTTTACTTCATCATTCATATAGTCAATGTGGAAAACATTAGGGCCGTGAATTTCAATACAGTAAGATCAGAAAATTTTAAATTGGCCTTCCCAAACCACTAATAAGTAACCAATGTTGTATATAATGCTAAAATCTTAGAGACTGAGTTTGATATTTTAAAAGTTCTGAAAGGATTAGCTAATTTCTCCTCATCATATTTCTCATGCCTCAAACCTGAGTATTACATTTTTAAAAATAAATTTATTTATCTTTATTTATTTATTTTTATTTTGGCTGCGTTGGGTCTTCAATGCTGCGTGCAGACTTTCTCTAGTTGTGGCGAGCGGGGGCTACTCTTTGTTGCGGTGCCTGGGCTTCTCATCACAGCAGCTTCTATTGTTGTTCCACAACTCTATGGGTTCCTTTTTAGGTCCTATGAAGAACCCTAGAAATTAGTTCATGGAATTATAAGTTTTTGCAAAATTGTCAAAAGTGAGATATTTTAACTTCCATCAGGTAAGACCAGCGTCTCTTTCTTTGCCAATTTTCCTTCTATCATATTCCGTTATGTTGGATCATATTGGAATGGCCACAGGCTTTTTTGAAATCTGGCTAAGGAGATTTTCTTTTTTCTGTGGTACGCGGGCCTCTCACTGTTGTGGCCTCTCCCGTTGTGGAGCACAGGCTCTGGACGCACAGGCTCAGCGGCCATGGCTCACGGGCCTAGCCGCTCCGCGGCATGTGGGATCTTCCCGGACCGGGACACGAACCCGTGTCCCCTGCGTCGGCAGGTGGACTCTCAACCACTGCGCCACCAGGGAAGCCCTAAGGAGATGTTTTAAGTGAGGCTATTATGTGATTTTCAGACACCGCCATATGTAATTGACTATATACTATCGCATTACAGGAATAACTTCCAGTACTCATACTGACTACTCTACTGACTTAACCTAGCACAAGACACAGAAGCATAAGGACAGAAACCACCTTACAATATAGCCATGTCTTGCACTTCACAGCTCTCAAAGCATGTGCGTTTGAAGAAGAAAAAAAGAACTGAAAAGTACAAAACCAGAAGCTATTCTGTGGAAAATTATTTCAATCATCAGGCATGTGAAAGATAAGTCAAAGATTCAGTTCTCATCAATGCTTAGTCAAAACGGAAATTTTCTTCTGTCAAGAATATACTCCAGGGGCTTCCCTGATGGCACAGTGGTTAAGAAGCCACTGCCAATGCAGGGGACAAGGGTTCGAGCCCTGGTCCGGGAAGATCCCACATGCCACGGAGCAACTAAGCCGGTGTGCCACAACTACGGAACCTGCGCTCTAGAGCCCGTGAGCCACGACTATTGAGCCTGCTAGCCACAACTACTGAAGCCTCCGTGCCTAGCGCCCATGCTCTGCAACAAGAGAAGCCACCGCAATGAGAAGCCTGTGCACCGCAACGAAGAGTAGCCCCCAGTCCCTGCAAGTAGAGAAAGCCTGCGCACAGCAACAAAGACCCAACACAGCCAAAAATAAATAAATGAATGAATGAATGAATGAATGAATGAATATACTCCATCAACAATGTGTGTAATGGAATGGTGTGAATGAGTATTTTATCAGAATCCCTGTAATGCACAAACCTATAGCAGTACTGAAATCAGTAATGCATTTATAATAGTAAATACTCATGAGGAAGTAATCCATAGAGGTTTTCTCAAAGTTAACAATGAAAATTAATATGACATTATCAATAATAAATTGTGAAGCTGAAATAAACTTTTCTAAACTATTAATAACTAGAAGCAAATTCTAATCAACCATGTTACAAGAAATCTATGTCTAAAAACTACAAAGTTTATTTCTTAAAATTTCATTTCGAAAATACATAAACTGTCATATGAGGAGGCAGTTAAAGAATATATAGCTAAAAGAGTGGGGGAAAAGCTTTATAGAGACACATCTGGCAGTAGTTCATTTTTAAATGTCATTTTTCTAGATTTTGTGACACCTATAGTATTGATATTTGAAAGCATTTAAAAAATTGTAATTTGAAGATTTGCTACTTCCAGGTAGAATAAAATATTTTGAAGCAAAACAACGTTTCCACTGAGAAAAACAAAAAAAGCCAAATAAAATAGCCAGCATTCAATCAAAAAGTTCTAGACAAACCAAGAGATAGAATCATATGGCTAAAATTCTAAGAAAAGAGCAGATAATACAAAAATATTTATATAAGATATTGTGTATCTTTATCAGGAAAAGTCTTTATCAAGAAAAGACTTTAAAATCATCAGAATTAATATTGTATTTTATTTGTATATTATATTTATATATAGATATTTATATATTTATATAAAGAACTTAAAGATAAAGCCCTAGTTAAGGCAGTGACAATAGCAGTAGCAGTGGGAGTGAAAAGAAATGGTTATATTCAAGCATATTTTGTCAGGAAAAGTCCAAGATCAAATGTCTGACTGCATACATGGGATGGATAGACGGAGTGGGAAAAATCAAAGTTACCTATAGAGGTTCTAGTGAAGATGGGTTGCCGTCACCCAACCCAAGGGGCTGCGATCATCCCCAAGGTCTAGGAGACTCAAAGGGAAGGTCATGGTCAGAGGCAAAGTTAATTGGTGGGAAAATAAGACTCCCAGTCTCCCCATCTCCTTATACCAGTTTTTTTTGGTAACATCTTTATTGGAGTATAATTGCTTTACAATGGTGTGTTAGTTTCTGCTTTATAACAAAGTAAATCAGTTATACATATGTCCCCATATCTCCTCCCTCTTGCATCTCCCTCCCTCCCACCCTCCCTATCCCACCCCTCTAGGTGGTCACAAAGCACCGAGCGCATCTCCCTGTGCTATGCGGCTGCTTCCCACTAGCTATCTATTCCTTATACCAGTTTTGTTTTTCTGCTCATATACGTAGCAGCATTTCATTCAAGGGGAAAGTCATTGATCTGACTGGTCAAATTAAACAACATAGTTCACGGCACATTTACAATGGTTAGTTCCTCCACAATTTAGAAAGTCACATTCACAATTTCCCTCTTCCTACGCCGTGGAACACATTGGCCATTCCTCCAAAGTTTCCACTCCACAGAGTGGACCAGAGATGACGTGAGCCCAGAACTGAGAGCTTGGCATGAGACGGTGTCAGCCCCACGTAGAGCTCTGGCATAAGTTATAACCCATCCCAGCTCTACAGAGAGCTCTGCATGGAATCCTGGGAGTAAACTCAGCCATAATAATGTGATTCTGTTTTTCATTTGCTTTTCTTCCTTGCTTAACTTTCCCTGGCCACTCTGACAAACAAACTTTCAGGCATTCCTGGGCCACTCACTAACTTTATTCCATTTAATCTCATCCAGATTCCCAAGAAAATTACTAACTATAAGGAGGGATATTTGGAACATGGTGAGTTTTAGATGCCTGAAATATACAGGTCATTGAATCCAGTTAAGTAGCAAATTATCTGGATCTCAAATATGCCAGTAGAATAGCAGACTAAGCTCAATATAATGTACTCTTACTGGAGACACATGTAAATTCTGGGTCAATTTTGAAAAAGTTAAAAGCACGTAGCTGAGATTAAAAGAAAGAAAGGAACACCTGCATGTTTCAGAAAGTAACAGAGAAATTAAATCCAGAGAAAGAAGAGCGGACTGATGTCTGTGGGTTCCGTTCCTTAGTATAGGCCTTATGTAAATAGGGGCTGGAGCAAGAAATCTAACATTACCTTGTGGCCAGGAATTTATAGACTCAGGATGGAACAATATTGAGAAGTTGGTACAGATATCCTACAGAAATTTCATGAGGAACTGCTTAGTCCATTAAGAGGGCCAAGGGCAGTGGTGAGGAAGATTGATATCTCTTGAAAACCTTCAGGTACAGAAAACAGCAACACCTCTGAAAAGTAGGCCTCTCCTTCCCAGCGTTGTGATGGCCAGGTTGTCACTAACCTGTAAGGCCCTGTATGAATCAGAAACTGCAAGGAGAGTAATTCAAAGAAAAACAGATGCAGGATGGGTGTGGCAATAAATCCTAGGACCCTATCAGAAACAAAATTAAAACCACTCTAAAGGGAAATTTTAACAAACCAGAGCAGATAGTATCCTAACCAGAACAGAATAATAATTCTGAGGAAGTTACTTTAGTTATTTAAGTAATATTCAATGCATTTCCATGGCCAGGCCCTTTTGAAGAATTCTAAAACATATACAAACAATTCGTTTACATCTTCTATATCCCACCATCCAGAGCAAAATTCACTTAAGTACTGTACTGGTGGAAATTGGGCAGCACTATGGAGACAATAAAAAGGTGTTTACCATCAAAAAACGTCAAGGTAAGAAAGATAATGTCTAATTTTTAATTATCCTGTGGTTTATTGAAATCTTTTGGAAACCCAAAATAGAGAAAATCTAGGAGGCAATGAAGACTTAAATCTTTAGAGATTTATCAACTCATCTATAAAAGCTTTATTAATCTCTTCTTTTAATACCACTCCTGAGAGGTATAAATGTGTCCAGTGATAGGGTTGAAGAAGCCTGAGAGAATTTCAATTGTTTACTATACTTGGTCAGCTATTAAGACCTTTCAGGAGCATCTTGATTTTCATGGCATCATCCAACAAAAAGCAGGATATTTTGCAGAAAGTCCTGGTCCACTTTTTGGCTTGCTTTTGTGTTTATGTTTTTGGTTTTCTCACATTGGGCGGTACATTAGGCTACCTATTGCACACTCCCTCATTCATGCATGCATTCATTCAAACAATATTTACTGAGTTGAGATATTTAATTAACACCCAATAAATGATGTTTAGATGAATGAATGCGCTTTTTATCAAAGTAAGTGTAAGTACTGAGAAAAATTACAGAATGTATGATCCCAGCCCCACAAAAGCGTATAATTGTGTTGAGGATATAACATATGCTGGTGAAATAACTAATATATCATATTGGACAGTTTCTAAGTTCAAAAATGAGTTTTTGTAAATAATCAGAGCCTAAGGAGGACAAAGAAGGGACAGTTCATTATGGGTTGAATCTATCAATAAATGTACATTTCAGATGAGATTTGAGATTGACCTTAAAGAAAGAAGAGGACTTAGATATATGAACAGAGAACAAAAAAGGCATGGTGATAGCATGTGCATAGATAGTGTGGCCAATATTTATGTTCTTCATTAAAGACAGTCAGAGATAACCCAAATGTAACTGTTTCCATGGGTCCATTCTCAGTATCCAAACAAAACGGCAAATCCTATCTTAGTAAAACTAATGAAAAACACAGTCTTTAACGAAGACATTGTGAAGGAAAGGGGGAGAGAAAGGCTTGCGTCCCACACCACACAACAAAACTTATTTAATTATTTGTTTCATTTTCTCCCTCTGAAAATTTCCTCTCCCTCTCTCTGTACGTCTCTCTTCTCCCACATCTGGCCACACTCTACCAGCCACCTTTCCAGATCTTTCCAGAACTCTCCATCCTAGTTTCATTATGCCACAAGTTGAACATCTCACAGGTCTCCAGGATGCATCCTCATCACTTATTCCACAAAGACAAACAAAGGACACTTCTCAGGATCAAGTTTCTTGGAAGGAAGAGGTCACGAGGAGTGATTATAAATAACGTAAGGTGGAGAGCAGTGACTTAAAATACCATTTTTCCTCTTAGAATGTGAATACAGGGAACTTTGGGAAACTAGAAAATCTAGAAAGGATTCATTGATAATTGTTTATTTTCAATGAATAAAATAAAATGTAATAATACGGCTAAACTCTGACAGATTAACTTTTTCAAAAGTTGCTTTCACACACCTTCACTATTGGGATGTTTGATACACACATCTTTCTTCTTTCTTTGCAGATACTGGCACCAAACTTTCAAACAATAAGAACCTTCCCATAAGTCCCTTGCCAGGCAAGATTAAGGTATAACAATCCAAACAGATTTTTGAAGAAGATAACTGGTTGAAAGCACAGGAAAAGAGCTGGGTTGCTCTTTTTCAACGGTCACATGATGAGTAATGTGGGAATTGGTTTACAAAGTCTCTCTCCATGAGGGGCTAAGGTTAAGATTAGAACTTCTGAGGCCAGAAGAGCAAAATAACTACAACAACACACATATTTTCAAGAGCCGCCCTTTGGATGTGAGGAATTGATTTTTCCCACGCTTTTTTCAGCAACCCAACTGGTGTCTTTATTAAATGACATAAGGGAATACAGTGTGGCCAAGAAGGCTTAGATTTCCTTAGCCGCAAGTCAGATATTCTCAAGTGACTGTCCACTCAAATTAAAAAGAGAGATTTACAAGAGGAAACTGGATACAACTGAGTGTACTTTTATTTCAACCCTTTATCTGAATGCTTTGTTTTGATTTCAGTTCTCCACTGAAGTTGCCTACATTAATATATTTTTAAGAACATTTCCTTAAGTTGAAGTATTCATTCAGTATATTCATTTACTATAATTGAGAAAAGCCAAATGACTTAGGCAAATTCATTTCTATATTGCCACAGCAGTGTATTGTGAACTAAATGACACCTGGCAGTTCTTTACTCAGATACTAACTCAATTAGAAGGCAGAACAAGGATACCTACCCATTGAGGGAAGGAAAGGTCACTTAGCCTCTGTAGCTGTCTTAGGTCTCTTATCATCACAGTAACAAACTGAAGACTAAAAACCATACGATCATCTCAATAGATGCAGAAAAAGCTTTTGAAAAAATTCAATATCCATTCATGGTAAAAACTCTCCAGAAAGTGGGCATACAGGGAACATACCTCAACATAATAAAGGCCATATATGACAAGCCCATAGCTATCATACTCAATGGTGAAAAGCTGAAAGCATTTCCCCTAAGATCAGGAACAAGACAAGGATGCCCACTCTCACCACTTTTATTGAACAGAGTTTTGGAAGTCCTAGCCACAGCAATCAGACAAGAAAAAATAAATAAATAAAAGGACTCCAAAATGGAAAGGAAAAAGTAAAACTGTCACTGTTTGCAGATGGCATGATACATAGAAAATCTGAAAGACACCATCAAAAAACTATTCGAGCTCAAACATGAACTTGGTAAATTTGCAGGATACAATAGATTTCTATATATAAATTTTGTATTTCTATACACTCACAGTGAACTATCAGAAAGAGAAATTAAGGAAACAATCCCATTTACAATCACATAAAAAAGAATAAAATACATTAAGAATAAACCTGCCTAAGGAGGTAAAAGACCTGTACCCAGGAAACTATATGACACTCATAAAAGAAATGAAAGATGACACAAACAGCTGGAAAGATATACCATGGTCACGGAGTGGAAGAATTAATATTGTTAAAATGACCATCATACCCAAGGACATCTACGCATTCAATGCAGTCTGTATCAACATATCAAGGGCATTTTCCACAGACCTAGAACAAATAATTTTAAAGTTTGTATGGAAACACAAAAGATCCTGAATAGCTAAAACAGTCTTGAGAAAGAAGAACACAACTGGAGGAATCATGCTCCCTGGCTTCAGACTGTGCTACAAACCTACAGTAATCAAAACAGTATGGTACCGGCACAACAACATCCATCACTGGAACAGAATAGAGAGCCCAGAAAGAAACCCATGCACTTATGGTCAATGAATCTATGACAAAGGAGGCAAGAATATGCAATGGAGAAAAGTCTGGGCTTCCTTAGGGATGGTTTCATCAATTAATTTGTTTTCTTAAATGGACCATACTTTTCCATGTCTTTGTATACCTTGTGAGTTTTTTGGTTGAACATTTGGCTTTCAAATATTATAATGTGGTGTCTATGGAAATCAGATTCTCCCACTTTCCCAGGGTTTTCTGGGCTTTGGATTGTTGAAGGCTGTAGTAGTCTGTTTGTTTAGGGACCTTTCCAAACTAGTTTTGCAATGACTGTACCCCTTATCGTATGTAGGCACTGAAGTCTCTGTTCCTTTAGTTCATGTTTAGCTAATGTTTTGACAGAGATGTCCTTGAATTCCCGCACCTAAGACAAACAAAAACAAATATACACAAGCACATCCACATGCACACTCAAAACCACACACCTCTCCCCATTGTGCAGATTGCTGGATCACTCCTTCAACATTTAGCTGACCTGCACTGAGGTCAGGGCTCAGCCCATGGTAAAAGCTTAGAGACTCCTCTGGTGTTTTCAGAACATGCATCTTATCTTGAGTATGCATGTGGCTTTCTTAATTTCTCTGGACACATGTGTACTTTTTGTATGTTCTAAGTTCCCAAAGAATCTCCCCCAACTTTTGCTCCTGCATCTTATGTGGTCTATTGTATTTCAATGCACAGTCTTCTGCCCCAGCCATCTGTGCTTTGTCAGTTCACCTTGCACTTTTTTTGAGCAATGACCGCTGCTTTTCCAGACTGTGTTCCAGGTTAGCTAAGACAGAGATAAGCATCTTGTGTCAGTCCTTCAGGTAGCTCCCAGACAGGTTAGAACAGATACACATAATAATCCGAGAGTATGGGCTCTTCTGCTCCCTCCTGAAGCAGGATTGAGGGCCCCATACTACGAATGGTCTGCTGCTACTTTAAGACTATCACTGCATTAAGACCCCACCACTTTAAGACCACCACTACACTAAGAGTAGATGGGGCAAGGGCAAGTAAAAATGACACAAAGCTTTCCTGCCATTTTCATATTGCCTCTTCCCTGGTTCAGTATGTGTTTGGTTGCTGTAAATCTTTGCCTGATTTCAGGACTAAGAGAAACTCAAGGAACGCCACAACAAGAAACAGTATAATCAAACTCTCAGATGCCAAAAGACACAGAAAGAATCTTTACTCCCAAAGGAGAAAGAAAAAACAAATTTGTTACAAAGCAGGGATCCTCAAAAAGATTCATAGCTAATTTCCTATCTGAAACCATGGAGGCAAGAGGCCAGACATATTTAAAGTGCTGAAAGAAAAAAACTGTCCACCAAGAATTCTATATTTGGCCAAACTGGTTTCAAAACTTAGGGAGAAATTAACACATTCCCAGATGAACAAAGGCTGAGGGCGTTTGTTTTACAACTTCCTAACGCTGCCCTATGACAAATGCTAAATTGAACCTTCAGGTTGAAATGAAAGGACACTAGACAGCAACTCGAAGCTGTATAAAGAAATAGAAATCTCCAGTAAAGATAAATACATGGGCAGATACTAAAGCCAGTATTGTGCTACTGGCTTGTAACTCTAGTTTTTATTTCTTACATGATTGAAAAAACAAATGCATAAAATAATCATAAATCCATGTTATTGGGCTCACAAAGTATAAAGGTGTAATTTGTGACAACAATAATGTAAGGAGGAGGAATGGAACTGTAGAGGAACAGAGTTTCTGTGTGCTATTGAAGTTGGTTTCAATTCAAATGATACTGGTTGAACTTTAGAAGGGTAAATGTAATCTTCTTGATAACCACAAAGAAAATATCAATAGACTATATGCAAAAAGAAATGAAAAAGGAATCAAGAGTTCACTACAACAAAATCGGCTAAGCACAGAAGAAGTCAGTAATGGAGTAAATGAGGGGCAAAAAATGCATAAGACATACAGAAAACAACCAGGAAACAGAATTAAGTTCTTCCTCATCAGTAAGTTTTGAAAAAGTGGATTAAGCTCTCCAATAAAAAGATAAATATTGGCAGAGTGGACCTTAAAAACATCCATAATCCAAGTATATGCTGTCCGCAAAAAACTCACTTGATTTCAAGAGACACAAGTTGGTTGAAAGTTAAAGCACAGAATAAAATATCCCATGCAAATAGTAACAAAAAGAAAGAAAGAGAGAGAGAGAGAAAAAGGAAGGAAGGAAGGAAGGAAGATAGATCTGGGATGGCTACGTTAATATCACACAAAATAAACTTTAAATCAAAAACTATCACAAGAGGAAAAGGAGGCCACTATATGTTGATAACAAGTTCAATCTATCAAGGAGATATAACAACTATAAACATATATGTACCAAACATCCCCCAAATATGTGAAGCAGACATTGACAGAATTGAAGGAAGAAATAGATAGTTCTAAAATAATAGTTGGAGATCAATACCTTGCTTTCAATAATGGATAACACATCTAGACAGATCAGTAGAGAGGTAGGGGGACTGAATAACACATTTAACCAAATAAACCTAACAGCCATATATAGATCACTCCACTCAACAACAGCAGAATACACATTTTTCTCAAGTACACATGGAACATTCTCCAGGAAAGACCATATGTTACGCCACAATACAAGTACCAATACATTTTTAAGAAACTGAAATCATACAAAGTATCTTCTTTAGCCACAGTGAAAGGAAGGTAGAAATCAATAACAGAACCATTGGTAGCCATTTCCCATCATGCCTGCCACACATGATATAAAGCAATGAAGGGGAAAACATAATTGACCATTTAGAAAAGTGGGAAAGAGGACATACCATTGACACAGAGTGTGTGCTGTTTCCCGTTCTCAGGGATAGAAATAAATTAGCATCATTTATTCATTAGTGTGTTCTTGGTCAATCATTGCGCAGCCAGTGTTTCTGCCTGATGGGAAGATTTCCTATACTCAGTGTTGAGTGGAGACAACCTTGAAAGGGACATTTAAAAGGATTATACTGTGATGGGCTTAGCAGTACCCTTCCTCCTATGCCAGTATTTAGGCTGGGGTATTTCCATGCAGTGTGTACAATCGTAGGCCCCAGGTCACCAGAATTTAGTTGGATTCGTTTTGTTAATACATTCCCTCAGTACTTTGTCTTTTATTTCACTGTTGCATTTACTTCATTCTTTATTATCACTGCGAAACAACTTTGTTTCCTGTTCAGATGCCAAAAAGTGGATATCAATACCTCCTGAGTTTTACACATCACAGATCTGTTTTACATATCAGAGACAGAGACAGCAACTATTTCCAATGACTTTGAGACATGCTTTGAACATGTGATTAACATGTGGAGTGTTGAAATGTGTGTCGAGCTCATGACACTTGCTCTAAAAGGTTTCAAACTGCAAAGATTTAAAAATCTTTATCTTTGAATAGTTTTCCTGTGCTGTCCCTTTGTGTCAGACTGTTAATGTGCAGTCTGGCACCTTTAAATAATGTGGCTTTGTAACCAATTATTTACATGTTGTTTTATCCACAGAGAATCTTTTTTTTAAAAAAATAAATTTATTTATTTTTGGCTGTGTTGGGTCTTTGTTGCTGCACATGGGCTTTCTCTAGTTGGGGCGAGTGGGGGCTACTCTACATTGTGGTGTGCGGGCTCCTCATTGCTGTGGCTTCTCTCGTTGCGGAGCACGGGCTCTAGGCACTGGGGTTTCAGTAGTTGTGGCACGCGGGCTTCAGTAGTTGTGGCTCATTGGCCCTAGAGCACAGGCTCAGTAGTTGTGGCGCACGGGCTTAGTTGCTCCGCGGCATGTGGGATATTCCCAGACCAGGGCCCGAACCCATGTCCCCTGCACTGGCAGGAGGATTCCCAACCACTGTGCCACCAGGGAAGTCCCCACACAGAGAATCTTAAGGTCAAAACATACAACTCGATTAACTACACGTCCTCCTGTTCACATTTCCCTCATCTTTTCTTCATCTTCTGTCTATGTTTCCTTGGCCCTGTTTATATTAAGTGCTTTTGCCATTATATTTGATTGTCTGTATTCAGGTGAGTTACCACAATGCTTTATGAGACATGGTAGGATATAAATGCATTTAAGTTATATATATATATACATATATATATATATATATGTGTGTGTATATATATATATATATGCAGTTTGCTTGAGTGCAGTGTTTTTTGTTTTCTGTACTGAATTCATTAGCATGGGTCGGTATAAAATTTAGCATAGGTCAATATGTAATTTGTAAACTAATAAGGTCTTAAAAGTGAGGAATTAAGTCTTTTAAATTTAATTATTTATTGTAAAGAGCAGAATAGCATACATAAACAGGTGCCTAAGGAAAATTTGTATTCTAATATGGAACTCTCATGAACACTTTTTTTTTCTTCTAATGGTATGATAGTAGGCCATTTGATTATTTCTATTTTTACGGCTTTAACTTTAGAACAATGAAATATTCGTAAATTTTAAAAAAGTATTTTTCTTTATTTGATGCGGGTGGGATACTGGAGAAATGAAAGGTCAAACACCTATTGAGGAATCCATACTTGTCTATATATTGTGTACTTTTATTTCAAGAACTGATTTAAAATTCCTAAAAGGATGCTATAATAAGTTATTATGCCATTTTACAGACTGAATTAAGTCAATTTCAGGGAGGTATGAAACTTGCCTAAGGCTATCCAGCTACCAAGCAGTAGAAGTGAGAATTAAATCCAGGTATACCTATCGCCAAAGTTTCTGCTCATCACTTTACATCATCCACTTTTAATAACCAATGCTTTCCTGCTTACAAATATGACTGAGGTTGCCAGACAGTCAACATTCCTTTTTAATCAGATAGAAAAATTACTGTTGACTCTCTAAAGACATATTCCTTTCCCATTAAGTGACTTTAGTTGTTCAAATGATACTTCCAGACAGTAGTAATCATACAGTTGGGGACTAAGAACAGAACTCGGGGATGTGTCTAGCAGTCAGTAAAGACCAACTGGGCTCACTGATGATATTTACGGTCATTTCCTCTAGACTAACATAATCTTATTAATAAGACCCTAATAATTCACAGCAGTGCCCTTGCCTGATTGTTTGTTCTTCTCCCTCTATCACTCTCTCTTTCCCCATATTATTATTATTTTTGGTGAATTAAATTCAGGGATTAGTACTCAGGAGTACTCGTCACAAAAGCAGAGAATCTTAGCTCACACCAAAGGAAGAAAATAGAGAAAAAGTATAAATTATATGAATACACACACATACACACATGTGCCAACTATATGCTGCACTTCTCCAAAATCTATTCAGTATCTGCACATTTACTGTATATTAGCAGTAAGACCAGAAATGAGCGTAACGCTGTTTACAAGGCACAGAAAAGAGACCCAAATATGGAAATTACTAGCAATGAGAATGGGGAAGAAAGACTACAACAAGGAATGTAGATGATATTTTTGTTTCCTAGCTATGATGCCAAATATTGAACTTTCAACTTGAGACAAGGAGGCCATAAAAAGTTGTATTAGTTTCCTAGAGCTGCCATGACAAAGTACCAGAGACTGAGGAGGTTAAACAACAGAAATTTACTCACTCACAGGTCTAGAGGCTAGAAATCTGAGATAAGGTGTCAGCAGGATTGATTTCTTCTCAAGTATCCCTTCTTGGTTTGTAGATGCCATGTTTTCCTTTTGTCTTCACATGGTCTTCTCTCTGTGCATGTCTGTGTCCTAATATTTTCTTTTTATAAGGACACCAGTCATAGTGGATTAGAGCCCACCCATTTGACCTCATTTGACCTCAGTTACCTACTTAAGGGCCTTATCTCCAAATACAGTCATATTACCAGGTATTGGGGGTTAAGACTTCCACATATTAACTTGAGCAGGACACAATTCAGCTGATAATAGAAGATAAGAGTAATTTAAGCAAGTAAGTAACTATTGTTTACAGTGAGTTGCTTAAGGATATGAATTTACTCAAGAAAACGAAGAAGAAATTACATAACACTGTACGTTATATAAAGATATTAAATTAATCATCATAACATCCTGTGAGATGGGCATTAAATTATACTAAGCAAGATGAAGCAACTTATCCAGAATTGTATAGTTGGTACTTTCCAGAATTTAAACCAGGTATTTTCCCAGTTCCACTCTACGTTATATATTCATTTCATTATTTGAAATGAATTTTGAGTCTTCATTTTGCTTAGTTTCTGAAGTTACATGGGGATAGAATGGAGTTGGATCTTTTCAGCGACATTCACACATGGGGAAGGAAATTGAGTCCAGAAGCTTCAGCAATGTTTCCATGGAGAACACTAACAACAGAACCAGAAACACCGTTATCCTTTTGGTTCAGTGATCTTTCCTGAAGCACTACAAGAATCAATCTTAAGAAGCCCAGTGCTTTCCAAACTTTCACCAATGGGCTCTGTAGGGTCCTCTAACAGTATCTAAGAGACTAACTAGTTTCACATCCCAAGCCACTTAAGACAAGGAGTTCTGATTGTTCTCTGTGAGGAAATCAAGTGACAATCATAGCTGGTGATTTACGATAGTTTCTTCAGGGCCCAGGCAAAACCTAATACACAGTAATAATCATTGTTAACTGCATCTTTGACAAGGATTAATCAGGTATCAAAGAGGTCTATAAATTGGGAGAAATTATGATCAAAGAGAAACACAGACCACAGATATTTAATTAATGCTCAATTATTTATGAGTTTAACTTTGGTTAACCTAATTTTCCTTCTTCTAGACAATTTCCAATTCGTCTCCACAAAGAGACCAGAATAAGCACCTTCCAATACAAGATTTATTGTGTTGCTTTAATTTAAAGCATACAGTGACTTCTACATTCACTCCACCAAGTTTTGCCAGGAGAGAAAAGGAGACGTTATAGTTTGTCTTGAATTAGATATGCCACCATACTTGACTTAGCTCTTTGAGGGCAGATTCTACAGTCTTGTCTTACATCCTCTACGGAATCAAGCCAAGGGAATCACACACAGTTACAGCTGGAAAAACATTTGTTCTGGGTTAATACTTTTAGCCTTTACCACCAAGACTTTATCACCAAGACCTACCTTTACAGTCTCTAAACAGGAGACCTTCTTGCCTTCCCTTTTCATATTGACTAGGAAGGTAAAGGGAAGAACTGAGAAGTACCCAAAGTCAGCTAGCAGCCAGCACAGATAAATCGTCTGTGGAGATATTGTTTCTTTCAAAAGATATAAACATAAGAGGAAGTCCTAGTGTTTGAAGCAACTGTGCATAATAAAATTCCATGAAAACCTAGAAATCCAGATGCAGATCAGTAACATATTGGTTAAATAAGCTGTTATGTTCATGCAATGGACAAGTGTACATACATTAAGAAGAACGAGATATTCTTCTCTATGAGATTCTCTTGTCACTGAACTCATCAGTGCTGCAAACACAATGTTACATAATACTTTTTCTTTAACATTATATCAGGCATCCTCATCTTGTCCTGCATTTATTGCCAGTGTTACTAAAGTCTATCACTTACCTCTTTCTCTTTTAGACATATAATTTCTTCTTACTTTGGAAGCATTCATCAATCCCTATTTTACTCTTTCTTTTAAATTACAAATGAATATTGAATTTTATAAAATATCTTTTGGGGGATATTTCAAGTGATTGTATACTTTTGCTCTCCTTTGACCTTGTTATATGGTAAATTATATTTTGTTATTTTATATTATGCTATTTATTATATATTGTATTATGTTTACTAATGACATTTATTATAATTACATTATTTTTAAGGTAGCATTTTGTTTTAGATAGACAAAACAACCAGTGAGATAGGAAGCATCTTAAAATTAGATGCGAGAGCATAAGGGAATTGAGATTAAAATAAAATTCACGTTTTGGATCAGCAGCAAAAATTATTCAACAAAAGTGGGAAAATATGGCTATCATAGAATTACTAAATTCTAGATACAGCAACTAGTTAAAAGTGAAAAAATAATGAAAGTGTAAAAGTATCAGAAACCTGGGAGACTTGAAATAAATTATTCATGAGGAATATCTTTCTAAGATACAAAGAAAAAAGGATACATTTAATTATATAAGAATTAAAATTTTCCTCATGGCAAAATGCACTACAAAGGTCAGAAAACAAGCAAAAGAAATTGGGAAATATATTTAGAAATGGATATGCCTTCTTTACAACTTTTGAGAGAAGCACATGTTTCTTTTTCCTTTAACCTGTTATGTGGGTATTAATCTATAATGTAAGTGCATGGTTCCTTTCCTTTAACCTGTAATGTGAGATTTAATCTATATGGTAAGTGCATGGTTCCTTTCCTTTCATCTGTAATGTGAGCGTCAACATGGGGCACTGTTTCCAAGCACAGACTTTGGATGTTCCTGTACTGGTCCCGTCACTGACCATCCACAAAAACTTACAAATGTTGCTTTACTTTCCTGGGGATTAGAGTCTTAGCTAAGAAATGGAAGCAAAATAGAACTTTCTCCCAGGGATGACAGAAGGTTTAAAGGAGTAAATATGTAAGTGACTTGGCACAGTGCCTAGTACAAGAGAGATCAATATAAGTACTTACCAATTTTTTAAAGAGACACATGAAAGAAATAAAATGTGGTGATTTCAATCTATTGATATATATTCTTGACATTAAACTACATTGGATGACCTAACTTGCTCGTGCTTTTTCTTACTCTAGTGAACTTGGGTAGCTAATATCATAGTTTAAAATTTTTCCTTTTATATTTACAAGTAAATTTGACCTGTAAATTTCTTTTTCCTTACAGTCCTAATCTATTTTCAGTATTAGGATTATATAGACTTCATAAGATGAATAAAGGAGCATTCTTCCTTTGCTACTCCCTAGAAGTTTTTCTTTGTTAATATTGATGTTATCTGTTTAACAGAAGTTGGATAGAATTCACCTCCCAAATGATCTGGCCGGGTCTGGTATTTTCTTGGTGAAAGCTTGTAAACTATTGACTTAATTCCTTTACTGGTGCAAGAACTCCAGCTACAAATTTCCTCTTGTGTCAGTTTTGGTAAACTTTAGGAGCTAGGAAATTGTCCACTTTACAGAAATGTTCAAATTTACTGGCATTTCATATATTCTCTGTTTGTACTCTCTGCTATAACATTGTCCTGATTCTTTCTGTATATTGTTTACTTACGTTTTTGTTTTGCTTAATCAAAGTTTGTTTTTTTAAATCTTTTCAAAGAATATTCTTTTGACTTACTAAATCACCTCAATTTTATACTTTTTTCTGTTTTATTAAGTTCTGCTCATATCTTTATTGTCTATTTTTCTATGTTCTCAGGGTTTATTGTTTTACTCTTCTGATGTCAATTAAAACACTTGGTTATTAATTTTAATAAATCTTTTTACTTATAAACAGTTGAACTTTTTGAAGGTTCCAGCTTAGTTGTACGTATCTAAGGGTCAGCTCCTCCTCACAGTTGCTGGCCTAAGGCTTAGCTCACCCTATAGCAATGTATATACTGACATTTTTTCCCCTCGACTTTGTGTTTTGCTACTTCTCACTTCTCTTTGCAGAGAAGCCCTTTGAAATACCCTTAACTTATTTTACAGCCAATAAGTCTTTAAAATACTGTGTATTTTTTAAGATAAATCAACTTATATAATTAGGCAGGAAATCTGATCTGCCATATTTTTAAAAACAGCATAATTTCACTCTTCTCCACGATTAATCTGCTGTATTACACGACCTTCGAGTTTTTAGCTTTATCAATGACATGTACTTTAAAAATGTTTGAAAGATCCTACCCAGTCTTTTAAAACATCCTCGCTCCTTGTTTCAGTTCTAGTTTTATGTATATTTTCTGCCTGGCACCTGATTATTCCAACATCTGATGGATGGCCTTGGGAATCTAATTCTGGTATTGATTGTTTTTGCTGATTCTCTCCACTTGTAGCTGATTTCTTCATTATTGTGTAAATTTAGATCATGAGCTCACGTTTAGCTAAACTTTATCTGTGGGAACGCTATAGGCCTGTGTTGAAGGTCTACCTCTCCAGAAAGGGTTTAGTTTTGTGTTTGGAATACCACCGATTTGGGAACATTTTAAGTTAATTTCTTAGCTTCTGTTTGCAAGACCGCAAATAAATTTGCAACCCAAACACTGTGAACACAGATCTGCGGTTCAGAATTCTCAAGATTTCCTACCTGTTTCCTACCCAGAGCAGAGGCCAAGAGAATTTGCTCTTAGTCTCCCTTTGCCAGCAGATATTTTTTTCTCCTGGCACACCCTTTCATTACAGGTGAAGCCAGGGATAGATAGGTTTAGTTCTAACTTCCCATCTAGTAGGGATGGAGTCTTACCTCCTGCCTCCCATGTGGTCATGGCCATTTAAAAACAAGTCTCTATACCAGGTGTGTCATTCAACTACGGCCTGTATTCCAAATCCAGACAGCTGCCTATTTTTTATGGCCTATGAGCTATGAATAATTTTCACGTTTTAACTGGTAACATTTTAAATGGTTACCTAAGTACCTAAATAATATCCTCAATTTTGCCTCTTTGGTCTACAAAGCTTAAAATATTTGCCATTTGGCTCCATAAAAACAGGATTTCCAGCTTCTGTTCTAAGCTATCAAGATCTTCAATGCACTCTTAATAGAGCTATAACTCTCACACATGTACCACCCTTCCTTCATGGGTCCTGGAAATTTCGACTGCACACTTCCAAAATCAACCACGCACTTAAAAATAAGTTGTGTACATTTAACCTAGCATACCTAACCCTTTTCTTTTAGGAGAGTTTTTCAAGTAATCTTGCCCACCGTATTCTTCAGAACTTCATTAATAATGGCAAAAAACTGGGCTTACCTGGTGGCGCAGTGGTTGAGAGTCCGCCTGCTGATGCAGGGGACACGGGTTCGTGCCCTGGTCTGGGAAGGTCCCACATGCCGGGGAGCGGCTGGGCCCATGAGCCATGGCCGCTGAGCCTGTGCTTCCGGAGCCTGTGCTCCGCAACGGGAGAGGCCACGACAGTGAGAGGACTACGTACCAAAAAAACAAACAAAAAACAAAAAACGGCAAAAAATTAAAACAACTTAACATTCAACAAAAATGGGAAATGTTCATAACAATTATAGAAGCACATACAGTAGAAAACTATAAACTGTTATTGAAAGAGTGAGACATAACCTTTTATTCTTAGAGAACTATGTTTATTTAGGTCCCTTTTGTTTAAATAAGTGTATTTCTGTGTATGTATGTATACAGTCATGTATTTATATACACATACATTATTTGTATGATATATTTATATAAACATATGAAATACATACCTATACACATACCTTTGATTTATATTTGTATACATACACAGGAATATAATTATATATTTATATACATTGAACTGAAAACTGGTAGTATACATATATATCGTGTATAAACGTGTGTCTACGTGCATGTGTAGAAAAGCAGGTTGAGAGATATGGAAGCATGAGTTAGACAGGGTTCAAGATTTTAAAAGTAGTTATGTGTAGGTAGTGAGGTTAAGGCCCATTTGATTGAAAATATTGCACATTTTTACATCAATTGTTATGATGACCAGATTCCTTTGTAAATAAAATTATAAATAGCTATACATACTCGTATGTGTAATGTATAGCTAAAAGATATATAGTTTTATATATGTATTATATTTATATAATACAATTATACTAATACATTATATATTGTGTTATACAGAATATATTAACTATAGTGTATTATATCAGATGATAATAATTATATATTATGATATAATTGTTTTATAATCAATATTATAGGATATATCATATTAATATTATGAACATATTAACCATAGAAATACATTTCATTACTCATATATTTTGTATATAATATATGCTAGGCAAAAATATATATTAATATAATACATAATTGTTATACATTAATATAAATATTAGTATATTACATTTATACATCAATATAATATTTAATATTGGTATATTTATATTATTTTTAATATATACATAGCTAATGCTCTTTAAAGCCATCTGCTACAAGTAGAATAAGACCAGGAGTATGGCCAAAGCAAATTGTAAAAATATTAGATTACTTATATTCATTTATATGTCATTTTCCTGGAATCTGCATCTGGCTATTAGAGAGGACACACAGCAAAAACAACAAAAAGTGCCCAGGACATAGGATCCTTTATTCATTGGAACCTCAAAGGAAACACAATGCTACTCAGTCCCCCTTCAAAGAACCAAGAGCAAACCTTGAAGCACCCAGTAAAAGCCAATTCAAACAAGAAAGCTTTTCCACTTAAACTGGAAAATGTTAAGTTCCCAAGAGACCCCCTACATCAACCACTGAAGCTCATTTGGCAGTAAAAACAATAGTGTTCACCGAACAACAAGAAATGCAAAACAATAGGTGTTTTACCAAAAACACAAAAAAGCAGCTAATTAGTGTCTTTCCTGTTTGAGAGAAGGGGGTGGGAAGTGGGCAGAAGACCTGATAGGAAAGATAAAAAGAAAAGGAAAAGGAAAATAACAGTTTCCAGTTTGACACTCAAGCTGTCTTCTGCATCCATTTCGTCAAGACCACCAAGTCAATGTGGAGGCTTTTTCCTCCTTCCCTTTGCTTTTCATGAGACCCACCACAACCAGCACTGCAGATTCCATCGAATTAAGGAATGCTGTTGCCTACATGTGTGAATGAGCTGTGAGTAAAGTACTGAAGTAGAGGACACCTAAAGTGAAACGATTTCATGAATGTCCACGTGGCTGAGCAGCAAGTTAACCTTTCATAGATGTGCTAAAGAAGAAGAGTTGGGTTTTATTTTATTTACTTTTCCCTGGACTGTGTTGAATGACTATCATCGACAAGTTCAGGCTACTTTTTGCTGAGGATCAATGCACTGGGAGAACTGAGAGAACACCGAACAGTAGAGCTGTCTTTTTCTTGACCAGTTCACCTTAGTTTCCCAAACTCTAAGTCTTTCCCTAATTCCTTCTCCTTTTTATTGTAGTAAAATGAACATAACACAAAATTCACCATTTTGATCATTTGACAATTCACTGTACCATTCAGTGGAATTTACTACTGTCACAATGTTGTGCAACTATCACCACTGTCCAACTACAAAACATTTTCATCACCCCTAGAGGAAACATACACCCATTTTGAGGAGTCATTCCCTATTTCCCTCTCTTCCAAACCCCTGGAAACCACTAATGTATAATATTTTCCGTGTGTATGGATTTGCCACTGCTGGACATTTCATATAAATGGAACCATACAATATAGAGCCTTTCGTGCCTGACTTCTTTCACTTAGTTGCATCCATGATGTAGCATGTATCAGTAATCCATTCACTTTTTTTTTTTTTTTTTTTTTTTTTTTTTTTTGCGGTACTGGGGCCTCTCACTGTTGCGGCCTCTCCTGTTGCGGAGCACAGGCTCTGGACGCACAGGCTCAGCGGCCATGGCTCACGGGCCCAGCCGCTCCGCGGCATGTGGGATCTTCCCAGACCGGGACACGAACCCGTGTCCCCTGCATCGGCAGGCGGACTCTCAACCACTGCGCCACCAGGGAAGCCCCTCCATTCACTTTTATGGCTAAA
The DNA here is from genome assembly GCF_964270905.1 of Leucopleurus acutus. NCBI lineage: Eukaryota > Metazoa > Chordata > Mammalia > Artiodactyla > Delphinidae > Leucopleurus > Leucopleurus acutus. Next base: position 35,202,911 of record NC_139159.1, on the reverse strand, counting down.
TTCCCTGATCCTGTTTTCTTCATACTGTTTGAATACAAAATTTAAAATAAGTTGAGAGTGAAGCTCTGTTTTAAGGGCACATCTACGAGGCCAATTCTTTTAAAAAAGGTGAAAAGGGAGATATTGTTGTGAAATGATAATCGTTGAGAAGCCTCAGCCAATTTGATAATGAAAAGTTTGGGAAATGTTGCAAAAAATTATCTGCTTTATATTAAAAGCCTCTTAAGCAAGGATTCAGGAGATTGTCTTTTTCTTGCAGGTAACTTAAATGAGTCAGAAGGAAATAACTGCGCTTTAAAACAGATTTTGAAAGGATTCTATTTATTCTTAATAGACGAATGGGAGTACAAGTAGTTCACATCCAATATGGACTCCCTGTCCAAACACTGTTTATTGTTTTAGCCACCACTATCGAATTATATTTCTTGAGAGTAAGGCAGCTCCATTCCTGCATATTACTTTTTTTTCCTGCATATTACTTTTTAAAATTCATCTATCAAATTCATCAATCCATTGATACAGTATAAACAAGAGATGTTCGTGTTTCAGTGCAGTTCAAATATCAGGTATAAAGAACCACCAGCAAGAAAAAGAATCCTATATCTCTTGCCAGAATGTGGTCAGCTCTGGGGTGCTTTGCTAGCTGAAACACACTTTCATTGTTAAGAGGATAGAGGCTGTTTAAGAGGGATGAGAGCCAAAAAATGTTAACTACGTGTATGTGTTAAGAACAGTGCTAGGTTATCTCATATTCTATATCAGCCAAGGCTCACCAGTTTACATATGTGAAAAGCGAAGTTAAAAGTGTTTTAGTAGGGCTTCCCTGGTGGTGCAGTGGTTAAGAATCTGCCTGCCAGTGCAGGGGACGCGGGTTTGAGCCCTGGTCCGGGAAGCTCCCACATGCCACGGAGCAACTAAGAGCATGTGCCACAACTACTGAGCCTGCACTCTAGAGCCCGTGAACCACAACTACTGAAGCCCACACACCTAGACCCCATGCTCAGCGACAAAGAGAAGCCACCACAATGAGAAGCCCGCGCACCGTAACAAAGAGTAGCCCCCGCTCACCGCAACGAGAGAAAGCGCGCGCATGGCAAGGAAGAGCCAACGCAGCCAAAAATAAATAAATAAATCTTTTTTTTTTAAAAAAAAAGTGTTTTAGTAACTTACTAAAAGGCACGCAATCAGTAAATCTGAGCAAGAATTCAATCCCAAATCTGTCACACTGAAGTTTAAGCTAATACATGAGATTAATAAAAACAGCACTAAATTAAAAGTTCAGAGATATTTTTAATTTCATACTCTTTCACTAACGCTCTTTGGAGATAAATCATTTCTTTTATATGGGCCTTAGTTTTCACAACTATAATAGTTGGAAGCTTGACTAGATGATCTGTATGTAGTCTTCCAATTCTAAAATGTTCTACTCATTTGGATTCCTACAATAATTGCCCTTGCAATACATGCATGCTGCCACCAAGTAGCCGTAGAGACTATTAGTTCCTTTTATATCCCTAGTGGGGAGTGCATTTTGACATCAGACTTACCGGTCAATAGTACAACCTGTTACTATAACTATAAAATAACAAAATAATCTGGTATTATTTCCTGTAAAGCAGAAGCTTTACATTGTCTGTGAATCATATCAGAATCACCTGTAGGTTTGTTTGGTTGTGTTTTAACATCTTTAGTGGAGTATAACTGCTTTACAATGGTGTTTAGTTTCTGCTTTATAACACCTGTAGGTTTTTAAACATAGAGGAAATCCATAACCCACTGAATGAGAATCTTCAGAGACAGGACATGGGCATCTGGATTTTTGGGCTCCCATCATCCGTATATTTTATTTTATTTTATTTTTTGCCTATGTACAATATTTGTCACATCCTCTTGAATCTTTAAATGTTTCTTTTTGTTTTAAAATTTTAGCATATTCTATAATCTTCACCTACTTTTCATAAGCTGTTATCTGTTATGTTTATTCGATCTTGTGCTTCTCCTGGTTGTCTTCTTTATTTTCTTTTTTTTTGGCGGGGGGGGGGGCCCTGCCTCATGGCTTGCAGGATCTTAGTTCCCTGACCGGGAATTAGACCCCAGGGCCCCAGCAGTGAAAGCGCCAAGTTCTAACCACTGGACCACCAGGGAAGTCCCAAGACTTCTGTTTTAAATGACTTTTTTCCCACTCTAATTCATTCCTGGGATCAGTTTCATGTTTGAACATTAAACCAACCTTGCATTACTAGAATAAAGCTACTTTGATTGTGATATATGATTGTTTTACATACCACGGATACAGTTTGTGCTTCTGTTTACACATTTTGCATGCATGTTCAAAAGAGAAACTGGCCTGTGATTCTATTCTTGTAATATTCTTTTTAGTTTTGATCTGAAGCTTATGTTGGCCTTATAAATATTTTGAGCAATATATACTTTTCTGTTTCCTGGAAGATTTTTATGTAAGATTACCAATATTTCTTCCCTAAATATTTGGAACAATTTACTTGGAAAGCCATTTATCCCTGGAAATCATTTTCTGTAAAGGTACTTAATTATACAAACAACTTTTGCAGTAGATATAGGTTTTTGAGATATGTTTTCTTTCTTGGGTTAGTCTTGTTAGCTTGCATTTTTAAAGAATTTGTCATTTTCGATGAATTTTCAAATTTATAAATATAAAATTATCATAATTTTAACAGCTTTATTGGGATGTAATTTACATACCATAATTTCAACACTTTAATGTATACGATTCAGTGGTTCTCAGTGTAACCACTAAAAGACTTGTGTAAGCATCACAACAATCCAATTTTAGATTTCTGTCCCCCCACAAAAAACCCATTACACATTAACAAGCTTTTTTCAATCTCCTCAACCCTCTCAGCCCTAGGCAACCACTCATCTACTTCCTGTCTCTACAGATTTGCTATTCTGGGCATTTCATATAAATGGGACCGTACAATATGTGATCTTTTGTGAGTGGCTGCTTTTACTTTACATAATGCTTTCATGGTTCATCCATGTTGTAACATGGATCAGTAGATCATTCCTTTCTATAGCTGAATGCTATTCTATTGTATGGATATTCCACATTTTGTTTATTCATTTATCCGGTTGTCATTTGAATTATTTCCACCTTTTGTTTTTAGAAATAGGCTTCTATGAACATTCACGTACAAGCTTTTGTGCAGACATAAGTTTTTATTTCTCTTAGGTATATATTTAGTAGTGGAACTGCTGGGTCATAGGGTAACTCTATGCTTAACACTTGCAGGAACTCTCAAGCTGTTTTGTAAAATGGCCGCACCATTTTACATTCCCACCAGCAATGTATGTGGGTTTCAATCTCTTCTCTTACAGCCTAGCATGTCATCTATGCTGGAAAACGTTTCACATGTAGTTGAGCAGGATGAGTATTTTACTGTTTGGTTGAGTGTTCTGTAAACATTTATTAGGTCTTGTTAATTCAAGTCTCGTCCAAGTCTTCTATATCGTTGTTGATCTTCTGCCTAACTGTTCTATCCATTATTGACTGTGGAGTACTGAAGCCTCTAACTAATGATGTGCAATTATCTATTTCTTCCTTCAATTCTTCATGGATTTTGGTATTTTCTTCTTCATGTATTTTGGTTTTACCTTATTCAGGGCAAATATGTTAAAGATTTTTGTATCTTCCCTTTCTTTATCATAAAATGTTCCTTTTCATATCTAGTAACCTTTTTGTTTGTTTTAAAGTCTATTTTTTCTGGTATTAGTATAGCCACTTCAGCAATGCTTACGGTTGCTATTTGCATGATGTATATTTTTTCATCCTTTTACTTTGTACACATTAGACTTTTGAATCCAAGCAGTGTCTCCTATAGAAAACCTTTTTTAATACCCAGTTCGACAATATCTGCCTTTTGATTGTACTGTTTAATTCATTTACATTTAGTTTTTATTATTGATATGGTAGGATTTATTTATGTCTATCATTTTACCTTTGGTTTTCTACATGTCTCATGTTTTTGTTTTTTTGTTATTGTTGTTGTTCCTCCATTTTCCTTTTATAGTAAGTAGATATTTTCTGCTGTAACATGTAATTCCTTTAATGATTTTTAACCACATTGTTTGAGTAATGGCTGCACTAGGGCTTATGGAATACATCTCAGAATCTCTTCAGATTTTTACTAGGTTCATTCCAGATAGAAACAGAAACTGTACTTTTATAGAGCTGTATGCCTTCCCCTCTTTTTTGTTTTTATTACATTTATATATGTTACATACTTAACAACATATTATAATAATTACTTCTCACAAGCTTATTTTTTCAAAAAGCTTAGAGAAGAAAGTTGAGCAAATAAATATTTTTGAGTTTGTCGGGTAATCTATTTACCATTTCTGGTTCTCTTCCTTTCTTCCTGCGGATTCAGCTTATGATCTACTGTCATTTTTATTCTAACACAGCTTTGTTCTCACTGCCTTCGTTGTGCCATATCATCAAATATATGATTTTTTTTATGTTATATAGAGAACAATCCAAATATAGTCATATTGGTTAGGCACTTCCTTTTTAAATTTGTTAAGAGAAGAAATTTGAAATTACAGTATCTTTTATAATTCCCTACACAACTGCTCTAGTCAGCATTCTTTGTTTTGTTTTTATGGCTTGAGTTACTGTCTGCTATCATTTGAAGAACTTCCACTAGTATTGCTTGTGAAGCCCGTCTGCTAACAGTGAACTCACTCAGTTTCTGTTTCTGTTTCTGAGTTATGGTGAAGTATTGATGACAAGTTGTGGAGTGGTAGGAAAAACTAAAATGCGATGTGCTGTATGATGTATGTTTCACTGAAGTGTCTTGGTCAAATTCTAATGATTTATGATAGAAATCACATAAAGCAAGCATCACAATTCTCCAGGAATGTTCTGTAGAATGCTAATGTTAATGATGAATATGTGATCCCAAATCTTTCACTTGTATTGACCTTATCTCATTAATTCTTCTCCCAACAATGCCATAACTAGAGTTGAGTTCTAAAGTGTACCTTCCTCTTTTCCAATAGAAATGGTCCCACAATTTCAGAAAGTTCTCAAAGGTGAAAAAGTGCACACGGCGCTTATCACGTTTGCAAATGCCAATGAAAATGCTAAGGTAACACTGTCCAAAAAGCAATATTCTTCTGTGAGGGCACCCAACTTTAAACAAATACACATATTCTAAATACAGCTTAGATCTGTGACATGTTTTGGCCAATGAAGTGTGAGCAGACATGATGGCCTTCAATGAGCAGCAGAGGCCTTACATGGGCTTGTGCAGTTGGGCTCACCTCTTATGTTTCAGTGAACTTTGTGAGAAGACAGGGCCTGGGAGCTGCGGCCTCACAGTTGGGCTCCAGAGGAACATGTGTGTTACAGACCTCAAACTGACCCAAAACACGGAGCAAAACCAGCCATCTAGAGGTCTAAAAGAGAGCCACTGCAGCTAGCCAATAGGTCCAAGAAAAACAAATTCTTGTTTATGGAACTGAGTTTTGGGTCGATTTGTTCCAAAGCATTATCACAGCAAGAGCTGACTAACACAACATCCTCCAAATCATCGTTATGTAAATGGCTGCCACCATGCCTACAAGTAAGGCAATTGTGTACTCAAATTCTGAGAGTCCTTGAACTCTTGGTGCCTCTCCAACACAATGTACATGGCTAAATTTCCACAAATAAGTTCACTAATATACCACAAAGATCTCCCTAAGCTTTTATTAAATGTAATGCAAACTTCTTTCTTTTCATTTTCTGCTTCTACATAGTTAAAATGCTTTTTATCAATGTAAAATGGCTCTTACCTTTTGGCTTCTGTCGTGAGAGTCTTTTGAACTCTGAAACACTGTAGGATATCACCTATAAATGGAATCTAAAACAGACAACAATTGAACGAATATAACAAAAAAGAAGGAGAGTCACCGATATAGAGAACAAACTAATGGTTGCCAGTGCGGAGGGGGAGGAGGGGGCAATACAGGGGTGGGGAAGTGAGAGATGTAAACTATTGGGTGTACGACAGGCTCAAGGATGTATTGTACAACACAGGGAATATAGCCAATATTTTGTAATAACTGTAAATGTAAAGTAACCTTTAAAAAGGATATAAAAATTTTTTTAAAAAGAACTCATACTTAAAATTCGAAACAATTTAAATGTCCATCAACAGGAAAATGCACATATAAATTATCGGATTTCCCTACATGGGAATCCTACGTAGCGAGGAAAGTACATGAACTAGACAGATCTTTACGTGTCAGCATGGATGAACCTAGCAAAGATAACACTAAATAAAGCAAGTAACAAGAGAAAACAAAATAGAATACGATGTGCAGTTTAAGAATACTTAAAATTGTAGCCTACATAGAAAGACATCCATGCCACTGATGGAGACCCAGTTCAGAGGAGTGGTTACCCAGGGTCAGCTGGGGAATTGCTGTGCTTGGGAAAGTGGTCACCCCTGAGACTCTTCAACAGGAATGGTAATGTTTCACTTCACACGCTGGCTGGAGGACGGAGGAGTGTCTGCGGATGTTATAATGTGAGCACGCTGCATGTAAAACCCATTGCTGACCACACCTAGGGGAACTGATGCGTGGGAGCTGGTAGTGGGTGGAGGCATCCAGAAGGTGGTGGTAGAAGAGGAACGTTGTACACGTAACGCCTAAGGCCTGACCAGAGGACGACCACTGCTCTAGAAACTGGACACAAATCCAACTTCTACGGCCAATCTTAGAAGACAAACTGAGGCATATTTAAAATTTTAACACTTTATGTGCGCAAAACTGGATTCAATTCAGGCACCACAAAGCGGAAGAGGTGAGGAGCACTCCAGCCACAGGAGCTGCAGAGATGTTTATTTTAAAAGGGCAGAAGCAAAGCAAGGAAAAGAGTGATTTGCTATGGCTTTAACGCCTAGTTGGTGGTTTGTGACTGGGTGTCCTCAGCGCTGTTCGTCACCCTGAGGCGCTGACAGGCTTAGATTTTGGTTGGTTTAAGTAGGCGGCCGCATCGCTAGAGCCACCGCAGGCTAACGGCCTCCTTGCAGGGTTAATTTACTAACACCAATTGTCTGAGTCCTTCCTCTTACTCAGTCACTTCACTTCCTACGCCTCACTTTCTCTTCTCTAAAGTGGATATTCAGTAGTAAATTCTCTGTGGAGGTGTCAGTACACAACAAAGTGATTATTAGGAACCACGATCATGTCCTGAATGCACGGAACACGTCACCGTTTGCCAACCACCGTGTCAAGTCAGCAGAAACGACAGAAATTAAGAGCTCTCCGCAGAAATTCACACACCTGTGCACCAGGTAAGGGACCACAGGCAGACGTTCACTCAGCCTTTCCTGCGTCCCTCACGGAGTTCACGCTCTCTCCTGGGCGGGGCGAGCACAGACACTTTGCGGGAGTTTAACTACTTTTAAAATGCACTGATACAACCATGTCTCACTTTTGTTTGGATCAGTCAGCAAACGCTTTTTGGAAACCCCAAATTCTCCACACCTCCTACCTTTTGCGCTGCCGTAGTCTCGAAGCTGCCGACACCGCTCCTCAGGCCGCGTCGTCAGGGGAGGCGGGTCGGCGTGCTGCTCCTCAAGCCGCGTCGCCATGGGAGGCGGGTCTGCGTGCGGACGCACGGCGAGCGCGCAGAAGTCCTCGAGCCCCGCCCCCACGGGCCCGCCCGGAGGCTTAAGCCGCAACCCCGGGGCTCGGGAGGGCGTTGATGCCCGCGCCAACACCAGGCCGCGCGTGGGCTCCGGAGCGCGGCATGGAGGGCTCGGCCTAGCTGGGGCCCGTGGCCCTATGTCTTCTGGCTGCGACGCCGGTCCTGCGCACGATGCGGGGCCGCAGTTGCCGGGTCGCAGCTGCCGGGCGGCGGGCGCCCGAGGGGCTGGGAGGCGAGCCGGGACCCACAGGCGGGTGTGGGCATCCTGTCTGCAGCCAGCGTCCCCGAGGCCGCGCTCAGGCCATGATCACTCGGTGAAGCTGCGCCCGGACAGCACGGCCGACTCCTTCTCGCGCTCTGAGGACCTGTGCGCGCTGCAGGACTCGGTGCCTCTGCCCTCCGTGCGGGCTTCCCTGAGGGAGGGCCTGCTGGACTTAACGCCGACCGCCTCCGCGGGGTAGACTGGGCGCCACTCCTGAGCACCCTCTGCCCCTGATCTGTATCCAGAGCTTCTTCCAGCCACGGCTTGTCGAGACAGGTTTGTACTTCCCGCTTCCATGGGCCCTCGTGTGGGCGCTGAGAAGCGGGGTTTTAAATGGTTGAAGGTGGAGAGTGGGCACTAGAACCGGTGCCCAGTGACCGGGTGTACGTGCACTAGACGGGGCGTGCGGCCTAGGACTCCTGCCAGCTCGGTGACCCCGGCCGAGTGCCTTAAGGCTTCAAGGTCTCAGTGTTCTCATCTGTAGCGTGGGCTTAACAGGACCCAGCCTCTGTGGCGGTTACAAGGATGCACTGTGTTAATGCTTCTCGGCTCTACAAAGTAGAACACTTAGCACAGTTTGGAGTATCGTTAATTGTTGCACGGATGTTACCTGGTCTGTTGAATGACTTTGCCTGGTACACACCAAAGCGATTAGGAAATGGATATATCCCAGCTTCATTTCCTTTCCATTCAAACGGGGCTCAGGAAAAAAAAAATTTTTTTCAATAGGTGTATCATATATAGTGGGAAGAGCACCGGTGTCAAGGCAGCTTAGGGTTTGAATTCCAGAGCTTATGCTCTCTGTGGCCTGGACAGGTTTCTTTTGCACTACAATCCCCACACTTGTAAAATGACATTAAAAACCACTCTTTCTGTGGGTTCTTAGAATTAATTAAGCAGGTTATGTGTGTAAAGTATCCTGGCACTTGAATGAGTTGTCAGAACCAAGGGCTGCTGGAGACCATGCTTCTGCCCTAGGGAATCTTCCCTTCTACTGGGCAGCAAGTAAACACAAGCACAGGAGTCAGTGCTCTGGAAGAAGTGAGTTCTGCTGCTACAGAGCACAGAATCTCTTTTTTCTTTGATTTAGTTTTTATTCTATACTGGAGGATAGTTGATTTACAATATTGTGTTAGTTTCAGGTGTACAGTAAAGTGATTCAGTTATACATATATCCATTCCTTTTCAGATTCTTTTCCCGTACACTTTGTTACAGGATATGGAGTAGAGGTCCCTGTGCTATGCAGTAGATCCTTGTTGATTATTTTATATATAGTCGTGTGTCTATGTTAATGCCAAACTCCTGATGTATCCCTCCCCGCCATCTTTCCCCTTTGCAGAGCACAGAAACTTGGAAGGGCAAGTTCAGGGTACGATTCTTGGAGGAAGTGCCGTCCTTTCTAAGGATATGTAGAAGCTCCTGGGGTGGCAGGAGAAAGCAGTGTGTGTTGAAGTTTGAGAAATGTAAGAAAATATGGCAAAACTAAGGTACAGGACTGGAACTCAGGGTTTGGGAAAGAAATGAGAGTCGATACTGAAAACTTAGTGGGGCCCAACAGAAAGGCGCCTTGTTTGTCCTGTCAGAAGTTTGGATGTTTATCCTGAAGGCTGCGGGAAACACCAAAGAACAGTGAAATGGAATTCTGGTTTAGAGGCTCACTTGGACCTCCATGTGGAAGGCAGTTGATTGGGTGCAGGGTGAATTGTAATCTAAGGGTCCCACTTAAGTTATAAAAGGTGGGACCGGGTTTTGCAGATCTGAGAGAGAATGGGTGAGGCCTGGTGACCAGTTAGAAAAGGGAGGGCAGCAAGCGTGGGTGACAGTTTACAGCTGCATCTTTTTGAGAGATACAGAGCACAGTAGAAAGGGATTGGGGGTGGCAAGAGGATCTTACTTCATCTTCAGTGCTTTAGAGGGGCCTGGTAGACAGGTCTGGGCCCAAGGTACAGATGTGGGCTTTTGGGAGGACAGGTGTTTGAAGGCATGGTAGAGACTTAGGTTATCCACAAGAATATCCAAAGAATCATAGGTCTGAGAGTGTTTTTAAGTGGGTATATTTGAGGATGTTTATAAGCTGAGAGAAAGTAGCCAACAGAAGAAGGGTGTAAAGATCTAGGAGAGGAAGTGATTGTTCATTTGTTTTTGAAAAGCTGAACACTTATCGTGTGCCTGGCCCGTTTCTAGGATCTGGGGTTCACACCATCTGTTATCTCTTCCGCAAGGACAGTTCAATTCATCCCCTGGTGAACAGAAGTCAGATTATTCTTTGCATCCCATTCAGGTGTAAGAACTGTTTTGTACCTCTGAAGGGAAGCAAGCTCTATCCTTTGGTCACCTGCTGATGATAATAGCATTGGCTGAGACCTGACCATTTACAGTGAAGGCACTTGTGTAGGTAATAAGTTCCAGGAGGGCCCGAACTGAGTATGTCTGTTTCAGCATTTAGCATGGTTTAGCATCTGAGAGGCCGGTACATTATTGGCATATCGTAGACTTAAAAATGAATATTTGTGGATTGTCTGAATGAGTGGATGTGTGTGATTCACATCCTATTTGCAGGTCCTATGCCCTGCAATGGATTTTCAGTGTCAGGTTGTGAAAGTATTTATGACGGGGATTGGCATTGTTCCCTATCTAATGGATAAAGATTACACATGAAAGGACTTTACACTGACATCCCAAAAGCCTCATAGGAATTACTTAACAAAAAAATAAAATTGGATTCTGTATAATTTCTAATTTGTAAGCTGGCCAGAACACTGGTATTTCAGTCAGTCCTCTGGTAGTTCCGATGACGTCCCCATGATCACCCAGGCATAATCAGAATGGCTTTAGGATTTGGGAGCCAAAATGTTCCTCAGTATTTACGGCTTTGCTCGTCCATTTAAGAAAATGGACTATTGAAAAAAATAGCTTCAGACACAATATGGCATTTTATGATTTAGCATGAAATCTGAGAAATATAGAGGTTATCGGAAGCCTGCAATGGTAAAGTTCCCTCTGCTATTGAAGTTATTGTCTTTAAACAAAGATTCTACATCACTAATGCTATATATATATTTTTTTATGATATTCAGGTTAATTTCCAATTCTAAGGAAGTAATTGGTTGGTTGGTATGAGAGATGGTGTGGCTTCCAAAGGTGAAAAGTATTATTTTGCTGTAATTTCCGGCTACCTAAGGATGGGAGAGGCCCGGGACACTGCAGTCAGTATATTATGTGGAGCAGGTTATATTGTGGTTTATTTATGAACTTTTACATGTTTATTTTCTTCTTTGCGGTATGCGGGCCTCTCACTGTTGCGGCCTCTCCCGTTGAGGAGCACAGGCTCCGGATGCGCAGGCTCAGCGGCCATGGCTCACGGGCCTAGCCACTCCGCGGCATGTGGGATCTTCCCGGACTGGGGCACGAACCCGTGTCCCCTGCATAGGCAGGCAGACTCTCAACCACTGCGCCACAAGGGAAGCCCACGTGTTTATTTTCTATGCAAGTTTGTGTGCTCCTTTTTGAGTTTTGGTAGATAAGTGTTTTGTAACTTTGGAATACTTGGAGTTATATACATATATATATATATATATATATATATATATATATATTTTAATGTAGTAGTTAGAGCCGCGGAAGTGTACTAGTCTACCTAGTACTCCCTGTTGGAATGCCACACTTGAGGCCAGATGCCAGCCTTCCCAGAACATTCGTGGCCTCCTTTCAGTTTTTGACCTGCTCAGATTGAGTCCCTGTAGACTCTTCATCAGCTTGAAACCTGATCTTCTACCCCTTCCCTGACCTTGATGGTTACCTTCCTACTTTAGGCCTCAGGTGCTTTAGCTATAAATGATATAGTTGCCCTTAATTCTAAAGTTTTCTTTCTAAAGGGCTACAATGTGGTGGCTCCTTGAAAATGTTTCTCTTTGCTGGTTTTAATTTTGTAGAGAATTAAAACCCCAGCCACTCTAAAAGACAGTAAGTTACATTGGATAAGGAAAGTGTGCTTTTGTAGTTAGATTAACAGGGATGGAAGATGACTTAATATGTTTTAAGATACTCATGATCCGTTCTCATGAGAGTCGGGGGAAGAAGGGGAAGAGAGTTAATAAAATACCAAACGACTGTGACAAATTAAGTTCACCAAGATGTAGCTGATTAGTTACTACTTGAATAAGCCACACAAATCCAATTCAAGTTGTCCTTTATTTTTCTAAGAAGGATCCCAGTGAACTGAGTCCCATGTTCAGTGACTCCACGTTCAATGGCTTAGTCTTTAAAAACTGTTACGTTGCTGGAAGAAGAAATATTGCCCATCAGTCCTAATTGATGTTTAGCTATCACGCACATTTGAAATAAATTTATTACTTTGCCTGATCTCAGTGTAATACATTCTAAAGGGGCAAAGAGCACACGAAAAGTTATGGAGTCTCCATCTTCTACACTAAAGTGTGCAATAAATTACATATTATTTGGCTGTGAAATTCACAAGCCATAGAAACCACACCATTAGCAATGTATACAGTGGTAAACAGCAGGTAATGAGAATGATATAAAATAAAACAGACTGTGTATGTTGGCACTGCTGCCAATAAAACAATCATTCAATGCATTCATATGCATCTACGCTAGGTAAGCTCTTTAGGGCAATTGCTATGAGTTCTACATACCTGTCAGGATATTATATATAGCCCACTTTCTACGGCATTTTTTCAAAGACTCTGAGAAAGGGTTACTCTGGGTAAATTCAGACCTTTTCTCAATATAGAATTTGGTCAACATGCATTCTGAACAGCAAAATTTCACAGTATTTTCCTACACTAATTGCCACCTCAGCAAATGCAGGATTAAGTATAATGGATTATAAGGAGTTAGAAAGGAAAGATGGAAGAAAAGAAGGAAGGTAGAAAAAAGGTGGGTATGGAGTACTTCATCATTTACGTAAAGAGTGGACCTAAAACTAACCTGAGGTTTCCCTGAGCTATTAGCATACGCTATAGAAACTTAAATGAAAAAATAAAAAAAACAGCAAGGGAAACTCAAAGATTCTTTGTTTTTTCACTTTACTGCATACACACGTCCACCTTAAACAATCTATATGCTTATATCCAATAAGAGAGCATTGTTTTGCAAGGCTATTTGGGTTCTATCAGCATGTAAAGGTCGGACAACTCAACTTTAGCAGAGTTAGCCTTCAGGTGAATAATTGCTTCTTTCAGGTTGCGAGCATTTGAATTTTCCAGAAATGTTTCCCAAAATATGAAAACTAAAAGAAGGGTCCTAGGACAGCGTCCTTTAGAAGTTTTATAGTATCAAGCCTTTTGGAGGAAGAGAATCTTTGTCGATTATCAACACAATGATTCCAAGCAGGTCAATTTTTGCTGACAATATTATATAACAGAACCCACTTCACCTCCATTATACTGACAATGATCTTCCTTACTTCAACCTTGTGCTTCTTAGTAAAGTTGAAAATACTGAGCCAAGAACAGACAGTGACAATGCCAGAGACTCAGCTGTACCTATAGGTGCCTTCAGACAACATCAGCCACCCAGGCTAAAGTCCCGGTTTAAAACATCCCAACATGAATGAATCTCAAAAACCATATGTTGAGCAAGTGAAGCCAGATCAAAAGGCCACCTACTGTATTATTCAACTTACATGAAATTCTAAACTCGGCAAAAGTCGTCTCTAAAGATAAAAAACAGATCCGTGGTTGCCTTGGGGTAGGAGATGGGGATACTTTTGCAAAAGCCTAGGAGGAAACTTTCTAGGGTTTTAGAATTGTTATCTATCTTTATGGGGGTGGTAGTTATACAAATGTATACATTAATTAAAAGTCACTGAACCGTTGACTAAAAATGTCTGCATTTTATGTATGTAAATGATACCTTAATAAGGTTGATTACAAAATGAACCAAAACCAAAACAAAGCAGAAGAAAAACCTCTCAAGACCTCAAAGGAAATACACTGTTTTCTTCCAGGGTACCAGACTGGAAATGAGGCATTGGTCTGTTCTACCCTCAGATTATCCCTAGGGTTATCTAGTCTATTTTAAAGCACTAGAGTCCCCTATCAGGAAAACTCACCCCATGTTTAATTACTTTGATTTCTTCTCTGCCTCTTCTCCCAAGACAGTGAAGCCATTCACAGAAGGAAAACCAGCTTTTTCCAACTTTGCATCACCACATATTCTTTCCAAAGCTATTATTTATGGAATGGAATTTGGCTACACTTTGTAAAAATCTAGCTTTTTGGGCCTTACAAATCTTAACAGTTAACCTATTGCCTCCACTGGAATTTGGAAAAAACTTATTTTGAAAAGGAATAGCTGAGACTTGACATTTTTTGTGTGTGATTTTCTCTTCCCCTAAGAGAGAAGTGAGTAGGAATTAGAAAAACAAACATAAAGAAAAATAAATTATCTTGCTGCCTTTGCATGGTTATAATTTATAGGAGGCCCTTTTCAACAATAATCTATTATTAGAATCAATAAAATATAATCTCCATGAAGGCCAGGCCAGGATATTTGTCCCTTTTTCAGCAGATTGCAATACAAACCACATTCATGGATCTGCTTCTTGATGATCTTTGTAATACTGTAACAGTTGCCCATTTCCTCATGCCTCTTCACCTTAACTTCAACCTGGTTTTTCACCAATGACCTCACATTTCCTTCTCTATCACTTGGTTGTGGGCCTCTTTTCCAACTCCAACTCCAACTCGCATTTCACTCTGGCACCAAAGGAAGACTCACACCTTCCTGCTTTTTAGTCATACCTCAAGGTCATTACCATATTGTGATCACCCTGAAGAATAGCCAGACAATTGTTATTTCAGAGCCATCTGACAGTTTGTAGCTCTAAAAATTAACTAAGAACCGCATTTGACAAAAATATCCTAGTTTAAGATTTTGGTAATACAGCAACAGTAATTCCGAAGTCATTTATGACAATCAGTGTGGGAAGCACCCTCCTTCAGGAAGATCCTTTGCCATACAATACTCTTTCCCTGTCTGGTAATAAGGAAGAATGGCAGAGGAAAGTAACCTTTTGTGGAAATAAATACTTGGCTTTGAGAAGGCTTGAAGTTCATACATTTTTCTTGAATTAGATTCCCCATTAATTACTTTATCCACAAAGAGGTAATTATCAGAGTTATGTAAGCAATTAAGGAGATGCTACTCCACATTCTTTCAGCTTGTTGACCTTTCTCACTTTATTTCATGTGGCTATCTGAAACATCAGTGATTTACATGCCTTTTTTTTTTGACAGATTTCTCTGTGTATGTGTCCCCATGATGAAAACATCATTAAAGTAAAATATCATGAATAGACTCTTAAGAAGCAGAGTCTACTGAAAGTCCTGGAAAATATGAAAGCACTAATATTCATGGACAACTCTACACTCTGAAAGTTACTCCAAATTTTGTTGATCTCTCTTTTGTCTAGGAGTTTTTCATATTTTCTACCATGATCATTTGTTAGTTTTATAATTACATAATAAAGGCATTACATCATACAATCTTTTGTTATCCATTGCAGTTTTAAAACTATTCCTTTCCTTGTCCTCAGCAGATATGTCATAGATTACTAGTACACAAGCAAAGACTTTCAACGTAACAGTACTTTATAGTGAGAAGAACTATACTGAGCTATCTCTATCCTAAGACAATGCACTAGGAAAGCACTAGGAATTCTTAAGCACTAGGAATACAGAGACGATCAAGGGGCAAGTTCCTTGCCTTTGAGTATACATGATCATTATAGCAAATGCTTAAATAGCACTTAGTATGTAACTCACCACAGCAGTCTTATTATCCTCCTTTTTAATAGGTGAGCAGAGGAAGCCACAGGGAAGTAATAGGGTAAAGCCAGAATTTGAACCTAGGTAGACTAGTACACTCTCCACGGCTTTAACTACTACATTAGTGTGTGTATATATATATATATATATATGTATATAACTCCAAGTATTCCAAAGTTACAAAACACTTATCTACCAAAACTCAAAAAGGAGCACACAAACTTGCATAGAAAATAAACACGTGGGCTTCCCTTGTGGCGCAGTGGTTGAGAGTCTGCCTGCCTATGCAGGGGACACGGGTTCGTGCCCCAGTCCGGGAAGATCCCACATGCCGCGGAGTGGCTAGGCCCGTGAGCCATGGCCGCTGAGCCTGCGCATCCGGAGCCTGTGCTCCTCAACGGGAGAGGCCGCAACAGTGAGAGGCCCGCATACCGCAAAGAAGAAAATAAACATGTAAAAGTTCATAAATAAACCACAATATAACCTGCTCCACATAATATACTGACTGCAGTGTCCCGGGCCTCTCCCATCCTTAGGTAGCCGGAAATTACAGCAAAATAATACTTTTCACCTTTGGAAGCCACACCATCTCTCATACCAACCAACCAATTACTTCCTTAGAATTGGAAATTAACCTGAATATCATAAAAAAATATATATATAGCATTAGTGATGTAGAATCTTTGTTTAAAGACAATAACTTCAATAGCAGAGGGAACTTTACCATTGCAGGCTTCCGATAACCTCTATATTTCTCAGATTTCATGCTAAATCATAAAATGCCATATTGTGTCTGAAGCTATTTTTTTCAATAGTCCATTTTCTTAAATGGACGAGCAAAGCCGTAAATACTGAGGAACATTTTGGCTCCCAAATCCTAAAGCCATTCTGATTATGCCTGGGTGATCATGGGGACGTCATCGGAACTACCAGAGGACTGACTGAAATACCAGTGTTCTGGCCAGCTTACAAATTAGAAATTATACAGAATCCAATTTTATTTTTTTGTTAAGTAATTCCTATGAGGCTTTTGGGATGTCAGTGTAAAGTCCTTTCATGTGTAATCTTTATCCATTAGATAGGGAACAATGCCAATCCCCGTCATAAATACTTTCACAACCTGACACTGAAAATCCATTGCAGGGCATAGGACCTGCAAATAGGATGTGAATCACACACATCCACTCATTCAGACAATCCACAAATATTCATTTTTAAGTCTACGATATGCCAATAATGTACCGGCCTCTCAGATGCTAAACCATGCTAAATGCTGAAACAGACATACTCAGTTCGGGCCCTCCTGGAACTTATTACCTACACAAGTGCCTTCACTGTAAATGGTCAGGTCTCAGCCAATGCTATTATCATCAGCAGGTGACCAAAGGATAGAGCTTGCTTCCCTTCAGAGGTACAAAACAGTTCTTACACCTGAATGGGATGCAAAGAATAATCTGACTTCTGTTCACCAGGGGATGAATTGAACTGTCCTTGCGGAAGAGATAACAGATGGTGTGAACCCCAGATCCTAGAAACGGGCCAGGCACACGATAAGTGTTCAGCTTTTCAAAAACAAATGAACAATCACTTCCTCTCCTAGATCTTTACACCCTTCTTCTGTTGGCTACTTTCTCTCAGCTTATAAACATCCTCAAATATACCCACTTAAAAACACTCTCAGACCTATGATTCTTTGGATATTCTTGTGGATAACCTAAGTCTCTACCATGCCTTCAAACACCTGTCCTCCCAAAAGCCCACATCTGTACCTTGGGCCCAGACCTGTCTACCAGGCCCCTCTAAAGCACTGAAGATGAAGTAAGATCCTCTTGCCACCCCCAATCCCTTTCTACTGTGCTCTGTATCTCTCAAAAAGATGCAGCTGTAAACTGTCACCCACGCTTGCTGCCCTCCCTTTTCTAACTGGTCACCAGGCCTCACCCATTCTCTCTCAGATCTGCAAAACCCGGTCCCACCTTTTATAACTTAAGTGGGACCCTTAGATTACAATTCACCCTGCACCCAATCAACTGCCTTCCACATGGAGGTCCAAGTGAGCCTCTAAACCAGAATTCCATTTCACTGTTCTTTGGTGTTTCCCGCAGCCTTCAGGATAAACATCCAAACTTCTGACAGGACAAACAAGGCGCCTTTCTGTTGGGCCCCACTAAGTTTTCAGTATCGACTCTCATTTCTTTCCCAAACCCTGAGTTCCAGTCCTGTACCTTAGTTTTGCCATATTTTCTTACATTTCTCAAACTTCAACACACACTGCTTTCTCCTGCCACCCCAGGAGCTTCTACATATCCTTAGAAAGGACGGCACTTCCTCCAAGAATCGTACCCTGAACTTGCCCTTCCAAGTTTCTGTGCTCTGCAAAGGGGAAAGATGGCGGGGAGGGATACATCAGGAGTTTGGCATTAACATAGACACACGACTATATATAAAATAATCAACAAGGATCTACTGCATAGCACAGGGACCTCTACTCCATACCCTGTAACAAAGTGTACGGGAAAAGAATCTGAAAAGGAATGGATATATGTATAACTGAATCACTTTACTGTACACCTGAAACTAACACAATATTGTAAATCAACTATCCTCCAATATAGAATAAAAATTAAATCAAAGAAAAAAGAGATTCTGTGCTCTGTAGCAGCAGAACTCACTTCTTCCAGAGCACTGACTCCTGTGCTTGTGTTTACTTGCTGCCCAGTAGAAGGGAAGATTCCCTAGGGCAGAAGCATGGTCTCCAGCAGCCCTTGGTTCTGACAACTCATTCAAGTGCCAGGATACTTTACACACATAACCTGCTTAATTAATTCTAAGAACCCACAGAAAGAGTGGTTTTTAATGTCATTTTACAAGTGTGGGGATTGTAGTGCAAAAGAAACCTGTCCAGGCCACAGAGAGCATAAGCTCTGGAATTCAAACCCTAAGCTGCCTTGACACCGGTGCTCTTCCCACTATATATGATACACCTATTGAAAAAAATTTTTTTTTTCCTGAGCCCCGTTTGAATGGAAAGGAAATGAAGCTGGGATATATCCATTTCCTAATCGCTTTGGTGTGTACCAGGCAAAGTCATTCAACAGACCAGGTAACATCCGTGCAACAATTAACGATACTCCAAACTGTGCTAAGTGTTCTACTTTGTAGAGTCGAGAAGCATTAACACAGTGCATCCTTGTAACCGCCACGGAGGCTGGGTCCTGTTAAGCCCATGCTACAGATAAGAACACTGAGACCTTGAAGCCTTAAGGCACTCGGCCGGGGTCACCGAGCTGGCGAGAGTCCTAGGCCGCACGCCCCGTCTAGTGCACGCACACCCGGGCACTGGGCACTGGTTCTAGTGCCCACCCTCCACCTTTAACCATTTAAAACCCCGCTTCTCAGCGCCCACACGAGGGCCCCTGGAAGCGGGAAGTACAAACCTGTCTTGACAAGCCGTGGCTGGAAGAAGCTCTGGATACAGATCAGGGGCAGAGGGTGCTCAGGAGCGGCGCCCAGTCTACCCGCGGAGGCAGTCGGCGTTAAGTCCAGCAGGCCCTCCCTCAGGGAAGCCCACACGGAGGGCAGAGGCACCGAGTCCTGCAGCGCGCACAGGTCCTCAGAGCGCGAGAAGGAGTCGGCCGCGCTGTCCGGGCGCAGCTTCACCGAGTGATCATGGCCTGAGCGCGGCCTCGGGGACGCTGGCTGCAGACAGGATGCCCACACCCGCCTGTGGGTCCCGGCTCGCCTCCCGGCCCCTCGGGCGCCCGCCGCCCGGCGGCTGAGGCCCGAAGACATAGGGCCACGGGCCCCAGCTAGGCCGGGCCCTCCATGCCGCGCTCTGGAGCCCACGCGCGGTCTGGTGTTGGCGCGGGCATCAACGCCCTCCCGAGCCGCGGGGTTGCGGTTTAAGCCTCCGGGCGGGCCCGTGGGGGCGGGGCTCGAGGACTTCTGCGCGCTCGCCGTGCGTCCGCACGCAGACCCGCCTCCCTTGACGACGCGGCTTGAGGAGCAGCACGCCGACCCGCCTCCCCTGACCACGCGGCCTGAGGGGCGGTGTCGGCAGCTTTGAGACTAAGGCAGCGCGAAAGGTAGGAGGTGTGGAGAATTTGGGGTTTCCAAAAAGCGTTTGCTGACTGATCCAAACAAAAGTGAGACATGGTTGTATCAGTGCATTTTAAAAGTAGTTAAACTCCCGCAAAGTGTCAGTGCTCGCCCCGCCCAGGAGAGAGCGTGAACTCCGTGAGGGACGCAGGAAAGGCTGAGTGAACGTCTGCCTGTGGTCCCTTACCTGGTGCACAGGTGTGTGAATTTCTGCGGAGAGCTCTTAATTTCTGTCGTTTCTGCTGACTTGACACGGTGGTTGGCAAACGGTGACGTGTTCCGTGCATTCAGGACATGATCGTGGTTCCTAATAATCACTTTGTTTTGTACTGACACCTCCACAGAGAATTTATTACTGAATATCCACTTTAGAGAAGAGAAAGTGAGGCGTAGGAAGTGAAGTGACTGAGTAAGAGGAAGGACTCAGACAATTGGTGTTAGTAAATTAGCCCTGCAAGGAGGCCGTTAGCCTGCGGTGGCTCTAGCGATGCGGCCGCCTACTTAAACCAACCAAAATCTAAGCCTGTCAGCGCCTCAGGGTGACGAACAGCGCTGAGGACACCCAGTCCCAAACCACCAACTAGGCGTTAAAGCCATAGCAAATCACTCGTTTCCTTGCTTTGCTTCTGCCCTTTTAAAATAAACATCTCTGCAGCTCCTGTGGCTGGAGTGCTCCTCACCTCTTCCGCTTTGTGCTGCCTGAATTGAATCTATTTTTGCGCACATAAAGTGTTAAAATTTTAAATATGCCTCAGTTTGTCTTCTAAGATTGGCCGTAGAAGTTGGATTTGTGTCCAGTTTCTAGAGCAGTGGTCGTCCTCTGGTCAGGCCTTAGGCGTTACGTGTACAACGTTCCTCTTCTACCACCACCTTCTGGATGCCTCCACCCACTACCAGCTCCCACGCATCAGTTCCCCTAGGTGTGGTCAGCAATGGGTTTTACATGCAGCGTGCTCACATTATAACATCGCAGACACTTCTCCGTCCTCCAGCCAGCGTGTGAAGTGAAACATTACCATTCCTGTTGAAGAGTCTCTGGTGTGACCACTTTCCCAGACACAGCCACTCCCCAGCTGACCCTGGGTAACCCCTCCTCTGAACTTGGTCTCCATCAGTGGCATGGATGTCTTTCTATGTAGGCTACAATTTTAAGTATTCTTAAACTGCATATCGTATTCTATTTCGTTTTCTCTTGTTACTTGCTTTATTTAGTGTTATCTTTGCTAGGTTCATCCATGCTGACACGTAAAGATCTGTCTAGTTCATGTACTTTCCTCGCTACGTAGGATTCCCATGTAGGGAAATCCAATAATTTATATGTGCATTTTCCTGTTGATGGACATTTAAATTGTTTCGAATTTTAAGTATGATTTCTTTTTTAAAAAAATTTTATATCCTTTTTAAAGGTTACTTTACATTTACAGTTATTACAAAATATTGGCTATATTCCCTGTGTTGTACAATACATCCTTGAGCCTGTCGTACACCCAGTAGTTTACATCTCTCACTTCCCCACCCCTGTATTGCCCCCTCCTCCCCCTCCGCACTGGCAACCATTAGTTTGTTCTCTATATCGGTGACTCTCCTTCTTTTTTGTTATATTCGTTCAATTGTTGTCTGTTTTAGATTCCATTTATAGGTGATATCCTACAGTGTTTCAGAGTTCAAAAGACTCTCACGACAGAAGCCAAAAGGTAAGAGCCATTTTACATTGATAAAAAGCATTTTAACTATGTAGAAGCAGAAAATGAAAAGAAAGAAGTTTGCATTACATTTAATAAAAGCTTAGGGAGATCTTTGTGGTATATTAGTGAACTTATTTGTGGAAATTTAGCCATGTACATTGTGTTGGAGAGGCACCAAGAGTTCAAGAACTCTCACAATTTGAGTACACAGTTGCCTTACTTGTAGGCATGGTGGCATCCATTTACATAACAATGATTTGGAGGATGTTGTGTTAGTCAGCTCTTGCTGTGATAATGCTTTGGAACAAGTCGACCCAAAACTCAGTTCCATAAACAAGAATTTATTTCTCTTGGACCTATTGGCTAGCTGCAGTGGCTCTCTTTTAGACCTCTAGATGGCTGGTTTTGCTCCGTGTTTTGGGTCAGTTTGAGGTCTGTAACACACATGTTCCTCTGGAGCCCAACTGTGAGGCCGCAGCTCCCAGGCCCTGTCTTCTCACAAAGTTCACTGAAACATAAGAGGTGAGCCCAACTGCACAAGCCCATGTAAGGCCTCTGCTGCTCATTGAAGGCCATCATGTCTGCTCACACTTCATTGGCCAAAACATGTCACAGATCTAAGCTGTATTTAGAATATGTGTATTTGTTTAAAGTTGGGTGCCCTCACAGAAGAATAGTGCCTTTTGGACAGTGTTACCTTAGCATTTTCATTGGCATTTGCAAACGTGATAAGCGCCGTGTGCACTTTTTCACCTTTGAGAACTTTCTGAAATTGTGGGACCATTTCTATTGGAAAAGAGGAAGGTACACTTTAGAACTCAACTCTAGTTATGGCATTGTTGGGAGAAGAATTAATGAGATAAGGTCAATACAAGTGAAAGATTTGGGATCACATATTCATCATTAACATTAGCATTCTACAGAGCATTCCTGGAGAATTGTGATGCTTGCTTTATGTGATTTCTATCATAAATCATTAGAATTTGACCAAGACACTTCAGTGAAACATACATCATACAGCACATCGCATTTTAGTTTTTCCTACCACTCCACAACTTATCATCAATACTTCACCATAACTCAGAAACAGAAACAGAAACTGAGTGAGTTCATTGTTAGCAGACGGGCTTCACAAGCAATACTAGTGGAAGTTCTTCAAATGATAGCAGACAGTAACTCAAGCCATACAAACAAAACAAAGAATGCTGACTAGAGCAGTTGTGTAGGGAATTATAAAAGATACTGTAATTTCAAATTTCTTCTCCTTTCTTCTCTTAACAAATTTAAAAAGGAAGTGCCTAACCAATATGACTATATTTGGATTGTTCTCTATATAACATAAAAAAAATCATATATTTGATGATATGGCACAACGAAGGCAGTGAGAACAAAGCTGTGTTAGAATAAAAATGACAGTAGATCATAAGCTGAATCCGCAGGAAGAAAGGAAGAGAACCAGAAATGGTAAATAGATTACCCGACAAACTCAAAAATATTTATTTGCTCAACTTTCTTCTCTAAGCTCTTTGAAAAAATAAGCTTGTGAGAAGTAATTATTATAATATGTTGTTAAGTATGTAACATATATAAATGTAATAAAAACAAAAAAGAGGGGAAGGCATACTGCTCTGTAACAGTACAGTTTCTGTTTCTATCTGGAATGAACCTAGTAAAAATCTGAAGAGATTCTGAGATGTATTCCATAAGCCCTAGTGCAGCCATTACTCAAACAATGTGGTTAAAAATCATTAAAGGAATTACATGTTACAGTAGAAAATATCTACTTACTATAAAAGGAAAATGGAGGAACAACAACAATAACAAAAAAACAAAAACATGAGACATGTAGAAAACCAAAGGTAAAATGATAGACATAAATAAATCCTACCATATCAATAATAAAAACTAAATGTAAATGAATTAAACAGTACAATCAAAAGGCAGATATTGTCGAACTGGGTATTAAAAATGTTTTCTATAGGAGACACTGCTTGGATTCAAAAGTCTAATGTGTACAAAGTAAAAGGATGAAAAAATATACATCATGCAAATAGCAACCGTAAGCATTGCTGAAGTGGCTATACTAATACCAGAAAAAATAGACTTTAAAACAAACAAAAAGGTTACTAGATATGAAAAGGAACATTTTATGATAAAGAAAGGGAAGATACAAAAATCTTTAACATATTTGCCCTGAATAAGGTAAAACCAAAATACATGAAGAAGAAAATACCAAAATCCATGAAGAATTGAAGGAAGAAATAGATATTTGCACAACATTAGGTAGAGGCTTCAGTACTCCACAGTCAATAATGGATAGAACAG
This sequence comes from Leucopleurus acutus, assembly GCF_964270905.1. Lineage (NCBI taxonomy): Eukaryota > Metazoa > Chordata > Mammalia > Artiodactyla > Delphinidae > Leucopleurus > Leucopleurus acutus. The sequence continues at coordinate 35,179,066 of NC_139159.1, read as the reverse complement.
TTAGGCAGAAGATCAACAACGATATAGAAGACTTGGACGAGACTATGAATTAACAAGACCTAATAAATGTTTACAGAACACTCAACCAAACAGTAAAATACTCATCCTGCTCAACTACATGTGAAACGTTTTCCAGCATAGATGACATGCTAGGCTGTAAGAGAAGAGATTGAAACCCACATACATTGCTGGTGGGAATGTAAAATGGTGCGGCCGTTTTACAAAACAGCTTGAGAATTCCTGCAAGTGTTAAACATAGAGTTACCCTATGATCCAGCAGTTCCACTACTAAATATATACCTAAGAGAAATAAAAACTTATGTCTGCACAAAAGCTTGTACGTGAATGTTCATAGAAGCATATTTCTAAAAACAAAAGGTGGAAATAATTCGAATGACAACCGGATAAATGAATAAACAAAATGTGGAATATCCATACAATAGAATAGCATTCAGCTATAGAAGGGAATGATCTATTGATCCATGTTACAACATGGATGAACCATGAAAGCATTATGTAAAGTAAAAGCAGCCACTCACAAAAGATCACATATTGTGCGGTCCCATTTATATGAAATGCCCAGAATAGCAAATCTGTAGAGACAGGAAGTAGATGAGTGGTTGCCTAGGGCTGAGAGGGTTGAGGAGATTGAAAAAAGCTTGTTAATGTGTAATGGGTTTTTTGTGGGGGGACAGAAATCTAAAATTGGATTGTTGTGATGCTTACACAAGTCTTTTAGTGGTTACACTGAGAACCACTGAATCGTATACATTAAAGTGTTGAAATTATGGTATGTAAATTACATCCCAATAAAGCTGTTAAAATTATGATAATTTCATATTTATAAATTTGAAAATTCATCGAAAATGACAAATTCTTTAAAAATGCAAGCTAACAAGACTAACCCAAGAAAGAAAACATATCTCAAAAACCTATATCTACTGCAAAAGTTGTTTGTATAATTAAGTACCTTTACAGAAAATGATTTCCAGGGATAAATGGCTTTCCAAGTAAATTGTTCCAAATATTTAGGGAAGAAATATTGGTAATCTTACATGAAAATCTTCCAGGAAACAGAAAAGTATATATTGCTCAAAATATTTATAAGGCCAACATAAGCTTCAGATCAAAACTAAAAAGAATATTACAAGAATAGAATCACAGGCCAGTTTCTCTTTTGAACATGCATGCAAAATGTGTAAACAGAAGCACAAACTATATCCATGGTATGTAAAACAATCGTATATCACAATCAAAGTAGCTTTATTCTAGTAATGCAAGGTTGGTTTAATGTTCAAACATGAAACTGATCCCAGGAATGAATTAGAGTGGGAAAAAAAAGTCATTTAAAACAGAAGTCTTTGGACTTCCCTTGTGGTCCAGTGGTTAGAACTTGGCACTTGCACTGCTGGGGCCCTGGGGTCCAATTCCCGGTCAGGGAACTAAGATCCTGCAAGCCATGAGGCAGGGACCTCCCCCCCCCCGCCAAAAAAAAGGAAAAAAAGAAGACTTAACCAGGAGAAGCACAAGATCGAATAAACATAACAGATAACACCTTATGAAAAGTAGGTGAAGATTATGGAATATTCCAAAATTTTAAAACAAGAAACATTTAAAGGTTCAAGAGGATGTGACAAATATTGTACATAGGCAAAAAATAAAATAAAGTAAAATATACGGATGATGGGAGCCCAAAAATCCAGATGCCCATGTCCTGTCTCTGAAGATTCTCATTCAATGGGTTATGGATTTCCTCTATGTTTAAAAACCTACAGGTGTTATAAAGCAGAAACTAACACACCATTGTAAAGCAATTATACTCCAATAAAGATGTTAAAACACAACCAAACAAACCTACAGGTGATTCTGATATGATTCACAGACAATGGAAAGCTTCTGCTTTACAGGAAATAATACCAGATTATTTTGTTATTTTATAGTTATAGTAACAGGTTGTACTATTGACCGGTAAGTCTGATGTCAAAATGCACTCCCCACTAGGGATATAAAAGGAACTAATAGTCTCTGCGGCTGCTTGGTGGCAGCATGCATGGGCAATGCAAGGGCAATTATTGTAGGAATCCAAATGAGTGGAACATTTTAGAATTGGAAGACTACATACAGATCATCTAGTCAAGCTTCCAACTATTATAGTTGTGAAAACTAAGGCCCATATAAAAGAAATGATTTATCTCCAAAGAGCGTTAGTGAAAGAGTATGAAATTAAAAATATCTCTGGACTTTTAATTTAGTGCTGTTTTTATTAATCTCATGTATTAGCTTAAACTTCAGTGTGACAGATTTGGGATTGAATTCTTGCTCAAATTTACTGATTGTGTGCCTTTTAGTAAGTTACTAAAACACTTTTTTTTTAAAAAATAGATTTATTTTTGGCTGCGTTGGCTCTTCCTTGCTATGCGCGGGCTTTCTCTAGTTGTGGTGAGCGGGGGCTACTCTTTGTTACGGTGCGTGGGCTTCTCATTGTGGTGGCTTCTCTTTGTTGCTGAGCGCGGGGTCTAGGTGTGTGGGCTTCAGTAGTTGTGGTTCACGGGCTCTAGAGTGCAGGCTCAGTAGTTGTGGCACATGCTCTTAGTTGCTCCATGGCATGTGGGAGCTTCCCGGACCAGGGCTCAAACCTGCACTGGCAGGCAGATTCTTAACCACTGCGCCACCAGGGAAGCCCTACTAAAACACTTCTAACTTCGCTTTTCACATATGTAAAATGGCTGATATAGAATATGAGATAACCTAGCACTGTTCTTAACACATACACGTAGTTAACATTTTTTGGCTCTCATCCCTCTTAAACAGCCTCTATCCTCTTAACAATGAAAGTGTGTTTCAGCTAGCAAAGCACCCCAGAGCGGACCACATTCTGGCAAGAGATATAGGATTCTTTTTCTTGCTGGTGGTTCTTTATACCTGATATTTAAACTGCACTGAAACATGAACATCTCTTCTTTATACTGTATTAATGGATTGATGAATTTGATAGATGAATTTTAAAAAGTAATATGCAGGAAAAAAAAGTAATATGCAGGAATTGAGCTGCCTTACTCTCAAGAAATATAATTCAATAGTGGTGGCTAAAACGATAAACAGTGTTTGGACAGGGAGTCCATATTGGATGTGAACTACTTGTACTCCCATTCGTCTATTAAGAATAAATAGAATCCTTTCAAAATCTGTTTTAAAGGGCAGTTATTTCCTTCTGACTCATTTAAGTTACCTGCAAGAAAAAGACAGTCTCCTGAATCCTTGCTTAAAATGCTTTTAATATAAAGCAGATAATTTTTTGCAACATTTCCCAAACTTTTCATTATCAAATTGGCTGAGGCTTCTCAACGATTATCATTTCACAACAATATCTCCCTTTTCACCTTTTTAAAAAGAGTTGGCCTCGTAGATGTGCCCTTAAAACAGAGCTTCACTCTCAACTTATTTTAAATTTTGTATTCAAACAGTATGAAGAAAACAGGATCAGGGAATTCAGCCGTAGAAGTGAATGGATTACTGATACATGCTACATCATGGATGCAACTAAGTGAAAGAAGTCAGGCACGAAAGGCTCTATATTGTATGGTTCCATTTATATGAAATGTCCAGCAGTGGCAAATCCATACACACGGAAAATATTATACATTAGTGGTTTCCAGGGGTTTGGAAGAGAGGGAAATAGGGAATGACTCCTCAAAATGGGTGTATGTTTCCTCTAGGGGTGATGAAAATGTTTTGTAGTTGGACAGTGGTGATAGTTGCACAACATTGTGACAGTAGTAAATTCCACTGAATGGTACAGTGAATTGTAAAATGATCAAAATGGTGAATTTTGTGTTATGTTCATTTTACTACAATAAAAAGGAGAAAGAATTAGGGAAAGACTTAGAGTTTGGGAAACTAAGGTGAACTGGTCAAGAAAAAGACAGCTCTACTGTTCAGTGTTCTCTCAGCTCTCCCAGTGCATTAATCCTCAGCAAAAAGTAGCCTGAACTTGTCGATGATAGTCATTCAACACAGTCCAGGGAAAAGTAAATAAAATAAAACCCAACTCTTCTTCTTTAGCACATCTATGAAAGGTTAACTTGCTGCTCAGCCACGTGGACATTCATGAAATCGTTTCACTTTAGGTGTCCTCTACTTCAGTACTTTACTCACAGCTCATTCACACATGTAGGCAATAGCATTCCTTAATTCGATGGAATCTGCAGTGCTGGTTGTGGTGGGTCTCATGAAAAGCAAAGGGAAGGAGGAAAAAGCCTCCACATTGACTTGGTGGTCTTGACGAAATGGATGTAGAAGACAGCTTGAGTGTCAAACTGGAAACTGTTATTTTCCTTTTCCTTTTCTTTTTATCTTTCCTATCAGGTCGTCTGCCCACTTCCCACCCCCTTCTTTCAAACAGGAAAGACACTAATTAGCTGTTTTTTTGTGTTTTTGGTAAAACACCTGTTGTTTTGCGTTTCTTGTTGTTGGGTGAACATTATTGTTTTTACTGCCAAATGAGCTTCAGTGGTTGATGTAGGGGGTCTCTTGGGAACTTAACTTTTTCCAGTTTAAGTGGAAAAGCTTTTTTGTTTGAATTGGCTTTTACTGGGTGCTTCAAGGTTTGCTCTTGGCTCTTTGAAGGGGGACTGAATAGCACTGTGTTTCCTTTGAGGTTCCAATGAATAAAGGATCCTATGTCTTGGGCACTTTTTGTTGATTTTGCTGTGTGTCCTCTCTAATAGCCAGATGCAGATTCCAGGAAAATGACATATAAATGAATATAAGTAATCTAATACTTTTACAATTTGCTTTGGCCATACTCCTGGTCTTACTCTACTTGTAGCAGATGGCTTTAAAGAGCATTAGCTATGTATATATTAAAAATAATATAAATATACCAATATTAAATATTATATTGATGTATAAGTGTAATATACTAATATTTATATTAGTGTATAACAATTATGTATTATATTAATATATATTTTTGCCTAGCATATATTATATACAAAATATATGAGTAATGAAATGTATTTCTATGGTTAATATGTTCATAATATTAATATGATATATCCTGTAATATTGATTATAAAACAATTATATCATAATATATAAATATATAATTATTATTATCTGATATAATACACTATAGTTAATATATTCTATATAACAATATATAATGTATTAGTATAATTGTATTATATAATATAAATATAATACATATATAAAACTATATAACTTTTAGTTATACATTACACATACGAGTATGTATAGCTATTTATAATTTTATTGACATAGGAATCTGGTCATCATAACAATTGATGTAAAAATATGCAATATTTTCAATCAAATGGGCCTTAACCTCACTACCTACACATAAGTACTTTTAAAATCTTGAACCCTGTCTAACTCATGCTTCCATATCTGTCAACCCGCTTTTCTACACATGCACGTAGACACACATTTATACACGATATATATGTATACTACCAGTTTTCAGTTCAATGTACATAAATATATAATATATAATTATATTCCTGTCTATGTATACAAATGTAAATCAAAGGTATGTGTATAGGTATGTATTTCATATGTTTATATAAATATACAAATAATGTATGTGTATATAAACACATGACTGTATACATACATACACAGAAATATACTTATTTAAACAAAAGGGACCTAAATATAGTTCTTTAAGAATAAAAAGTTATGTCTCACTGTTTCAATAACAGTTTATAGTTTTCTACTGTATGTGCTTCTATAATTGTTATGAACATTTCGCATTTTTGTTGAATGTTGTTTTAATTTTTTGCCTTTTTTTGTTTTTTGTTTGTTTTTTTTTGGTACGTAGGCCTCTCACTGTTGCAGCCTCTCCCGTTGCGGAGCACAGGCTCCGGACGCACAGGCTCAGCGGCAATGGCTCACAGGCCGAGCCGCTCCGCGGCATATGGGACCTTCCCGGACCGGGGCACGAACCCGTGTCCCCTGCATCGGCAGGCGGACTCTCAACCACTGTGCAACCAGGTAAGCCCAGTTTTTTGCCATTATTAATGAAGTTCTGAAGAATACGGTGGGCAAGATTACTTGAAAAACTCTCCTAACAGAAATGGGTTAGGTATGCTAGGTTAAATGTACACAACTTATTTTTAAGTGCGTGGTTGATTTTGGAAGTGTGCAGTCGAAATTTCCAGGACCCATGAAGGAACGGTGGTCCATGTGTGAGAGTGATAGCTCTATTAAGAGTGAGTGGATTGAAGATCTTGATAGCTTAGAACAGAAGCTGGAAATCCTGTTTTTATGGAGCCAAATGGCAAATATTTTAGGCTTTGTAGACCAAAGAGGCAAAATTGAGGATATTATTTAGGTACTTAGGTAACCTTTTAAAATGCTACCAGTTAAAATGTGAAAATTATTCATAGCTCATAGGCCATAAAAAATAGGCAGCTGTCTGGATTTGGAATACAGGCCATAGTTGAATGACACACCTGGTATAGAGACTTGTTTTTAAATGGCCATGACCACATGGGAGGCAGGAGGTAAGACTCCATCCCTACTAGATGGGAAGTTAGAACTAAACCTACCTATCCCTGGCTTCACCTGTAATGAAAGGGTGTGCCAGGAGAAAAAAATATCTGCTGGCAAAGGGAGACTAAGAGCAAATTCTCTTGGCCTCTGCTCTGGGTAGGAAACAGGTAGGAAATCTTGAGAATTCTGAACCGCAGATCTGTGTTCACAGTGTTTGGGTTGCAAATTTATTTGCGGTCTTGCAAACAGAAGCTAAGAAATTAACTTAACATGCTCCCAAATCGGTGGTATTCCAAACACAAAACTAAACCCTTTCTGGAGAGGTAGACCTTCAACACAGGCCTATAGCGTTCCCACAGATAAAGTTTAGCTAAACGTGAGCTCATGATCTAAATTTACACAATAATGAAGAAATCAGCTACAGGTGGAGAGAATCAGCAAAAACAATCAATACCAGAATTAACTTCCCAAGGCCATCCATCAGATGTTGGAATTATCAGGTGCCAGGCAGAAAATATACATAAAACTAGAACTGAAACAAGGAGCAAGGATGTTTTAAAAGACTGGGTAGGATCTTTCAAACATTTTTAAAGTACATGTCATTGATAAAGCTAAAAACTCGAAGGTTGTGTAATACAGCAGGTTAATCGTGGAGAAGAGTGAATTTATGCTGTTTTTAAAAATATGGCAGATCCGATTTCCTGCCTAATTATATAAGTTGATTTATCTTAAAAAATACACAGTATTTTAAAGATTTATTGGCTGTAAAATAAGTTAAGGGTATTTCAAAGGGCTTCTCTGCAAAGAGAAGTGAGAAGTAGCAAAACACAGAAAGTTGAGGGGAAAAAATGTCAATATATACATTGCTATAGGGTGAACTAAACCTTAGGCCAGCAACTATGAGGAGGAGCTGACCCTTAGATACGTACAACTAAACTGGAACCTTCAAAAAGTTCAACTATTTATAAGTAAAAAGAGTTATTAAAATTAATAACCAAGTGTTTTAATTGACATCAGAAGAGTAAAACAATAAACCCTGAGAACATAGAAAAATAGACAATAAAGATATGAGCAGAACTTAATAAAACAGAAAAAAGTATAAAATTGAGGTGATTTAGTAAGTCAAAAGAATATTCTTTGAAAAGATTTAAAAAAACAAACTTTGATTAAGCAAAACAAAAACGTAAGTAAACAATATACAGAAAGAATCAGGACAGTGTTATAGCAGAGAGTACAAACAGAGAATATATGAAATGCCAGTAAATTTGAACATTTCTGTAAAGTGGACAATTTCCTAGCTCCTAAAGTTTACCAAAACTGACACAAGAGGAAATTTGTAGCTGGAGTTCTTGCACCAGTAATGGAATTAAGTCAATAGTTTACAAGCTTTCACCAAGAAAATACCAGACCCGGCCAGATCATTTGGGAGGTGAATTCTATCCAACTTCTGTTAAACAGATAACATCAATATTAACAAAGAAAAACTTCTAGGGAGTAGCAAAGGAAGAATGCTCCTTTAGTCATCTTATGAAGTCTATATAATTCTAATACTGAAAATAGATTAGGACTGTAAGGAAAAAGAAATTTACAGGTCAAATTTACTTGTAAATATAAAAGGAAAAATTTTAAACTATGATATTACCTACCCACGTTCACTAGAGTAAGAAAAAGCACGAGCAAGTTAGGTCATCCAATGTAGTTTAATGTCAAGAATATATATCAATAGATTGAAATCACCACATTTTATTTCTTTCATGTGTCTCTTTAAAAAATTGGTAAGTACTTATATTGATCTCTCTTGTACTAGGCACTGTGCCAAGTCACTTACATATTTACTCCTTTAAACCTTCTATCATCCCTGGGGGAAAGTTCTATTTTGCTTCCATTTCTTAGCTAAGACTCTAACCCTCAGGAAAGTAAAGCAACATTTGTAAGTTTTTGTGGATGGTCAGTGACGGGACCAGTACAGGAACATCCAAAGTCTGTGCTTGGAAACAGTGCCCCATGTTGACACTCACATTACAGATGAAAGGAAAGGAACCATGCACTTACCATATAGATTAAATCTCACATTACAGGTTAAAGGAAAGGAACCATGCACTTACATTATAGATTAATACCCACATAACAGGTTAAAGGAAAAAGAAACATGTGCTTCTCTCAAAAGTTGTAAAGAAGGCATATCCATTTCTAAATATATTTCCCAATTTCTTTTGCTTGTTTTCTGACCTTTGTAGTGCATTTTGCCATGAGGAAAATTTTAATTCTTATATAATTAAATGTATCCTTTTTTCTTTGTATCTTAGAAAGATATTCCTCATGAATAATTTATTTCAAGTCTCCCAGGTTTCTGATACTTTTACACTTTCATTATTTTTTCACTTTTAACTAGTTGCTGTATCTAGAATTTAGTAATTCTGTGATAGCTATATTTTCCCACTTTTGTTGAATAATTTTTGCTACTGATCCAAAACGTGAATTTTATTTTAATCTCAATTCCCTTATATCTTACATCTAATTTTAAGATGCTTCCTATTCCACTGGTTGTTTTGTCTATCTAAAACAAAATGCTACCTTAAAAATAATGTAATTATAATATAATAAATGTCATTAGTAAACATAATACAATATATAATAAATAGCACAATATAAAATAACAAAATATAATTTACCATATAACAAGGTCAAAGGAGAGCAAAAGTATACAATCACTTGAAATATCCCCCAAAAGATATTTTATAAAATTCAATATTCATTTGTATTTTAAAAGAAAGAGTAAAATAGGGATTGATGAATGCTTCCAAAATAAGAAGAAATTATATGTCTAAAAGAGAAAGAGGTAAGTGATAGACTTCAGTAACACTGGCAATAAATGCAGGACAAGATGAGGATGCCTGATATAATGTTAAAGAAAAAGTATTATGTAACATTGTGTTTGCAGTACTGATGAGTTCAGTGAAAAGAGAATCTCATAGAAAAGAGTATCTCATTCTTCTTAATGTATGTACACTTGTCCATTGCATGAACATAACAGCTTATTTAACCAATATGTTACTGATCTGCATCTGGATTTCTAGGTTTTCATGGAATTTTATTATGCACAGTTGCTTCAAACACTAGGACTTCCTCTTATGTTTATATCTTTTGAAAGAAACAATATCTCCACAGGTGATTTATCTGTGCTGGCTGCTAGCTGACTTTGGGTACTTCTCAGTTCTTCCCTTTACCTTCCTAGTCAATATGAAAAGGGAAGGCAAGAAGGTCTCCTGTTTAGAGACTGTAAATGTAGGTCTTGGTGATAAAGTCTTGGTGGTAAAGGCTAAAAGTATTAACCCAGAACAAATGTTTTTCCAGCTGTAACTGTGTGTGATTCCCTTGGCTTGATTCCATAGAGGATGTAAGACAAGACTGTAGAATCTGCCCTCAAAGTGCTTCCAGTAGGATGAGCTAAGTCAAGTATGGTGGCATATCTAATTCAAGACAAACTATATAACATCTCCTTTTCTCTCCTGGCAAAACTTGGTGGAGTGAATGTAGAAGTCATTGTATGCTTTAAATTAAAGCAACACAATAAATCTTGTATTGGAAGGTGCTTATTCTGGTCTCTTTGTGGAGACGAATTGGAAATTGTCTAGAAGAAGGAAAATTAGGTTAACCGAAGTTAAACTCATAAAAAATTGAGCATTAATTAAATATCTGTGGTCTATGTTTCTCTTTGATCATAATTTCTCCCAATTTATAGACCTCTTTGATACCTGATTAATCCTTGTCAAAGATGCAGTTAACAATGATTATTACTGTGTATTAGGTTTTGCCTGGGCCCTGAAGAAACTATCCTAAATCACCAGCTATGATTGTCACTTGATTTCCTCACAGAGACAATCAGAACTCCTTGTCTTAAGTGGCTTGGGATGTGAAACTAGTTAGTCTCTTAGATACTGTTAGAGGACCCTACAGAGCCCATTGGTGAAAGTTTGGAAAACACTGGGCTTCTTAAGATTGATTCTTGTAGTGCTTCAGGAAAGATCACTGAACCAAAAGGATAACGGTGTTTCTGGTTCTGTTGTTAGTGTTCTCCATGGAAACATTGCTGAAGCTTCTGGACTCAATTTCCTTCCCCATGTGTGAATGTCACTGAAAATATCCAACTCCATTTTATCCCCATGTAACTTCAGAAACTAAGCAAAATGAAGACTCAAAATTCATTTCAAATAATGAAATGAATATATAACATAGAATGGAACTGGGAAAATACCTGGTTTAAATTCTGGAAAGTACCAACTATACAATTCTGGATAAGTTGCTTCATCTTGCTTAGTCTAATTTAATGCCCATCTCACAGGATGTTATGATGATTAATTTAATATCTTTGTATAACGTACAGTGTTATGTAATTTCTTCTTGTTTTTCTTGAGTAAATTCATATCCTTAAGCAACTCACTGTAAACAATAGTTACTTACTTGCTTAAATTACTCTTATCTTCTATTATCAGCTGAATTGTGTCCTGCTCAAGTTAATATGTGGAAGTCTTAACCCCCAATACCTCGTAATATGACTGTATTTGGAGATAAGGCCCTTAAGTAGGTAACTGAGGTCAAATGGGTGGGCTCTAATCCACTATGACTGGTGTCCTTATAAAAAGAAAATATTAGGACACAGACATGCACAGAGAGAAGACCATGTGAAGACAAAAGGAAAACATGGCATCTACAAACCAAGAAGAGATACTTGAGAAGAAATCAATCCTGCTGACACCTTATCTCAGATTTCTAGCCTCTAGACCTGTGAGTGAGTAAATTTCTGTTGTTTAACCTCCTCAGTCTCTGGTACTTTGTCATGGCAGCTCTAGGAAACTAATACAACTTTTTATGGCCTCCTTGTCTCAAGTTGAAAGTTCAATATTTGGCATCATAGCTAGGAAACAAAAATATCATCTACATTCCTTGTTGTAGTCTTTCTTCCCCATTCTCATTGCTAGTAATTTCCATATTTGGGTCTGTTTTCTGTGCCTTGTAAACAGAGCGTTACGCTCATTTCTGGTCTTACTGCTAATATACAGTAAATGTGCAGATACTGAATAGATTTTGGAGAAGTGCAACATATATTTGGCACATGTATGTATGTGTGTGTATTCATATAATTTATACTTTTTCTCTATTTTCTTCCTTTGGTGTGAGCTAAGATTCTCTGCTTTTGTGACAAGTACTCCTGAATACTAATCCCTGAATTTAATTCACCAAAAATTGCCCAAAATAATAATAATATGGGGAAAGAGAGAGTGATAGAGGGAGAAGAACAAACAATCAGGCAAGGGCAGTACTGTGAATTATTAGGGTCTTATAATAAGATTATGTTAGTCTAGAGGAAATGACTGTAAATATCATCAGTGAGCCCAGTTGGTCTTTACTGACTGCTAGACACATCCCTGAGTTCTGTTCTTAGTCTCCAACTGTATGATTACTACTGTCTGTTCTTAGTCTCCAACTGTATGATTACTACTGTCTGTTCTTAGTCTCCAACTGTATGATTACTACTGTCTGTTCTTAGTCTCCAACTGTATGAACAACTAAAGTCACTTAATGGAAAAGGAATATGTCTTTAGAGAATCAACAGTAATTTTTCTATCTGATTAAAAAGGACTGTTGACTGTCTGGAAACCTCAGTCATATTTGTAAGCAGGAAAGCATTGGCTATTAAAAGTGGATGATGTAAAGAGATGAGCAGAAACTTTGGCGATAGGTATACCTGGATTTAATTCTCACTTCTACCGCTTGGTAGCTGGATAGCCTTAGGCAAGTTTCATACCTCCCTGAAATTCACTTAATTCAGTCTGTAAAATGGCATAATAACTTATTATAGCATCCTTTTAGGAATTTTAAATCAGTTATTGAAATAAAAGTACACAATATATAGACAAGTATGGATTCCTCAATAGGTGTTTGACCTTTCATTTCTCTAGTATCCCACCCGCATCAAATAAAGAAAAATACTTTTTAAAATTTACGAATATTTCATTGTTGTAAAGTTAAAGCCATAAAAATAATCAAATGGCCTACTATCATACCGTTAGAAGAAAAAAAAAAAAGGTGTTCATGAGAGTTCCGTATTAGAATACAAGTTTTCCTTAGGCACCTGTTTATGTATGCTATTCTGCTCTTTACAATAAATAATTAAATTTAAAAGACTTAATTCCTCACTTTTAAGACCTTATTAGTTTACAAATTACATATTGACCTATGCTAAATTTTATACCGACCCATGCTAATGAATTCAGTACAGAAAACAAAAAACACTGCACTAAAGCAAATTATATATATATATTTTATATATATATATATATCTTAAATGCATTTATATCCTACCGTGTCTCATAAAGCATTGTGGTAACTCATCGGAATACAGACAATCAAATATAATGGCAAAAGCACTTAATATAAACAGTGCCAAGGAAACATAGAAGATGAAGAAAAGATGAGGGAAATGTGAACAGGAGGACGTGTAGTTAATTGAGTTGTATGTTTTGACCTTAAGCTTCTCTGTGTGGGGACTTCCCTGGTGGCACAGCGGTTGGGAATCCTCCTGCCAGTGCAGGGGACATGGGTTCGGGCCCTGGTCTGGGAAGATCCCACATGCTGCGGAGCAACTAAGCCCGTGCGCCACAACTATTGAGCCTGTGCTCTAGGGCCAATGAGCCACAACTACTGAAGCCCGCATGCCACAACTACTGAAACCCCAGCTCCTAGAGCCCATGCTCTGCAACGAGAGAAGCCACAGCAATGAGGAGCCCGCACACCACAATTTAGAGTAGCCCCCACTCGCCCCAACTAGAGAAAGCCCATGTGCAGCAACAAAGACCCAACACAGCCAAAAATAAATAAATCTATTAAAAAAAAAAGATTCTCTGTGGATAAAACAACATGTAAATAATTGGTTACAAAGCCACATTATTTGAAGGTGCCAGACTGCACATTAACAGTCTGACACAAAGGGACAGCACAGGAAAACTATTCAAAGATAAAGATTTTTAAATCTTTGCAGTTTGAAACCTTTTAGAGCAAGTATAATGAGCTCGACACACATTTCAACACTCAACATGTTAATCACATGTTCAAAGCATGTCTCAAAGTCATTGGAAATAGTTGCTGTCTCTGTCTCTGATATGTAAAACAGATCTGTGATGTGTAAAACTCAGGAGGTATTGATATCCACTTTTTGGCATCTGAACAGGAAACAAAGTTGTTTCGCAGTGATAATAAAGAATGAAGTAAATGCAACAGTGAAATAAAAGACAAAGTACTGAGGGAATGTATTAACAAAACGAATCCAACTAAATTCTGGTGACCTGGGGCCTACGGTTGTACACGCTGCATGGAAATACCCCAGCCTAAATACTGGCATAGGAGGAAGGGTACTGCTAAGCCCATCACAGTATAATCCTTTTAAATGTCCCTTTCAAGGTTGTCTCCACTCAACACTGAGTATAGGAAATCTTCCCATCAGGCAGAAACACTGGCTGTGCAATGATTGACCAAGAAATTAACACACTAATGAATAAATGATGCTAATTTATTTCTATCTCTGACAACGGGAAACAGCACACACTCTGTGTCAATGATATGTCCTCTTTCCCACTTTTCTAAATGGTCAATTATGTTTTTCCCTTCATTGCTTTATATCATGTGTGGCAGGCATGATGGGAAATGGCTACCAATGGTTCTGTTATTGATTTCTACCTTCCTTTCACTGTGGCTAAAGAAGATACTTTGTATGATTTCAGTTTCTTAAAAATGTATTGGTACTTGTATTGTGGCGTAACATACGGTCTTTCCTGGAGAATGTTCCATGTGTACTTGAGAAAAACGTGTATTCTGCTGTTGTTGAGTGGAGTGATCTATATATGGCTGTTAGGTTTAGTTGGTTAAATGTGTTAGTCAGTCCCCCTACCTCTCTACTGATCTTCTGTCTAGATGTGTTATCCATTATTGAAAGCAAGGTATTGATCTCCAGCTATTATTTTAGAACTATCTATTTCTTCCTTCAATTCTGTCAATGTCTGCTTCACATATTTGGGGGATGTTTGGTACATATATGTTTATAGTTGTTATATCTTCTTGATAGATTGAACTTGTTATCAACATATAGTGGCCTCCTTTTCCTCTTGTGATAGTTTTTGATTTAAAGTTTACTTTGTGTGATATTAACGTAGCCATCCCAGATCTATCTTCCTTCCTTCCTTCCTTTCTTTTTCTCTCTCTCTCTTTCTTTCTTTTTGTTACTATTTGCATGGGATATTTTATTCCGTGCTTTAACTTTCAACTAACTTGTGTCTCCTGAAATCAAGTGAGTTTTTTGCGCTCAGCATATACTTGGATTATGGATGTTTTTAAAGTCCATTCTGCCAATATTTATCTTTTTATTGGAGAGCTTAATCCACTTACTTTTTCAAAAATTACTGATGAGGAAGAACTTAATTCTGTCTGTTTCCTGGTTGTTTTCTGTATGTCTTATGCATTTTTTGCCCCTCATTTACTCCATTACTGACTTCTTCGTGCTTAGCCGATTTTGTTGTAGTGAACTCTTGATTCCTTTTTCATTTCTTTTTGCATATAGTCTATTGATATTTTCTTTGTGGTTATCAAGAAGATTACATTTACCCTTCTATAGTTCAACCAATATCATTTGAATTGAAACCAACTTCAATAGCACACAGAAACTCTGTTCCTCTACAGTTCCATTCCTCCTCCTTACATTATTGTTGTCACAAATTACACCTTTATACTTTGTGAGCCCAATAACATGGATTTATGATTATTTTATGCATTTGTTTTTTCAATCATGTAAGAAATAAAAAGTAGAGTTACAAGCCAGTAGCACAATACTGGCTTTAGTATCTGCCCATGTATTTATCTTTACTGGAGATTTCTATTTCTTTATACAGCTTCGAGTTGCTGTCTAGTGTCCTTTCATTTCAACCTGAAGGTTCAATTTAGCATTTGTCATAGGGCAGCGTTAGGAAGTTGTAAAACAAACGCCCTCAGCCTTTGTTCATCTGGGAATGTGTTAATTTCTCCCTAAGTTTTGAAACCAGTTTGGCCAAATATAGAATTCTTGGTGGACAGTTTTTTTCTTTCAGCACTTTAAATATGTCTGGCCTCTTGCCTCCATGGTTTCAGATAGGAAATTAGCTATGAATCTTTTTGAGGATCCCTGCTTTGTAACAAATTTGTTTTTTCTTTCTCCTTTGGGAGTAAAGATTCTTTCTGTGTCTTTTGGCATCTGAGAGTTTGATTATACTGTTTCTTGTTGTGGCGTTCCTTGAGTTTCTCTTAGTCCTGAAATCAGGCAAAGATTTACAGCAACCAAACACATACTGAACCAGGGAAGAGGCAATATGAAAATGGCAGGAAAGCTTTGTGTCATTTTTACTTGCCCTTGCCCCATCTACTCTTAGTGTAGTGGTGGTCTTAAAGTGGTGGGGTCTTAATGCAGTGATAGTCTTAAAGTAGCAGCAGACCATTCGTAGTATGGGGCCCTCAATCCTGCTTCAGGAGGGAGCAGAAGAGCCCATACTCTCGGATTATTATGTGTATCTGTTCTAACCTGTCTGGGAGCTACCTGAAGGACTGACACAAGATGCTTATCTCTGTCTTAGCTAACCTGGAACACAGTCTGGAAAAGCAGCGGTCATTGCTCAAAAAAAGTGCAAGGTGAACTGACAAAGCACAGATGGCTGGGGCAGAAGACTGTGCATTGAAATACAATAGACCACATAAGATGCAGGAGCAAAAGTTGGGGGAGATTCTTTGGGAACTTAGAACATACAAAAAGTACACATGTGTCCAGAGAAATTAAGAAAGCCACATGCATACTCAAGATAAGATGCATGTTCTGAAAACACCAGAGGAGTCTCTAAGCTTTTACCATGGGCTGAGCCCTGAACTCAGTGCAGGTCAGCTAAATGTTGAAGGAGTGATCCAGCAATCTGCACAATGGGGAGAGGTGTGTGGTTTTGAGTGTGCATGTGGATGTGCTTGTGTATATTTGTTTTTGTTTGTCTTAGGTGCAGGAATTCAAGGACATCTCTGTCAAAACATTAGCTAAACATGAACTAAAGGAACAGAGACTTCAGTGCCTACATACGATAAGGGGTACAGTCATTGCAAAACTAGTTTGGAAAGGTCCCTATACAAACAGACTACTACAGCCTTCAACAATCCAAAGCCCAGAAAACCCTGGGAAAGTGGGAGAATCTGATTTCCATAGACACCACATTACAATATTTGAAAGCCAAATGTTCAACCAAAAAACTCACAAGGTATACAAAGACATGGAAAAGTATGGTCCATTTAAGAAAACAAATTAATTGATGAAACCATCCCTAAGGAAGCCCAGACTTTTCTCCATTGCATATTCTTGCCTCCTTTGTCATAGATTCATTGACCATAAGTGCATGGGTTTCTTTCTGGGCTCTCTATTCTGTTCCAGTGATGGATGTTTTTGTGCCAGTACCATACTGTTTTGATTACTGTAGGTTTGTAGCACAGTCTGAAGCCAGGGAGCGTGATTCCTCCAGTTGTGTTCTTCTTTCTCAAGACTGTTTTAGCTATTCAGGATCTTTTGTGTTTCCATACAAACTTTAAAATTATTTGTTCTAGGTCTGTGGAAAATGCCCTTGATATGTTGATACAGACTGCATTGAATGCGTAGATGTCCTTGGGTATGATGGTCATTTTAACAATATTAATTCTTCCAATCCGTGACCATGGTATATCTTTCCAGCTGTTTGTGTCATCTTTCATTTCTTTTATGAGAGTCATATAGTTTTCTGGGTACAGGTCTTTTACCTCCTTAGGCAGGTTTGTTCTTATGCATTTTATTCTTTTTTATGCGATTGTAAATGGGATTGTTTCCTTAATTTCTCTTTCTGATAGTTCACTGTGAGTGTATAGAAATACAAAATTTATATATAGAAATCTATTGTATCCTGCAAATTTACCAAGTTCATGTTTGAGCTCGAATAGTTTTTTGATGGTGTCTTTCAGATTTTCTATGTATCATGCCATCTGCAAACAGTGACAGTTTTACTTTTTCCTTTCCATTTTGGAGTCCTTTTATTTATTTATTTTTTCTTGTCTGATTGCTGTGGCTAGGACTTCCAAAACTCTGTTCAATAAAAGTGGTGAGAGTGGGCATCCTTGTCTTGTTCCTGATCTTAGGGGAAATGCTTTCAGCTTTTCACCATTGAGTATGTTAGCTATGGGCTTGTCATATATGGCCTTTATTATGTTGAGGTATGTTCCCTCTATGCCCACTTTCTGGAGAGTTTTTACCATGAATGGATATTGAATTTTTTCAAAAGCTTTTTCTGCATCTATTGAGATGATCGTATGGTTTTTAGTCTTCAGTTTGTTACTGTGATGATAAGAGACCTAAGACAGCTACAGAGGCTAAGTGACCTTTCCTTCCCTCAATGGGTAGGTATCCTTGTTCTGCCTTCTAATTGAGTTAGTATCTGAGTAAAGAACTGCCAGGTGTCATTTAGTTCACAATACACTGCTGTGGCAATATAGAAATGAATTTGCCTAAGTCATTTGGCTTTTCTCAATTATAGTAAATGAATATACTGAATGAATGCTTCAACTTAAGGAAATGTTCTTAAAAATATATTAATGTAGGCAACTTCAGTGGAGAACTGAAATCAAAACAAAACATTCAGGTAAAGGGTTGAAATAAAAGTACACTCAGTTGTATCCAGTTTCCTCTTGTAAATCTCTCTTTTTAATTTGAGTGGACAGTCACTTGAGAATATCTGACTTGGGGCTAAGGAAATCTAAGCCTTCTTGGCCACACTGTATTCTCTTATGTCATTTACTAAAGACACCAGTTGGGTTGCTGAAAAAAGCGTGGGAAAAATCAATCCCTCACATCCAAAGGGTGGCTCTTGAAACTATGTGTGTTGTTGTAGTTATTTTGCTCTTCTGGCCTCAGAAGTTCTAATCTTAACCTTAGCCCCTCATGGAGAGAGACTTTGTAAACCAATTCCCACATTACTCATTATGTGACTGTTGAAAAAGAGAAACCCAGCTCTTTTCCTGTGCTTTCAACCAGTTATCTTCTTCAAAAATCTGTTTGGATTGTTATACCTTAATCTTGCCTGGCAAGGGACTTATGGGAAGGTTCTTATTGTTTGAAAGTTTGGTGCCAGTATCTGCAAATAAAGAAGAAAGATGTGTGTATCAAACATCCCAATAGTGAAGGTGTGTGAAAGCAACTTTTGAAAAAGTTAATCTGTCAGAGTTTAGCCGTATTATTACATTTTATTTTATTCATTGAAAATAAATAATTATCAATGAATCCTTTCTAGATTTTCTGGTTTCCCAAAGTTCCCTGTATTCACATTCTAAGAGGAAAAATGGTATTTTAAGTCAGTGCTCTCCACCTTATATTATTTATAATCACTCCTCGTGACCTCTTCCTTCCAAGAAACTTGATCCTGAGAAGTGTCCTTTGTTTGTCTTTGTGGAATAAGTGATGAGGATGCATCCTGGAGACCTGTGAGATGTTTAACTTGTGGCATAATGAAACTAGGATGGAGAGTTCTGGAAAGATCTGGAAAGGTGGCTGGTAGAGTGTGGCCAGATGTGGTGGGAGAAGAGAGACGTACAGAGAGAGGGAGAGGAAATTTTCAGAGGGAGAAAATGAAACAAATAATTAAATAAGTTTTGTTGTGTGGTGTGGGACGCAAGCCTTTCTCTCCCCCTTTCCTTCACAATGTCTTTGTTAAAGACTGTGTTTTTCATTAGTTTTACTAAGATAGGATTTGCCGTTTTGTTTGGATACTGAGAATGGACCCATGGAAACAGTTACATTTGGGTTATCTCTGACTGTCTTTAATGAAGAACATAAATATTGGCCACACTATCTATGCACATGCTATCACCATGCCTTTTTTGTTCTCTGTTCATATATCTAAGTCCTCTTCTTTCTTTAAGGTCAATCTCAAATCTCATCTGAAATGTACATTTATTGATAGATTCAACCCATAATGAACTGTCCCTTCTTTGTCCTCCTTAGGCTCTGATTATTTACAAAAACTCATTTTTGAACTTAGAAACTGTCCAATGTGATATATTAGTTATTTCACCAGCATATGTTATATCCTCAACACAATTATACGCTTTTGTGGGGCTGGGATCATACATTCTGTAATTTTTCTCAGTACTTACACTTACTTTGATAAAAAGCGCATTCATTCATCTAAACATCATTTATTGGGTGTTAATTAAATATCTCAACTCAGTAAATATTGTTTGAATGAATGCATGCATGAATGAGGGAGTGTGCAATAGGTAGCCTAATGTACCGCCCAATGTGAGAAAACCAAAAACATAAACACAAAAGCAAGCCAAAAAGTGGACCAGGACTTTCTGCAAAATATCCTGCTTTTTGTTGGATGATGCCATGAAAATCAAGATGCTCCTGAAAGGTCTTAATAGCTGACCAAGAATAGTAAACAATTGAAATTCTCTCAGGCTTCTTCAACCCTATCACTGGACACATTTATACCTCTCAGGAGTGGTATTAAAAGAAGAGATTAATAAAGCTTTTATAGATGAGTTGATAAATCTCTAAAAATTTAAGTCTTCATTGCCTCCTAGGTTTTCTCTATTTTGGGTTTCCAAAAGATTTCAATAAACCACAGGATAATTAAAAATTAGACATTATCGTTCTTACCTTGATGTTTTTTGATGGTAAACACCTTTTTATTGTCTCCATAGTGCTGCCTAGTTTCCACCAGTACAGTACTTAAGTGAATTTTGCTCTGGATGTTGAATATTACTTAAATAACTAAAGTAACTTCCTCAGAATTATTATTCTATTCTGGTTAGGATACTATCTGCTCTGGTTTGTTAAAATTTCCCTTTAGAGTGGTTTTAATTTTGTTTCTGATAGGGTCCTAGGATTTATTGCCACACCCATCCTGCATCTGTTTTTCTTTGAATTACTCTCCTTGCAGTTTCTGATTCATACAGGGCCTTACAGGTTAGTGACAACCTGGCCATCACAACGCTGGGAAGGAGAGGCCTACTTTTCAGAGGTGTTGATGTTTTCTGTACCTGAAGGTTTTCAAGAGATATCAATCTTCCTCACCACCGCCCTTGGCCCTCTTAATGGACTAAGCAGTTCCTCATGAAATTTCTGTAGGATATCTGTACCAACTTCTCAATATTGTTCCATCCTGAGTCTAAATTCCTGGCCTCAAGGTAATGTTAGATTTCTAGCTCCAGCCCCTATTTACATAAGGCCTATACTAAGGAACGGAACCCACAGACATCAGTCCGCTCTTCTTTCTCTGGATTTAATTTCTCTGTTACTTTCTGAAACATGCAGGTGTTCCTTTCTTTCTTTTAATCTCAGCTATGTCCTTTTAACTTTTTCAAAATTGACGCAGAATTTACGTGTGTCTCCAGTAAGAGTACATTAAATTGAGGTTAGTCTGCTATTCTACTGGCATATTTGAGATCCAGATAATTTGCTACTTCACTGGATTCAATGACCTATATATTTCAGGCATCTAAAACTCACCATGTCCCAAATTTCCCTCCTTATAGTTAGTAATTTTCTTGGGAATCTGGATGACATAAAATGGAATAAAGTTAGTGAGTGGCCCAGGAATGCCTGAAAGTTTGTTTGTCAGAGTGGCCAGGGAAAGTTAAGCAAGGAAGAAAAGCAAATGAAAAACAGAATCACATTATTATGGCTGAGTTTACTCCCAGGATTCCATGCAGAGCTCTCTGTAGAGCTGGGTTGGGTTATAACTTATGCCAGAGCTCTACGTGGGGCTGACACCGTCTCATGCCAAGCTCTCAGTTCTGGGCTCACGTCATCTCTGATCCACTCTGTGGAGTGGAAACTTTGGAGGAATGGCCAATGTGTTCCGCGGCGTAGGAAGAGGGAAATTGTGAATGTGACTTTCTAAATTGTGGAGGAACTAACCACTGTAAATGTGCCTTGAACTATGTTGTTTAATTTGACCAGTCAGATCAATGACATTCCCCTTCAATGAAATGCTGCTACGTATATGAGCAGAAAAACAAAACTGGTATAAGGAATAGATAGCTAGTGGGAAGCAGCCGCATAGCACAGGGAGATGCGCTCGGTGCTTTGTGACCACCTAGAGGGGTGGGATACGGAGGGTGGGAGGGAGGGAGATGCAAGAGGGAGGAGATATGGGGACATATGTATAACTGATTTGCTTTGTTATAAAGCAGAAACTAACACACCATTGTAAAGCAATTATACTCCAATAAAGATGTTACCAAAAAAAACTGGTATAAGGAGATGGAGAGACTGGGAGTCTTATTTTCCCACCAATTAACTTTGCCTCTGACCATGACCTTCCCTTTGAGTCTCCTAGACCTTGGGGATGATCGCAGCCCCTTGGGTTGGGTGACGGCAACCCCATCTTCACTAGAACCTCTATAGTTAACTTTGATTTTTCCCACTCCGTCTATCCATCCCATGTATGCAGTCAGACATTTGATCTTGGACTTTTCCTGACAAAATATGCTTGAATATAACCATTTCTTTTCACTCCCACTGTTACTGCTATTGTCACTGCCTTAACTAGGGCTTTATCTTTAAGTTCTTTATATAAATATATAAATATCTATATATAAATATAATATACAAATAAATAAAATATAATATTAATTCTGATGATTTTAAAGTCTTTTCTTGATAAAGACTTTTCCTGATAAAGACACACAATATCTTATATAAATATTTTTGTATTATCTGTTCTTTTCTTAGAATTTTAGCCATATGATTCTATCTCTTGGTTTGTCTAGAACTTTTTGATTGAATGCTGGCTATTTTATTTGGCTTTTTTTGTTTTTCTCAGTGGAAACGTTGTTTTGCTTCAAAATATTTTATTCTACCTGGAAGTAGCAAATCTTCAAATTACAATTTTTTAAATGCTTTCAAATATCAATACTATAGGTGTCACAAAATCTAGAAAAATGACATTTAAAAATGAACTACTGCCAGATGTGTCTCTATAAAACTTTTCCCCCACTCTTTTAGCTATATATTCTTTAACTGCCTCCTCATACGACAGTTTATGTATTTTCGAAATAAAATTTTAAGAAATAAACTTTGTAGTTTTTAGACATAGATTTCTTGTAGCATGGTTGATTAGAATTTGCTTCTAGTTATTAATAGTTTAGAAAAGTTTATTTCAGCTTCACAGTTTATTATTGATAATGTCACATTCATTTTCATTGTTAACTTTGAGAAAACCTCTATGGATTACTTCCTCATAAGTATTTACTATTATAAATGCATTACTGATTTCAGTACTGCTATAGGTTTGTGCATTACAGGGATTCTGATAAAATACTCATTCATACCATTCCATTACACACATTGTTGATGGAGTATATTCATTCATTCATTTATTTATTTATTTATTTATTTATTTATTTTTGGCTGTGTTGGGTCTTCGTTGCTGTGCGCAGGCTTTCTCTACTTGCAGGGACTGGGGGCTACTCTTCGTTGCGGTGCACAGGCTTCTCATTGCGGTGGCTTCTCTTGTTGCAGAGCACGGGCGCTAGGCACGGAGGCTTCAGTAGTTGTGGCTCGCAGGCTCAATAGTCGTGGCTCATGGGCTCTAGAGCGCAGGTTCCGTAGTTGTGGCACACCGGCTTAGTTGCTCCGTGACATGTGGGATCTTCCCGGACCAGGACTCGAACCTGTGTCCCCTGCATTGGCAGGTGGCTTCTTAACCACTGCGCCATCAGGGAAGCCCCTGGAGTATATTCTTGACAGAAGAAAATTTCCGTTTTGACTAAGCATTGATGAGAACTGAATCTTTGACTTATCTTTCACATGCCTGATGATTGAAATAATTTTCCACAGATTAGCTTCTGGTTTTGTACTTTTCAGTTCTTTTTTTTCTTCTTCAAACGCACATGCTTTGAGAGCTGTGAAGTGCAAGACATGGCTATATTGTAAGGTGGTTTTTGTCCTTATGCTTCTGTGTCTTGTGCTAGGTTAAGTCAGTAGAGTAGTCAGTATGAGTACTGGAAGTTATTCCTGTAATGCGATAGTATATAGTCAATTACATATGGCGGTGTCTGAAAATCACATAATAGCCTCACTTAAAACATCTCCTTAGGGCTTCCCTGGTGGCGCAGTGGTTGAGAGTCCACCTGCCGACGCAGGGGACACAGGTTCGTGTCCCGGTCCGGGAAGCTCCCACATGCCGCGGAGCGGCTAGGCCCGTGAGCCATGGCCGCTGAGCCTGTACGTCCAGAGCCTGTGCTCCACAACGGGAGAGGCCACAACAGTGAGAGGCCCGCGTACCACAGAAAAAATAAAATCTCCTTAGCCAGATTTCAAAAAAGCCTGTGGCCATTCCAATATGATCCAACATAGCGGAATATGATAGAAGGAAAATTGGCAAAGAAAGAGACGCTGGTCTTACCTGATGGAAGTTAAAATATCTCACTTTTGACAATTTTGCAAAAACTTATAATTCCATGAACTAATTTCTAGGGTTCTTCATAGGACCTAAAAAGGAACCCATAGAGTTGTGGAACAACAATAGAAGCTGCTGTGATGAGAAGCCCAGGCACCGCAACAAAGAGTAGCCCCCGCTCGCCACAACTAGAGAAAGTCTGCACGCAGCATTGAAGACCCAACGCAGCCAAAATAAAAATAAATAAATAAAGATAAATAAATTTAATTTAAAAAAAGTAAGACTCAGGTTTGAGGCATGAGAAGTATGATGAGGAGAAATTAGCTAATCCTTTCAGAACTTTTAAAATATCAAACTCAGTCTCTAAGATTTTAGCATTATATACAACATTGGTTACTTGTTAGTGGTTTGGGAAGGCCAATTTAAAATTTTCTGATCTTACTGTATTGAAATTCACGGCCCTAATGTTTTCCACATTGACTATATGAATGATGAAGTAAAGTCAATCGTGTATTTCCTTTCCAACTGGACAGAAAACAAAATTTTAAAAAGTGTTTGGACTACTGACTTTTGATTTCTTCTAAGGCAAGTGTATAGGTAATTTTTATTCCCTGATTAGGAGAAAAATGGTGGAAGAGGGCAGGGTTAAGAATTAAGATTTCAAGAGCGTGAGAGGTAGATGGCCAACCAGAGTTCCTAAGTTTCGGTGCGTGTTACTGTTGCCGCCGCTTAAGCCTACCAAAGCAGTGGTACGGCTGCTGCCCTCGTATTTGCTACCTCTAGAAACATTCTTGCCAGTAGTGGCGGCAGCGGGACTCAATTACCCCCTTTTCTCACTCTCTCCAGAAGCTCCAGATGGCGTCTTCTGTGGGCAACGTGGCCGACAGCACAGAACCAACGAAACGTATGCTTTCCTTCCAAGGGTTAGCTGAGTTGGCACATCGAGAGTATCAGGCAGGAGATTTTGAGGCAGCTGAGAGACACTGCATGCAGCTGTGGAGACAAGAGCCAGACAATACTGGAGTACTTTTATTACTTTCATCTCTACACTTCCAGTGTCGAAGGCTGGACAGATCTGCCCACTTTAGTACTCTGGCAATTAAACAGAACCCTCTTCTGGCAGAAGCCTATTCGAATTTGGGGAATGTGTACAAGGAAAGAGGGCAGTTGCAGGAAGCAATTGAGCATTACCGGCATGCATTGCATCTCAAACCAGATTTCATCGATGGTTATATTAACCTGGCAGCCGCTTTGGTAGCAGCAGGCGACATGGAAGGGGCAGTACAAGCTTACGTCTCTGCTCTTCAGTGCAATCCTGATTTGTACTGTGTTCGCAGTGACCTGGGGAACCTGCTCAAAGCCCTGGGTCGCTTGGAAGGAGCCAAGGCATGTTATTTGAAAGCAATGGAGACGCAACCGAACTTTGCAGTAGCTTGGAGTAATCTTGGCTGTGTTTTCAATGCACAAGGGGAGATTTGGCTTGCAATTCATCACTTTGAAAAGGCTGTCACCCTTGACCCCAATTTTCTGGATGCTTATATCAATTTAGGAAATGTCTTGAAAGAGGCACGGATTTTTGACAGAGCTGTGGCAGCTTACCTTTGTGCCCTAAGCTTGAGCCCAAATCATGCAGTGGTACATGCCAACCTGGCTTGTGTATACTATGAGCAAGGCCTGATGGATCTGGCAGTAGACACCTACAGGCGAGCTATTGAATTGCAACCACATTTCCCTGATGCTTACTGCAACCTAGCCAACGCTCTGGAAGAGAAGGGCAGTGTTGCCGAAGCAGAAGATTGTTACAATACAGCTCTGCGGCTGTGTCCCACCCATGCAGACTCTCTAAATAACCTAGCCAATATCAAAGGAGACCAGGGAAACATTGAAGAGGCAGTTCGCTTGTATTGTAAAGCATTAGAAGTCTTCCCAGAGTTTGCTGTTGCCCATTCAAATTTAGCAAGTGTATTGCAGCAGCAGGGAAAACTGCAGGAAGCTCTGATGCATTATAAGGAGGCTGTTCGAATCAGTCCTACCTTTGCTGATGCCTACTGTAACATGGGAGACACTCTAAAGGAGATGCAGGATGTTCAGGGAGCCTTGCAGTGTTATACTCGTGCCATTCAGATTAACCCTGCACTTGCGGATGCCCACAGCAATCTGGCTTCCATTCACAAGTATTCAGGGAATATTCCAGAAGCAATTGCTGCTTATCGCACTGCTCTGAAGCTTGAACCTGATTTTCCTGACGCTTATTGTGATTTGGCTCATTGCCTGCAGATTGTCTGTGATTGGACAGACTATGATGAGCGAATGAAGAAGTTGGTCAGCATTGTGGCTGGCCAGCTGGAGAAGAATAGGTTGCCTTCTGTGCAGCCTCATCATAGTATGCTCTATCCTCTTTCTCATGGCTTCAGGAAGGCTATTGCTGAGAGCCATGGGAACCTCTGCTTGGATGAGATCAGTGCCCTTCATAAACCACCGTACGAACATCCAAAAGACTTGAAGCTCAGTGATGGTCGACTGCGTGTAGGATACGTGAGTTCTGACTTTGGGAATCATCCTACTTCTCATCTTATGCAGTCTATTCCAGGCATGCACAATCCTGATAAATTTGAGGTATTCTGTTATGCCCTGAGCCCAGATGATGGCACAAACTTCCGAGCGAAGGTGATGGCAGAAGCCCATCATTTCATTGATCTTTCTCAGATTCCATGCAATGGGAAAGCAGCTGATCGCATCCATCAAGATGGTATACACATCCTTGTAAATATGAATGGTTATACCAGGGGTGCTCGAAATGAACTCTTTGCTCTCAGGCCAGCTCCTATTCAGGCAATGTGGCTGGGCTACCCTGGGACCAGTGGCGTGCTTTTCATGGATTATATCATCACTGATCAGGAAACTTCACCTGCTGAAGTTGCTGAGCAGTATTCTGAGAAACTGGCTTATATGCCCCGTACTTTCTTTATTGGTGATCATGCTAATATGTTCCCTCACCTGAAGAAGAAGGCAGTCATCGATTTTAAGTCCAATGGGCACATTTATGACAATCGGATTGTGCTGAATGGCATCGACCTCAAAGCATTTCTTGATAGTCTCCCAGATGTGCAGATTGTCGAGATGAAATGTCCTGATGGAGGAGACAACGCAGACAGCAGTAATACGGCTCTTAATATGCCTGTCATTCCTATGAATACTATTGCAGAAGCAGTTATTGAAATGATTAACAGAGGACAAATTCAGATAACAATTAATGGATTCAGTCTTAGCAATGGACTGGCAACTACCCAGATCAACATTAAGGCTGCCACTGGAGAGGAGGTTCCCCGTACCATTATTGTAACCACCCGTTCTCAGTACGGGTTACCGGAAGATGCCATTGTGTACTGTAACTTCAATCAGTTATATAAAATTGACCCATCTACTTTGCAGATGTGGGCAAATATTCTGAAGCGTGTTCCCAATAGTGTACTGTGGCTGTTGCGTTTTCCAGCAGTAGGAGAACCTAATATTCAACAGTATGCACAAAATATGGGCCTTCCCCAGAAGCGTATCATTTTTTCACCTGTTGCTCCTAAAGAGGAACATGTTCGGAGAGGCCAGCTGGCTGATGTCTGCTTGGACACTCCACTCTGTAATGGACACACCACAGGGATGGATGTCCTTTGGTCAGGGACACCCGTGGTGACTATGCCAGGAGAGACTCTTGCTTCCCGAGTTGCAGCTTCCCAGCTCACTTGTTTAGGCTGTCTTGAGCTTATTGCTCAAAATAGACAAGAATATGAAGACATAGCTGTGAAACTGGGAACTGATCTAGAATACCTGAAGAAAATTCGTGGCAAAGTCTGGAAGCAGAGAACATCTAGCCCTCTGTTCAACACCAAACAATACACAATGGACCTAGAGCGGCTCTATCTACAGATGTGGGAGCATTACGCAGCTGGCAACAAACCTGATCACATGATTACGCCTGTTGAAGTCACTGAGTCGGCCTAAATAATGACTGTGTGCACAGGAGAATTACCCTGTACCTGAGCCTCAACCTTCTGGGGGAAAGGGAACTACTTTTTCCTTATCTGTACAATACCATGCTGCAGATGGGTGACAGTCAATGATAAGAAATAGCACAGCCAGACTTGCTTCCTGCATGACCATGATCATGATAGGGAGAGACACAAGAGATGGGAAACTGCTGTTGCACAAGGAGTCTCCATAGAATTTTGCAGCAGCCAGGTGTCTGGAAGGTCTGGACGGTAAGTCTGGAAGGTCTGATCTCCCTTGGTCTTCCATGGGATGGATGGTTAGTGTGGAGGGGAGATAGAGATTGCCCAGCCATTTTGTGATTATCATAGATTGATCGAGTCTTCTGAATTAATATTTTTCTTTATATTTTGGGTATTGGAGCTTTTAAAAATGTTTGGTTTCAGGTATTTTTATTCATGTGAAGTGTGTATGATTCTCTTGAGATAAGCTTTTAAGCTAAAATATTCCTTGTTTTAGTTTCTGAACTCTACAGATAAATGGGGACTTTGCTGGTGTAGTCTTTTTATAGGTTTTATAAACCACTTGAGCCTATATCAGTCATTTTAGTGTCTGACATAATGTTCGGAAGTATCAGTGCTTTGTTGGTTTATAGATGATGGCTTAAATTCTTTTCCTGGTCCGTTTCCTTCTTCCCTTCCCCCCACTTTAAAAATTCTCCTGTAACTTGGCTAACAAAAAACCAAGTCTGATTCAAAACCTCCCAGAGTGTTTCTCTTAACCGCATCATCTGGTGCCAAATGAAGATTCTTAGGAGTGATTATTAATTCTGAAGGGCACAGTTGTGGTACTGTCACTGATGATAATAATAATGGATTTTTGGCCTAGAGTTTTGACCTATTTCACCAGTGTTTTACCGTTGACTGCCCCTCTATGCTGCTTCCAAAAGTGATAGTGTGTGTTAAGATTTTTACTTTCATTTCTAATGTTTGTTTGTTTTTTTTAGTGAGTCCTGTTCTACCTTTTTCTTTCAGCAGAAATGAAATCCCAGGTAAGTATACGTATTCAAATATTTGATCAGTAAGTCACAGTTATCTCCAGTACATTAAATAACTTTCATCAGAAAACATGTTATAGGTAAAAAGCTCTGAAGGACCAGCTATGTATATGATAATTATGTTTCAGACCTTCTAGGGTATTATATATAATAACTTGTCTTCTGGATGTGGTCTTGAAGTCTTTATGGATTCAGTCTCAGTAGTAGCGAACTGCACTGCTACTTGGTTTGGAGTACAAATTAGACTTTAGCCCTCCTGGAGGTTGAGTTTTTGGTATTGAAAACCATAGGAATGAAATTATTGTATTTCAACAAAGGATCGAGGGCTTGAGGCTTAAACAAGGCAACATACGTGTGGGAAGCAGTCAGCCTTGAGGGCAGGTAAGGACATGCCAGGCATGCCGCCGCTGCTCGAAGGGACTGTCCCTACTTGTTCCCCTCCTTGTTCCATTCCATGGGAGATAAATCACCAGGGCCCAGAGATCAGAAAGAATGTAAAATGAGACAAGCAAAGCTGTCTCCCCCCTGCACATGCAGGTTATTTTTGATGCTTCTGGGTTTATGGGTTTCCTCCCAGGGAAGTTAACCTTGAGCCGAGACAGTCTGTAGATAATGTAAACCACCATCTGGCAACCTTCCGATTTCTAGGCTAGATAATCTGCAACTGTAGCATAATAAAATTTGCCTTGCAACCATCAGTTGTCTTGGTCCTTCTGACCCCATCCGTCGGTGCTACTTCAGTTCCTTACCCCTTCCCTTCTGACCCTGGGCGGTGAGATCCTCTTTCTCCGGCTGGTCCGCGGCAAGTGGCACTCGAACAGGGACCTGAAGCGTGAAGGCAATTAAAAGAAAAAGAAAGTGCAGGTAAGAGAACCCTTATGCAAAATATGTGTGGCCACCAGTAAAAGTGGAACTAATAGAGGCATAAGGCAATAGTCAGAAGTAAAATAAGATGGGGCAAAAGGGCTCAAAGATGTATGAATTATTTGCTCAGGTTTTACTTTTGATGCTTAGAGCTCGGGGTAATAAAGTTTCTGAACTTTATTGTTGACTGAATTTTTACAGCATATCCATGGTGTATCTCCCTGGTTTCCTGATGGCGGCTCTGTTGACATAGAAATCTGGCAGAAAGTTGGAGAAGATTTAAAAAATTATTACGAGTCTCGAGGGCCTACTCATACTCCTGTTGTTACATATAGTTTGTGGAATCTGATAAAAATATGTTTAGATTCTTCTCATGATAGTGTTGATTTGAATGTAAAGTCAGAAAAACATAAGCCTCTGACAGAAGGAGAGACTGTATTATCAACTACTGTGTCACCACTTCCTAAACCAAAAGAGCTAATTAATTTAAATATTTTAGATGAAGAGGAACATTTTGACTTAACAGATGAGGCTTGTAAACATAAAAGAGAGAAATATCCTGAGGATGATTTTCTAATGGCTGTGATAGATAAGTCAGTGAAAAAGCTGCAGGTTAATAAGGACTGTCTTCCTCAAAAATCCACATCTGTAAAAATGCTCAGTCCCTTGCAGCGCGCTGTACAAGGAGCAATAAAACGAGGAGAAGATCCTATTTTCTGTTGTCCCGTCATAGAAAGACCTGATCCTAATAATCCTCAACAAGCTACTAGGGAGCATCAGGCTCTCCCTTTGAAAGGTTTGAAAGATTGAAAATCTGCCTGTGCTCAATATGGGCCCACTGCTCCTTTTACTACTGCTATGGTTGACAGGAGAAGCTCTTCCCCCCGCTGATTGGAAGTCTATTGCACGAGCTTGTTTAAATGGTGGAGATTATTTAATATGGAAGTTTGATTTTTATGAACGGGCTGCTGAACAAGCAGAAAAGAATGCTGCCCATAATATTCCAGTTGATTATCATATGCTGATTGGGGAAGGACAATATCTTTCTTTACAAGATCAATTAACTTATCCCTTTGTTGCTTATCCTCAAATAAATCATTTGGCATTACAAGCCTGGAGGAAATGTCCTTCTACACACAAAACTGAAGATCTTTCAAAACTTAGACAGGGACCTGATGAACCATATGCTGATTTTGTAGATAGGTTGTCACAGGCGGTGGGGAGACTCATTGTGGACGGACTCACTGGTACGATTGTAGTTAAGCAACTTGCTTTTGAAAATGCTAATAATGCGTGTCAGGCTGCGATTCGACCTTGGAGAAAACGGGGAACATTGGAGGATTATATTCACCTTTGTGCAGACATGGGGCCTACTTATATACAGGGTGCTGCTGTGGCTGCAGCATTAACTAAAGTGGGGTTTAAAAACAATCAAAAGAAAACAAAGATTTGTTTTAAATGCAGAAAAGACAGGTCCTTTTGCTAGAGAATGTAGATCTTTTAATTCTAACCCTAGTCCTTCCTTCCCTACTCAGAAACCTCCAGATGGTCAGAAAATCCCTGGTTTATGCCCTAAATGCAATAGGGGAAAACATTGGGCACAGATTGTTGCTCAGTGGCCCACAAGGATGGGCCACCACTGTCGGGAAACTCCTCCCGGGGCCTTCCCCGGCCCCAACAAATAATAAGGGCAATGTCTGTGTATCCTCCTCAAATTATCAATCAGACATTAACCAAAAACAAAAACATACAATATCCTCGCTCTCCAGAGCAACACCAGGAAGCGCAGGACTGGAGCTCAGTACCTCCGTCCGATATGTATTAACTCCTGAAATGGGTCCTCAGGCTCTCTCTACGGGCATCTGTGGATCTTTACCCAAGGGTTTGATGGGACTATTATTGGGAAGAAGTAGTGTCATCATGAAAGGTTTAACTGTTATGCCAGGAGTCACAGATTCTGACTACAAAGGAGAAATAAAAGTCATGGCACAAACTATTAAAAATATAATAACTATTTCTCCTGGTGATAAAATTGCACAATTGCTACTTTTGCCCTTTGTACCTCATGGACAAATTTTACAACATCAAAAGAGAGAAACAAAGGTTTTTGGATCGTCTAATGCTGCCTACTGGATTCAGAAGATAGGGAAAGAACGTCCAGAAATGAAATGAACCATTAATGGAAAGGTTTTTTCAGGTTTGTTAGACACTGGAGCTGATGTCTCTGTTATGACGCAGGTACACTGGCCTAAACGTTAGCCCATCAGTCCTACTATTACAGAACTTCACGGAATAGGACAAAGTTCTTCTCCTATGCAAAGTAGTCAGTTTTTTTTATGGCAAGATAGTGAGGGCCATTCAGGATATTTCCAGCCTTATGTTTTGCCTGGGCTGCCTTTAAACCTCTGGGGCCGAGATATATTAAAAGAAATGGGAGTATTACTTTATAGTCCAAACTCTCAAGTCTCTAATATGATGTTGGATCAAGGATTTCTTCCCACAAAAGCGCTGGGAACAAATCAACAAGGAACTGTCTATCCTATTGATGTGAAAATAAAAAATGATAGACAAGGTTTGGGTTTTTCTTAGGGGCCTTGGATTCTCCTCCACTCACTGCTGATCCAATTACTTGGCTGACTGATGACCCTGTATGGGTAGACCAATGGCCCCTCACAAAGGAGAAATGAGAAGCTGCAGAACAATTAGTACTGGAACAATTAGGGCATTTAGAAATTTCCAGTAGTCCTTGGAATACTCCTATTTTTATTATCAAGAAAAAACCTGGAAAATATAGGTTATTACAGGATCTAAGAGCTGTTAATAATACTATGCTAATAATGGGAGCTCTTCAACCAGGCCTATTCTCTCCAACAGCCATACCACACAATTATCATCTTTTAGTTATAGATTTAAAAGATTGTTTTTTCACTATTCCTTTGTTTCCTGAAGATAGAAAACATTTTGCTTTTAGCTTGCCTGCCTTAATTTTTAAGGAACCCATGAGGAGATTTCAATGGAAAGTATTGCCTCAGGGCATGGCAAATAGTCCTACATTATGCCAAAAATATGTGGCTCAGGCCTTGACTCCCGTGAGAAAAAGGTTTCCATCGTTATATCTCATACATTATATGGATGATATACTTTTAGCCACTGATAATATTTCTTTATTAGAGACTGCTTTTCAATTTTTACAACAGTCCTTACAATCATTTAGCTTGGTCATTGCCTCAAAACAAATTCAAAGACAATCTCCATTTTTATATTTGGGAAAATATATTGATAACACTACTATTAGGCCTCAAAAACTGCAAATTCGAGTTGATAATTTAAAAACATTAAATGCTTTTCAAAAATTACTTGGCGATATTAATTGGCTAAGGCCTTCCTTAAAACTTACTACTGCTCAATTACAGCCTTTGTTTGATATTCTTAAAGGTGACTCAGATCCTCCTTCTTCACGCTCTATGACTCCAGAAGGATTTCAAGCTTTACAAATAGTCAATAGATCTATCAGTTCTACACAATTAACTAGAATTCATACTCACCTTCCAATTTTCTTAATAATTTGTCCAACTCCTCATGTGCCTACTGCCGTCTTATGGCAAACTGTTGGAATTATTGAATAGATTCATATGAAATCTACACCCTCTAAAGTTATTAACCCTTATTATGAACTTTTTAGTAATTTAATAATGCAAGGTAGAACTAGATGCTTACAACCTATAAGTATAGAACCTTCTCAAATTATTACCCCTTATTCAGTTAGTCCACAAAATTGGCTTTTTCAACATAGTAATGAATGGGGTCTTGCTCTTGCAGGATTTTCAGGTACCTTGGAATGCCATTACCCTGCTGATAAATTGATCCAATTCAGCAAACTTAACTCATATCTTTCCTTCTATAATTAGTCAACAGCCTGTTCCTCATGTACCTTTGGTTTTTACGGACGGTTCTTCTTCAGGAGTGGCTACTGTAATCATTGACGACGGAACAAACCTCGTTAAAGAAACTTCCTGGACTTCAGCTCAACGTGTTGAACTGTATGCTGTCATTATGTCTTTTAAACATTTGCCTTCTATATCTTTTAATTTGTTTTCTGATAGTAAATATCTTATTAGCTTGTGATTTCTTCTGGAGACTGCAAGCATAGGACATACTAATGACCCTGAATTATCATCCTCTTTTCGTTTGCTTCAACAGCTTATTCGTTCCCATGATGGTCCTGTTGCAGGTCTGTATATCCGTGCTCATTCTAACTTGCCTGGTCCATTGACTAAACTTAATGCGAATGCAGATGTTTTAACTCGATCTAAACGTGATCTTTATCCTGTACATTTTCCTCCCAAGAATAGAGTTGAAGTTACTCCTCCTCAATCTCTTTTCCCTAAAGCAGGACATGTCCCAATTTACCGTACTCCTCCTTTCCGTTCGTCATGCTGTCAAGAATGGCTAATATACTGCATTCATTATCTTCATACTCTTGATACTCATGGTCCATGTCCTGTACACCCTCATATTATGGTAAGTTATGATCAAACTGCTTCACAAGCAGCACAGCAGTTGCACGCTTTACACCGTCAGTCAGCGGCTACATTACACACACAATTTTCCCTTACTGGTGAAGCCGCCCCACAAATTGTTAAGCAATGCGCACAATGCTTACCTCACCTTCCTGTTCCACATTATGTTGTTAATCCTCGTGGATTATTACCTAGGCATTTATGGCAAATGGATGTTACTCATATCCCGTCTTTTGGGAAATTACAGTTTGTTCATGTCACTATCGATACTTATTCTGGTTTCCTCTGTGCTACAGCACAGACCGGAGAAGCTACTGAACATGTTATCACTCATTTATTACACTGTTTTGCTTTCATGAACCTTCCCAAAATTATTAAAACAGATAATGGGCCCGCTGCTTTTGCAACATTTTGTAATTCATTACAAAATTACCCATATTACAGGCATTCCATATAACCCTCAAGGACAAGGTATTATAGAACGTGCAAATAGATCTTTAAAGCTAACTATTGAAAAAATAAAAAGGGGGGAATTGTATAGAACAACGCCACATAACCTTATAAATGATGCTCTGTTTATTTTAAATGTTCTCACTGTTGACAAATTTGGCTGCTCTGCAGGGAGAAGGTTGGTGGCTGAGCCAAGATTTGCCTCTCAATCTCCGGAGGTCCTCTGGAAAGATCCGTTAACCAGCACTTGGCGTGGTCCTGATCCTGTGTTGATTTGGGGACGTGGTCACGTGTGTATCTTTCCCAGATCAGCGCCTGGACCTTGCTGGCTTCCTGAGCGCTTAGTCAAGCAAATAGATGGCTCGCCACAGCTCACCTAGTTCAGAAGATGAAGAAGCTCTGCACCTCTCCGGAAAATTTGACAGTGTTGATTGAGAAAAAGAAGAAGAAGAGGAGACCACTTGCCAGGACGACTCAAAGGAGTGATGTTCCAACTTGGGGACAAATTAAACAACTGGTTTCATGAGCTCAAGAGTCAGTGAAACAACAGAATAATCCTGTTACACCTGTAACTTTATTTTTGGTTATGTTGGCAACCATTTCATGTGTTCCCGCTGTTAATGCAGCAACTTACTGGGCCTATGTACCTTATCCTCCACTATTACAACCCATATCTTGGTCTGAAGCAGAGTTTCCTGTATTTTACAATGATAAGTGTTTATGGGCCTCTTATTGGGAATATAAAACAAATCAATATGTCTGTAAATTATACTAACTGGTTTAGTACCCATCCTGTCTGTCTTAGCCCATTGAATCTGGAAACTGGACGTGTAAAGGGTATTAGTTATGAGCATACAGATGTTTATGAGGGAACGGATCAATCAATTAGTTTGTCAGGCTCTCCAGGCATCCTTCGTTTTACAGGAACCAACATTACTCTTACTTGCCTGGCTACCAGCCGACGAGAGGATCTTAAGGATACCATCATTTGATATAAAATGGGCAAGCTATTAATATTAGAGGTCAAATCTCATACGCCTCACCACTTAGGGATTCCGCTATTACTATAGCCAAGGTTACAGGTGAAGATTCAGGAAATTATTTCTGTATGAAGCGTTTACTTGGAGGACAAGGGATACTTATAGCTGGACATAAGGTTACTATGCTTAACAGAAAATCAAAAAATCAATTGCCTCCCCTTATGACCGTTAACTTTCCTGCATCCAATTTTGAACGTTGCAATGCATCTTGGAATAATAACCAAATATGGTACTATAGATTATACCAAGGTGTCAATTCTTATCTCTTCTTTTCCCATCATAGATAGGTTTATCACATTTCAAAAGAACAGGGATATATGGAAACCAGCTCTAACTTATTCCAATACACCTGTTATAACTTGTGTTGCTCCTCCATATACACGTTTGTGTGGTTCTATTAACATTGGTAATTCTTCCAAAGGAGGATATAATATTAGCTGTGTTAATTGTATTTTTAGCAGTTGTATGTTCCCTTCTGCAGGAACGCAATCTGTGCTTATACTAAAGCAACCCATGTATGTTATGGTGCCTGTACATCTGAGAGAACCTTGGTATGAAGATACTGGAGTACAGGCATGGGTGGAACTGTCTAAAGCCTTGCAGAGGAGACGCTTTCTTGGGTGGCTAATAGTAAGTTTACTTGCCTCGGCTGCTCTGTCTGCTACCGTGGCTACTGCCGGTCTTGCCCTTTCACAGAGTATTTATCATGCTCACTTTGCTAATCAGTTATCTCAACATACCAGTCTTGCTTTATCTTTACAAAGTCACATATATTTACGGATTAATAACAAGTTAGATGAATTTAAAAACGCAATTTTGGGGATTGGAGATCAGATGGCAGCATTAAAATTGAGGATGCGTTTAGCTTGTCATGCAAAGTATACATGGATGTGTGTTACTCCTTAAAAGTACAGTGACTGTATTTGGGAATGGGAAAAAGTAAAAATGCATCTGCTGAGTGTTTGATCAGATAATAATATTAGTCTTAATCTTAAGAAATTAAATGCTGAAATTCAGGATATACAAAATAACATCTTGATGATGTTTCGCCAGAAGATGTAATTCAAACTTTACTGGATCATTTAAAGTGGTTAAACCCTCAGTCTTGGATTACTGGAAGGTTGTCAGGATTTATTACCCTGGCCATAATTTGCCTATTATTGATAATAATCTTCTCATGTCTGTTTCGTATCCTCATGCAACAGTACACTACTCTCGGCACTAAACTTCATGGAATTATTTTGCAGCAAAAGTTAAAAAATAAAAACGTGGGACCTGTGGGAAGCCAGTCAGCCTTGAGAGCAGAAAAGGACATGCCAGGCGTGCCGCCGCTGCTTGAAGGGACTGTCCCTACTTGTTCCCCTCCTTGTTCCTTTCCATGGGAGATAAATCACCAGGGCCCAGAGATCAGAAAGAATGTAAAATGAGGCAAGCAAAGCTGTCTTCCCCCTGCACATGCAGGTTATTTTTGATGCTTCTGGGTTTATGGGTTTCCTCCCAGGGAAGTTAACCTTGAGCCGAGACAGTCTGTAGATAATGTAAACCACCATCTGGCAACCTTCCTTTTTCTAGTCTAGATAATCTGCAACTGTAGCGCAATAAAATTTGCCTTGCAACCATCAATTGTCTTGGTCCTTCTGACCCCATTCGTCGGTGCTACTTCAGTTCCTTACCCCTTCCCTTCTGACCCTGGGCGGTGAGATCCTCTTTCTCCGGCTGGTCCGCGGCACACATGAATATATGTTTTTGTCTTGCTGTACTGCACCTGTGCTGTCTAGTAACAGATATTTTGTCTGCTAGTAGTGTTCTAGATTATGTCTTTCCAAAGCGCTGAGGCAGTGCACCTATTCTGTAGTTGCAGCTGATGCCTGAATGTAGCCTAGCTGACAAATTATTGATTAATAAGAACTTGAATTTCTCAAAGATTTGTACTGTTAACCAAAATCTGAGCAAGGAGTCTCAAATGTAATTCTTAGCCAGAATTACATGTTAATGAACCATTTAACAGTGTGAATCAAGGAACATCAGTGTAAGGATTTCTTTTAATTTATTTTTTACCTGCTTGAAATATCAGTTAAAGTTTGCCAGCTTGGTTGCAGATGAACGGACGTTTGAAGTTCACCAAACTACTTAATGTGGGATAGGATAATAGACTTCCAGCGCCCTGAAGGCTGTGACCTTGCAGCCATTTTACATAGCACATCCTCCTCCTATAGGGATGAACCTTTCCCTGGCCCAAAAAGTAGCAGCTCTGTTGAAGCTTTGCTTATTGTAACAGGATTTTGTTTCCGGGTTACATGTCTGTGGAAGACTTAATTCTGAATAGACATATAGATATTACTGGAAACTAATTGTTTTTCTATTATACTCTGATTTATCAAAAAAGTAAAACATTTAAACTGTGCTACAGAAATTCAGAAGTTGTCTTGCAATCTTTAAACAATAAATGAATGAGTTGCCCTTAAAAAAAAAGGATTAAGCAGTTAAGCTGTTGGTCCCACATCAGACAAATTTTCCTATACCTTCTGTCAATATTGTTAACAGAGACTGTTATTTTATTAATCCTTATGATCCCGTGATTCTTTCTTTCATGTTTCAGGGCACAGCAGGTGAGAGAGTGGATTTGTTAAGCTGGGTGGGTTTATCCTTCTTTTATGCGTTCATTCAATTTTATGTTCATTTACTTATTGTACACACATGGCAATAGAAGCTGCTAAAGCAATCATTGCTATTCTGCAAAACAACAAGGCACAGAAGCAGATGTCTTTTTTCTGAGATTTCTCCCCCTAGGATTATTATGATTAAAGATCCTTTCCCCCCACTCCCTGGAGAGGACAAGGGGCTGCTCGCTGCAGGTTTTTTAATGACTTGGGTAAAGGCTCAAATATCCCCCCATTATGGTAATCCACCCCAGGGGCAAACCACACAAGAATATTATGAATTTATTTTATTTTTCTATCCTTGCAAAGGTAATACTCAGCTCATTAGAATATGAAAACTATACTGTCAAATTTCAGAATTACATGGATGAAGAAAATCACCAAAGTGGCATCATATCACGTGTGTTATAGTTGTATTTACTATATTGACTATATTAACTATGTTGTGTTAACAATATATTGTATAACTATATATTGAAAAGGCAAAATGCTGTAACTTATTTCAGAAAAAATAATTATGTTGGCAAACCCCAAATTGTACACTGTAGACAGGTCCTAGGAAAAGAAGATTTAATTCATAGTGGACAAGAGGTTAGCTTCTGTTTTCAGCCATGTGCTATTTCAAGAATTAAACGTCATGAATAATACAGGATATAAGAGGAATAGTCTAAAGACCGAAAAGCACATTTTGATTAGGAAAGAGAATTTATGGCTTAAGTCTTTTTTTTTTTAAGGAAAACTGCCTTATTACTATGAGATAAGAAAATTGTTTCCTTCTTTTCTTCCTTGCTTTCTTCTTTTTCTTTTTTTTAACCTTTTTAATTTTGGATATTTGACCTCTAAGCTGAGATGACTGAAAATGCCTCCTCTGGGCATCAACCTTTTTGAAAGACTTTTTCCCCCTCCCTAAGGGCTTTTTGTCTCTTGGAGGCATTGCCTACATTACTCACCAAGAGGCAAGCATTTGTCCTTGCACTAAATGCTGACATCTTCTGATAAGAGGGAAGCTGCAAAGTAGAAGAATTGAAGGTCAATATGTTGATAGTGGTCTCAAGAGCATTGATGTACATTTGTGTATTGGGGAAGGGGAGAGAAGCTTGAGAGTGGGCCAGTGGGGAGGGGTAAATATTTTGTGATGCTGTCTACCTATGGGCTTATAAAGTTTACAGCTGCATTAGGAGGACAAGCATTACCATTAGCATGAAAAGTAGGGCAGACCTCAGTTGCAAAAGCTTCTAGCCATACACATAGGGCAATACGTAAATGATACACCTTATTGCATTCACCCATTCACCCTCCCCTGTTCATGCGAATTGGAAATTTCAATCCATTTCAGAGAAGTAACACAACTATCGATCATTTTCCCTGGCACGAATCTTCCTAGAGCTCACGCACTAGCGCATGTGTCTTAGATTTAATATCTGATCACTAGCTGGATTGAAGCCAAGAGGTGGTTCCCAAAGTTGCTGCACATTAGAATCACCTGGGGAACTCTGAGACCTCCCTGTGCCCAGGCTCCTCCCTAGACCTACTGAATCAAAATCTCGGGGGCTGGGACCCAGACACCAATGTTTTTCTTAAAAGCTCTCTAGGTAATTCAAATGAGCAGCAAAGCTTGAGAAGCAGCCCAATAATGGGAACAAACTTATTTCACACAGATAAAGTGGGGCAATTCATATGTTAAAAGAACATGAATATATGTCCATGCCTCTCTCACGCTTTGTCACAGTTTACCCTTCCCCCTCCCCATATCCTCAAGTCTGTTCTCTAGTAAGTCTGTGTCTTTATTCCTGTTTTACCCCTAGGTTCTTCATGACATTTTTTTTTCTTAAATTCCATATATATGTGTTAGCATACGGTATTTGTCTCTCTCTTTCTGACTTACTTCTACACTGTTGGTGGGGATGTAAATTGGTGCAACCACTATGGAAACACTATGGCAGTTCCTCAAAAAGCTAAAAGTAGAGCTACCATATGATCCAGCAATCTTACTCCTGGGCAAATATCTGGACAAAACTATAATTCGAAAACATACATGCACCCCTATGTTCACAGCAGCACTATTTATAATAGCCAAGACATGAAAACAACCTAAATGTCCACTCACAGATGAATGGATAAAGAAGATGTGATATATATAAAATGGAATACTACTCAGCTATAAAAAAGAATGAAATAATGCCATTTGCAGCAACATGGCTGGACCTAGAGACTATTATACTAAATGAAGTAAGTGAGAAGGAGAAAGACAAATACCATATGATATCACTTATATGTGGAATCTAGAATATGATACAAATGAACTTACCCATGAAACAGAAACAGACTCACAGACATAGCACACAAACTTGTGGTTCCCGAGGGGAAGGGGGGGTGGGGGAGTGATGGATTGGGAGTTTGGGATTAGCAGAGGTAACCTATTATATATATGATGGATAAACAACAAGGTCCTACTGTATAGTACAGGGAACTATAGTCAATGTCCTGTAATTAACCATAATGGAAAAGAATATGAAAAATTATATATACGTGTAACTGAATCACTTTGTTGTACAGCATAAACTAAACATTGTATATCAACTATACTTCAGTAAAATAAATTTTTAAAAAAAGGAAAAAAAACATGAATATATATATATATATATATTTCTTTTTTTCCTCTTTATTCTGTTTGTGTTTCAAATAGGCTTTTTTTTTTTTCCTTCTGCAAAAAGCGTTATTGTTTCCATTTGGTCCAAGGCTTGGGAGAGGGCTCCAGGGCGGTTACAGAGCTGCCTAGTAGCTGCAGAGCAGGGCTTCAGGCAGAAGCTCTGATGCCAGAGGGGCTCCTCAGAGGCCGCTGGACTTCAGAGACTCCTGTTTGTGCTCGAGGGTGAGCCTTTCAAAGAGATACTCGCCCAGCACAGCCTGCGGACCAGCCAGCCTGCGGAGGTTGGTCAGGTGGTCGCCCATCTTCTTGATGAGTTTCACCTGCTCCTCCAGGAAGCGGCTCTCCAGGAAGTCACAGAGGTGGGAGTCTGCGCGGGCGGAAGCCAGGGCGCGCAGATCTGATAGTGCCTGGTGCAGGCTCTTCTCCCTAAGAATGGCGGCTTCCACAGCGTCCTGGGTTTTACCCCACTCATCTTGAGAAGGCTTCCGCGCATCCTGGAAGAGGGCGCGGCCACAGCACTGGTTTTGCATTTTCAAGAGACGCTGCGCGCCCTCACACTTCTCCTCAGCCAGTTGGCGAAAAATGTGGCCCACACTGTCCAGAGTCCCATCGTTGCTGTCGAAATAGAAGCTCAGAGAGAGGTAAGTGTCCCCAGATGCATGTTGAACAGGCGGTGGACGGCGGCCTCCACCTCGATGGAATAATTCTGACGCACCTGGGAACTCGTGGTTGATCAGTGATAAGGAGCTAAGCTCAAAAAACGGTGTTGGCCTGTCCTGGAGGCTGAGGATAGCTGAGTGGCTGATTCCAAAGGTTGCGACAGGAAGAAAGGTTGGAGGGTGGTCGGGGGCTGGAGCAAGGAGCGTCCCTGGGTCTGTTCATTCCAAACACTGTTGAAGCAAAAGACAGAACTGCAGGACTGCCGAGCGCACTGCCTCAAATAGGCTTTGATATAAATGAACCAGAAGTCCAAGCAAGGACAAAACTTACCCTTCCCCCCGCCAAAATAGCTGGCGATACTAGAATCTAGACCTGGGAAGGGATTCTTCCATTACTTTCTGAACATTCCAAGCCACTAGAGCAGTGGTTCTCAAAGTATGGTCACCTTGTAACCAAGCAGTACCCTATGGGGCCTTCCTAGGACAGACCCATCCCCCATATCCTCTGCTGTAGTTCCTCTCTGAAGTACTCAGATAATAGTATCTCAGGCATATTTCTTGAGTTTTCAGATGCTAAAAACCACCACCCAATGGAAGAAATTAACTCCTTGATGATCATGAGCACGTAGCCCCCAGACCTTCTGGCACCTAAGGATGGTTAATGTTACCTGCCCTGTGGCCTCCACATCAACCAATCAGAGGATTGTGCACGAGCTGATCACATTCCCTGGGACGTCCCTCCCTCACCTGGCCTTTAAACATGCTTTGCTGAAATCCTTTGGAGATTTCAGGGTGTTTTGGAACTCGGGCCACCCCTCTCCTTGCTCGATCCTGCAATAAACCTTTCTCTACTCCAGACTCCAACCTTTAGGTTTGTTTGGCCTCACTGTGCTTCAGACACACGAACCTGCATTCGGTAACAACCTGACCAGTTTTACCAGCGTCCCCTGATAATGTGTCAGATATTCAAGTTTTAGGGCCCTGTCCCAGCCCTATGCAATCAGCAACTCTGGTGGGGCTCAGTGATCTCTGTTATAACAGGCCCTCCAGATGATTTTTATTCACCTTAAAGTTTGAAAATATCTGCATTGTCAGCTGGCCAAAGCGTCCACCAGCAGGTGAAGGGGAGTGGTGCCTGGAAAAGATAGGGACCAGCCAAGGCAAGTACAGCAGCATTTGCCGTGGTGGTAATGGAGAATGCCTTTTCTCCACTGGTTGGCACAGACTAGGATCTGGGAGCAGTGGCAGGGTTATTTAGGATGCTTTACATTTCAATGTAGAGGGACCGCTGTCCTGGTTTGCCAGGGACTTGCCCTGTGTGAGCACTTAAAATCTCATCCTGGCAAACCCCTTAGCCCTGGGTTTGAAAAACGTAGGGAATAACATGAAATTTAGGGGAAACATGATCTAGGTTTTGGGCAAGTCACAAGTGCTAATTAAAGCTAAGCAAGTATGGACAACACTAGCGTTCTTTAGCCCTTTGCGGGGAGGTAAATCTGATTGGGTGAAAGGACTTATTGTTAAGAGATCTTTGTAGAAACATCCCCTTCTGCTTAGTCCGCTGGTTCTCAGTTCTGGCTAGATATTGGCATCGTCTGAGGAGATTTAAAATGATTTTATTGGTCTACGATGACCAACCGTCAGTGTGAGGGTTTTTAAAAAGTGCTTCAGATGATTCTAATGCACAACCAAATTTAGGTGTCACTGCTTAAGCTTTTGAACCGCTGCTGCATATTTTCACCTCATCTTCCTATGAGAATATCCAACTGTAGTTGAGGTTTGTTTTTTTTTTTCTTTTTCTAACTGTCTTATTGTAAGATTTACTGTCTTAAATAAGGTTGAATGTACAGGAAATCTTGCTAGTCCATCTGGTATAGCTGAATACTTAGAATAATATAGTTAAGATATATACCATTTAAGTATTGTGACTGGCCGTTTTTTTTGAAATTAACATATGCATTGAATTAGTATGTTCTCTTTTGAAGTTGTTCTGTTGGGGAGCTATACCTCTAATCTGCCATTGCTAAATATCTGGACACCTCTTATTAGGAATTGCTTTTAGAAATCTTTAGGGATTAAAACCAAGATTGCTGTATTATTTGTACTGGAACCACAAAAACCTCACAGAGTTCCCCCGCTGTACCTTCTACCCCCCTCTAACCCTTGGCAACTTCTAATCTGTTCTCCATCTCCACGGTTTTGTTATTTTAAGAATAATATGTAAACATAATCATGAATTACTTAATCTTCGGAGATCGGCTTTTCAAAATTTTTCCCTCGGCATCATTCCCTTGAAGTTCATTTCAATTTTTGCGTATATTAATAATTTGTTCCTTTTTGTTGCTCGGTAGTATTCTATCATAAGATTTTATCACAATTTGTTTCAACATTCATCCACTGAAAGACATTTGG
Organism: Leucopleurus acutus; assembly: GCF_964270905.1. Classification (NCBI taxonomy): domain Eukaryota; kingdom Metazoa; phylum Chordata; class Mammalia; order Artiodactyla; family Delphinidae; genus Leucopleurus; species Leucopleurus acutus. The sequence continues at coordinate 35,134,774 of NC_139159.1, read as the reverse complement.
GTAGTTGCCAGTTTTTGGCTATTATAAATAAAACTGCTATGAACATTTATGTGTAAGTTTCTGTGGGAACTTAATTAAGTTTTTGTTTCTTTTGGATAAATGCTCAAGAGTACAATTACTGTGTTGTAGGGTGAATCTACTTTCAGGATTAAAAGAGACTGTCAAGCTGTTGATCAGAGTGGCTAAACCATTTTATTTTCCCACCAGTGATGTGATATAATTTTTCTATGTACTTGCCAGCATTTGATGTTGTCACTATACTTTAATTTTAGTTACTCTCTGACATCTCATTATGGTCTTAATTGGCATTTCCCTAATGGCTAATGCTGCTGAGCATCTTTTCATGTGCTCCTTTGCCGTGTGTATATTCTCTTCCATGAAATGTCTGTTCCTGTCTTCTGCCTATTTTCTAGTTGGATTTTTTTAAGTTGTTTGGAGAGTTCTTTGTATATTATAGATACAAGTCATTTGTCTCATATGGGATTTTCAAATATGTTTTCCTACTGTGTAATTTGAGTTTTCATCCACTTAAAAGGATCTTCTATGAAGCATTTTTAACTCATTTTGACGAGATCCAATTTATCAGTTTTTGCCTTTATTGATCATACTTTTGGTGTCAAGTCTAAGAATTATTCCCCTAGTTCTAGATGCCAAACATTTTCTCCTATTTTTTTTCTAAAAATGCCCTTCTTTTACATTTAAGATTATGATCCACTTTGATTTAATTTTTGTGTAAGGTGTGGAGGTTAAGGTTCATTTTTTGTTTGTTTTTGTCGAGGGATGTCCAACTGTTTCAGTACCATTTTTTTGAAAAGTCTATTCTTCCTTGATAGCTTTTGCACTGCTGTCAAAAACAAGTTATATGTATTGATGTCAGTCTATTTCTGGGTTCTCTATTCCATTCTATTGATCTATGTATCTACCCTCCATCATTACTGCAAAATCTTGAAATTGGGTAGATTAATTCCTCCCATTTTCATCTTCCTTTACAAGTTGTTTTAGCTATTCTTCAGCCTCTTCTTACCATATAAATCTTAGAATAAGCTTGTCTATATCCACAAAAACCTTGAGGGCATTTTAAGAGTAATTGTGTTAAGCCTCTTAGCTTGGGGAGAATTGACATCTTTATCATGTTGTGTTTTCTAATCCATGAACAAGGTATGTCTCCCTATTTGTTTGGGACTTAAAAATTTTTCTTCATCAGCATTTTGTAATTTTCAGTATAGAGGTCCTATAAATGTCTTATTGGGCTTATATTTAAGTATTTATTTAGGTCAGTTGTAAATGGCATCACATATTTTTATTTAAGCTTCTACACATTTGTTATTAATATATAATTTGATAAAATTGTGGTGATCTTGTACTCTAAATCATTTACAAACTAATATTATTTCTCAAGCTTTTTGTGGATTCCTTGGTATTTTCTCCATTTAGATTATCATCTCATCTTCAGATACAGACAGTTTTACTTTTCCTTATTCAGTATAATAGGATATATTGCTATTCAACATTCAGTAGGATATGTTCCTTCCTATGCAACGTAGTAGGAATAGTCTTTTATCTTTTAAATAAACTTTTAAAAAATTTAACTTTTAAACTTATGTATTTATTTATTTTTGCTTTATTTTCTTACTAGAACCTCCAGTGATATATTTAATAAAAGTGGTGAGACCAGATATCGGTGCCTTGTTTCTGATCTTACAGAGAAAGCATCCAGTCTTTCACAGTTAAATATCATGTCGGTATAGGTTGTTTGTAGATCATCTTTATGAGTTTCAGTATGTTCCTTTTCTATTCCTAGTTTGCTTGGAGTTTTTTTTCTTCTTTCTTTAAAATCATGAATGGGATTGGATTTTGTCAAATGCTTTCTCTGCATTAATGGATAGGATCACATGACTTTTCCCCCTTAATCTATTGGATATGGTGGATTACACTGTTTAATTTTCAAATATTTAACCAACTTTGCATAACTGGAATAAATCCCACTTGGTCATGGTATATTATTCTTTTCATATATTTCTGGATTTAATTTGCTAATATTTGGCTGAGGGTTTTTCAGCCAATTTCATAAAAAATATTGGTCTGTAGGTTTCTTCTTTCTATACTATCCCTGTCTGGTTTTGGTATCAAGGTAATACTGGCTTCATAAAATTAATTAGAAACTGTTCCCTCTACTTCTATTTCTTATCAAATCATGTAAAATTGGTGTTAATTCTTTAAGTCTTGGGTAAAAGTGAAACATCTAAGCCTGAATATTTCTTTTGGGAGTTTTTAAATGAAAAACCAGTGTTTCTAATGGTTACAGGAAAATTGAGATTATCTATTTCATCTTGGCTGAGTTTTGGTAGTTTTGGGTGTAGAAACATTGGCCCATTTCATCTACATTTTTGAATTTATAGTGTAGACTTGTTCATAGTAACTTGTCCCTCATTAACCTGCAGGATATGTCATGGTATCCCTGGTTGCATTTCTGATATCTGTGATTTGTGCCATCTCTCTGTTTATCTTTATCAGTCTTTCTAGATCTTTATTGGTTAGATTGTTTATTTCAAAGAACCAGCCTTTTGTTTCATTGATTTTCCCCCCTATTTTCCTGTTTTCAGTTTCATGGATTTCTGTTTCATCTTTATTATTTCCTTCTTTCTGCTTGTTTAGTGTTTTTTCCTCTTCCTTTTTTACTATTTTAATATAGAAAATTAGATTATTGCTTTGAAATATTTTCTTTCCCAATTTAGTGCTATAAACTTCCCTTTCAGCATTGCTTTCACTTCATTCCGCAAACTTTGATCTGTTATATCTCCATTTTATTTTATTCTATGCATTTAAAAATTTTTTCCTTGATGCTGTCTTTTTTACCCATGAGTTATTTGGAAGTGTGATGTTTAGTTTTCATGTGATTGAAGATTTTCCTGTTGTCTTTCTCTTATTGATTTCTAGTCTGATTCCATTATGGCTAGAGAACATACTCTCTGTGATTTTAATTCTTTTAAATCTGCTAATGTTTTTTTATCACCCAGTATATGGTATATGAGTGAATGTTCCATGGACACTTCAATATGTATTCTGCTCTTACTGAGTGTGTTCTTTAAATGTCAGTTATATCCTGTTGATTGATGATATTTTCAGTTCTTCCATATCCTTGCTGATTTTTCTCTCTGGTAGTTGTATAAATTGCTGTGTTGAAGTCTCAAATAATAATTGTGGATTTAAAACTTTCTCCTTTTACCTTTTTCAGTGTTTGCTTCATGCATTTTGAAGTTCTGTTGTTTGGTGCGCACACATTTAGTATCACTAGGTCATCTAGGTGGATTATTCCTGTTATCTTTATGTAATGACCCTCTTTGCCCCTAATAATTTCCTTTGCTCTGAAGTCTACTTTATCTGATATTAATATAGCCATTCCTGCTTTTTCTGATTAATGTTCACATGATATATCATTTTCATCCTTTTACTTTGAACTACCTATATCATGATGTTTAAAGTAAGCTTCTTATAGACAGTATATAGTTGGATCATGCTTGCGACTTTTTAATCTACTCTTCCAATCTCTGTCTTTGACTTGGTTATTTGGATCATTTACCATTAATGTAATTATTGCCATGTCAAAGATTTGGTCTACCATGTTATTTTTTGTTTTGTCTTTTACCTTAGTTTCTCAATCCTGTGTTTCCCTTATTTTTCCTTCTTGTGGGTTACTTAAACTTTTTTTTTTCTTTCAAAAGTTTATTTAGTATCAAGCAAGAGGAGACTTTGCTTAACACTACAGAACATTTCAAGACTTGAGTTACAAAAGAATACCACATTATTTGCACTTGTAATTGGCTTCCCTTTTTACGCATGTTGGCAAGAGAAAAAAACACTAGCATATGGCTGAAAGATAAAATAACTAAATTTCTATGGAAACCTTTAAAATGAAAGGTGAGGCTTATGTTAAAAGGATGGATTAACATATTTAGTAAACCTATCTTTTTTGTTTAACACTAGTTAATCAAAGTTTTTTTTTTTCCTTTTGATGACCTATTTTTTCATATACAGACTGGAAATAACAAAATTTTACATGTCTTTTTTTTTTTCTGCCCAGGTTGATGTTTCAACAAAGTAATTTTAAATTCCATCCATTCAGATGTTAAGCATTTTGATTTATTTAAAAAGGAATTGTTCATAGAAAACAATTACTTTGAACAGTATACAGGACTGGTGGAGACTGGCTATGTCACAACATCAGACAGTACAATCAGTATCTGCTGTATGGCTGGTCTCTGTAGACGCCCTTTGCTGTACTTGCCGAGGGTGCCTTGTGTCTTGAGTTTGTCCACTCCTCTTGCCCGTAGGAATCATAAGTCTCTTCACTGAGTCCGTGTCCATAATCATAGTAATCAGCACCACTTTGGGCTGGGGCGCTATAGCTGTTATCATAGGAATCATAACTCTGTTCATCATAAGCAGCGCCATATCCATCATCATAGTCATAATCTCCATAGGTCTCTTGTGTTGGGGGCGGCGGTGGAGGTCTGTACCCAGTTGGGGGGACATCTCTTGCTCTGGGAGTGAGAAGTCCTCTTCCTCGACTCACTGGCCCTCGGGTGGAAAGGATTCCTCTGGAAGTTGGCGTCCCTCGCGGTACCCCGACTCCCACTGGCCGGGCCGCGACTCCTCCCCTTCCCCTGGTTATTGCTGGGGTTGGTACACCTCTTGTACGCAAGGTAGGTTTCCCTCGAACAGCTGGTACATCTGCATTTTCTGAACCACCATTCAAATATGTTAATTCCTGGAGCTGTGCTTGCCTGATTTCATCATTATAGTCCGGAATGAGGAACTTTTTGATTTCCTCCAGAGCATGTCCTATCCGGGCATAGGCTTCTGTGGCGGGGCAAACACTTCAATCAGAACATGGAGATCATCATTGAGGTGGAAGTACTTTGCTTCTCCACTTTTCCTCAACTCTTCTTCCTTTGCCTTGTCTCTCATGGAGCCTTTTCCAAGGATGGACATTTTTGTCAAGGTTTCTTCTTGCAAGCACTTCAGAGAATTGCCACGTGGCCCCAAAAGTTTTCCCACGAAGTTGAACTTAGGGAGCTGTTTTACAGGAATCAACACTTTCTGTCCCAGCTTCATGTTCTTATTAATCACCACATCAATGTACTTTTCTTCGTCCTTGCCTTCTCCTTTGTGAAACTTTTCTATTTCTTGGTTCACCAGCCGCAGGGCGTGCGTGAAGGAGGGGTCCAGGGAGTCCTTCTCCGCCATCAGCTCCAGCAGGTACTTCTCCTCCATGCTCGCCGGCCGCCAGGGCCCTGGACGCGGACTCGAGGCGGGCGAGCAGCGCCGGCCACGCAACCCCCGACCCCGCCCGCGCCCTAGCGGCGCGGAACCCGGGCCGGATGCCGCGGCCGTGGCGCGGCGGAGCCAAGCTTGGCGGTCGGCCTGGCGGCGCCGCGAGGCGGGAAGCGGCCGCACAGCCCCGGTCCCCAGGGGGTGGCCGCCGACTGCCCCGCGCTGGCGGCCACTGCCTCCCGGACGCGGTCCCCGAGCTCCCACCACGGGCCGGCGCGGTCAGGCGGGCCCTCTTGCCGGGCCGGCGGCACACTCTGCGAGCCTGAGGCAGTCCCGGGCGAACCCCGGCAGCCGGCGCCAGCGCCATCGCCGAGCTCAGCCGCCACCCGCACGCCGCGCGCCGCCCCGCGTTCTCCGAGCTCTACTTAAACATTTTTTAATAAGTCCATTTTAATTTAATTCATTTATAATCATTTGTGTATACTGTTTGTATAGTTTTCTTAGCGGTTGCTTTTGGCATTACAGTATACATATGTAACTTATCATAGCCTACTGGAATCAGTGTTTCATTACTTCAAGTGAAGTTTCAAAATTTTACTTCCATTTAGGTCTCTTAATATTCCCCAGTTTTAAAGTATGATTTTCTGTAGTATTTCCTTTCTCTACATTGAGAACCCCATCAGATGGTGTCATCATTTTTGCTTTGACCATCATATAGAATTTAAGAAACTCATGAGGCTAATGATAGTCTCTTATATTTACCCCATTTGTTTTCACGCATTCCATTGTTCCCCTTTTCTTTCTGAAGTTCCCAGTCTTCTGTTATTGTTTATGTTTTCATAACAGTAGGTGATATCTTGGATTTCCAGGGCAACTGGATATGAGTTTCAGGAGACACTGAGCCTGGCTCACTTAATGCTACTGAGTTGGAGGCTTTGTATATGTTGGGCCTGTTGGCACAGCAGATGCTAGCAGATTAGACTAATGTTGATGGGACTAGTGCCACAGGAGGATGGGTTCCCATTCAGGCTATGCTGCTGCTACAGTAGATCAAGTCCCCCTCTACCCCAAGTGTGGGGCAGTGACCTGCTGCTGTCACTGCTTTGTATTAGGCTCCTTTTGCCTCAGGTGTGTGGTGGGATCCCTTGGAAGCTGCTGCTGCTGCTGCTGTCAATCACAAGGTTAAATTCATTTCAGAAATACTTAAGTATAAATATATAGCCTGGCTCTTGTAGGACCTCTGTATTTTTTTTTTGTTGCTTTCATACAAATTATCCCAAATTTAGTGACTCAAAACAACGTAAATTTATTACCTTACAAGTCTGACATTGGCCTCAATTGAGTAAAAGTGTTGGCAGGATCGACAGATGAATGGATAAAGATGTGGCACATATATACAATGGAATATTACTCAGCCATAAAAAGAAATGAAATTGAGTTATTTGTAGTGAAGTGGATTGACCTAGAGACTGTCATACAGAGTGAAGTAAGTCAGAAAGAGAAAAACAAATACCATATGCTAACACATATATATGGAATCTAAAAAAAAAAGAAAAAATGGTTATGAAGAACCTAGGGGCAGGGCAGGAATAAAGACGCAGCCATAGAGAGTGGACTTGAGGACACAGGGATGGGGAAGGGTAATCTGGGATGAAGTGAGAGAGTGGCATGGACATATATACACTGCCAAATGTAAAAGAGCTAGCTAGTGGGAAGCAGCCACAAAGCACAGGGAGATCAGCTCTGTGCTTTGTGTCCACCTAGATGTGTGGGATAGGCAAGGGAGGGTGGGAGGGAGATGCAAGAGGGAGGAGATATGGGGATATATGTATATGTATAGCTGATTCACTTTGTTATGAAGCAGAAACTAACACGCCATTGTAAAGCAATTATACTCCAATAAAGATGGTTAAAAAAGAAAAAAAAGTGTTGGCAGAGCTACATTCTTTTCTGGAGGCTCTTAGGGGTGTTTCTGTTCCCTGGACTTTATCCGCTTCCAGCGGTCACTTGTAGTCCTTGACTCAGAGTCCCCTTTCTCCACCTACAAAACCCAAAATGTTGCATCTCTCTGATTCTGCTTCTATTAGGACATCTCTCTCTTTCTCTTTCTACAGTTGGGAATGGTTTTCTGCTTTTAAGGACTCATGCAATTAGATTTGTTCCATGAGGTAATCCAGGATAATCTTTCTATCTCAAGGCCTATAACTTCAGTCATATCTGCAAAGTCCTCTTTACCATGTAAGGTAACATATTATTAGGTTCTAGGGATTAGGGTGAGGGCATTTTTAGGAGCCATTATGCTGCCTACCACACCCTTAACAAGTGACCTTGAGAAAATTACTGAGACTTTAAAGCCTTACTTTCCTCAAACATAAAATGGAAAGAAAGATAACTAGTTAATATCATGAAAGTGAAACAGTATATATGAAATCAACTAATTCAAACAATAAGATTTCTTCTTTTTCTTTATGATTGGCATGATTCTCAGAGTTCAGTTACTTGAAGAGTTACTTTTTTTTAAACAGAACTAAGGCATTTCAGGGTTCAGGTTCTGTAAGATTGTCTGAATTATCTGAGTAGCAATTAGCTAAGCACAGGTGTAAAGCATTTGATTTACTCCCTGGTGTCCTTTATCTTCTCATCCCACTAAATCCATATCCCTTGTCTAGCTCCAGCCAGTAGAGTCAGAGCTTGTTTTACTGTTTAACTAAAGTTCAATTTAAATTTGCTCTACATCTCCAGATTCTCAGCCCTGGTTGCATATTATAATCACCTGGGGAGATTTCAAGACCTACTTGATGCCAAAGTTTTACCTATCGTGGATATTTGAAGAGGGACCTGGAATGAAATGCTCTAGCTTATGGTTTGGGGAGCCAAATCATAGTCTACACTGAGCCAAATCATTTGCGAGATCACCTCTAAAAAGCAATTTATCTGTGGTGACTGATGCTCTTCCTTTGTCAGTATGCTTGTCCCTCTTTGGGGGAAAAGAAGAAGGGGAAAAAACCCCCAGCGGTTGGGCTGCCTGAATTATAACCTGATGCTGTGGAATTAGTGTTGGCTCAGAGCGCACATCTTCGGATACCCATTCTCTCTCCTGCTTCCTTGCATGAGCTTATATCCTTGGGCAGTTTTTCATCCACCACCCTCTTTTGCTTCTACTCTTAGCAAGTAAAGTCTCTCCTTAATGAAACAGCATTTCATGAGACTTACTGGGAGCATAGGTCTGTTCCAGACCTATCCTATGTTAGCTAAAGCAGATATAAGTGATGTATTTTTGGCATTCATCCTTGTGGGTTGGAGAGAGAAGACAGAATTTTATCCTTTAGGTGTCATATGACTGGGCAAATGGGCTCATTCCCTCTACTGCCTACCATGTAAAATACTGAGGGTGTTACCTCTAGAAGGTATCTTCTAGGTATCAAAATAGCTCAGATAAGTCATATTTCTCAGTAACAGGTGACAAAACTAAGGCTTAGGTGGTGAATTTTCCATGTCAATTTGTCTGGGCCACCATGCCCAGTTATTTGGTCAAATATTATTCTGGATATTTCTGTGATGGTGTTTTTTAAAATTTTTATGTTTTATTTATTTATATTTTTGCCTGCATTGGGTCTTCGTTGCTGCACGTGGGCTTTCTCTATTTGCAGCAAGCGAGGGCTACTCTTTGTTGTGGTGTGCGGGCTTCTCATTGCGGTGGCTTCTCTTGTTGCAGAGCATGGGTGCTAGGTGCACGGGCTCAGTAGCTGTGGTGCATGGGCTTAGTTGCTCCACGGCATGTGAGATCTTCCCAGACCAGGGCTCAAACCCGTGTCCCCTGCATTGGCAGGCGGATTCTTAACCACTGTGCCAGGAGGGTAGTCCCTGTGATGGTGTTTTTGGATGAAATTCATATTTAAATTGGTGGTGGACTTTGAGTAAAGCAGATTATCCTCCATAATATGCATGGGCCTCATCCAATCAGGTGAAGCTCTTAATAAAACAAAGACTGACCTCCCTGTCGCAAAAAGGAATTCTGCCAGAAGACTTACAGAAATTGAACTGCGACTCTTCCGAGAGTCTCTAGACAGCCTAACCTGCAGATTTTGAATTTACCAAGCCTCTATTATTGTGTGAACCAGTTGTTTAAAATCTCTCTCTCTTTCTCTATCTTTATATAGATATGGATATAGATCTAGGTATCAATATCGATATCTAGATCTATATCTATCAGTATATATGGGCACATTGTATACACATGCTGTTGGTTCTGTTTTTCTGGAGAACCTTGACTAATACAGTGGCCCATATAAATAAAAGGATGAACCCAAGTTCACCCAGGTAGAAAGTAGTACAATGAGAACTGGAACTTAAGGCCTCATGACTCATTCAGCTGTGAACACTGACCCAGAACTGGCGTCCGCACACTCTGGCCCACTGATGAGATCTCGCTTGACTCCTGGTTTTGTACATAACGTTTTGCTTGAACACAGCCGCATCCATTCATTAACGTATTGTGCATGGCTGTTTCTGTGCTACAGCAGCAGATGGGCAGTTGCAATGGAGACGTATGGTACAGAAAATCCAAAATATTTACTATCTGACCCTTTACAAAAAAGATCTGCTGACCCCTGCTCTAGGATGCCATCTGATTTCTGATAGCACCGAGGAGAATAATTCATGCACATTGGGATAGATTGTTAATCTCATGTCCTCCTTAGGTCAAAGATCTCTTAAATGCTCACCCTTGCAATAGCCAGCTTGGGGAGCATTGTCTGAGGATGCAGAAATTTTTCTTGCCAGGTCTTTCCAATCCACACTGCTCCCTGACTATGGTTCTTAAAACCTGTTTTTTAAAAAAATTTTTATTGGAGTATAGTTGATTTACAGTGTTGTGTTAGTTTCAGGTGTACAGCAAAGTGAATCAGTTATACATGTACATATATCCACTTTTTTTTTTTTTTTCTATTTTCAGTACGCGGACCTCTCACTGTTGTGGCCTTTCCCGTTGTGGAGCACAGGCTCCAGACGCGCAGGCTCAGCAGCTATGGCTCACGGGCCCAGCCGCTCCACGCATGTGGGATCTTCGCGGACCGGGGCACGAACCCGTGTCCCCTGCATCAGCAGGCCGACTCTCAACCACTGTGCCACCAGGGAAGCCCCACTTTTATTTTTTTTTTTTTGGAGTCTTTTCCAAATAGCCCATTACAGAGTACTGAATGGAGTTCCCTGGGCTAATAAGAAGAGCAGGTTCTTATTAGTTATCTATTTTATGTATAGTAGTGTGTATATTTCAGTCCCAATCTCCCAATTTAGCCTCCCTGCCACAATCCCCTGGTAACCCTAAGTTTGTTTTCTACATCCATGCCTCTACTTCTAAAATCTGTCTATTTTAACTAACTACCACTCATTGCTTACTGTCTCTGGGTTCATGTACTTGATAATAAATCTACTTCTTGTTCTATCCTGGATGACATGTTCCAAGGACTGAGATAATATCTTATTCTACATAATTTGTCCTTGATATTGTCTATCTTGGGGTCTTCATCTATGTCCCAAAGAAGACAGTCACTCTGTCTTCTAGTACTACTACTAATACCACATTTTATGGCATGAATTTGACCCAATGCACTGAACTATCCCTTTAGAAGCTGTATGCAACCTGTCACTGGGTTTTAGCACAGGGGTAGAACTCAGATTAGTGATCATATTTAAACAAATCTACTTGACCAGAAACTTTTTGTCTCACCATTTATTACACAAGTAACTTCTGTCTTTGCATCTATGATGTAAATATTTTTAATTTCCTAAATTATCTGAAAAATTATTTAGAGCTTCCATTTCAGTAGGCATTGGAATTGCTGTGTTATGACTATTTCATTATTTTATTTCCAAGTGTTAAATTAGGCTTCAAGCTTTGGCCAAGAGTAGACAGGAAAGGGTTTCAAAGAAATGAAGAGTGGGAAAAACTTCTGATGCAAGGGAGACTTAATAAAGATTTGATTTTGAATCAATAATTTATAATAAAGGTTTGAGTTTGAATCAATAATTTATGTCATTGCAAAATACCTCCCTGGTAAAATTCCATTCTTTGGTAATCATTAAGTACAGAAATTAACAATCAAAATATGCAGTGATCTTCTTCATTTTCTAAAAACAAACCTATATCTAGATGAGAGGAGACTTCATCTCATAACTCAGGCTCTGGACTTACGACTCCAAGTCCTGCCTTCTTTCAACCATACCTGCTAAGTTTCTGTCTAACTTCTTGAGCATGAGGTAATGGCGTCAGCTTTCATCCCCTTCCTCAGTATATAGCTTGGTGAGTATGAGTAAGGGATCTAAAACTTGAGAACCTGGGTTCAAATCTTGACTCTAAAATTTACTTGTTGAGTACTCTTGAGCATGTTATCTGTTTTTGCCTCAGTTTTCTCATCTATAAAATAGAGATACCATTACTTCTCTCAGGGAGTTGCTATGAGGGTGAAAGAGAAAATTCATACAATGCAAGAATTTATCAGTTCTTGGAACACAATAAATACCGAAAAATAATGTTAGCCATTATCAAGGCCCCCTCATTTTATTGATAATATAGATTAGTTTATTATATAGGTCTAATATTTACATATACATAAACATTTTGTACCTATGTGTGTGTATACGTTCTTCTTAGAAATTGAGCAGTCAACATTCACATCTAAAAATCTGTGCTCTGTGAAATGTAGATATCCTGTGTACAGACACAGTGCTATAGTTATCTATTGCTACATAATAAAGAAGTCCAAACTTAGTGGTGAAATAAACAAAAATTTTAATATGTGCCCAGATTCTGTGGGTCAGCAATTCAAACAGTACACAGAGGAGATGGCTTGTCTCTACTCCATGACTGATATCTGAAACCTCAGCTCATGAGGATTCAGATGGCTGGGGCTGGAATCATCTAGATAATTTTAATTCACATGTCTGGCCCTTGAAGACTGGGCCCAACAAGGACTGTTGACTGGAGTGCCTATAGATGGCTGCCCAGGTGGCTTGGACTTCTCATAACGTGGTAGTTAGGATTCAAGATAGAGTATTCCAAGAGAATGAGTGTCCAGGGTTGAAGCATTCCACGAGAATCATGCAAAAGCTGCATGGCCTTTTATGACCTAGTCTTAGATGTTACATAGCATCACTTTCATTATATACTATTGCAGGCGTTGGAGACCTTTTTCCATAAAGTGTCAGACAGTCAATATTTTAGGCTTTACAAGCCATACAGTCTCTTTTGCAACTACTTAGCTCTGCTGCTGTGATGTGAAAACAGACACAAACAATACATATACTAAGGAACATGGCTGTGTTCCAATAAAGCTTCATTTATAAAACCTGGTAGAGGCCTAGACTTGGCCCACCAGCCATAATTTACTGACCCCTGCTCTATTGTTTGAAGCCATGGAAAGCCTGCCTAAATTCAAGGGAAAATGCCCACATCTGGATGCGAAGAATGGCAATGAATCTGAGACCCTGTATTAAAACCACTACATATGGGATATTTATAAGAGGATCTGTCTGCATACCTTGTTTCTCCCATGTATGCTGGATATGAGGTATTGGGACATCTTACATCTCTGTAAGCCTGGGTCAGGGTCAAAGTTGGAATCTGAACTCAATGACCTTGATTTCTGGAATAATCGGTAACTCTAACTACGATTTGCTTACACTCCTTACCCCAATAAATATACCACAAAAGATAGATTTCAAGTAAACAATTGCTTTATGGCAGATTTTTATTAAGTCTCCATTGACAGAATTATTCCATTTTGGTTGGAAAGCATGAGTTTTGTTTCTTTCCTACAGAGATCTGCAACTTTTCAGATGTGGCATTTCATTCTGAGAGGATGATGTAGGTTTTTATAAACGGAAAAAGCAGGGCAGGCTGAGTTCACTCAGATCGTACTAATGCTTACAGGAATAACCGAAACTGGAACACAGGCTTCCAGGTTTTCCTGTCCTGTGCTCTTTCCGGTAGGTGCCATTGTCTGCTGGGTCTGGCAGTAATAATTTCTGACCTTTACCTCTCTATGCTCTTGTGAAGTGGTTTGGGGCTTTGTTAGCTTTCTTATGAGTTTGTACTAAATTGTGTCCATAAAGTAGGCTGAATTCCTCAGGGAAGGATGAGAGCTGTTACTGTGTTATTACTGCAAATGTTGTGTTGGTTACCTTTTTTTCTTTTCTTTTGTCCAGTTGTATCCTGAACTTAAAAGTTATATTATCCGAAATGAAAGATGTGCATCTGGTAGAAAAGACTAATTTAAGGGATGAAAATTCCTGATGATTGCTTCAGTCAACCCTTAATACACACTGAGCTTCATTAGTAAATAGACAACTCTCAGACCATTCCCTTGGAAGAGGTCCCATAATCAGCCTTTGTGTTGATTTCGCATTCTGTTTGGTAGAGACAGAACAAATTAGAATAATTAGCTGGTACAGGACAGCACAAAGAACTTTCTTCTGTTTTTGTGATGCATCCTGTAATAAGGGTTGAAAATGAGACTGGAGGTAAGAACGTGAAACTCAGAAGAGCAAAGGAGAGAGGATATTGTTTCTTTGAAAATATTCTTTCAGTGTTGGCCCAGAAGAAATATGAAGCTGAGGAAATTTTTTTTTTAATGATGATTTTTGTGTTGATAATGTGAGTGTGGAATTAGTAAGAATCAGGAAGCAAGCATTCTTTTCCACCAAGGACTTGGGAGCAAATGAAACCATAAATACTCCCCGCTCTTGGAAACCCTTTTGGAGCAGTAATCAGAGAAGGGTAAAGGCAAAGCCTCAGGGCAGAGGTGTTCAGAGCAAAGGGATAGGAGGAGAACAAAAGGAGAGTGGATATGTTTAGAGCTGTCATTTTGAAATTTACCTGCTTCTGATTCAGTGCTGCTTTGCTGCTGTGTTGGTCCAGTGGAAATCCTCAAAGCAGGAGCAGCCGTATTTTAAAATAATAAGGTTAGAGCAAGTGAATTTAATCCAGGTCTCTTTAGCTCAAAAGCACAGAGGAGAGTGTGAGGAAAGAGTGAGGCCACAAGGAATTGTTCACTGGGTACCTTTTCCCCAAACCTCACTAACTGGGAGAAACTGACCACTGGATTATGTGCCTTGAAGGAAAGCAAAAATGTTGAAAGCAAAGAGTGTGGAGCTTGTTTAGAAAGCAAGCTCTATCCTTTGGTCACCTGCTGATGATAATAGCATTGGCTGAGACCTGACCATTTACAATGAAGGCACTTCTGTAGGTAATAAGTTCCAGGAGGGCCCGAACTGAGTATGTCTGTTTCAGCATTTAGCATGGTCTAGCATCTGAGAGGCCGGTACATTATTGGCATATAGTAGACTTAAAAATGAATATTTGTGGATTGTCTGAATGAGTGGATGTGTGTGATTCACATCCTATTTGCAGGTCCTATGCCCTACAGTGGATTTTCAGTGTCAGGTTGTGAAAGTATTTATGACGGGGATTGGCATTGTTCCCTATCTAATGGATAAAGATTACACATGAAAGGACTTTACATTGACATCCCAAAAGCCTCACAGGAATTACTTAACAAAAAAATAAAATTGGATTCTGTATAATTTCTAATTTGTAAGCTGGCCAGAACACTGGTATTTCAGCCAGTCCTCTGGTAGTTCCGATGACGTCCCCATGATCACACAGGCATAATCAGAATGGCTTTAGGATTTGGGAGCCAAAATGTTCCTCAGTATTTACGGCATTGCTAGTCCATTTAAGAAAATGGACTATTGAAAAAATAGCTTCAGACACAATATGGCATTATATGATTTAGCATGAAATCTGAGAAATATACATGTTATCTGAAGCCTGCAATGGTAACGTTCCCTCTGCTATTGAAATTATTGTCTTTAAACAAAGATTCTACATCAGTAATGCTATATATATATTTTTTTTAATGATATTCAGGTTAATTTCCTATTCTCTCTAAGGAAGTAATTGGTTGCTTGGTATGAGAGATGGTGTGGCTTCCAAAGGTGAAAAGTATTATTTTGTTGTAATTTCTGGCTACCTAAGGATGGGAGAGACCCAGGACACTGCAGTCAGTATATTATGTGGAGCAGGTTATATTGTGGTTTATTTATGAACTTTTACATGTTTATTTTCTGTGCAAGTTTGTGTGCTCCTTTTTGAGTTTTGGTAGATAAGTGTTTTGTAACTTTGGAATACTTGGAGTTATATATATATATATATATATATATATAACTTTTATATATATATATATTTTAATGTAGTAGTTAAAGCCGTGGAGAGTGTACTAGTCTACCTAGGTTCAAATTCTGGCTTTACCCTATGACTTCCCTGTGGCTTCCTCTGCTCACCTATCAAAAAGGAGGATAATAAGACTGCTGTGGTGAGTTACATACTAAGTGCTATTTAAGCATTTGCTGTAATGATCATGTATACTCGAAGGCAAGGAACTTGCCCCTTGATCGTCTCTGTATTCCTAGTGCTTAAGAATTCCTAGTGCTTTCCTAGTGCATTGTCTTAGGATAGAGATAGCTCAGTATAGTTCTTCTCACTATAAAGTACTGTTACGTTGAAAGTCTTTGCTTGTGTACTAATAATCTATGACATATCTGCTGAGGACAAGGAAAGGAATAGTTTTAAAACTGCAATGGATAACACAAGATTGTATGATGTAATGCCTTTATTATGTAATTATAAAACTAACAAATGATCATGGTAGAAAATTTGAAAAACTCCTAGACAAAAGAGAGATCAACAACATTTGGAGTAACTTTCAGAGTGTAGAGCTGTCCATGAATATTAGTGCTTTCATATTTTCCAGTAGACTCTGCTTCTTAAGAGTCTATTCATGATATTTTACTTTAATGATGTTTTCATCATGGGCACACACACACACACAAATCTGTTAAAAAAAAAGAAACACATGTAAATCACTGATGTTTCAGATAGCCACATGAAATAAATAGTTTTATTTATTACAAACATCAATAAACAAGATGGGGAAGGGTCTAGACATACTTTCACAGGATTTTTAGGAAAAAACATTAGATGTTTTCCTGAAGAAAAGTAGACTTCAGTTGTGTGTTAATGGACTACAAAGATGTGACGTGCAAACATAGGTATTTGAAACTCAAATATTTTTCTCTGTAGTTCCATCAGGTCAAGCTAAGACCAATGGGTGACATGCTTCAGGAAGGCAACTATAAGGAAGTACTTTGTAGAAATTATAGCTGTTCGTATGCTGGATGACTTAACTCACCAAGTAGAGCATTCAAGATACGAGGAGTGCTCAAACAGAGGCCAGATTACCAGTACTTTTATAGCATGAATTCTTACATTGGATGAGGTGATAAAACAGATGACGTCAACTTCTAAAATCGAGATCATATTTCCCTTTGAGTCCTAACACTATGATAATATAATCTCAGTTATGGTATAAAGCAGGTAACTGATTTGAGAAGGGTACTGAGTTTGAGGACATATTGACTGATTCATTCCACAAATACTTTACTAAGGGACTATGCTAAGGGCCTGGGATCCCATGAAACAAAATGCCAGCAAAAGTGAATCTCTTTAATGAAGCAAAGTATGTGGAAGACAAATCATTAAATGCTTACTTACAGTAAAGCATGCAATGTATCCTGAAATAGGATATATAAATGACTATGTGTCCAGGGCTTGCCCCAAGAGCAAGTCTTCTCTAAATGGATTCTTTTCTTTTCTCTTTCTTTACCTTGTCTTCCCCACTTATACCTCTACTCTCTGCTTCAGTGAAAGATATTTCTCCTTTCCACTTCTAGCTGAAAAAAAAACAAGTCTCGGGTGTCAATTTACTATGTAACTGTGGGTCCCTCTCTGTATTACAAAACAAGACTCAGGGGACAGTGAGTCCTGATATCATGACCTCCAAAAGGGTCACAAGGGATCTCTGAAAATTTCAATCGTTTTAGAGTCTTTTCTACATCTTTTCCAATGATTCAGGTATGGAGGTTTCTATATCTTGGGCCTAGAATTCCTTCTACTGAGTGGTGAGTCGATGTGGTTTTAGTGCTTATATCCTATAAGTTCTTTTAATTAGTGTCTTATAGCCTCCCGAAGTGTTTATATATATATGACTGGCCACCATTTAAAATGAAAAAAATAATTTACATTGCTACTTATCCTCACTGAGTTGCCTATTTAAGAAGCAGAACTACACTGTCAGAGCATCCACTTTTGTAATACCTTAGCCATAGTATTTTAACATATATAGTAGTTCTCAATATTTACAGTGTATTGGAAGCACCATATTAGTCAGGGTACTCCAGAGAAACAGAACCAATAGGAGATATATAATAAATATAATGTAATGTATGTAATTGCTTTAACATATGTAATAGGTATTAAACATATTAAATATATTGTATATGAAATATAAGCTGGAAACTAGGAAATCCAGGGGTGTAGTTTTCAGAACTGACGTAAGCCACAGTCAGAGGGCAGGGGATCAGATCAAACACTCAGGCAGAGAGAGCAAATTCTCCTTTCCTCTGACTTTTTATTCTTTTGGGGCCCTCAAGAGATTGGATGAGGCCCACCTACACTGGAGAGGGAAATCTGCTTTACTCCATCTACCAATTCAAATGCTAATCTCATCTGGGAACACCCTCACAGACCCACCCAGAAATAATGTTTAGCAAAATATCTGTGTATCTCAGGATATAGTTGAGAGTTGACACTTAAAATTAACCATTACATTCTGCAAACCTTAAAATATACCAATGCCTCAGTCCAACCCCCAGAAATTCATATTTAATTGGTATAAATTACAGGCTGGGCTTTAAGATTATCAAAAGCTCCCCAGGAGATTTCAATGAATCACCAAAAGTTAAGAACCATTAACATCATAGAACATTTCTTTCTTGATGAGAAATCAAAATGCTTCTCACTTTTAGCGTTGATGCCCTGGGAGAGATATTATCTACCTCTGTAAGGTGGCTTCAGAGTATCCCACTGTACCCCATGTAGTCAGTATTTTCAAACAGGCCACTGCAAACATGTGCCTCCAAGTCTGGTCAAAGTCAATCCAAATATTTTTCCCCAATATGGTAGTAGATGGGCAGAATTTCTTTTATGATCACCACGTGTATGGTTGGCGCAATTATTCCCATGTAGAGGGTGAACTGAGATTCAGAGAAAAATAGGGGTGCATATTGCCACAAAGCTAGCAAATGTAAAAAATTAGGAAAAGGTCAAGTTTTCTGATCCAAGTTAAATAAGTAGTAGGTATCATTATTTTATTTATTCCACAGATACTACTGTCAGGGGTGAGTAGAAAAAAAGCAAATGAATAAAAATGTAGTCAGCCTATGAACGGGAAGATTAGCTAGCATCCTTCACACAAAAGACCTGATATGTATCGGCCACTAGAGAGGTTTAGTCAGCTGTATTTACAGTCCCATAAATGGAAAGAAGCATCATGACAAAAGGAAATTCTATGAATCCAGGAAAAAACACATCAAATTAAATAAATAATTCACAGGCGGAGCAAAGATTACAGAGTTGGCTCTGATAACAAAGTATCTAAAAGAAGTGGTGGTGTGTTTCTCCAACCACACAGGCTGCCAGTCCAGGTGCAAAGGAAAATAAATAGAACTATTATAGATCTAGTAAAAGTTAAACAGACAATAAAAACCAACAATGGAGATGAATTTTAAGTTGGTGATTCTTTGAACAATCTTCAAAAGATTTCATTTGCTCTGTTAACGCAATGTCAAGTCCATTTTAGAAATAAAAGAACGTTTTTCTGCTTGCTAGAGTTTAGACATAAATCCTCAAACTGTATTAAATCAAGATGCTTCTAGAATCATAGCGCTAAAGATCATCAAGGATTATTAAAGAACTATAGTCACTCCCTCATTTTACAGGTGAGAAAGCCAAGGTCGTAAATGACTGTGTGATGGGCTTAAAGTCCACATGATTCCCATCAATGGCTAAAACAAGATTAGAGTGCAGGTCTCCCATTTCCTCTTCACTTAATTATTCATCATTCTTTAGTCATTTTGAGCACAACTAGTGCACTGCTGTTTGAAACCTGACCTTTCCAATGGCAGTCAAAATGCCATACTTTAATAGTGCTTCCATTGTCTTTGACCAGAATATTAAATAACTGGCAATTATGTTCTGAGCTTCTTTCCAGATGAATTATATGTTAAGCTCTATTTCAATATTGATTTGTAATATACTTTAAAGCATGTTGATCTTCCTCTGGTCTCTTCTTACAGTTCTGAGCTACATGAATGCTAGAGTTCCTAAAATTTGTGATTTTCTGAATGGCCATCTCTACTATGTCCACCAACCCAACAATAGTCACTGCTTGCTGCTAGACAGAAAAAAAAAGTTAATAAATTTACAAGTGAAATCCTGTGTTCGTTTTTTTTAATGAAAAACAGAAACCTATTTGATT
This sequence comes from Leucopleurus acutus, assembly GCF_964270905.1. Lineage (NCBI taxonomy): Eukaryota > Metazoa > Chordata > Mammalia > Artiodactyla > Delphinidae > Leucopleurus > Leucopleurus acutus. Next base: position 35,115,065 of record NC_139159.1, on the reverse strand, counting down.
TAGAATCTAAACCCTAGAAGCATACACAGGGCTTAAAGAAATGTATGATTCTTCTATGGAATATTGGAGAATTCTTGTTTAATCAATGGAAGCACATCGTGACTATCTTAGTTAATGTAAATAGAAATGCATTTCCAGCTTATTTATGGTTGTTCATTTCTATACCATACAGTGGTCTGTTTCTCAGGACATCAATATAAAAGGCAAATTGATAGGTGAGAAGGATAAGTGGTATAATAAAAAAGTTAAAAGCATGGGCTACATGACATGGACAAGTTACTCAGCCTTTCTAATCTTCCATATGCACATCTATAAAACAGGGAATAAAACATATTACAAAGAGATATGCTTCTCCTCCCACCATGCTTTGGCCTTCACATGTTTGGGAGGCATAGGAGATCCAGTGCCTTTCCCCTCCATCCTATTCTTGGAAGAGGAATTGTTAACGTTATTGGTCAGTAACCAGAACATCTATGGAGCAATGGGTAGAATTATTACATTTGAAAGGGACAAACGTGTCACATGGTTCTGTCCCAGTAGCTCAGCTTATGATTCACAGAATAAGGCATGTTAGCTTAAGCTTGTCCCATGACCTAGTCATCTGTGATTTGGGGGCAAGAGAGAGAGAGAAGGAAAGCCTCAATTAGAATTCCAAAATGAAGTAACAGCGACTAGCTCACTAGTAATAAATAATACTTTGGTCTTTTCTGATTATCGTTTCTTGTGTATGGATCCCTTGGCAGGAAACTTAACCACCCACTTCAGAGGTCTGTTATGAAGTCCGATATGGTATAAAAACTGCACAGTGCAGTGCCTCATATGCAATAAGCTGTCAAAGAATATTATCTAGATGACCTTGGCTTTGCACTTAAATGTTTGTTATTAAGTCAGTTTGCATGGGACTAGTATCCAGAGCCTCAGGATAAAGTAGATTCATGTGAGTTAATAAATGAAAAGCTCTCTGAAATTCTAGATGGCAGGTCCTGCTAACTCAGGTAAGTGGAAGCTGGTGGCTGGGCGTTCCCTCAGGACATGTGTTTTGATGGAAAGCGGACTCAGGGTGTAGAAACCAGCTTGGCAGTGGATGGTAAACCATTGCCCTGCACATGCTGCCTCCTGTTAAGCAGAAGGCTCTCATGCAAATTGCTTTCTGAATCGTTAGCTGTCGGCAACCCTCATCTCTCCTCCTGCAGCTGTTCTTTCTGATTTTGCCTGCAAACTTTTCATATTGGGCAGGCTCCCAAGCCAAACAAGTTGCCCCTCTGCAGGCTTTGTTCCTGGGGGCGAGAAGTGAACCTCACAGATAAGTCAAAGTAAGGATGCACCATGGACTAATACACACTGAAGGAACAGGCTCCTGCAAGCTAAGGTGATGATTGCCTTTGAAAGTAATTTTCATGCGGCTTCCTATGAGAATGTCAGCCAGGCTCCAGAAGTTATATGCTGCAATTTAAAAATTATCTGCCTCTGTAGACTTCTAAAGCTTCTATCAGCTAAGAAGTATCTTTTTTAAAAAAGAAAATATTTTTATACAATTTTAAAGACTACTTGCCATTTATTACAAAATATTGGCTATATTCCCCCTGTTGTATAATACATCCTGGAGCCTACTTTACACCAAATAGTTTGTACTTCCCACTTCCCAATTCCAACTCTTAAATTGCCTTTCCCCCCTCCCCCACTGGCAATTACTAGTTTGTTCTCTATATCTGTGAGTCTGCTTCTTTTATGTTATATTCACTAGTTTGTTTTATTTCTTAGATTCCACATATAAGTGATATCATACAGTATTTATCTTTCTCTGTCTGACTTGTTTCTCTTAGAATAATGCCCTCCAAGTCCATCCATGTTGCTGCAAATGGCAAAATTAATTTCATTCTTTTTTATGGCTGAGTAGTATTTATATATATATGTATGCAAATATATAAATTTAAATTATATATATATATATATATAATTTTCTTTATCCATTGATCTGTTGATGGACACTCAGGTTGTTTCCACGTCTTGGCAATCGTAAATAACGCCTCTATGATGCTGCGAACATTGGGGTGCATGTATCTTTTTGAATTATAGTTTTGTCTGGATATATGCCCAGGAGTGGGATTGCTGGATCATATGGTAATTCTATTTTTAGCTTTTGAGGGACCTCCGTACTGTTTGCCACAGTGGCTGTACCAATTTATTACATTCCCACCAGAGGAATGTGTGGGAAATCTCTGTACCTTGTGCTCAATTTTACTGTGAACCTAAAACTTAATTAATTCCCAGCAGCATTAGCAAATAAGACCATGCATTTTTTTAAAAATCTTTTTTTAAGGCAGAGTAAATATTTGCTGAATAAAATGAGAAACTCTATCTCGATTGGGTGGATTAAATCAGCAGAAACTAAGCTTCACCTGTGATTTTAGCAGCTGAACTGGTTGAGAAATTCAAAGCAGGACAGGCACAAGTCCTCTCTGAACAAGGTAAGGTACAAGAAAAGGAAGGATGGATGTTGTAGGCAAATCATAACACTCTATCATGGCTAAATATAATATCAGGAATTAAATAACTTGAAATCATATAAAAGTTTCCTTTATTCGTATGCCCCCTCCCGCATAAAGTGGAAGGTGAGCACAAATGTAAATCAAGCAGGCAGAGGCTCCCACTATCTTATAAATGAAATCAAAATTTTAAAGTGTTTTCTTCAGAATCCCTTTTGCCTGGGTGCAGAAGGAAAAGTAGCTGATCAGTGCACCCAAAGGTAAAATGAAAAATAGTAAAAGAAAGTTTTTCTACTGTGGGACACGAGGGACATTGTTCCAGCTAATGATTAAGAACTCTCCAGACAATAGGGGCTTCTTAGACAATGGGTGAATTTCCAGGATGTCCGGCCCCCTTCCGAGAAGGAGGGAGATAAACAAAATGTAAAAAAGGTGTCTGTCAAAGACCAATCAGGAAGCTGGGGACAAGTTCCCTCTCTGGTCCGAGCCTAAACCGGGACCAATCAGCAGGAAAACACAACCAAATCTATAATTTACATATGGGGAAGTGGGAACCTATAAAACTGACATATTCGCGCCCAAAAGGGGTTCCTTCTTCGACCTCCTGCGTGAGGACCAAGGAACTCCGGTGCACCGGCCTTCAATAAACCTCTTGCATTTTGCATCGGCTTCCGACTCTTGTTGTTTCCTGGGCGAGTCGAAACTCCTAGGAGACCGCGAAGGTCTAACACTACATTTTTGAATTTAAAATCTGAAATACATTTCTTTAGCACTCTTCTTATTTATACCCATGTATGTACCTTAAAAACCAAAATTAAAATTAAATTGTAGCAGAGCAGAGGAGCAAAAATTTCCAGCCAATCCAAAGGTTAAGTGGTGCCTGATACACTGTTTGAATAAAGTTACGAATCCATATCCAGACTCAGCTAGAAAATTAAAGCGTGCTGTGATTACTTGGTACGAAGAGGGGTCATGGCAATTGATTTTATTTATACACACTTCCATACATAATAATTTATCAAATTTGTCCTATGCCACTTTCCATGCTTATTTAATCCTCATTTAATCTCTACCAAATGAATACTGTGAAACATGTTTAATCATTATTCCCATTTCCAAGATGTGGAAACTGAGGCAGGAAGTATGGTACATCAAAATTCAGAAATTTTGTCACTCCAAATATCTCCAGGTCTAGCTCTTTAACCTGTATAATAGTCTTTTTCTCTTTTCCTTGCTGTGTGAACCTTTCATCTTCTCCCACTGTCAAATTCAAATGTTAACTCTAACCTCTCTTGACCTCCGCTATCCACTGAAGGATGCCTTCTGGCTTCCTAGAAAAGCTTCACCATTCTTAGCAGAGTACTTGAGATCTAGCAGGTGCTTTGTTAAGTGAATGAGTTAATAAACATATAAGAGAGCATTCAAATTGCCATTTAAGGGATGGAGAAACAGGATCTGAAAGATTAAGTAACTTCCTTCATGTAAGGGGTCAAGCTGGAATTCAGATTCTGAATCCCAAGTGATCATCCTCAGAAAAATCTAAGTTATCTTCATTGGGATAGAATATGCTCAGTCTATATCCCTCACTAGACTCTAAGGAACAAGAAGGCAGTACTAGGTACCTAATGCACTTCATTTTGGGTAAATTTTTCATTTATGCAAAAATACGTGTGTAAAGATAGACTAAAGCCTTAAGCTTTCCCTGCTGGATTCCCTGCTCAACTGTGAGTACTCCTGTGATGAAAACTCGCCTAACACACTGAATGACCTCGACCAAGCAGCTTTCTTTTACAGCCTCCATTTTCTTTTCTGTAAAATACTGTTGACAGGACATGTTCCACCTGCCTCATAGAAATGCGTTTATAAAGCACTTTGGAAAGCATGAAGCTTTCTTCAAAAGCAAGCAAGTATTTTAAATGTCATTATTATAGGACTCCTTAAAAGGAGCCTTTTTATGGTGGAAAGAAACCTTAGCTTATCAATTGTGCAACTCAACCACAGAAAATTTAAGGCAGAACATGCATGACACAATAATAATTCCAAATAAATCCTTCTAATAGTTAAGTAAAGAGAAGTCAAAATTCTTCTCTGGACTATTTTGATTTCATACAAAGGGCATCCCTTTAGAAGTTATGGAAGTTCAGATACAGAGCCTCAAACTCTAGATTGCAATGCGACATTTGTTTCTGAACTTCTGCTGCCAGTCTTGCTAACAGTTCACTTGCAATGTAATATATTACTGCATTTCATTTCTGGGCAAGAACATTATTTACTCACAGGAGAAATACTTTCCTGAGGAAAGACTGTCTTTGGAAACTTTCAAGGACATTTGAGAAATGCTTCAGCCCAAGCCACAAAATTATGAGCATGCTTTTGTGCCTCTCTGTTCCCAGGGCACCATTTTTAAAAACCTTTCATTTAAGTTTATTGCAAGCATCCATCTTCCCTTTCCAGAAAAACTAGCAATTAACACAACTTCATTGATTTCCAGTTTTCCTAGGTGTCATTTCATAATGCATATATTGTAAGCAGTTCACATCATCATTTTCATCGCTTTCAACATTTTCCATGTTGTCTCCCTACCTGAATTGTGACTTTTTGTATGGAAAGTTTTATTTATCACTTGCATCTTACTTTGAATAAATCTGAAATCAACATTCAGTATTATTTAAGTATTTTTATTTTCTTCAGTATGTTTCTAACTTAGCAAACTATGGGTAAAAATGCCATGTAACAACAATATGTAATATTTACATAGAGCCCATGTAGTGAACATAGTCCTAAACTCTTACCAAATCCTCACCAGACCCTATAAAGTAGGTATTATTAACCTTGTCATTTGATAGATGAGAAAACTGATGCATAAAGTGGTTAAGTAACCTGTCTGAGGTCAGATAGCTAGTGATTACTTTCCCCATCACTGCCACTGTTTAGTTAATGCATCCTTCCCATCTCAGTTCAAATGCCACTGACACAAAGAAGCCTTTCTTTGACCTCCTGAAAATACTGGGTCTCGTTGCTTTTACAGCATCATATGTTTATTATTCATTTCACATATTTGTGTGATTATCTAATTATATTTGAACGTATTTTTCCTAAGGGTAACTCTAGTCCAGCTGTGCTTTCCAAATTATGAAATCTGGGACTACGTGGGCTATGTCTGTTTTGCTTATTACTGTACTTTCAGTATTTGGTGCATGGTAAGTATTCAGGAAATGTGATGGATGGATGAATGCAGGACTTTGTAAGGACAAATAAATAAATGACTGGATCAATAAATTTGGTTGATCATAACATAAACAACAGTGCCATGTTAAAATTTTTCTCTGGGTCTATACACAAACTCTTCTCAGACAGGGTTCCTGTTTGCTGTCCACACCACCAGTTGGAAGAGAAAAAAGCCAATCAAGGTCTGACTGTCATTATGTGTACAGGCTGAAGCTGATGCATTAGGTTGAGAGACAGGGTGATTTAGGAATAATTTTACTTCTGGCTGAACTATATATAGAACCAAGTCTTACGTAATAAAAAAAAATCTACTTTTAATATGTTTGTGTGAAGAATGAAATAGGAGCATCAAGCCCATTAATTGTGATATTTAATTATATCGTCCCATTTCCACATTCATTTCCATGAATTTGGATGCCTTTAGGTCAAGCTAACCCAAGCATTTACACCACCATGATAAATAGTGAAATATCACTGGACACACAGAAAGAAAACTTCCCAAATTTAGCAGAGAACACATTAGCATGAACTGGTAAATTTAACATTCAAGTTCATTGGCGCGCAGAGAACCAAGTGACTTTTGTTAAAGTAGGAAACTTTATGACTATGTGAGGAGATGAACATTGACAAAGTGCTCCCTATTTTAAAACCAGGACATTAGAAATATTTTAATGAATTTATTTTTTTGCATATCTGCCATCTAGGTGACAGTAAAACTCAATATTTATACATCAGATTTTTAAAACATTGTGCATATATACTGTATACTGCTACAGAATATAAGTTGCCCCAAAATCTCCAAGATACAATATGGAATCAAACAAACAAACAGAATGACAAGAAAAACCAACTGTAATATTTTGACACCTCTTAATTATTAAATAATTATGTTTCGAGAAATAGAAGTTTAAAAATTGTGCTCTGAAGAGTATTTAAAATATGAATGAACCTTCAAGATGGCAGAGGAGTAAGACGTGGAGATCACCTTCCTCTCCACAAATACATCAGAAATACATCTACATGTGGAACAACTACAGAACACCTACTGAACACTGGCAGAAGACCTCAGACTTCCCAAAAGGCAAGAAACTCCCCACGTACTTGGGTAGGGCAAAAGAAAAAAGAAAAAACAGACAAAAGAATAGGGATGGGACCTGCACCTTTGGGAGGGAGCTGTGAAGGAGGAAAAGTTTACACACACTATGAAGCCCCTTCACTGGTAGAGACAGGGAGCAGTGGGTGGGGGGAAGCTTTGGAGACACGGAGGAGAGCACAGCAACAGGGGTGCGAAAGGCAAAGCGGAGAGCATCCCGCACAGATCGGTGCTGACCAGCACTCACCAGCCTCAGAGGCTTCTCTGCTCACCTGCCAGGGCAGGTGGGGGCTGGGAGCTGAGGCTCGGGCTTCAGAGGTGAGATCCCAGGTAGAGAACTGGGGTTGGCTGTGTGAACACAGCCTGAAGGGGGCTAGTGTGCCACAGCTAGCTGGGAGGGAGTCCAGGAAAATGTCTGGATCTGCCTAAGAGGCAAGACACCACTGTTTCGGGGTGCACAAGAAGAGGGGATTAATAAAGCACTGCCGAAACGAGCTCCAGAGATGGGCGCGAGCCACGGGACCCCAGAAACAGGCATAAGATGCTAAGGCTGCTGCTGCAGCCACCAAGAATCCTGTGTGAAAGCACAAGCCACTGTCCACACTTCCCCTCCCGGGAGCCTTTGCAGCCCGCCATTGCCAGGGTCCCGAATTCCAGGGACAACTTCCGCGGGAGAACGCACGGCGTGCCTCAGGCTGGTGCAACATCACGCTAGCCTCTGCTGCGGCAGGCTCGCCCCGCACTCCGTACCCCACCCTCCCCCCGGCCTGAGTGAGCCAGAGCCCCCGAAGCAGCTGCTCCTTTAACCCTGTACTGCCTGGGTGAAGAAAAGACGCCCTCAGGTGACCTACACGCAGAGGTGGGGCCAAATCCAAAGCTGAGCCCCAGGAGCTGTGCGAACAAAGAAGAAAAAGGGAAATCTATCCCAGCAGTGGAATACCTGAATAGACAATGAATCATCCCAAAATTGAGGCGGTGGACGTTCTGTGATTTTTGTCTGTATAGCTTTGCTTATACCATTTGTCCTATGGTTCTGTCTGTACGTCTTTTGTTTTTTAGTATAGTTTATAGGGCTTGTTATCATTCGTGGACTTCTTTTTTGGTTTGGTTGCTCTCTTCTTTCTTTCTTTTTTAAATTACTTTTTAATTTTTAAAAATTTTTAATATTTTTTTATTTTTTATTTTAATAACTTTATTTTATTTATTTTTTACTTTCTTTCTTTTTTTCTCCCTTTTGTTCTGAGCCATGTGGCTGACAGGGTCTGGGTGCTCTGTAGGGTGTCAGGCCTGTGCCTCTGAGGCAGGAGAGCCAAGTTCAGGACATTGGTCCACGAGAGACCCCCCCCCAGCACCACATAATATCAAAAGGCGAAAGCTCTCCCAGAGATCTCCATCTAAACGCTAACACCCAGCTCCACTCAACGACCAGCAAGCTACAGTGCTGGAAACCCTATGCCAAACAACTAGCAAGAGAGGAACATAACTCCACCCATTAGCACACAGGCTGCCTAAAATCATAATAAGGTCACAGACACCCCAAAACACACCACAGGATGCGGTCCTGCCCACCTGAAAGACAAGATGCAGCCTCATCCACCAGAACACAGGCACCACTCCCATCCACCAAGAAGCCTACACAACCCACTGAACCTACCTTAGCCATTGGGGGCAGACACCAAAAACAGCAGGAACTACGAACCTGCAGCCTGCAAAAAGGAGACCCCAAACACAGTAAGTTAAGTAAAATGAGAATACAGAGACATACACAGCAGATGAAGGAACAAGGAAAAAACCCACCAGACCAAACAAATGAGGAGGAAATAGGCAGTCCACCTGAAAAAGAACTCAGAGTAATCATAGTAAAGATGAACCAAAAGCTTGGAAACAGAATGGAGAAAATACAATAAACGCTTAACAAGGACCTAGAAGAACTAAGGAGCAAACAAATAATGATGAAGAACACAATAAATGAAATTAAAAATTCTCTGTAAGGAATCAATAGCAGAATAACTGAGGCAGAAGAACAGAAAAGTGACCTGGAAGATAAAAGGGTAGAAATAACTACTGCAGAGCAGAATAAAGAAAAAAGAATAAAAAGAATTGAGGACAGTCTCAGAGACCTCTGGGACAACACTAAACACACCAACAGTAGAATTATAGGGGTCGCAGAAGACGAAGAGAAAAAGAAAGGGACTGAGAAAATATTTGAGGAGAATACAGTTGGAAACTTCCCTTATATGGGAAAGGAAATAGACATTCAAGTCCAGGAAGTGCAGACAGTGCCATACAGGAAACATCCAAGGAGAAACATGCCAAGACACATATTAATCAAACTATCAAAAATTAAATACAAAGAAAACATATTAAAAGCAGCAAGGGAAAACAACAAATAACATACAAGGGAATCCCCATAAGGTTAACAACTGACCTTTCAGCAGAAACTCTGCAAGCCAGAAGGGAGTGGCAAGACATATTCAAAGTGATGAAAGGGAAAAACCTACAACCAAGATAATTCTACCCAGCAAGGATCTCATTCAGATTCGACGGAGAAATTAAAACCTTTACAGACAAGCCAAGGCTAAGAGAATTCAGCACGACAAAACCAGCTTTACTACAAATGCTAAAGGAAATTCTCTAGATAGGAAACACAAGAGAAGGAAAAAACCTCCAATAACAAACCCAAAAGAATTAAGAAAATGGGAATAGGAACATACATATCAATAACTACCTTAATGTAAATGAATTAAATGTTCCAACCAAAGGACATAGACTGGCTGAATGGACAGAAAAACAAGACCCCTATATATGCTGTCTACAAAGGAACCACTTCAGACACATACTAGGGACACATACAGACTGAAAGTGAGGGGATGGAAAAAGATATTCCATGCAAATGGATATCAAAAGAAAGCTGGAATAGCAATTCTCATATCAGACAAAATAGACTTTAAAATAAAGACTATTACAAGAGACAAAGAAGGACACTACATAATGATCAAGGGATCGATCCAAGAAGAAGATATAACAATTGTAAATATTTACACACCTAAAACAGGAGCACCTCAATACATAAGGCAAATGCTAACAGCCATAGAAGGGGAAATCAACAGTAACACAATCATAGGAGGGGACTTTAACACCCCACTTTCACCAAAGGACAGATCATCCAAAATGAAAATAAATAAGGAAACACAAGCTTTAAATGACACATTAAACAAGATGGACTTAATTGATATTTATAGAACATTCCATCCATAAAGAACAGAATACAGTTTCTTCTCAAGTGCTCATGGAACATTCTCCAGGATAGATCATATATTGACTTGTCACAAGTCAAGCCCTGGTAAATGTACGAAAATTAAAATCGTATCAAGTACCTATTCTGACCATAATGCTACAAGACTAGATATCAATTACAGGAAAAAAACTGTAAAAAATACAAAAACATGGAGGCTAAACAATATGTTACTAAATTACAAAGAGATCACTGAAGAAATCAAAAAATACCTAGAAACGAATGACAATGAAAACACGATGACGCAAAACCTACGGGATGCTGCAAAAGCAGTTGTAAGAGGGCAGTTTATAGCAATACAAGCCTACCTCAAGAAGGAAGAAACAACTCAAATAAACAATCTAACCTTACACTTAAAGCAAATAGGGAAAGAAGAACCAAAAAAACCCCAAAGTTAGCAGAAGGAAAGAAATCATAAAAATCATATCAGAAATAAATGAAAAACAAATGAAGGAAACGAGAGCAAAAATCAATAAAACTAAAAGCTGGTTCTTTGAGAAGATAAACAAAATTGATAAACCATTAGCCAGACTCATTAAGAAAAAAAGGAAGAAGACTCAAATCAATAGAATTAGAAATGAAAAAGGAGAAGTAACAAGAGACACTGCAGAAATACAATGGATCATGAGAGATCACTACAAGCAACGCTATGCCAATAAAATGGACAACCTGGAAGAAACACACAAATGCACAACCTTCTGAGACTGAACCAGGAAGAAATAGAAAATATAAAGACACCAATCAGAAGCACTGAAATAGAGACTGTGATTAAAAATCTTCCAACAAACAAAAGCCCAGGACCAGATGGTTTCACAGGCGAGTTCTAGCAAACATTTAGAGAAGAGCTAACACCTATCCTTCTCAAACTCTTCCAAAATATAGCAGAGGGAGAAACATTCCCAAACTCATTCTACGAGGCCACCATCACCCTGATACCAAAACCAGACAAAGATGTCACAAAGAAAGAAAACTACAGACCAATATCACTGATGAACATAGATGCAAAAATCCTCAACAAAATACCAGCAAACAGAATCCAACAGCACATTAAAAGGATCCTACACCATGATCAAGTGGGGTTTATCCCAGGAATGAAAGCATTCTTCAATATATGCAAATCAATCAATGTGATAAACCATATTAACAAATAGAAGGAGAAAAACCATATGATCATCTGAATAGATGCAGGAAAAGCTTTCCACAAAATTCAACACCCATTTACGATAAAAACCCTCCAGAAAGTAGGCATAGAGGGAACTTGCCTCAACATAATAAAGGCCATATATGACAAACCCAGAGCCAACACCAGTTTCAATGGTGAAAAACTGAAACCATTTCCTCTAAGATGAGGAACAAGACAAGGTTGTTCACTCTCACCACTATTATTCAACATAGTTTTGGAAGTTCTAGCCACAGAAATCAGAGAAGAAAAAGAAATAAAAGGAATCCGAATTGGAAAAGAACAAGTAAAGCTGTCACTGTTTGCAGATGACATGATACTATACATAGAGAATCCTAAAGATGCTACCAGAACACTACTAGAGCTAATCAATGAATTTGGTTATATAGCAGGATACAAAATAAATGAACAGAAATCTCTTGCATTCCTATACACTAATAATGAAAAATCTGAAACACAAATTAAGGAAACACTCCCACTTAACACTGCAACAAAAAGAATAAAATACCTAGGAATAAACCTACCTAAGGAGACAAAAGACCTTTATGCAGAAAACGGTAAGACACTGAGGAAAGAAATTAAACATGATACAAACAGATGGAGAGATATACCATGTTCTTGGATTGAAGAATCAACATTGTGAAAATGGCAATACTACCCACAGCAATCTACAGATTCAATGCAATACCTATTCAACTACCAACGGCATTTTTCACAGAATTAGAACAAAAAATTTCACAATTTGTATGGAAACACAAAAGACCCTGAATACCCAAAGCAATCTTGAGAAAGAAAAACAGAGCTAGAAGAATTACGCTCCCAGGCCTCAGACTATATTACAAAGGTACACTAACCAAGACAGTATGGTACTGGCACAAAGACAGAAATATACATCAATGGAACAGGATAGAAAGCCCAGAGAGAAACCCACGCACATATGGTCACCTTATTTTTCATAAAGGAGGCAAGAATATACAATGGAGAAAAGACAGCCTCTTCAATAATGGTGCTGGGAAAACTGGACAGCTACATTTAAAAGAATGAAATTAGAACACTCCCTAACACCATACACAAAAATAAACTCCAAATGGATTAAAGACCTAAATGTAAGACCAGATGCTATAAAACTCTTAGAGGAAAACATAGGCAGAATACTCTATGACATAAATCACAGCAAGATCCTTTTTGACCCACCTCCTAGAAAAATGGAAATAAAAACAAAAATAAACAAATGGGACCTAATGAAACTTCAAAGCTTTTGCACAGCAAAGGAAACCATAAACAAGATGAAAAGACAATCCTGAGAATGGGAGAAAATATTTGCAAATGAAGAAACTGACAAAGTATTAATCTCAAAATATACAAGCAGCTCATGCAGCTCAACATCAAAAAAACAAACAAGCCAATCCCAAAATGGGCAGAAGCCCTAAACAGACATTTCTCCAAAGAAAATATACAGATTGACAACAAACCCATGAAAGGATGTTCAACATCACTAATCATTAGAGAAATGCAAATCAAAAGTGCAATGAGGTATCACCTCACACCGCTCAGAATGGCCATCATCAAAAAAATCTACAAACAATAAATGCTGGAGAGGGTGTGGAGAAAAGGGAACACTCTTGTACTGTTGGTGGAAATGTAAATTGATACAGTCACTATGGAGAACCGTATGTCGGGTCCTTAAAAAACTAAAAATAGGACTACCATACGACCCAGCAATCCCACTGCTGGGCATATACCCTGAAAAATCATCATTCAAAAAGAGACATGTACCAGAATGTTCTTTGAAGCTCTATTTACAATAGCCAGGACATGGAAGTGTCCAGCGACAGATGAATGGATAATGAAGATGTGAGACATATATACAATGGAATATTACTCAGCTGTAAAAAGAAACGAAATTGAGTTATTCATGGTGAGGTGGATGGACCTAGAGTCTGTCATACAAAGTGAAGTAAGTCAGAAAGAGAAAAACAAATCCCATATGCTAACACATATATATGGAATCTAAGAAAAAAAAAGAAAGAAAGAAAAAATGGTTCTGAAGAACCTAGGTGCAGGACAGGAATAAATACGCAGACATAGAGAATGGACTTGAGGACACGCGGAGGGGGAAGGGTAAGCTGGGACAAAGAGAGAGTGGCATGGACATATATACACTACCAAATGTAAAATAGACAGCTAGTGGGAAGTAGCCACATAGCACAGGGAGATCAGCTCAGTGCTTTGTGACCACCTAGAGGGGTGGGATAGGGAGGGTGGGAGGGAGACGCAAGAGGGAGGAGATGTGGGGATATATGTATATGTATAGCTGATTCACTTTGTTATAAAGCAGAAACTAACACACCATTGTAAAGCAATTATACGCCAATAAAGATATTTAAAAATAATAAATAAATAAATAAAATGTGAATGACTGTTTTACATGTGATTCATCCCAAAATCATAAAAGTGCAATTCTCCATTGTATATGTTTAAGAATATATTCATGATGCTGACTAAGGTCCTCATATGACTGTGGCTTTGGTCTTGAAACATGTAGAAATTTTTTCTTGAATTTCTATCAAACACAACTACCCAGCTGCCATTAACAAGTGATGTGCAAAGTCAGAGAGGGTCAACGCTTGTAGGATTAGGTAGGATTAGGGAAAATTTTCTCCATTCTGTGAAGTGTCAATGTCATTTATTGAACACCCACTAAGTGTAAAACAGGGCAGGATACTAAAATACTGAAAAAATGGACAACATATACTTTAAGTCTTCAAAGAGGTGATACTGACATTAAAACATGTGAAAATAACCAACAAAATGAAGAGTGCTATACTATCATTTTAGATAACAAATATGTGAGTTAAAATACATTTCTATGTGATCAAATATAAGCTGTTATTATTAAGGATTGACAACTATATTTGTATTGAGGAGAACTGTATTGAAGCAGCCTATGAACTTATTAATGGTTTATTGATTGATTGACTCATAGATCTTGGAAAGCAAAAATTTTCTTAAGGTCAAGTTGTAAAGGTAGGAAAGTAAAGACCATGTAGGATTTAGGATTGTGAAGAATTTGAAAGACTTCCTAGGCAGATGAAATAGGAATATATTGGAATATAAGGAAAAGAACTTCTACTCCAGATAAGTGAATGCAGTTGGGTGAATGGTATTTGCTGTATGAAAGAAGTGGGGAGAACTACTGGAACTGGATTTTGGTGGATTAGAGTATGAGTATCTTGAATGCCAAGCTAGGGGATTGAGATTCCATCTGGCAGGCTGTTTTTGAAGGATGGCATGCCCAGGAAGCCAGGGCTGAGTAGTTCATTGCTAGTCATAGTCAGGGACTCAATCATTTAGCCTGGTTGTCTGATTTTTCTACTGCAGGAAATTCATCTGATGAAAGGTTGGGTGGAAGACTGTGACGGGTTGAAGACCACTTATCCTTACCCTTACTACTAAAATCACTAAAATGCTAAACCTTTAATGGAACAGCCTTCTGGCTTGACTAGGAACACTACTTCACAAAGAAAGGATGAAACCAAAAGGTTTATCCAACTCAGACCTAGAAGTGGGGAGAATGGTGGGAAGGCTGCAAATAGTCAATCATTTAATACTGAATGGAGAATTAAGTACTCTAGAACTAACCTTTGGAGAAAAGTAAGAACAGAAAAGATAAGATTTGGAACACTCATTATTATTCCTGTTTTCATATAACAGAGTTTCTTGTCATCCAACTATTCGTTATCTACATCCTAATTTTAAGGTGTCTATAGATTCCAGCCCTTCTAAGTCAGCAAACTGCTCATCCTGTTTCAGAAAATTACTCACTGATGGATTCATAACATAAACATAATACCGTATAATAGAAATAAAATTCAAATCAACTTTAAAGTGAAATTCTGAATTTTAAAGATATAATATCATGAAGCCATTGTAAATAATACCAGAGATCTGCTGGGTTAAACATACAAAGCCACTGATAAATGAGGATGTGTAGTTAACAATTTAAAAAAGAGATACAATAGAAGTAAAAGAAAAAACAATTGAGTATCAAATAATTAAGAGAAGGCCTTGGAAAACTTAAATTTTTACCAGAATTAGCCTGCTTGAGCTGCTAACATTGAACATGCAGGGAAGGACAGTTTACTGTCCCATAAACCAGTTTTGCTGAAATAATCACTCAAAACAAAATGTAATTCTTTTTTTTTTAATTGTAGCACTTGTGCTTAATTAAAATTTAACCTAAATTTTACTGGCTATAAGAGAAAATATACTGGATTCGTTTATATAATAACATATTTTGACATAAATTTCAAATGAAAATTATTTTCAAATGTATTTTCAATTACTCTTCAGTCACTATTTACAGATGATTTTAAGTATATGGATTTTTTTTTTTCATGTACAAATCATCCTTGAAAAATAAGGATTCTTTTACTTGAGTAGGACTTACCTTAATCCAGAGATCAGATCTAGGTCCAATAGACAAAATTTTAAAACTTAAAATTTTCTAAGAGTAAAAGGCACTTAAAAGGTTAAAACCTCCTAACAGACCAGCATTCCGACTATAGAATCAGCTGATTTATGGGTAGTGAGCATTTTGTTATCAAAATACTCATCCACAGCTGAGTGAGCCTATAGCATGGATACATGGTAGATTTCTGTACCAGAAATTGGATGAGCTTGTGTGTGGATCTCCTTCCAAATGCTAAGATTTCAAGGGCTTAACTGAGACCAGAACAGCATTTTCCAAAGTTGCTAGAAACAAAGAGTCCTTTAAAATGTTCCACTGACAAAGGGTTGTAGAGCCAAATAAAGTTTAAAAACACTTCAGACCAAACTCTACTTAACAGTGAAATTCACAGAGCACATTATAGCTCATTCCACATCTCAAAAGTCCTCCAGTCACGAAACATGTTTAAATTTCCTGAACCCAGGATTTCTCAAGTTTATTTTACTACAAAATCCTTTTTCTTACTTTTTTTTTCTTTTTTGTTGACTTCACATTCACTAATGTCCCAAGGGAGCATAGGTGCTATTCAAAAATATTTAACAAACTTCAAGTGAAGGCACTAAACAATCAGAAGGCTGTCTGACTAATTAGACTGACCATAAAACTAGTGTTCCTTGGATCACTATTTAGAGGAAAAATCTGGTTTAAAACTGAGATCTTAATTGATAATCTACTGCCATCAATCTGCAAAGTTGCCTTAATTAGTAGGGTTTTTTTTTTTCTTTTTTTGGGTTACAGTTGCTGGACTTAAAATGTAGCTGATATAATGTAAATCATTTCAAAAAGGTCAAATGTATGATGTCACATGTTCTCTAGCATCAAATCCATTTCACTAAGTCTAAAATAATCTCTTTCAAGTGACGCAATATTTTTTTAACCCTGGAACGTTCGGTTCTAACCTTAAAATAACTTAAAGACACTTTTCAAAACTAAACTAAAAATTGAAAAAATAAATAATAAGTAGAAAAAGGTAAGAGCTAAAGTAAGAGACATTTTCACTGGCCATTAAAAAAATTCTCTTCTTAAATCTGATTTTTAAAAATTAATAGAAAAGACTGGCAATTAACTTATTTTCCCTGGTGACTACTGCCTGTTTGGGGTGATACAAACATTTACCTAGATAACTGTGCTTTAGGAGTAATAAGATTTATATTTTTGGTCTCTGTCCCAGTTTCTGCCACAGTTTCTAAAACCCTTGGGATTTCCTAAGTGATGAGATGATAATGGTGCCTTTTGTTATGTTAACAAGGTGATCTTTGGAAAGCACCTAAGGATGGGAGCGGGGCAGCCTGTGGAGCCAACCTTGTGATTAGAGGTTGGAACTTTCAGTCCCACCCCCTTGACCTCAGGGCAGGGAAGAGCCACTCAAGATTGAGCTCAATCGCCCATGGCCAATGAGTCATTCAGTCACGCCTGTGTACTGAAGCCTCCATAAACCCCCAACTACAGGGTTCAGGGAGCTTCCCAGTTGGTGAGCACATGGAGATTTGGGGAGAGTGGGCTCCATGCTTTCTCCCCATACCTCGTCCTATACATGTTTTCTATCTGGCTGTTGCTGAGTTTTATCATTTTATAATACACCGGTTAATCTAGTTAATAGAATATTTCTGTGAGTTCTATGAGTCACTTGAGCAAATTAATTAAAGCTAAGAAGGGGGTCGTTGGAACCTCTGATCTGTGGTACAAGGGTCAGAAGCACAGGTGACAACATATACTTGGTGACTGGCACCTGAAGTGGGTGTGTGCATTCCTGCTGGACTGAGCCCTTCACATGTGAGATCTGATGCTATCTACAGGTAGAAAGTGCCAGAATTGAGTTGAATTATAGGACACCCAGCCGTTTGAGCACTGCTACGCTCTCTCATTGGAAATGGGGTGCTCAGGACCACTTAATGCTTTCCAGGCTCTGGCTTCTGTGAATTCATGACAACAGTAACCTCTGAAACATACACGTGTACCTTTGCCACAAAAAACTTCTGATAGACACAAAAGAAATTAATAAAAGTTGCTAAGAAAGGGGGTAAGGGACCTAACGTTGGTTGGATGAGGGGGAAAAATATTCCAGAAGGAATTACTACTACTATTTACCTTTTGATAGTATGTGATTTTTAAATATGTGATCTCATTAGATTTTCCAAATACAAATAAACAAGATTATCATTTTTTTAAAAAAATGCTGAAGAAAATGTAGTTTTACATACTTCAGAAAAAAGAAAATTGAGGGAGGATTTGATTATAGTGTTCAGTAGGCCAGGAAATGTGAATAAAGAAAGAATTACTACAAAGGGGCCAGAAAAATGATTTAGGAGACAAGACTTTAGGAGACACTTTCTGATAAGCATAGCAGTAACTCTTCCCATTTCCTTTGTTTTTGGCAACGAATGCTTAAAGGCTCCTGTGAGAGGGCTACAAGGGGACTAGTGTCCACATCAAGTGGATAGCTTAGATCCTGATACCAACTACTGGAAATTATCCAGGGCCCAGGAAAGAAGTACTGGTAAGCTGCAGTTGCCAGCATGGTGCTTGGTAGATGTAAATATTTGTGGGTCTGCTAAATTAACGGTAAGACTATAATTCATAATATCTTGCACACAAACTAGATTGGTAAGTTTTCAGTGGATGACTTTATTACCATTCCGAACTCAGTTAGATGGAACAGTACTCCTCAATGATTGAGAAATCAATCTTCCTCAACCTTCATGTATCACCATCTGCAAACACTGCTCTCTGTCACAGATTACCTGCCTTTAGCTATGGATGAGACAGTGAGATGCATTTCATTCTCCTCTTCCTGGACACACAGAACAATGACCTTTTCTAACCTCCCTTGGAGCCAGGCAGAGGTCAAGTTTTTGCATTCTTGTTGAAAGGGTATGGGTCTACCACTTTCAGGCCTGGCCAGGAGATATTATGCATGATTACCCATGTTCCCTTCTGCTGTAGTTTAGGTAGTCATGCATTTAAGACAACACCTCAAGGTGGAGGGGGCATGGGTTCCTGATTCACTACTTGAAAGCAATCTGCTAAGAATGAACCACCTAATTCACACTGGTCTCTGACAAGAGAAATAAACATTTATTAAGTTAAGACACTTGGCTTTCAGGAGTGTTTGTTAGACTACCTAGCATCAATTACCTTGAGTAATTCATTGCTAAACTGGTACACTGGTAATAACCACGGACTAGTGATGAGTCTACTTAATTCCAATCCTCTCCATTTCTCATTGCTGATTTACTCTATACTCACCAGAAATTATTTTTCATAGGACTTCTTGATGACCATGTCAGTCTAGAATTACCCATAGTACCTCTATGTCTATCTCTTCCTCCAATTCAACTTCCCAGTAGGGGACCTGGCATTACCCCTCTGTGTAGATACAACCATGGAGGATCAGGTCCTAACGAGATCATATCTAGAAGGGCCCTGTTCTGCAAAGTTTATGGTTTATTTTGCTATACCTTGGATTCATATGTTGGTTTAAAATAAAAAGTGACATGATTTTTGAAGGTTGAAGCTGAGTGGCTGAACCAAATTTCTATAATCAAGTTAACATATATTTTCCCCCTGAGTCTGTACTAGGTCATTTCTTAAAAATTATTTTTTCTATCCTATGAATCTATATGTTTACATAAGCATTAGCTATTATTCCCAACGTCTATGTTATGGACGAAAACAGGATTCTTCTCGTGTCCCAACTCAAATCAAACAGTAAAGCATTGTTTACATTATACAAGGTTTACATTGCACAGAACTGTTTATATTCTACAAGCATCCTGAGGTCATGTCTAGACCCAATGGGAAAAAATGTCATAATAGATTAGTAAGGACTGTAATGAAGATGGAAGGGGAAAGTGGCGGCATATGTGCTAGGCATTTATTTCCCCAACTGAGGTCATTTCCTTGTCATGTATCACAATGCTACTGTAGTTGCTCATGTGCTGCAATCCACTGCCCACCCATCCACCCATCTAACATTTCTGAGGACTTAATCTGTGCCAAGGACTCTACTCTCTGCCTGAAAGGCAAGTGAAAAATACAACCCAGGTCTTTCCTGAAGGAGCACATAAAGGAAGACTGATCTCTGAATAGTAAGTGACACAAGATAATGGCTGAATGGGTGGTTTCTTTTATCGTGCACTTGCAGGATAGAAAGCAGAGAGAAAAATAGCTCCAAAGAGTTGGACAGTTATATTATCATTGATTTTCGAGTGACCACCAATTAAAGGGCATGCTTAGCAGCTAGAAATGAGGACCTCATTAGATGACTACAAGAGCCAGACACTTTCAAAACGTTCCCCTAAACTCTCAGTTCCATTTTCATTTCATGAAGAGACAGCTTGGGAAGTCGGAGGTCACGCTCTTGTATGTCCACAACAGGGATGATTTAAGGCACCGGTAAGCTCCTGCTGAGCTGCCACCTAAGGTCATACGACTGTGAATCATGGCGGGATATAATGACTTGGGCAACATTCTTTACTGCAAATACGTACAAGATGGATGATGAATAGTATTGAAGTATAATATATGGTGCCGATCATGAATTTAACTTCCCTCAGAAATGGAGGAGAAACAATTAGCAAAGGGCATTTTTGACTTCGTTGAGCAGCAATGCCTCTCTGACTCCTGAGACACTCATTTTCAGCAGTCAGGCCACAAGATGTGTCTTCAATTTCTGCAAAATCGAGTTCTAGCTAGATTTTGGGAACTAATGGGAACATGATCTTAATGGATGTCTCATGTTTCTCATGCAGTGTGGCTGTGGAAGTTTACGGGACGGAGTCAACAAAAAAGACAGGTCCTTTTTTACAGCATTCTTTATATCTGTTCAATCTTGTCACTACCATAGTGTCCTACTAAAAGGACGTTTCAGGGATTGTGTGAGGCCTGGTACAGTGTGTTTTTATAGTGAGAGTGGGTCAGCGGATGGAGAATCACATGAGAGAAAACAAGAGAATGAGGTGCTATTCCTGGCTCCGGCTTCACCTCAGAGAATGACCTTGGCAGAAGCACTTAACCTCACTTTGAATCTTTGAACCTCAGTTTTCTCATCTGTGAAATGAGGAAAGAACATCTGCCCCTTTGCTCCCTCTCAGGATTGTTGGAGGATTAAACAGATCAGGGCTATAACCTGAACTATGGTGAACCCATGAGGAAAAAAGTTAGACATCACTTAACTATATAATATTCTTTTTAATCATTACTAATTTCCAAAGGTGAAGAAAACCTTGTTTAAAAAATCATGTAAGCTGATTGTTTTCCTGGAAACAAAAGAAAGGCTCACCTAGCAACCTTGCATTAAAAAAGAGAACCTGAAATTCACATTCCAAATCTACTTCGAGACAGAAAGACCCCCAAATTCCTTCCAGTTTCCTAAGATTTTTCCACTATAATTTTTTTTCTTTATTGTCTTCTTCATAAAATGTTAGTTATATTTTGGGGTTTTGCTATTGCATAGTTTAGCATATATAAGGAAATCGTCTTTCCAATTCACTAATAAAAAAGGGAGTACAGGAGAGAAGAAGGAAGAGAGGGAAGGAGGAAGGAATAAATAGAGAACAAACCCACGTGGCTAGAAGAAACTGACCAGAGAAGACAAAACAATTATAATTTAAAATACTATATAATACAAATGAAGTTAAAGATGTGTTTGCCCAGAAGAGGACTGACTTGAAGTAAACTGATATGATTTTCTGGATAACACCCTGTATTTCCCTGCTTAGTGAAACAGCCAGTCATAAAAGAGCTCTATCTACAGGGAAATTATGAAAGAAATAATCTTCATTTCTCCATGATTCTTTAAAACCAAATTGGACTTTATTCCTTATTTCTCTCTCAAACTCCACTCCTCGACATAGAAAATAGCATTCTGGAATGACTTAGAATTAGAGATCAGTCAATATTTCATGATTTTAAGGTTCTTCATTAGGAACAATGTGAATTTGGGCCCAATAATCCTAATCCTAGCTTTTTCTTTAGTTCTATAGTTCTATTAGGCCATGTTGTTAGAGCACTGTTTACACTTATTGCCAATAGTCTCTGGATTGGAGGTCAAACTGTTACTTACCTTCTTCAGCATACCCTTCAATGATTAAATGCCCCCAGGGACTTTGAAGAATCATTTTCATCTTGTAAATATTTTTTAATTGACATCTTAACTTTATAGTTGCTTCCCCTGTGAGGGAAAGAGACTAGGGTGATGGAGGGTTTTTGCTTCTTACTTTGTAGTTTTTCAAGGACTTATTACTTTTTAAATTAAAATCAAGGAACCAGCACAAGAATGCTAGTAAGGTATGAGTGAGATGTAATGCTTGGTGTGCATAAGGCTTCAATAGTCCACTGTGAGAGTGCAGCCTTTTGAACAACCTCAGTGATAAGTGGGAACCACTTGTCTAAGACTATTTTATTTAAGATGCAATACTCATTTCTATCCCCTTCAATACATTTTAAGTATCCCAAGCTAGAATAATGGGGCTAGAGGTGCAAGAAGAATATTATACCAAACAGGGGCAATATAAAAAAAATTACAATCAAATTTTCCAATTAAAAATATAAGTCAAAAACCTAAATACAATATTATTCCACAGAGTTTTAAGGTATATTAAAAAACATTGTGATAGGATGTTTCAAAAATTATGGTGCAATCCCCTTCTGACACCCTCATTCCTGAGTCACCACTTCAGCAGGACTGGGCTTTGGCATACTCAACCCACATGATGAGACAATAGCAAAAGAGCTTGATGGCTCAGTTGCCGAGGACTAGCCCACTAGGTTCTGAAGACAAGTGGACCAGGTGCTCCCACTGTCCATGCCAACCACCAAACCTGTGAGTGAGGCTGTCTCAGACCAGCTCTCACTCAGCTGATCCATCAGTTGACTAAAACTGCATGAAGGAGCCCAGATAAAACCAAAAGTAAAACACTACCCAGATGAATCCAGTCCCAAATGGCCAAGTAATTGCTATTTTAAGCCACTAAGTTTTTTGTTGTTTTGTTTTTTGGTTTTTTTTTTTTGCGGTACGCGGGCCTCTCACTGTTATGGCCTCTCCCGTTGCGAAGCACAGGCTCCGGACGCGCAGGCCCAGCGGCCATGGCTCACGGGTCCAGCTGCTCCGCGGCATGTGGGATCTTCCCGGACCGGGGCATGAACCCGCGTCCCCTGCATTGGCAGGCAGATTCTTAACCACTGCGCCACCAGGGAAGCCCCTGTTGTTTTGTTTTTTATATCTTTATTGGAGTATAATTTCTTTACAATGGTGTGTTAGTTTCTGCTTTATAACAAAGTGAATCAGTTATACATATACATATGTTCCCATATCTCTTCCCTCTTGTGTCTCCCTCCCTCCCACCCTCCCTATCCCACCCCTCTAGGTGGTCACAAAGCACCAAGCTGATCTCCCTAAGCCACCAAGTTTTGAGGTGGTTTGTAATACAGTAAAAGCTAATCTATACTATAATACAATTTGGTCAAGTGGGTTTATCCTTGAGAATGCAAGGTTGGTTCAGTATCAGCCAGTCAAATCATGTGATTCACTGTATTAGTTAAATAAAAGGAGAAAATCATATCATCATTCTTTTTAGATAGAAGAGATAAAAAGCATCCCATGAGGTTCAAAATCTATTGGGTAGGGTAAATTTTATAAAACTAGATCCAAATAATAACTATCTTTCCTTGATAAAGGCTATATACCAAAAATACATGGCACATGTATACACTAACAAAAATTATTATACTACTAATTTTTTTAAAAAATTAGCATTTCCTTTAAGGAGAGAATTGAGATAAAGATTTCTAAAATTACTGGTCTATTGGAACTGACCTTTTTGGAGCTGTGTATTGAGAGAAATAGAGAGAGAAGGTTTAGAAGAATATAGATAAAAATGTCATATTTAGAGATTGTTTTGATTATGTATTTAATTGGAAACACAGGAAAATCAATAAGCTATTAAATCTAAGAAAAGAGCTCAACACAGGGACTGGAAAAAAATTAATGCACCAAAATCAATTGTGTTCCTCCATAGTATCAATATCTAGATACAATACAAGATGAATTTACCATAGTAACAAAACCTATAGAGAGTATGGGGTTTCACCTAATAAATTATGCAGAAAATCTTCATAATGAAAACTTTATTAGAGGACACATGAGTAAAAGAAATTTATATCACAGGTATGGATGAGATGACTTACTATAATAATATAAATGTCCTTACATTAATCTATAAAATTAAATGCAACTGTAATAAAAGGCCAAGTTCTTTTTTTTTTTTTTTTGAGGGACAGCATAAAAAAGTGATTCTAAAATGTATCTGGGGGACTTCCCTGGTGGCGCAGTGGTTGAGAATCCGCCTGCCAATGGAGGGAACACGGGTTCAATCCCTGGTCCAGGAAGATCCCACATGCCACGGAGCAACTAAGCTGGTGCACCACAACTGCTGAGCCTGCACTCTAGAGCCCACGAGCCACAACTGCTGAAGCCCACGAGCCTGGAGCCTGTGCTCCACAACAAGGGAAGCCACTGCAATGAGAAGCCTGTGCACCACAACAAAGAGTAGCCTCCTGCCCCACCCCTCGCTGCAACTAGACAAAGCTCACACGCAGCAATGAAGACCCAATGCAGCCAAAAGAAAAAAAAAAGAGCAGATTGCTCTATCTCCTATAAAAAAATTAAAATAAAATAAAATAAAATGTACCTGGAAGAATAAAGTTCTCCATACAGCTAAGGTAGTTTTGAAAAATAAGCTCAAAATGGAGAATGTGCCCTATACATTAAGATATATTGGGAAGTCATGATAGATAAGAACTCTGTGATGCCCTTGGAAGAAACAGCAAACAAGAAAACAAATCAAACAGGTGGCCTAGAAATAGAGCTATATACAGAGAGGAAGTTGGCACATGAAAGAGATGGAATCATAGTCCAATGGAGGAAGTTGAATTACAGCTTTTGGGGAAACAGTCTCATTTTCAAAAGAGAGATGAGACTGGATCTTAACCTAGTGATATCACTTATGTTGTACCCAGTCCTATATAGCTCACCTAATCTTCACAAAAAAATCCACAAGGCATAAACTATTATCCTCATTTTACAGGTGGAAAAACTGAGGTATGAGAGATAAAATGACTAGCCTAAGAAGTACATGGTGGAGCTGGAACTTAAACCCCACAGAAATCATTCTATTAACCATTATGTTATATAATTCCACCTAATGTACAAAACTAAAATACAATAGTTTTAATATCTAAATGTGAAAAATAAAATCTAGAGAGAATAAAAGAAATTACAAGGTAATATATTTGTGATTTCAGGGTAAGAGATGAAATAGATCTTTGAAAAATAAAGCATACATTGTATGAAGCAAAAGTGATGAATTTAACTATATTAAAATTATAAATTTATTAATATAAAAAATCTGATTTAAAAAAATGGGCAGAAGAGCTGAATAGACATTTTTCCAAAGAAAACATACAGATGGCCAACAGGCACATGAAAAGATGCTCAACATCACTAGCCATCAGGGAAATGCAAATCAAAACCACAATGAGAGATCACCTCACACATGTCAGAATGGCTATCATAAAAAAGAACAAAACTAACAAGCCTTGGTGAGGATGTGGAGAAAAGGGAACCCTGGTACACTGCTGGTGGGAATGTTAACTGATGTAGCCACTAGAGGGGTGGGATAGGGAGGGTGGGAGGGAGACACAAGAGGAAGAAGATATGGGGACATATGTATATGTATAGCTGACTCACTTTGTTGTAAAGCAGAAACTAACACACCATTGTAAAGCAACTATACTCCAATAAAGATGTTAATAAAAACAAAAACAAAACAGAACAACCATATAATCCAGTAATTCCGCTCCTGGGTATATATCTGAAGAAAACAGAAACACTGATTTGAAAAGATGCATGCACCCACATCCAGTGTTTATAACAGCATTGTTTACAATAGCCAAGATATGGAAGCAACCTAAGTGTCCATCAACAGATGAATGAACAAAGAATACGTGCCATATATACACAATGGAACACTGCTCAGCCATAAAAAATGATTGTGCCATTTACAACAACATAGATGGCCCTGGAGGGTATTATGCTTAGTGAAATAAGTCAGACAAAGACAAATACTGTAATGATATCACTTATAAGTAGAATCTAAAAAATAAGACGAATGAATACAACAAAACAGAAAGAGATTCACAGATATAGAAAACAATTTAGTGGTTACCAGTGGGGAGAGGGAAGCGAGAGGGACAAGATACAGACTGGGAATTAGGAAGTGCAGACAACTTATGTATAAAATAAATGAGATACAAGGATATATTGTAGGGCATGGGGAATATAGCCAATATTTTATAGTAACTTTCAATGGAGCATAATCTATAAAAATATTGAATCACCATATTGTACACCTGAAATTAACATAATATTGTAAATCAATTATACTGTAATAAAAAATTAGAATTTTATGTACAATAAAGGATACCAAAGTCAGACTGAAAAACAGTTGATGGGTAGAAGACATATACATATCTAAAACCCAATAAAGGACTCAACATCTGAATACAAAAACTTCTACATCTCTAAAGACACAGAGTACTCAATAGAAAAATGAGCGAAGGTCATGATAGGCAATTCATAGAATGGAAAACATGAATAGCAAGAAAGTATATGAAGACCTAACTTTTCTAGAATCAGAGCAATGCAGAATTAAAACACCTTACTTCATATGAATCCACACATGCCAAATTTCCAGAAGTTAAAATGCAAATTATGCCGTGGAGCAACTACGCCTGTGCACCACAACTACTGAGCCTGCGCTCTAGAGCCTGGGAGCCACAACTACTGAGCCCGCGCGCCTAGAGCCTGTGCTCCGCAACAAGAGAAGCCACTGCAATGAGAAGCCTGCGCACCGCAACGAAGAGTAGACCCCGCTCGCTGCAACTAGAGAGAGCCTGAGGGTAGCAACGAAGACCCAATGCAGCCAAAAATAAATAAATTAATTTTTTATGCAGATTAACAGCATGTGGTGACAAAGGATATGGCAAGAGAGAAATTCCAAATATTGCTGGTGAGGGGAAAATGGTACAGCTATTCTGGGGAGGAATCTGTGAAATAAGGCATATATATGACTTCTACCTCAGCCATTCCACAGCTGCACTGTTACTCTGCACTGTTACTCAAGGGGACATGTGGAAAGAGTGTATTAATGCTTTATGGTGGACATAAAGTGTTGAAAATAGCCTAAGTATGTATCACCAGGGTAATGGATAAGCAAAATATGGTATTAACATATGGTGGAATATTAGACAGTGGCCAGAAGCAATAATTTCTATGGAGCAACACAGACAAATTTTAAAACAATAATTTTGTGTAGAAAAAATAAAAGAATAGGATGTGATTTTTAGTCGATACTACTTTTGCAAAAATTAGAAAATACAAAACAATTCGGTATTTCTAATAGATACACATGTTTAAAATAACTATGAAAGGTGAGTTGGGAAATTATTTATTAAATGGCCCAAATGGTGCTATATAGGGGAAAATAAAGGAAATAAATCTGGCAGAGGAATGTCGGGGCCAAAACCAATCTTAAAAGTATTAGAAAATAGAGTGACCATACACACTGATGATAGAGTGACATGAACTGAGGCATATGGTCCCTTTTGAGTAAATGCCTTAAATACAAACTAAAAAAATAATGTCATAAGATTTACAAGCACTATAAAAATATTTAGCATTATTGCAGTAGATAGTAGAAATATATAACCTTTCAACTTAAATAAAAACAAGACTGATGAAATATCATCTTTGTTCCCATGTCATCCATGCTAAGGAAGAAATAATAAATCAGCTTTTAAGATAGAATTTTTTACAATGAGAGATAAAAAACAAACAAAAAGAAACCCTAACTGTTTATCCCATGAAGGGAGAAAAAAACAATTTGAAAAATCAGAGTAGAACTCTCTGAGGACAATATTTAACATCAATTTTTGTAAAACAGAATTTTAAGAAGCTGGTTTTGAATTGTTTATAGAGTTTCTAATTAGCATGCTGAGGAACTACAGGGTCCATCTTAATCCAGAAGCAAATAAAAAGTTCTGACTCTTAAAATTCTAGGCTCTAGAGTAGGTGCGTGCTGGTGTGCTGGTGTGTGTGTGTGTGTGTGTGCACATTTGCTGTGTGTTTTCAATAAACTCAAGAGTACATAAGCGTGTATGTTATTACATTGTAACAATTCTTGAGCAAGTCTAACTGAAGGTCAGTAGCAAACAAGTAGATGCCGCTTGGGTGGCCGCCCAAATTCTCAGGTAATACGCAGATCTGGCTTGGCAATCATGTTCTGCTTTTAGACATAATGCATTTTTATGTTCTTGTTAGCATTGAAAGACTAACTTGAATATTCTGCAACTGATGAAATGGACAACAGAGCAGTAACCTAGAGTTTACAAGTATTTGGGGCAGTAAAACTTTAGTTCTAGATTTAACTTGGATTTTAGTCCTAATTTAACTTGGATTTTCTACAACGCATTTTTTTCCTATAAACTGGAGGTATATACCACCATAATCCTAAAAAACCTGTGACTTTGGGCTTCAGGGGTCTAAGCCTTCTCTCTAAGTGACTGAAAGGTACAACTGGATATTAGACCTGTCTAAAAATTGTCCTTTTCTGTCCTCATATACAAGGGTTCAGCTTGATTTTTGGATAGCTGTCATTAAAAAAAAAAAAATGTGCAAAGAGCTAATGCCTTTTGCTACAAGACAAAACCATTTCTCCTGGACATGCAGTAATAGGAGGCAATGCCATGTGTTGGAAGCATGCACATATTTTATGATAGATATTAATCTGGAGGTTAACAGCTAGATGCTCTGGTTGAAGTAGTTTATTTCAAACATACACATAATGCTAACCCACTTTGTAACAAAGTCTTCAACATTTCATATGCAAATTCGTAGTTTAAGCCCAAGGAAATCCCTATAAATTTTGTCTCCAAAGAGAAAATATAAAGAATTCATAAGATTAAAGAGTTCTTATCAATTGTATAAAAAACTAGAAATGTACTAACTAGACAAAAATGTAGACGTCTAAGAGAATGTCCAACAAATAGAAAAGTAGAGGACTGCACTGAGATTGCAATCCTGAGAAAAATACATTATTTCTAAATGAAGAAGTAAAAGGAGATAGTATAAATTAAAGCCAGAAGAAAAATTTTAAACCTACAAAAATACGAGTCAATACAAAGTTAAAAACCCATGAATTTTACTGTATACCCAAAAGATTCACAAAAGATCTCATGAATATCACAAATTAAAATAAAACAAAAGCCAGAAATATTGTTTTCCCCAAATTGTACTACTACCTGCTTATTGCTTCAGTGGTAAGAAGAAAAATTATCTTCAAATAGTTAAATTGTATACCTACTTATATTTTAACTCTTAGGTGGATCTTGTTATATAATATATATGATCTTTAAAGAAAACTTGTTGATTGTTTATTTTGGCATCTCTTAGGAAATTCCTATTAGATAAATCTTAGATAACTCTTAAATAAAAATAGATGCAAATATATTATGTTTCATATCATTCATTTTAGACCTCTAAGAGTTGGAAAAGCTCAACCTGGAGAAGAAACTAGTTTTATTGAGGGAAAAAACTACTTTCCAGTTTAGAAGAGGAGGGATTATCCCATTTCTGTAGAGGAAGCAATCAGGAAGATACAAAAAGAATGATCCTTGCCTAGTGCTAAGGCCAGAACTACTGTGCATATTGTACCAGATCTTGTAAAAACAGACACTGTGCTGGCACTCACAGGCCCGGGTCATGGTGTGTTCAATAAAACTTTGTTCCAAAGGATGGAACTCCTTTGGGCCAAAAAGCTTTCACCTGCGTTATTCCATTAACCTCACTGTTTTGTTATGGGAAATGTGTTTATTTTTTGAAATGACATTGAAATATATCCTTAAAAGAACACTTTAGGTCTCAACAAGATTCTCTTCTCTTTCAGCCAACACATTACCTTTTAGAAATCAACAGTCTACTTCTTTCTTTAAATCATCACATTTCAAAGCTGTAGCAGCTAATAAATGTTAATATGATTTTTCCAAAACTGCAATCTCCCTAAATTTCTATGCTGTCTTCTTTATCCTGTCTTTTCAAGGTAAAGGTATCTTTCCAGTTTTCTTAGCATTATCAGGATTATGGATTTTGTTCATTGTTAAAGTTCGTTATTTATGGACATAAGTTAATGTAAATGCAAAAATATCTCGTATTATTCACAAGCTGGCTGACTTAAATCACTCGCTCTTAAAACAACTTTACTGCTCTCCAATCTGTTCAAATGCACGGAAATATAAATTCAGGATGATGTGGCTTTTCTGCAATGCTTTCTTTTCAGGCTGCAGTCTACATGACAGCGTTATATCTTATCCTTGCTGCTGTTGTTGTTCAATCTATAAAATCTCTCTTGAAGACCCCCAAAACAGCTTGTAATTTAAACTTTTACTTTTGGTGACTCACTGTTTTCAAATTGCCATCTCTGACGATATCCCCCTTCCAGGGGAATTTATGCAGACTCTTAACCCATAATTGCTTTACTCTTTACCTCTATTTCTGGGTTCTTAAATTAACTCTTACATCAGTGTTCTTCATTACTCAAATTATTTTTTCTTAGGAACTTTTCCTGGAAGTAAGTTCATGCTATTTTTGACAAGAAAACATTTGACTTCTGAAAGAATTCTTACGGAAATGGGTTTATATCCCAAATGCACCACCAAAAATCTTTGTGACCTTGCATAAACGTCCCTTACCATTTCAGGTGCTATCTTTGCTTGACTCCAAAGGGAACTGATTAAAACTATGAGCATCTAGCTGTTATGCACTTTTGTCTCAGTTTGGTCAATGAAACTCTCAAAAATCCATCAGATTTTCATTATTTTTATCATTAGCCTGTTTGTGTAAAATAAGTTACCATTTGTGGAGCCAGTGTTCTCCTTTATTCTGGCATCCAATCATTGTAAATATTTCTCATGGACACATTCTTAGAAGGCCTATGAATAACCTGGCCTCTTACTGATTCTCCCTTTTGGAGTCTTACTAGCCAGACTTCCCCAATAACTTTCAGAGAGAGTTTTGCCCCTTTCCGGGTCTTCTTTTTGACTTCTATACGCCATAGAACTTTCAAAAGTCATCACACCAATACTAATATTACCACATACCCTCCAAAAAGCTCCAAGCTGTTTATGCCTATTCATTAAGTTAATACTTTATCAAAACTTGTCCAATTGAGTAGTTTTAGCACAGATATTTTACACATTTTAGCACAGACGTGCTCTGTTTAAGGCTGACAGATCCATTAGGAATTAACTTTCTGGTACATTTTCCCTCTGACATTTTCCTCACAACTGCGTTTCCTCATAACTGAGCCATCAGTTATCTCTTGCCTATAGAAAGGCAGATAAGAGAAAAGAAAGCTAAGTGAGAAAAGATATGTAAATAGACTAGCACAATATTGGACACATAATAAGTATTCAATAAATGATAGCAAGTATTCTTACCCTTATCCTCACATTAGTTTATATGTATTAAAAACTGATCACTGGACTCAACTCTTACTTCCATTGCTCATTAGATCCTCACAGAAACCTTGGAGGAAGCGAGGTTTTATCCCCATTTTACAGGTTGGGAGACTGCAGCCTAGAGGGCTTAAGTACCTTAACTGAAGTCATATAGTCAAGAAATAAGCCTATATTTGTCACAATCACTTGCCCATGCTTTGACGTGACACCACCACCCATCATTTACCCAGCTTCGCCAAGGTACTACTAAATTTTTTACTCTTATTCTCCTCTCTTTGCCTCATACTGCCATTGCCACCAACTCAGTCAAATTCACTTTTAATTTTCCAATGTTAGTGAAGGGAGTAGAAGGTGGAAATTGAGGTTAAAGGAGGAAACTTTAATGTTATTCAAGGATGACTTCATCTTAACTTCCAGCCTTCGTCTACCCATTCTCTGCTCCAGTCACACGCAGACTATTTGCTATCTCTTCCATAAGTCTTGACTGTTCTTGTCTTTATGCCATTTTTCTTTTCTCCATTTGCAATGAATCTCCCTTTTCCTTGGTTCTTCACCATTTCTTACTCCATACTCTCCATTAAAATTCAAATCTACCTTTAAAGCCCAACTCAGATACCAGTTCTGTCCTGCAGTCTCCTGGATCTGCCGAGTCAGAACTAACCACTTGCTCCTCCGTGCTCCTGCAATGGCAATGATGTTAGAAGGGCGAGTGATTTTACAGCTCGCTCACCACCTGCGGGAAATATGTCCTATTTGCCCTTCCACATCCTTTCTCCACCCAACTCTATATGGATGGCTTGCATGGCCTATCTTAGTAAGTGTCCTTGCTCTGGCTTCTGTTTGGCTCACCAATGAAGAGTACCAATAGAAGATTGTAGGGAACGAAGGAGGGGAGTGAAGTTAGGGTATTAATTCTTGCCAAATTGCTGGGAGTTGGCTGCATCCCCCAACTAATGTATAGTGCTTCTCTGTGGGGCATCACAGCATCTTTGGGGAGGACTCTCTCTCCAGCAAGGCTTCCTTTCTCTTTCATGTTCTATAAAGTAGCCATACTTTTACTGAACCCAGGGCACTACACTATCTCTTGATTCTCTACATTGGGCTCAATTTATCCTTATTGATGTACCCCTGATTTCCTGCTGAGACCCTGTCTGATGAACTTTGTAATATGCTCTTCTAATCTGTTAATTTTACAAACCACATTATTACACTTATTAGAAGAATGTCTTCAGGATATGTCAGTAAGCTCTGATTGATGATAATGGTAAACAGCTAGAATTTATGGAACATAAAGTATGCTTTGGTTACTCTCTTGAGTACACCGTGTGCATTATTCTAGTTAATTTAAATCACTATTAGCTAAGCAAGGCACACAGATGCTAAGAGGTTCCCAGAAGTAACTTGCTCATGGTCACTCCAGTGTCTCAGTAGTGTTTAGGACTCAGATCTGTCCAAAGCCTAAACCTTAAGTTCTAGGTCTAAGCAGTGGCTCTCAACCTTGAGTATGCATCAGCATCACCAAGAGAGCTTGCTGAAACAGGTAGTGGGCCCCACCCCCAGAGTGTCTGAGTCTGTAGGTCTGGAGCAGGGCCCAAGACTTTCATTTCTAAAAATTCCTACGTGCAGCTGATGTGCTGGTCTGGATACCAGACTTTGAGAACCACTAGTCCAGGCATTTTAGGTCCAGAATTTCAGGTGTTAGAATAATTTTCTGGTGATAAATGTCCAAAAAAAAAAACAGCACTGCATTTTCCTGTTTGTAAGGAGGTAATACATTCAATCTTAAAGAGTCAATAATGGGGCTAAGTATTTAAGAAAGAAGAGTTATTCTCCAGGAAGATGGGAGGAGATGGACATTCTAAGGACAGAAATGCCCTTTCAGGAAACTTGCAAAGGGAACAGAAAAACAACATAGTAAGATTCTGCTATCCAGTGTTCACAGAACATGAGTGGGATACTCTTGACTGTAAAATGGGAAGCCAACTTTTGCTCACCATATACATACCTTATTCAGTACAAATGTTTATTAAGAATCTCCAAAAGCTAGACACTAGGCATCAGGGCTACACTGATAGAGCAGATAAAGTGCCTGGCCTCAGGGAGCTTGTGCTTCAGATGATGTACATCAGCTAGATAGACTGAATGATGGATACTATATTGGGTTCACACTTCGTCTCAAGAAAAAAATATATTCATAGACGTGATCCAGGAGTCAAATGGCAAAAGACCTAGCCTCAAAGTGAGTGTTAATTTCATTAAATGGTAGGCAAAAATTATATTATATGCCGAGATAGGCTCTGCTTAAAAGACACACTATTCCTCCAAACGTATTATACAAGCCAGCTTATGAACCTGTGACTTTTTCTAGGAGAAATGTTGCCTTCTTTCCCAAGAAGGGAGCAGTAGGGGTCGGGGTGGAAATAGTTTCATCATCAGAGGCACAGTCTCACTACTACTGCTCAGCTCCAATTCGCAACCTTCTGAATGGTTTCCAGACTAAGTCATTTAGCAAAGTGATGAAGAAAAAATGGCCCATTAATCTTATTAATTATTAATATCTTAATAATCTTAATAATTAATCTTATGATGCGTGTTATAACTTAACTATGGGTTTAGCATAGGAAAAATATTATTTGCATTGATTAGAAATATGCTTTATGGCTGCATATATTATTCACTCTGAACATTCTAAAATTATTAGCTGGGTTGACATGATGAACTGCACAGGAGTACTTCTAGATGACATCTCAATGTCATCTGTTACTCACATCATATAGGTCTAGGAATCAATATGTATTTTACTCAATATGAGATCTTATTCCAAACACCAAAATATGCCTGTTTTTATTCGATGGTTATCATCTTGAAACTACCAGCTAAACATCATTTAGAAAATTCAAAGCAAGTAAATTACTGTATTAACTGTCCAACTATGATTATGACTTTCCTCCACTTATAGCTGAACCTAATATAATGATCTGGTCAGTCTGACTAGGAGGATTTATTCATTAATTTACTCAAATGTTCTGAGGTATATTTTGAAGGACTTAAATTATGGTCTGCTTTGTAGGATCCAACAGTAAGGGTGCAGTTTTATCTCCTACAAGCTCTGTGACCTTGCCCAAGTGACTTAGCATCTCTGAGCCTCACTTTCCTAATCTGTAAAATGGAAACAATAATAGAACCCAAGTTGTAAAGCTGAAGGAAAAAAAGTAATATGGTAATGTATTTTGGCACAAAAGAGCAGTTACACCGATGGTCATTATTTGTGAATACTGTTGCTAAGATTATTGAAAACCTGTTGTGTGTTAGGTGCTGTTCAAGGACTAGAATTTTAAGACTGTTCTTCACCTTTATCCCAGTTTTACCTGCAAAGTTCTGCCATGCACTGGAAAAACATACTGGTATTTCTAGGGAAGGGGACCACTCAGGTGACATTTTTGTTTCACCAGGTATATAAAGTATACAAAGGTTATAGTGTATCTTTTAAGTCCTTTGGACGTCTAGTTACCTTTCACTAGAATGATTCTAGTAGATCCTGATAGATACCTGAGACAAGGTCAGGTCAGTGATGTTGGTACCTTTTCTGGCTTAAGAGCATAGGGCAGAAACACAGGAAGAGAGGTCTTCCTTTTCCACTCCTGTTACTAAGAACCCTCTCGAATAATGACAATCTGAAACAGATCACTACATTGTTGCATGTTGTAGAATCAAAGCAGTGTACAAAGCAAAGAGCACTGGCCTCCATTATACTTGCATTTCACTCAAGATTCACTTTTCTAGACCGTGGAGAAAGCACATGTTCCAACACTTTCCAGGTACTGGAATATTACAATCTGGCAATCTCCACCACTGCATGTTTGATCACACCATTCCCTGCAAATGGAATGCTGTTCCATCAAGGTCAGATTGACCAGTGCAAATACCTGATTTTATTGTACGGTCAGAACCAAATTAACTTACTGAAATTCTGCCCAGCTCAGGGTCTACCTTCTCTGTGAAACCTCCTGTGAGATCCCAAGTTACAAACAACTCTATCTTCTTCAGAAGACACTGTATACTATATAAATAGTAATTTACATATAAATATATATATATGTGTATGTATTTCTTTGTTACATTAAGTTATAACTCCTGTGGTTTCTCTT
The DNA here is from genome assembly GCF_964270905.1 of Leucopleurus acutus. Classification (NCBI taxonomy): domain Eukaryota; kingdom Metazoa; phylum Chordata; class Mammalia; order Artiodactyla; family Delphinidae; genus Leucopleurus; species Leucopleurus acutus. The sequence goes on along the minus strand of NC_139159.1, from coordinate 35,079,552 downwards.
CTTAACTAAATTGGACCCCCTTATCATCACAGTGGCCATGTACATCATTGTATCCTCCAAAAAATCCAGATAATAATATCACGGATTCAGTATATAGTTGTTTAATAGAAAACAATTAACTAACCACTGCAGAATACTAGTGTCTCTCAAGGTGTGTTCAGTGGATCATAAATCCTATGAGACAGTCCATGAAGGAAAAGATTTCAAATAAATTTGGGATCTGTTGTCCACTACATCTCCTTATCAGAGACTCATAATTCACAAGACTCATAAAAAGCTCTGTAGCAAAGAAACTGTTGACTTAGTTTGACCCAGTATTTCTCTTACAAGAGTATCAGTTCTGGAGGTCAAGGACATTTTCCACTTCTAATACAACATCTCTACTGCCTAGTAGAGTGCCTGGCACTTAGTAGACACCTAATAAATATTTGAATAAGTTTCAACATACATTCCCCTTTTAAGCTATAGAAGAAAAATACAGTATATAGTAGATTTTGATTTACTTGGGGAGAATAATAATATGAATAGATAAATTTACACAAATCATTTTGAAGTATATATATTTGACAATACTTTTTTCCACAAATCTACACAATTGCACATTTAGTGGTGATAGTAAACGAACTACATTTGCTTCGGAAAACTTGCTAAGAAGGATGGCTACTAAAAACTACAACTTGAACCCAAAACAATTGATTTAGTTCATTGGTCCCCACTCCTTAGCAGTTTTAATATAGAAGAAAATAGATGCATATATTTCTTTTCTGCCATAATATGACATCATATAAGGAATGCTATTTTATTAGCTAGAAATAAGATTTGCTTTTGTTATTTTAGTACATTTGATCACATAAGAATAATTCTAGATTTTTTCCCCTCCTGTGACTCTCATAGCATCCCCATCTAAAATAGGCTTTGGAGATTTAGATCAAATGTCATGTCAATTGTCCTAGACTGCTTACTATGTGCTTTCACTATAGTTTTTAATGTCAATAGAGAAAGGAGAAGGAAAAGTCAGAGGGAAATGAAACAGGTGTATGCAACACCCCTCTCTACTACCGACATTTCTCAGAATTCTGGGGGAAGTTGCATCTATAAGTGGAAAGTTTTTCACCATGGAACTCACGGTTGTTGAACTTCTCATGAAGAATTTTTTTTTTCACTACTGAAGAAAAATATGTTTGATTTTACCATAACTGAAAAGTTCTCCTGTTTCTACTTCTGAGGTTTGCCCTCAAGACTACTGTTTACCTAATGGAAGGGACTCCTATGCATGGAGGAAAAAGTGCACCATTTGAAGGAAAAGCTAAAGGAGTGATATATTCAGGTAGCTCCTCATTCCACCAATGAAAACATACACATAGATTTTCCACTTTACACCTCATTTTCCACCTTATTTTCATGATTTTGAAATGAATATGTAGGGTCTGATGAGTTTGTCAATAGTCTATAATTATTAGTGTTATTAAAATAGAATACAAATGATAAGCCATATGTAAAAATGCTGTGTGAATAAACTGCTATACCCCAAATAATACAAATGAGTGAATGGCAGTAAATGCTAAGAGGGATTAACAACATAAAGGATATTAAAAAAATGATGACCGTATTTCATATTTATGTGTCTTTTTCTCTCTCACTCTGTTTTTTTTTTTTTTTTTTTTGGCGGTACGTGGGCCTCTCACTGTTGTGGCCTCTCCCGTTGCGGAGCACAGGCTCCGGACACACAAGCTCAGTGGCCATGGCTCACGGGCCCAGCCGCTCCGCGGCATGTGGGATCTTCCCGGACCGGGGCACGAACCCGCGTCCCCTGCATCGGCAGGCAGAACACTCAACCACTGCGCCACCAGGGAAGCCTTTCTCCCTCACTCTTACTCAACTCCTAAATAACTAAGAGAATATGCTCACAAATGGTAAGCATGTTTTGGATGTTCGATGTGTGTTTGTGGGAAAGAACAAAAAAAAACTGCCTCAGTTAGGTGAAATATCATACAAGAGATGAATGAGATTAGAGATGGGATTGGGATTTGTGTTAGTTACACAATAGCTAACCAATCACAGATATGACAGTGTAGTGCAATATGCAAATATACTTTTAAACAACTTCTCTTAAGTTATCTACTGTCTGTAAAGACAATCACACTCAACTCCTCTGCACTTAACCCCAGAGCTTCTGAGTTAGAATCTGTTAGAAATAGTACACGTTTCATTGCTTTGGCAACATTTACATGGCTCTGCATCAGGCAATACAACTACTAAGATCACACTCTGGGAATTCAGGAAAGGCTAGTGTCCAGTTCTGGTCGTTCTACCACCCAAATGTGATCTAGGGTAAATTCCTGATGAAAACAAAAAGAAAAAGAAAAACCCTGAAGATGCTGAAACAGTATTTCCTACTTCACAGGGTCATCATGGGGTTAAAAGGTCATTAGGATAAAGTACCTCTCACCCAGGAAACACTGATAAATGCTACTGATGCTACCATCATCATCATGACCGATCACGAACATATTGCCACATGGAAATTCAACATTCCCTGGGCCATTCACAACTTTCCTTTAAAGGACTCATATTCCATGTGGGATCTTAACACCTTCAAATAACAGAAAATACAAGTCTTTACGCCTTTTTTTCTGTAGCTAATTTTGGCATCTTTCACCTCTGTCCACTTAACTGTTGGTTTAGCATATTCTTGTCACACAAAGAAGCTACTTCCCAAAGAGAGGAACAATGTGTCAAGTGACAAAGACATTGAGTGAAGTCTTTCACATCCTAGATTGCCCACGGTACAGCTCAGCTGGTCTCTGGGTTGGAAGGCCTGGGTCTACTTTGCTCCTCTGTTACAGGGGAAGGGACATGGTCCTTAGCATGTGCTCTGTGAAACAGAGGCAGCTGCGGGTAGAATTATAACACAAGCAGAACTGGCTTCAATTCTTCCTTCTTAGGTCTTTTTCTTCTTGTTCAGCTGTTCAAGGAACTTGCCTGCCCTCTGTCCCTGCCAGGACGATGTTACATCTGCCTGGATAAGTAGGTCACCATTGTATATCAGGAAAGGTCTTATTTGTAATTATCAGGAACCAGATACGGCTAATTTGAGCAGAAAAGGAAACTTTTGGAAGTTTACGGCTAGGTCTCAGTAACTAGAAGCAGACTAAACAACCGAAAGCCAAGGCTATGCTATTGCAATTATAGGATCAGGCCAAAGTGATGTTATAAGTCCTAGCTGGCCTTGCTACCAAGCAGGAACAGGAAACAGGAGGTTGACCCAGCACTGCTGGCCTTGCTTCTTTACATCATGTATTTGTAATTCAAAATCCAAGAGAGGGGTGCAGTTGGCCAACCCGAGGTCGCCTGACTGTTTTCCATCTGTAAGGGAGACTGAGCATGTGAGTAAACAGTGTACCTGACATGTTCAGCTTGTAAAACGAGAGGAAGGCTCTGTTTCTCACCAAGACCCACAAAGTGGAAAATTCCCCAAAGAGAAAGGAATTTCAGATCAGATGCTTGGAAAGTTAAAAACAACAACAACAAAGAAATGCAGATGTGGAATTAAAGACATGGAGTCATTCAGAACCTATATGTGGAGTGATTCAGACCTGAGTTCACATCTGGAGCAAGCTACTCAATCTTGCTGAGCTTCAATTTTCTTTAAAGGAAACAACGTGGAAGATGATGTCCACATGTAACTTGTGGTACACATGAAGGAGGGTAGTACAGTATATGATGCCTGGCACATCCTATGCATTTTCTAAAACTACTAGTAGTGTTAGACCTTCGCGGTCTCCTAGGAGTTTCAACTCGCCCAGGAAACAACAAGAGTCGGAAGCCGATGCAAAACGCAAGAGGTTTATTGAAGGCCGGTGCACCAGGGTTCCTTGGTCCTCACGCAGGAGGTCGAAGAAGGAACCCCTTTTGGGCGCGAATATGTCAGTTTTATAGGTTCCCACTTCCCCGTATGTAAATTATAGATTTGGTTGTGTTTTCCTGCTGATTGGTCCCGGTTTAGGCTCGGACCAGAGAGGGAACTTGTCCCCAGCTTCCTGATTGGTCTTTGACAGACACCTTTTTTACATTTTGTTTATCTCCCTCCTTCTCGGAAGGGGGCCGGACATCCTGGAAATTTACCCATTGTCTAAGAAGCCCCTATTGTCTGGAGAGTTCTTAATCATTAGCTGGAACAATGTCCCTCGAGTCCCACATTTCCCCCTTTTTCTTGTGACTATTGATTCCAATCATGGAATCTTAACCTTCTGTTCGTAAACTTTGGTACTGTTGTCTTAACATTAGAACTTGTACAGTACTGATATGTTCTCTAATAAATGCTATCAAGCGATTTAGGATACATGGTCCAAAAGTTAAAATCAACAATAAAACAATAAGAGGTCCCAACAGAGTAGAGATTAAGGTGGTAAACCAGGGGGACTTATCAAACCATGATTGAAACCATCCTTTTTTGTTTTTTCTCCCTTAGCCTTTTATCTAAGCGTTCCCTTAGTTTATCCATGGTTTTGGTAATGGTTCCTGAATGATCAATATAAAAGCAACATTCTTCTTTTAGAGTGGCGCATAATCCCCCTTCCTTAAGAAACAGCAAATCTAGGCCTCTTCTATTCTGCAACACCATTTCTGAAAGTGAGGTGAGTGATTCCTTTAGTTGAGTTATGGAACTTTCTAATGCTCGAAGGTCGATGTCTACAGCCTGTCTTAAACTTGCATAATACTGGGGTTGTTGTATGAGGGCTGTGGTTCCTGTTCCTATCCCGGCAGATATTCCTAGTCCCAGAAGGACAGCCAATGTGAGGGTTACAGGTTCTCTTTTGTTTTTTTGTTTTTCCTACATATTTATCTAAAAAGGATGAGTCTGAATGGTAGATAAATCTAGGGACTAATTGCACTAACACACAAAAGTCAGCTGAAGTATTAAGAACCTTTAAAGAGACACAAGGGGTGAGCCCCGTGTTACATGTCCACCATCCATCTTGAGGAGGTACAAGATATCCTGAGCTTGAAGGGAGGCTAAAATCATGACAAAGGTGTCTATGGGACTGGGGAGGTGTTCCTATACAAGTACCATTTCCAGAAACCGAGGACAGGGTTAATTTACTGTTCCCTTCTTGCTTCCATCGACATTGGTCTGAGGAGGTAGAATTAGTATAGTTGGAGTTATATCTTATAGCATCATAATAAGGGGGAGGGGCAGCATAGCAAAGCCAACATGATTTTGTAGCCTCTGGGTTTGTAGCATTGAGAACCGTAAAGGCTGCCTGCACCAAAGAAAGCATCCTATCCTGAGGAGTCCCAGGCTTAACTGTGGGTTCTTTGGATCCAGAGGTTTCATTAGTCTCATTCTTTGTTGACGTAGTTGAAGGGGCCGGGGGAAGCAAAGGGGGGCCAAGTACGGGATTTGGGCCTATTGATATAGGAGCAGGAGTCTCAATCTTTAGCTTAAGGGTCATTAATATTCCTAAATCATATTCCCTCATGTAAAATCTAACGCCCCAAGAATGACCATTTATCCATTTTTTATCTCTTTTTCCAGGATTACTAAAGGAAATTTTAAGGGGATGACACCATCCTGAACATTTACTCCGGTGTCCGGTATCCTCATTATGAGAATAATTAGCCGTTACAGTAATTAAATCCCAACTTGAGGTGGGTTTTCAATTAGTATCCCCGGTAGTTTCACATCCCCAGCTTTTGCAATAAAAGTTTTCAGTTCCACCACATTTATAATTCAGAGATCGAGGGCGGTGGAACCCGGGGCATACGTAGAAAGTGAGGATACCAAGCATCATTCTTTTGCCTGCATTTTTGCAACCCGGCCCAAACCAATCAGTTTCCGAAACTTTGGAAGGGGCAGTGTTCATATCATGAGAATCTTCTGTATCCCAATAAGGTGCTCCTATAGCCAATTTACAAACATCAGGAAAAAGATCTGGCCACCAGGTCCAGGGGGGTGCAGTATGACTAATGGACCAGGTTACATCTCCAGTCTGAGAAATTACCTGCCAAGTTAAACGTTGGGGGAGGTGAGGGCTAAAATCACTTACAGTCAATAAAGGCAGTAAAACCAAAATTATAAGTCCTAGGTTCGTAGAAGCTTGAGTTTGAGCGGGTTGTCGGTTCTTTGGGCCCGCCATCCTGGTGATGCCGTCGCTGGTGCAGCCTTCACATGTGAAGCATGGATCCAGGCAGCGATGCCGTCCACTTTTATGGCCGTTGGGGTGGTGAGGAGGACGGTGTATGGTCCTTTCCATCGAGGTTCCAACGTCTGGGTTTGATGCCGACGGACGTATACGGAGTCTCCGACTTGGAAAGGATGAGTTTCTCCCGGTGTTCCCGGTTGGTAGGCCTCGGCGAGTTGGGACCATATTTCTTTCTGGACCACTTGGAGTCCCAGTAGCCTTCCGGGGCATTGAAATCCCAGTTTGGCCTGACGAGTGGGAAACCAGCATCAATCTCGTTAGGCAGCTGGGTAGGTTGCCCATTGGCGCCTAATACATTTTTTCTGGCTTCTAAAAGAACCCGTTGCCTCTCCTCAGTCGTTAGGAGAGTCTGGAGCAGCTGCTGACAATCATCCCATGTGGGCTGGTGGGAGAAACAAGAGATTCTATTAAAGCGGTAAGGGCCTGTGGATTTTCGGAAAAAGTTGGGTTATGCATTTTCCAATTATAAAGATCTGCAGAGGAAAAGGGCCAATATTGGAGAGGTCTATTCCCTTGGCCGTCGGGGGGGCCATATTCTCTAAGAGGTAGGGCAGTGGAGTCTGGGGAGATAGCCCTCCCTCCTAGTGCCCGCTGAGGGACCCCTTTTTTTTTTTCCATCATGGATGGTTCCCTTGGTGCCGAGGGCAGTGGAGCTGGGGGTCCTCTAGGTGGTAGGGGATTTGGGGCCGGAGGATAAGGGGGTGGGGAATCCAAAAGAAGCAAATCGGACTGCGGGTCAGGATAAATCGCCTTCGGTGGATCCGGGGCGTCGGGTAGCTTCTCCGTGTTGGGGTTTTTCTTTAAGGCTAATATCTCCGACGCTGCTGATGTGTGCACGGACGTACCTGTTGAGGAAACAAAGGGCCGGACCCACGGAGGTGGGGAGAGAATTAAATCTTCCCAGACCAAGACATATGGTACTTGGTCTGGATGTCCGTGGGGATCTATATTAAATATCTTAGACTTCAGCAGCTTAATCTTGTCTAATAAAAAGGATCCTTCGGGGGGCCATCCTATCTGAAATGTTGGCCATTCAGAGGCACACAAAGTCTGCCACTTTCCTTTCTTTACCTCTACCGAAAAATTATGGGCTCTGGCCCGAACTTCGGTCCAATGGCTTAGGGTAAGGGAAAGAGGAGTCGTCATAGTTTGTCCCATTGTCGTCCGTCAGAGAAGAAAAATAGACCACAATACAGAAACAGTTAAAACTCCACGAAACACATATACGCATGGGCCACCGCGAGCTCGCTTCAAAACCGAAACCTCTTCAGATGGCAGTTATCACCAAGGGAACTGCCGAAACCGAGTGAAGGGGAGACAGAGTTTGCCTCTCCTTCCAGATGAGCCACCAGGGCGTCCCCTAGGGCTCATGGACGCCGGCTATTAGCACGTCTGCCTAGCCAGAGGTCCGATACAGATTCCATAATAAGCCGATTCTTACGGCTTTCCTCCGATAATGGCCCACAAAGAACAAGGGACAAACAGACAATCAAGCTCGAGCTTACCTGGTACCTCCAACTCCCGATGTTCTTGTGGTCCGGGGCGAGTGGAATCCCGGACAAGCCCCCAAATGTTAGACCTTCGTGGTCCCCTAGGAGTTTCGACTCGCCCAGGAAACAACAAGAGTCGGAAGCCGATGCAAAACGCAAGAGGTTTATTGAAGGCCGGTGCACCGGGGCTCCTTGGTCCTCACGCAGGAGGTCGAAGAAGGAACCCCTTTTGGGCGCGAATATGTCAGTTATATAGGTTCCCACTTCCCCGTATGTAAATTATAGATTTGGTTGTGTTTTCCTGCTGATTGGTCCCGGTTTAGGCTCGGACCAGAGAGGGAACTTGTCCCCAGCTTCCTGATTGGTCTTTGACAGACACCTTTTTTACATTTTGTTTATCTCCCTCCTTCTCGGAAGGGGGCCAGACATCCTGGAAATTTACCCATTGTCTAAGAAGCCCCTATTGTCTGGAGAGTTCTTAATCATTAGCTGGAACAATGTCCCTCGAGTCCCACAGTAGTACTATTATTATTGTTACTTATTATACAATTTATTGTAGAAATTAACAGGGAGAGTATTAATAAATGTTAATACAGTGCTAAGTGTCACATTTATGATCTCAGCTAAATATTTGTTGATTCAACAAACATTCCACATATCAGAAAATAACCTGTTAGTATATATATTTTTTTTTTTCAGAAGAAAAGAAACCCTGAGGCTTAGAAAGTGTAAACAATGTACCAAAAGTCACTCATTTAAGAGGTAATGGAATATAATTCAGCCTTAAAAAATGAAGGAGATCCTTTCATTTGTGACAATATAGATGAAACAGGAGTGCATTATGCTGATGAAATAAGCCAGACAGGATAAATACGAATGATATCATTTATATATGGAATCTAAAAAGAAAAAAAGCCACACTCATAGAAACAGAGTAGAAATCTGGTTGCCAGGGGCTGGGGTGTGGGTGGGGAAAAGAGGGGAAGACTGGTAAAAGGGTACAAACTTTCAGCTGCAGGATGAATAAGGTCTGAGGATCTACTGTATAACATAGTTACTACAGTCAATAATACTGTATTGTATAACTAACATTTTCTGAGAGAATAGAACTTAAGTGTTCTCACCAAAAAAAGAAAAAAAGGAAAAGGTGTCATGAGCTGTTAGATGTATTAATTAACGTGATGGGAAGGATCCTTTTACAACAGATATGTATATCAAATCATCATGATATACTCTTTGACTATCTTACAGTTTTGTCAATTATACCTCAATAAAACAGAAAAAAAAGAGGTAATAAAGATGAGACTCCAATCCAGGATTATCCAGCTCAAAAAACTACACTCTTAACCATTACAATATAGTATCCATCCTTATGTTGTAACTGTAAAATGCTTAACACAAAGGAAACGGTATTTATTCTAACTCTAATGCTTACTAGATATTAGTTATGTGGTATGCTTTACTTCTAACTACAAGGGTATAAGGTGCAAATTCTTGCTACAGAACATAAAAGCCCCTGTGGTACCCTGTAGGATAAACACGTACCTGTAAATCTCTCATCTCTCAACCCAGAGTCTCCTCAAGTTGGAGGTCTTTACCCCATTTATAATGTGGGAATAATGCCTTTCCCACATTTGCACTGGGCATGAAAATCCATACTTCCAGGTGTATACGGAACCTCCACTTAGCTCCTCGTCACCTTGGAATCACCAGACCAAAGATCATTTATTCCATTAATATAAATGATGTAGGGATAGAAGTACAGAATATACAGAGAGTGTTGGAGGAATCCAAACAAGTCCTCCACTCTCAAAACAAATTTTAGAGTTCCAAAAGTAAAGAGCAATGTTTGGAAATAAAACTAAAAATGAAACTAACATCTACAATTAGCCAAGTATTTATTATGGGCCAGGCTACTTACTAGGCACTTGATAAACATTACAGCTCATCTTCCTGCAGTCCTTCAAAGCATATAATATTGTTTCTATTTCATAGAGAAGAAAATTGTATCTAAGCAGGTTAGTGATTAGCCCAAGACCACAGGGCTAGGCTGTAAGAAAAGAAGGCCAAAATGGTGATGGATGTTATAACTAGAAGATTATGGCTAATCAAATAAAAATATTCAAAATGGTCCTAATGTATTATTAGGATTTCTTTAGAATAACTTGGGTGCCTTAGTGAATACAGTAGTGGTAGGCACTACAGTCTCTTTAATTTGCTAATCATACAAATCTACTTTAATATTCTTGGCGACAAGGAGCTAACTACTGATAAGACAGCTTCTTCAGTTTTGGGGCTACTCCAGGGTGAAATGCCGGAACGTCTTACTGCCTGCAATGTTACCTAGTTCTACCAGGGGGAATAAAGCAGAACAAGTAGCCACTGTTCTTGACAAATGGATACAGTTTCAGTTTTTCAAAATGTGAGTGTCAGATTCATTCATTGTATCAGATAGATCTGTCAAATGGCTTTGCCCATTTACTAATGGATGGCACACTGCAGACACACGTTGGGTCAAAGGACTCAATGTCACCTCATTGATACTGTCATCAATATAACTTGTATTGGCATTTTGTCTCACCCTGACTTTAAGGACTATGTGAGGAGATCCAAGTCTCCAGACCATGGACTGATCGATCACCTCTGCTTGACACAGTATTCTCTGCTCATTTCCAGAGGGGACCAAGGATGAGCTCTTGTACTTCTGAGTCTATTCACCCTACCTGGCAACACATACTAGCTGGGCTGATTGGATCAAGCAGGAGCCCCAGAGTTTAAATTTCCAGCTGCATTAGAGGAAACAGAGGCTATGCCCCAATCCCATAACCCCTCACTTCTTACTGCTAGCCTATCCTAGGCTGTTCTCGCTGATAGGAGTACTTCATGCTAAAAATTAATTTTGCTTACCTGATGGCAGTCACACAACCTCAAATGCCATTTTTATAAATAAGGCAACCACCAATGGAGTGTGATTTAGGGTGTTTTCTTCTGTAGACCCTGCCTACCCTATAAAATCTCCCATTACTGCATCATGGAGACTATAATCCCTTTCTGAGGGAATAGATTCTTTCTAACCATAAGATGAAATAAGAACTTACATTTCCATACTGCCCAAAAGGAAATAAATTGATTACAAAATGCAGGAGAATGACTGATTTTCCACATTTGTTGTGTTCACTAAAGGGTTTTTGAATAGACTTGACAGTATTAAAGAAGTTCAACACACACAAAATAAAAATTAATAAATGAAAAGAAAAAAATTGCATTTACAACAAACAACAAAATAAACACACTGATATATAAAAGGTTTTTATACATCGATGAAAAATGGATGTCTAAAGTCACAAACTAAAAAGTATTAACAGCCAATAAAGATATGAAAATATGTTCAACCTTGCTATTATTAATCAAAGAAATACAAATAAAATAATTCAGGTGTCATATTTTACTGACTAGAATGACAAAGTTTTAAAAAACTTGATAATACTGGTATTGATATTGATAATACTGGTACTGATGAGTGTGTGTAAGAAACCACACTGGATGTTAAATTCTTGGTAGAAATAAAAAGCACGGTAACCTTTCTGGAAGACAATATGTCAGTATGTACCAGAACTGACAACCAGCCATTCAAGTTCTAGAAGTCCATTCTAAGGAAATAAACAAATGCTCAAAGACATATGAACAAGGATGCTTGTCTCATTGTTTAGCAGAGCAAAACAGGAATAATCTAAATGTTGAACAGTAGGGACTGGTGAAATAAATAACAGAATGCTGTTCAACCATTAAAAATGATGCTGCAGATTTTTATTAGGTGATGAGTAATTATACTTATATTACTAAATAAAAATATTATAGAACTGTTTTGTAGTTTGATATAATAATTAAAGGTATTTTATACTTGTATTGTATTTATATGCACCCCGTCACAAAAAAGTTTCAAAAGATACCCTCAAAAATGTTACAGAGATGATTTATCAGAAATGGGATTTTGAGTTATTTTTCCTTTTTTCTTTAAATCCTTTCAATTTTGGAGTTTCTGCAATGAGCCTGTATTATTTTTACAATTAAAAATATTTAAATTTACAACAAAAGGATCTAAATTCCTCCAGTTTTCCATGTATTTTCCACCCTGGCTCAGGGTATTTGTTTAAAAAAGAAAAAAAATCAGCTTATTTTCTCTTTTGTATCAATCTAAATTTACTTTTCATAAGTTAACTATTTTAGTCTGGCAAAAGTTTCACACAGGAAAATTGTTAAGGTCTGAGTATTCTATTACCTTTAAAAGCACTGGAAACTTTGAAATTATTTCTTTCAGAATTTTCATATAATACTGAAAGGCGGGGGGGAGGTAGCAAAATGAAGGCAAATAGATAGTAGTAGTCAACTTCAATTAAGAAAAAGCAACAAGAGGCAGTTTGTACTCTTTTGATACGGCAGAAGCCCCATGTGTCTACTCATGCTAAAAAATGTATATACACACACACACATATATATGTTTGTGTGTATTATATGTATATGTGACACACACATAATTAATCCACAGCCTTAGGCTAATCACTCATTGTGGCAGAAACAATGAGCTGTTGACTACACTTTAATTAGCTCCTCCAGCCTGTAGAGGCATCACTAGGACCAAGATAGGAACAACATTCTCCATCTCCGCTTGCATCTGGGTATGGTTCTATCCCAAAGAATGTGACCAGAGGTGACCTGAAGAGTTTATGTCTGAAGGATAACGAGTTGATAATTGTAGCTTGCAGCTTCCTCTCTCCTTTCCTTTTTAGGACGAACGTAGAGCCACTTGATGAAGGTGGTGGGTCCCTGAATAACTGAGCAGAAAACTGACCCGCAGACCACCAAAGTCCATACTACACTCCTGAGTGAGTGAGAAATGAACTGTCCATGTGTTGCTCCACTGAAGTTTAAGGTTTATTATTTAGTGTTTAACTAACGCATTTTTTCTTTAAACCTCAGTTGCCTTCTCTGTAAAATAAAGTCTTTGAAAAGGATCCACTGTAAGTTTTTTCCATTGCTTATGTTTTTATCTTAGTTTTTAATTCTCAGAAACATTGCACGCATTTTACCTTTTAAGTTAGTAAGTCTACTTTTTTTCCCACAAAGACGGGTTCTTCAAGTTATGGAGAAGTCATAGCAGACTGTTGCTTCAGTTTAAGATACGCATTCACATATGAGATGAGAAGGGTGAGGACCCAGAGAAACGCATTTGACAGAGGGGAGTGAGAGCATACTGAAGAATGTTTAGTAATAAAGAATTCAGATGGGAGAAACGGATGGGTTACATCTAACAGATTTGCTCAAAGGAATTCTGGAAAGGCAAATATGTGAAAATGTATAGCAAAGACATGAAATGCCTTTTGGTCCCTAAATGGATTTCATTTCAAAGACGTGCATATTGCAAATACATGTACCATAACACTTCTCTGTCCACTTCTAGAATTTTCTAAAGCCTGACAGAACATCTGCAGAGAGAGGATGTCATTCCAAGATGATCGACTGCAAGTTACTAAATTAAGATAAAAATGTCCTTAACCTTGAACAGTTTTTAAAGAGATTTTAGAAGAAAGGAGCCCTCCAGGGGGTTGTATAACTATATAATTGTACCCTTTCTAAAAGGCTATTTACAGATACATAATGTTTCCCCTCCATTCTTTAAAGTAAAATATAGGATAAAAACAAATAGTTTGGGGATAATATTTGTTTGGGACAGCAGGCACTGCTAATCAGTACCACTCTCTCCTTATTCCTTACCATCAGAGCCCTGGTTTAGGAGACCCCATTATCCTTAAGGCTAAGGTGGCCAGTTTAAAATCTGAGCTGATGAGATCTAAGTGCAAGTCTGCTGACCAACTGTGGTAAAAAATTTGCTCTCTGAGTTAGACATTGCCTTTTTTTCCTTACTTAATTTCTTTTTTTTTTTCCTTTTCTTTCTTCCTGCCCAAATTGTTGGAACACTATTGGAGATTCTGGGGTCACTTTGAAGCTATGTGGACGTGCTAGAGATGTGGAAGCTGGAAGAGCGAAGCAACCCAGTCCCCTGGTGATGCCCTTCAGCAGCTGGACTAACACTAGAGGGACTATCTCCAAACTTCCTGCTACCCATGGAAAGTAAGGTAAATCACTCATTCACTTTCTGTTACCTACTAACTGATCCAGAACTCTAACCTCAGGGTTCTAGAACCCTTCTCAGTATCCCATAGTCATACTCATGTTCCAGACTCCTGATCATCAGACTTGCTTATAGCAGATGTATGGGGAGGGTGGGCTCTTCTGGAAGCCCTCATACTTCCTCCCCTACCCCCACCACACACAAATAATGATCTTTATGTCCACTCATCCTTCTATCTACACTCAGAGGCCAGGGCCCCCAGGAAGGCTTCACTGACAACCCTTTACTCCTCTCTACAAGCAGAAAGGGTAGAGGTGTGGGCTCTGGAATCAGACTTCCTAGACTTGAATTCTTAATCTGTTACTTACCAGTTTAGGACGTGGGCAAAGTGGTTACCTTCTCTGGACACCCCTGTAAAAGAGGAACACTAAGTAGCACCTATGTACCTTACTGAAAGGATTAAATGAGCAAATGCAGGTAAAGTTCTTATAATTTTTTCTTGGGTCAATCAATTCTAGCTGCTATTGTTACCTTTGGCTAATTTAGGGCAGAGTCCCTTTGCCCTCCTTTGGTTCTCTGGGCCCGTCTCATTCACAAAACACACAACCGCATACTGCATTCACAACACACACAACCGCATACTGCATTCACAACACACACAACCGCATACTGCAGAGTTTTGAAAGGTGGTTCTCAAAATGTGGTCCCTGGGCCAGCAGTATCAGCCACACCTGGGAACTGGTTAGAACTCTGGCACTGGAGCCCAGCAATCTGTGTTTTAACAATATTCTCAGGCAAATCTGATGCACACTAAAGGTTGACGACAACTGAGAACATCTGTCTCAGACTCTCCTGGAGGCATTCACCAAAAATAGAGTTACAGGACCTTACACCTGACCAGCTGGAGAAGGGGTCTAGTAATTGCCCTGGTTATCATGCTTGTCATGATTTTTCAGCACCTAAATGTTTGAGAATCACTGCCATTTTGAATGTGTGTTTCACTTGTCTGTTTTTCCAGTGGACTTTACTTCCTTGCAAGGAAGGTTTGTGAAGATTTGTTGCTGTTGTTTGCATTATTAGTTTTATTATGCTAATTCTAGAATCTCTGGTGCATAGTGCAATCTCAGGCAGGAAGTAGTGGCTCATTAAAACAGGTATCCCAAAAGTCTTAGTAGAACGTCAAGATTAATTCCTTCAGGAAGAGGTAAAATTGTCATTAGATGCAGATGATATGATACTATATAGAAAAAACCCTAGAGACTCTACATGAAAACTACTACAACTGATAAACGAATTCAGCAAGGTAGCAGAATACAAGATAAACATACAGAAATTGGTTGCATTTCTTTATACCAACAATGAAATATCGGAAAGGGAATGTAAAAAAACAATGCCTTTTAAAATCACAACCCCAAAAATAAAATACTTAGGAATAAACCTCACCAAGAAGGCAAAAGACTTATACGCGGAGAACTGTAAGACATTAATAAAGGAAAGTGAAGATGATTCAAAGAAATGGAAAGACATCTCATGTTCTTGGGTTGGAGGAATTAATATTGTTAAAATGCTCATACTACCCAAAGCAATCTACAGATTTAATGCGATCCCTATCAAATTACCCATGACATTTTTCACGCAATTAGAACAAATAATCCTAAAATTCATACAGAACCATAAAAGACCCAGAATCGCCAAAGCAATCCTGAAGAAAAAGAACAACGTTGGAGGCATAGCCACCCCAGACTCAGACAGTACTCGAAAGTCACAGTAATCAAAACAGCGTGGTATTGGCACAAAAACAGACATATGGATCAATGGAACAGAATACAGAGCCCAGAAATAAACCCACACACCTCAGTTAATCTTTGACAATTAATCTTTGACAAAGGAGGCAAGAATATATAATGGGAAAGAGACAGGCTCTTCCGCAAGTGGTGTTGGTAAAGTTGGACAGCCTTATATAAACCAGTGAAGTTAGAACACATCCTTTCACCATACACGAAAATAAACTCAAAATGTCTTAAAGACTTAAACATAAGACATGACACCATAAAACTTCTAGAAGAGAACACAGGCAAAATATTCTCTGACATAAATCATACCAATGTTTTCTTAGGTCAGTCTCCCAAGACAATAGAGATAAAAATGAAAATAAACAAAGGGGACTGAATCAAACTTACAAGCTTTTGCACAGCAAAGGAAACCATAAACAAAATGAAAAGACAACCTACAGAATGGGAGAAAATATTTGCAAATGATGCGACCAGCAAGGGCTTAATTTCCAAAATACACAAACAGCTCATACAACTTGATGACAATAAAAGCAAACAACCCAATCAAAAAAATAGGCAGAAGACTTAAAGAGACATTTCTCCAAAGAAGAAATACAGATGGCCAATAGGCACATGAAAAGATGCTCAACACTGCCAATTATTAAAGAAATGCAAATCAAAACTACCATGAGGTACCACCTCACACCAGTCAGAATGGCCACCATTAAAAAGTCTACAAATAACATATGCTGGAGAGGGTGTGGAGAAAAGGGAACCCTCCTACAACACTGTTGGTGGGAATGTAAGTTGGTGCAGCCACTGTGGAAAACACTATGGAGGTTCCTCAGAAAACTAAAAATAGACCTACCATATGATCCAGCAATCCCACTCCTGGGCGTATATCCAGACCAAACTATAATTCAAAAAGACACATTCACCCTGATCTTCACAGCAGCAATACTCACAATAGCCAAGACATGGCAACAACCTAAATGTCCATCAACAGATGAATGGATAAAGACGATGTGGTACATATATACAATGAAATACTACTCAGCCATAAAAAGAAGAATGAAATAATGCCATTTGCAGCAGCAACACGGATGCAACTAGAGATTATCATACTAAGCAAAGTAAGTCAGAAAGAGAAAGACAAATACCATGATACCACTTATATGTGGAATCTAAAATATGACACAAATGAACCTATCTATGAAACAGAAACAGAATCAGAGACATAGAGAATAGACTGGTGGCTGCCAAGGGGGAAGCAGGTGGGAGAGGGATGAACTGGGAGTTTGGGATTAGCAGATGCAAACTGGTATATATAGATTGGCTAAACAACAAGGTCCTACTATATAGCACAGGGAACTATATTCAATATCCTGTGATAAACCATAATGGAAAAGAATATGAAAAAGAATGTATATACATATGTATAACAGAGTCACTTTGCTGTACAGCAGTAATTAACACAACGCTGTAAACCAAGTATACTTCAATAAAAAATAAGTTAATTAAATTTTTAAAAAGATTAATTCCTTCAGAAGAACAAGTACTACACATTCACAAAAAAAGCACCCTTTGCAAGTTTAAATTTTTGAATTTCTTTGCCACTTCCTTAGTTTTGATCATCTTGGACAATATATTTTCAATACTGACTTTTAAAAAGAATTGTGTTTCAGTGTTTGCTATCCTTAGAGAGACAGAAACAGATAAGTACAACTAAATACTTGTTTTTCAAAAGTCTCAAAAGTATAAGGGAAATGAAAGTAATTATATCTTCAAATGATTTTGGGGTATGTTTCTAATCTCATACTTCTGATGCGATTCAAGATTAAAACTGTATTAAGACATTTGAGACATGCCGCATTGGTATTAAATGAATTTAATTTTGTGTAAAGTGGCAGAAATATTTTCTTCAGCAAACATACCTGCAGATATAAAATCACAACCATAAATCTACAAAAAAGCAAGCTATTGAATGAAATCTGATTGGTTATTTCCCTGCAGTATGGATCTGCTAATAATTTAATTTACTACTTACTAACAGAAGCCAAAATTTAAATATACATATATATATATATATATGTGTGTGTGTATATATCTATGTGTATATATCTATCTCTTCAATTTTAAATCACTCATATATATGAACAAGTATACATACACATATATAACAACTGTTCATATATATAAACAATTTAAATTAAAGAAAGTACATCTGGTGGCCTATTTTTTTCCCCCCGATTTCTAAAGAACACCATATTCTATTCTAGGCAGTGGAACGTGAATCCACCTTAAGGGTTGTTCAATGAGCATATCTGAGAAACCACTGGTTTAGCCAATGATGTACTTATTGAGGGAGGCCCTAGTGCCACTGTCAAGAGCTTATCCACAGGAGAGATAAGAAGGTACTTGTTTGGTTTGTGAAAAGAAGGAGTAGTGAGAAATGGCAGGTAGCTGCAGGCTGATGACACGTGATGTCCATATATATGTAGAACCAAGACACCCATAATTGCACCCATTTTCCATACCCAAATCCAAAGCCTTTATATCATTAATCCCAGGCAAAAATGGTAAGATTCATGTGTGTTACTATCCCACGGCTTCAAGATGCCTCTAAACTCATATGAGTATGTCTTACTTTTATCAGTGGAGGACAAACCAGGCTTCTATCACCAAGCCCCATTCCATAACAGGCAAACCAGTCCAAGACTTCTCTGAGTGCTGCAGGAGAGTCTATGGAAGGGGCGCTCACTCCACTGTGATGCCTAAAATGCCTTTGCACAGAGCAAACATTCAATACATGCTGAGTGAATGAATGAGTGAACTGGCTCATTTCAGGGAAATTCCATTCAACAGGCTGGCATTCCTTCCTACCCATCTTAACTGTTAAGCTTGCCATCAGACAAAAATTTAATTATAAAACGTTAGAGCTGAGGAAATTTTAGAAACTATCTACTCTCCAGAGGTATACAACTTTAATTTCGTGGTAAAAATCACTAGGAGTGATTTAGGAGTCTATCAGACCTGAGTCCAAATTCCACATCTACCATATTTTGGTGAGCAAATAACTACTTCTGAGGCTCTGTTCCATGTATGCATTATGGGATATCATAATAATACATACATTAATTGTATGACTATCAGGGGATGAAATGACACAATCCATTTGCCATGGTCGGCTAAGTAATTTGCACCAAGTAAGCACTCAAGACATTAGCCAATATTCATAGCGGAGAGATGAAAACAAAACTCTGGGACTGATGCCTACTTTAGTGGCCCCAGTGGTCATAATGACTTTCTTCCATTCAGCCTGCTCTCTTCTCACTAAGACTAAGGAAGAGAAGATGAACAAATTAGGAATAACAATTTGAAAATGGTTTTATACTCCCTGAATGAATGGAATTATAATAAAATGATTCATGAGTTCTGCAGAAATATGATGAGACTTTAGATCTTTATGTTAGTTCTCTACAAAACCAATTGATGGCCCTAAGATGTACCTTCCCACCCAGCCCCATCCTTATCAGGATCAAATATCATTGTAAATGGAAAAGTCAACAACACATAATCAACAAGCTAAGTTACAAGCCAGTGAAGTCTCGGAGCTTTGATAGAGAAAATTCAGATTTATCATTATATGTAAAGATAAGATGATATGAAGAACTCAATCTAAAAAATATTACCTGGAGATCTATAATCTCTACAATAGTGCTATAAAAAGTAAAGAGCTAGAAATCTATTTCGATGGTTTTCCTTATAAGAAAGCACTTTCTGTATAACTTCTAATGTACTATTGATGAGAACAATTCAACAAAATTCAAATAAATATCTGCAGATGTCCTACGAGAAGAAAAGAACAGAGTTAGATGTGACAGGGGATAACTGGACTTCAGGATGAGTAAGACCCTATACTTGACCTCAATAAATTAACATGAAATACAGTGGATGAGTCATGTACAGAATGTCAGAATTCTAAAAGGCCAAGCTAAGTACCAAAAGGAACACGTGGGGACTCTTAAGAAGGAAATAAAATATTGGTTAGTTGATTACGAAAAGGCAGAAGGGAGTAAGTTCCCTTTGGCTGCTCTTTGAAGAGATCACTTCCTTTCCCCCCTAGTCCTGAGGCTAGGGTGGCATGGGCAATAGAGGAATGTGGGGACTGAGAATCATTTCTACTCTCACCAGAGTGGCTGGAAGCAGATTTTCTTACCAGGATGTAGTAGTATGCTAATATTTAAGGGTTCTTGAGGTCAGAGAGAAGGGTTTGTATACTCCGGCTCCATCTCTTGCTGTGGGTCAAGTTTCTTACTTTTCCAACACCTTTCCAAATTGGGGATGATGATAATGTCTCCCACCTGAGTGTGAGAACTATATGATACAGTGCATACGCAGGGCTAAATTTGGTGCCTGGCAAACAGAAGGTGCTCAGTACGGCAGGCGAGTGTAGTGACAATAAAGGCAAAGATGACGGGGGTAGTGCCGGTGTTGCTTCTGCCCCCAGAACAGGCTCTGACTGGGAGAGAGTTAAAGCACCTTTGGGTTCATGGGGGTTTATATATAAGCAACGGTTGATCAATGTGAGCTGGTTGTCCAAATGATTATGTGCAATCTAAGAAAAAAATGGGCCTCGGATCTGCTCAGCTACTTAATAATATTAGCAGCGGGAGTAGTCAAAGAAGCTAAATTTTATTACATGTTTATATGCCAAAAAACGTGCTGAACGTTTTAAAAGGATTTACTCACTTATTACAAGGAGGCTATACGCTAGGTCCTGATAATGTTATTCGTCTCTTTCAGATGTTGACTGAGCCTCAGTCGGGTTACAAAAGCACCTAAGATCCCATTGTCAGTACATGACGGAAATGAGTTCAAATCCAGCCTGTCTGACTTGTTCTTAATCACTAAGGTATGAAATTAAGCATGTTGCCCTTTGCCTGATTCTCCTTCTGAGGCCTGAATATTTCACTTAGCTCTCTGAGTGCAGAAGAGAGAAAATTCTCTCTCCTTGACCCAACTTGGCATCAATACCCAACTCCCCTTCTCAAAATGGGTTGCTTCAACGAGCAGCAATGAATGCCGGGTCGTGGACCAGTCACCTTGATGACTAAGAGTCAGACACTAGGGAAAGAAAATGCTCTGTGACAAACCTACCCTTGTACAGAAACAAGACAGAAATGGGGGGACAGGGCAAAAGATAATGGAATAAGGCATAGGAAAAATAGCACCTGGCATCGTGACAGTAATAATAATAATAGTAGTAGTAATAGTAATAATAATAGACTTTACTATGCTCTAGGCATTGTATTAAGTGCTTGGTGTAAGTGACTTCATTTTAACATTGAAAACATTTAACATTGAAAAGTCTATGGGGATGAAATATTATTAACATCATTTTATAGGCAGGAGTATTGAGGTTCAGGTAATCAGGTAAATTGCCCAAGCTCATATGGTTAGCAAGTGGAAAGCAGAGATTTGAACCAGCACCTACACTCCTAACCATTATGCTATAACCATTATGCTGAAGACATAAGAATTCCAATGGTCTTTCCCCATAACCCACTCCTGCACTCCAGACTTAAATAGTCCAAGATCAAGAGAGAGCAAGCTTGGAGTTGCCACTCTTCAGTGAGTGTCAATCATTTCAAAACAGTGTATTTGCTAACAAGATGCACTTCCTGTGATAATCTTCTCAACCAGCTATCAAGAAACAGGAAGCAAAGATTCAAGTAACAGTATGTTCCTACTTATGAGGAAGGTGGGACAGCACAGTTGACACTGGGCTTAACTGTTCTGGAAAACGTGGTCCCAGTAGGCATACACGCTGGTACATTTTCCCCACCTACCAAATACAAAAGAAGTATTTCATTTCCATGTTGCTCTTCAAAGTTCCACCTCATTCGTGCCTGTCATTCATCCTCTGGCCCCTTCCTGTCTCCATTTCTGTACAGAAAGGTGCTGAGTCTCTGCTCTCGGATACGAAAAGGGTGTGTTAGGAGAGGGAGCCATGGTACCTCGATGTCTTTTTTTTTTCATCTTAATTCTATTATGCCAACTCCACTGAACTTAATTAGAGTGAATACAGAATTACACAATTACCCTCTGTTCTATTCTTCAGATGTTATATTTTGATAAAATTTACGACATGCTGCTCTCCCCTTGAACACCAGATGAACACTAGAAATGGATGTGTGTTGACATAAAATCTGTTATAATTACAATTCAAGTATAGCTTACATAATGATAGTGTTAACATAAAATTACAGATGTGTAGAGACAACGTGGTCATGCATTTTTTAGTATAAGTACATGCTTAGACCAATATCTGTTAGCGGAATGTAGATGGAAGAGAATTTTGGTTAAGCCACAAAGGCTGTTTAAGGACTTGCAGATAGCTAAGGGGAACTCAAAGACCAGTAAGATAATATTTCCCCTGTCATGTTTTCAATTGCAAAGTGAAGGGAAGATGTGAAAGTAAGTACCCCTATGGAAATTACAAGACAAGTACATTTTTTTCCTTGAGTACCTGGGTAAATGCTTAAATTCTAATGTATATCAGTGATGCAAATTTTCAACTGAGTTTGATAAATCATAAAATAATAATTATACATATATGTATATAAAACTGCATGGAACTAGGCAGTTCAGAATTACTTCTAATTAAAGAGGTACCCTATGACAACTAACTTAAACCTTACAAAATATGGTTCCAAGTACCCTATCAGAGTGAAAAGCAGGAGACTGAAAGGTTTAGTGTAAATGTTTGTAGTCATGGTGTCTTAACTAAAACTACTGTGTCACAAATACTATTAAAATAATTGTGACATTTTATTCACTTTTACTGCAAACAACAAAACAAACTATAGGTATTTTTTCATTTCAGGTAATTATTTTAGCTAACAGTTATTAAATGTTTTGAGAAGACACAGTGCTAATTGCATTACTTCATTTTATCTTTAAAATAGCGCTTCCATGTAATTATTCTTAATATCTCCATTGTATTACAGTGTATCTCTAGTTTAGACCTTTCTTCAGAACTGCAGACTTGTGTATCCAACTGTGTACTCAGCATCTCTACTTGGATGTCACGAAAACATCTCAAATCTTATACCTCCAAAACTGGTCTTTAATCCCCCAAACATGCTCTACCCCAAACTTTTTCCATCTTAGGTGACAGTAACCACACCCTTCCAGTTCCCCAGGCCCTAAATCTCGAATTCACCCTTGACCCCCTCTTCCTTTCCATTCTTGCATTCAATCTACCACGAAATGCTGTCACAACCTTCCCAATGTGCCACTTCTGAGAATTACCAGCCGCTAGCAGCCTGGTGCAGGCCACCAACATAGACCTCGAGGATCCTGTAGTCGCCTCCCGAGATTCTCCCTGACTCCACTCTCTCCCCACATCCTCAAGACCACAGATAGAGTTATGCTTTTCAAACAAGAGACAGTTCATGCCACACCTCGGCTAAAATCCTGCCCCTGGCTGCCTACATTTAGAGTAAAAGACACAATGCATGTGATGGCCTCCCAGGACTTACCCAATCCATCCCATCACATATCTGACCTCCAGCCCTCCTGCTGTCTCTTCCTCCCCACTGACTAAGTCAGCCAGGGTGGCCTCCTTGATATTCCTCCAAGCTGCCCGGCATATTTCTGCCTTAGAGTTTTGGGACTGGTTATTCTTGCTCCCAGGGAGTGGTCTCCCCATCATACATTCTGACAACTCCCTCACTTCAAGTCTTTGCTCAAATGTCAACTTATAAAATCCACCCTGACTACCCTATTTAAAATCAGAACCTACCTGTACACTCCTCCAGCACTCCCAACCCAAGCCTCTTCAGTGAGCTTCACATCCTTTTCCTTATCCCATAGCGCCCATCAACCTTGTGACAAAGCATAGAGTTTATTTATAACATCCGTTTCCACACGAGAGTGTAAGGAGGGAGAAAGCATGCAAGAAGGAGCACGCAGGCAAAGGCTCTTGTCTAATTTATTCATTGATACGTCCAAGCATAGAGAACAGGAAGATGCTTGATAAATAGTCCTGAAAAAGATACAGATGAGGAAACTAGTAGTAAAGCTCAGAAAGTTTAAGTAACTTCCTCAAGGTTCTAGAGCTAGAAGAGGGTCACAGTAGAATTCACACTTGGGGATGTCTAACTTCAAATCTCTTAGCCTCTCTGCTATCTTTTTTTTTTTTTTTCTCCTTCTTTGCGGTACGCGGGCTTCTTACTGTTGCAGCCTCTCCCGTTGCGGAGCACAGGCTCAGCAGCCATGGCTCACAGGCCCAGCCGCTCCGCAGCATGTGCGATCTTCCCGGATCGGGTCACGAACTCTCAACCACTGCGCCACCAGGGAAGCCCCTCTCTGCTATCTTAAGTCCATGCAATTCAGGATTTGTTTTAATCAGTGCCATGGAAATTCTCACTCCACTGAATAGGATCACTAAAGTGTTCTCTGTCTAGATTTATATATATATTTTCCATTTAAACAAAGGAAACAGAAGAGGGGAATTCATCATGGGTTATTGTGGTAGTTTTACAGCAATTTTAGCAATAATGACATTTAAGTAATAGTGATATTTAATGATAGCATAATAATAATAAAATAATAGCTCTTAAATGTATTGAAGACGAATCGCATGCTAAACTCGGTGCTAAAATATTTCCATGTATATTTTGTGCAAAATCCTTATGAATATTCTATCAGATGAGCTTTATGTGTAACTCCACCAGGCATACTTCTCTTATTCCACTTTCAAAGACAAGGAAATTGATGAGAAGTGTGGTAACCCTTTGATCAAGATGAGACTGGTAATAAGTTGCGAGTATGAATTTAAATTCAGGTCTAACTCCAGAATTTGATTCTCAATCCATACATGAAAATTCTGATAATTCCTTTGATAAGGGTATGTTCTCTCCTGGAAAACATCCCCCATTATGTCTGCCTGTGCTCATACCTTCAGGACACAGTCAAGTTTGAAACATGATAAAAATGTTTAAATAGTGTGCTTTAATAAATGGAAATATCTTCATCTAAACAATAACACAAAAAGGCAGGCTCAGCCCTTTGAAGTGGCTTCGTTGCTATCTTCCATCCAGAACAAGAGAAGGAATCAACAGCTGCAGAGTAAAGAAAGCATGAAACCCAGAGATGGAGAATTCTGTAAATGACCAATTACAAGACTATTAAGCCACACTTTCATAGCAAGAGGCAAAATATTCCATTAAACTGAAAATTCTTCTACCCCTCACTCCAAGGCCCACACAAACATTAATGTTGCATTTATTAGGATGTATTTCCTGTGCTCGATCAACTTGACTTTCAGCAACTGTATTAATACAGTCCTTTTGCTTTGCACATATATCTGAATGATGGATTCCATTACTGGAGTTTTGTAGAAAGAGTGGAGTGAATGAAGTAAAGTTTGGGAAGAGCCATCATAATCCATAATGATGGGCACTGAATCAGAACAAGAAGAAACCTCTCTTCTCATTTATTTCAATGAAAATTCTACTATATATTTATTGCCTCTGTACAGGGCCATGTGTTGAATAATGGAAAACAAGCATCTTTCATTTGGAGGTAGGATTTGTGTGCTCAAGTTTCGATGGGCCTGCAGAACTAATCTTGTTTTAGAAATGAAATAAAATGTAATTTCTTACTGTAAGTAGATGTGGTTAAGCAACTGGCAACTTTGATGTCTTTAAATCACTGCAGTTTCGGGGTAGGCAAACCTATAATTATTTCGAGCACTTCTTTATTGGTGCAAAAACTGAGCAGTGTACATAGTGGTCAACAACCTGGGCATTGTCAGACGACTCTAAGTTTGAATCTAGACTTTGCCACTCACCAGCTATGTGACTTTCAGCTATGAGAATCACTTTCTTCAGCTTTACACTGTGGATTATTATATGCCCTTTGCAGAACTACTGTAAGAACTAAATGTATATGGGCACAGTGGCTCATAGTAAGGGCTCAAATTAGTACTGTGGTCACTACTAGTAGTACTGAAAAGAAATTAGAACCTCTATTCTCATAAAGTGGGATATGTGTCCCTTTATCACTGTAATTTCATATTATTTTACTTTTGACCTTATAATTTAATAGCTTGATCCAAAAACATTTAGCAGTAAATATAATTGAAAGAAGGTTACTTGTCAAACATGAAATACTGTAGTATCAAGTGTGCTGGCACAATACTCTTCTCAGATAATCAACCTGTAAAAATATATTATTGTCTTCTTTTTAATTAAGCACATTGAACATATATATTTACTGTGCCAATTGGTGAAAGGTCCATTAATTAATCAGTCTAACTATATGTTGCAATAAATGTCTTCTAAACATAATCATATACGTATTTTATTTGTTGGAAAAATGTGTTTGAGGTTGTGCTTTTCTGCCTATTTAAAGTAAAAGAGGGTGAGAAGTAGTTAGGCTTAATGTACTTTGTACTCCATTATGCCATGAAAATGCTTCTGTGCCCTGGAGACAACAACAAAAGATTTGCTTTAATGACAAGAATCAAGTATGTTCTAAAGCTTCCAGGTAGGAGGCGTATAGGTTGCAGTTTATATCAGAAGTCTTTGCTCTCTCTCTCAACTGCATCTAGATGGGAAAGATGTGGTCACAAATGCTTCAAGGTGATATAGTAAATGTTGGAAAAGAGGGGGGTAGGAGGCAGAGTTTTGAATATCTCAAACCTGAGCTAGAAGGATTTTATTTAAAGAAAATAGCGGATATGATTTTTCACTTAAGGAATGCCAGTCAGCAAACCTGACATTAATGTAGGAAATTAGCTCTTTTAGCTATGATGCTTTCAAATGCACATGGCTGAAAACAAATTCAAAATAGTCAAAGGAAATTTAAAAACAAAAACCAAACAACAACAACAACCTCAACAAACAAGTACTAGAAATTCAGGGATGCAGCCATATTCAGATACAGTTGGATCTGGAAGTTCCAGAGTATCAGCAGGGTTCCAGCTCTCTCTCCATCGCTCAGCCCTGCTTACCTCTGCAAGACTTTATTTTACAGAAAGTCTCTTCTTGTGCTGGATGGTCACTGGGAGTCCCAGAGTCATATCTCCCCAGCTTAGAAATTCCAGAGAGAAAAGACAATTCTTCCATTTTGCTCTGAGACAAAAGTCCTGGGGAGCAGTCTGATAGACTTAGCCGAGGTCAGATGCCTACCCATGAGCCAATCACCTGCTTTACTGGAGTTCAGTCCCTGGGCGACTCATCCCCGGGGCTCATGAGGAGGCAGGATGGCATTATCTGGCAGTTTTCCAAGAAAAGCCTGCTGTTTTTGTAAGATGAAAGGGGAGAGGACATGGATAATGAAACCTGTATCTGCTTCTGTAAAATCCACAGAATCTTACTCCCTGCCCTGTGTCGATGACCATGCAGTAAGCTGACCCAGGAGGTCATTTTTCCCACAACAGTCTTTATATATATGACTAAGGAACACACTGGTAAAAGAATATGGGAGAAAGTCTAAGTATGACAAGTCAGCTAGACTGATATTAACTAAAAAAGCTGTGTGAAAATATCCTTAAAAAGTTGCCCCCAACTCACTCAAAGTCCAAAGTTGGAGCTGGAAATACAATGTCATGGAGTTTGGATAAGAACAGGTTTTCTCCAAGCTGAACTATGACACAGAGATTATAGACTTCCAGAAACTATACTTTTTCAAAGAAAAAACATCACATGAGAAAAATGAGGCCTAGAAAAATTAAATGACTTAAGCTAATTAATGGCAGGACTGAGACTAGAGTATACTTTGTGTAATTGGCTATGGTCTTTTTTTTTGTTTGTTTTTTTGTTATCACTTCAGAACGAGACAAACTTAAAGAAAAGAAACACAACCAAAACTCAGTGGTTGGAAAAGAGATGGATGTGAACGCCCACTTGTTTCTTACGTATAAAGTTACCCCTCGCAGTGTTTTGGAGGAGAAAACGCTGGCTCTTCCCAACGTTGGTTACATACACAAAGATTCCAAAGACAAGACAAGTGCTTTGCAAACAAAGTAACTAGAACCAGCTCAGGCTTCCCCGCGCCGGGTCCTACGTTCCACGGTCAGAACCACCAACTGTATCCCCCCGGGTAACAAGGTGATTCAGGAAAGCTGGCGCCTTCAGAGAAGGGAGAAAACTTAGCCGGGAAGAGAGTCAGGAGAAAACTTGCTCAGCTTCTTGCTGGGGTCTGAAACGATCCCAATAGAGTCCTTAAACCCCTCAGGTTTCCCCAATCAAGCACCCTCGCCTCCAACCTGGGCCACCCCAGATCTGACTATAAGACGACAAAAGTCTGCGGACGCACGAAGAGCTGACCACCCCACGAGAGGGACCTACGCGCGGCCGCGCCCACTCACCCGCCGCTCCCCGGGAGACGGGAGACCAGCCCGGGGTGCAAGTCCTAGGAGTGGCCGACTCGCCCCTCTCCGGGCCATGCTCCAGCTCACCTCGGCGCGGCCCGCCTGGGCGCCGCCATCTTGACCACGAAGGGGGCCTCGCGCCGGAGGCCCCTGAGCGGGCGCCCTGAGCGGAGCCGGAGCGCCGGGGAGGCCCAGGTCGGCGCCCTATGTCCCCCGCGCGCTCGCGCCCCGTCCACGAGCGACGAGAGTCCCGCACGCAGCGCCCGACCCAGGCTTCCGCGGAACCAGCGCCCCGCGCAGCCCGCACCGCGGCTCAGGCGGCGCCGAGGGCGGCCCGGGCGGAAGAGCGGGCGCAGGGAACGCGCTCGGTAACCTGGCAACGCGGAACAACCCGGCGTCTCCGGCGAACCCCAGCCCTCTACCGCGAAGAAGCACGGACCGCCGCACCCGCCGCCCTGCCCGCGTCGCCCCTCGGTCGCTCCGCCCGCCGCTGCCCGCTTGCTATGGTCTTTTAAATCCATGATACAACGTCTATATGTAACAAATCTGTTAAACCCTAAATGTTTATGATATTCAAGTAATCCATTATCTGAATTATTCTTGAAGATAAGACATCCAAAGACTTCTTAATTGTATGGGTATGCATACATAAAATACACGTGGAGGTAACTTCAAATATAGTATGTGCCTGTCTCTATTCCTTCCCTCTCCGCTCTTTTAAAAAATGCCCCTTTAAAAATTGCCCACTCACCATCTGTTAGGTAAATTTGCTGAAACACAGTAAATGTGGAGACAGAAATTGTTATAGAGACTATTCCAAATGGCACTGACACCTGTATTTATGAAATTTTTAAAAGGGTAACTTAGAGTTGTTTTTTTTTTTAAAAAAATCCCACTATAGTAACACCACATCATCCTAGGTGCCCAGTTCTATCCAATTACATAAGATGGAGAAACAGAGAGAGAGAGAGAGAGAGAGAGAGAGGAGAAAGAGAAAGAAGAAAGGAAGAAAACCAAGTACTTATGTATAAAATGTTGCTGCCAGTTTGAGATTATACTCAAGCATCAATGAACAGAAGGAAAACACTTACAAATTTACAAATGTATTTCATTTATGGTATGAGGGACACAGGTTTAGATTTGCAACACGCTCCCACAAGGGTCAAATTGACCACTTTTTTCTATCTAGTTGCTCTTGAGAGAACAAAACAATTGAAACAGATGCCATTCAATTCCAAGTCTATAGCTTAGACCATGTCACTGCACATGAAATATTGTTCATTCAGAGTCAGCACACAGCAAGAGTAATTTATACTCTCAGAGTGTTTGCTCTCAAGTCAATAGCAGAGAAGCCTTGAATAAAAACGTTCCCATTACTTTCCATTGTAATAGATCTTACTTATAGCCCATGAAACAGTGGTCAGAAGAGATTTATTCTTTGCACACCATATTATATAATCTCTCCACTTTAAGCCATCCCCCACTCGGCGATTATTTTTTAAATATGTTACTCGTAGTCAATATTAATTTACATTTAATCTTTCTTAGGATTAGGAGAGTATTATTTTGTACAGGCTCAGAAACAAATCTCCCGAAATTCCTCCCTGATGCTCCCTTCAGGCTGAAAATGCATTGCAGGGTGGCTGCAGTGCCTTAATTCTAGTTGGCAGAGCCCTGGCCACACACTAATTTCATTAGCCTCAAACTCCTGGATTTGAAAGATCCACTGAATATGATTCCTGTCCTCTGACATGTCACTTACTAACCAATTCAGTGTGCATACAGAGGAGAGAAAGGACTTGCTCAGCTCTGGCCCACCGGCAGGCAGATGAGAATTCCCAGTCAGAGACACTGTTTACATCTGAGTGGTCATTCTTGCCCGGGTCCTCATTTTCAGGAAGGAAGTTCAATCCAGGCTTTGCTGGCAGCTGCAGCATTTGTTACATCCATTACTAGCTCCTTGTTCCTTCCTGCCCCCCAGTGCTTAGCATCCCCCATTTCAGTCACTAAGTCTTCCTTCCCCCAGCCTAGAAGCTTACCTCACCATAAATTTTTATCTCAAATGATAGGTTTGGCACATTCCCCACAGCAACCCACAGGGACTGGGGAAAAGAAAACTCAAATCTCTGGAGAGCTAAGAATTCAACCATTTAGAGGAGTTTCTTTTATACAGGACAGTCTTCATTGAGCTGAACCCTGCAATCCCAGAGAAGATTCACCTACCCGTTCTTTTCCTCTTTCCCTAAAGTGACTGTGTCTTTGAACAAGGGGTCTGTGTTCCACTATTCTCTCTATTCATTTTGCAGGTTTACAGAGGCTGGGAAACTGGGGGCTGGACTTACATGCCAGGAGCTTCTAAGATCACACGCAAAAATAAGGCTACTGGAAGAGATTGTTGGAATCTATCTCTGTATATTTGAACATGGGCAGTGGTTAACCAGGATGCTCACACCAAGCTTATATCCAGCTTGCAGCACAAGCTACAAGTTGGTGCATCCCTCCTACTACCAGCCTCTTCTCAATAAATGCAGGTGAAAACTGGGGGCTCTTTTCCCTCAGCTGTTCAATCCAACATGAATAGCTGCAATTTGCAAATTAGAGGAAAATGACAGTGTTTTCTCTGAATGGTTTTGGTCCCAACACACACTGCTAATGCTGGCATTCAGTTCCTTTCCTTCCCAGCCCAGGGAAGGGGGGAACTAACCATAAGGCAAGCGTTCTCTTTTCTTGCAAGTGCCTCAGATCCACACACCAGAGAAGGAATCAGCTCCCCCTGGAATCTTTTTCAGCAAACACAATCCTTCACCTAGTCTGCAAGCTCTCTCTTGACTTTAAGATTTCACTCTTTTTTCGACAGGCAGGCCCATCTGCAAGCTCCCAAGCTCCAAGTGAAGGCACCAAAATAATTTTTTAAATGTCAAACAGCAAATGTGCCTTCAACCCCCAGAGCTCCAATAAAAATACTGTGAGTTGCCCCTGTGTTTCTCAGGTGACCTCTGGCCTCATCCTCCCTGCAGCGCTGCCTCCTCAGGTTCTCTAGTTTAAGCTCAGAGGTAAAGGAAGTGCTTCTGGGTTTTGCTTACGACAACCCAGGCTCTTCCTGAAAGCATTACCTCAAAGTGAAGGCTGCCCAGAAGCACTTTTGGCCTTGCAAACATCTAGAGGTGGCATACTCAACAGGTGCTAGGGATGCTCAGAGGCTCAGAGGGGCCATACCAGGCTGCAGCTTTAGACAGGCACCCCTCCTTCTGGCACAAACACAAACTTCATACTCCTGGGTGCTGATGTAGTGACAGCTTGAATCTCACAAGGAGTCCCCTCCAGAAACCCAACATGCTTCAGGAAAGGCACTTGAGAGGGAGCCGACTTTTTAGCTACGGGGAGCATAAGGGTCAGCCAGAACATCTGGAGAAGGGACTAACTGAGCTTGGGTCCTACCAGGCAGGGAGAGAGCTGTGCATTAGGAAAGGATCACTTCAAGACAGAGATGAACAAAAAACTTGGAGATAGGGGTA
This sequence comes from Leucopleurus acutus, assembly GCF_964270905.1. Taxonomy (NCBI): domain Eukaryota; kingdom Metazoa; phylum Chordata; class Mammalia; order Artiodactyla; family Delphinidae; genus Leucopleurus; species Leucopleurus acutus. Next base: position 35,048,051 of record NC_139159.1, on the reverse strand, counting down.
GAGAAGGAAAAGAGACGCAGAAATTGAAAGGGAGAACATAAAAACAGAGAGACAAAAAAAAAAAAAAAAGCAGGGAGAAAGAGACACAAGGAGAGAGACACACAGGAAGAAAGACAGAGAAACAAGAGAACCCATAGTCACGCAGACCCTGAAACTCAATTTCTTCATCCAGAAGCCATCCATCTATACCCAGGGCAGCACAGGAGCCGTGGGGCCGAGGCTGCGGGAGCAGGCCGTGAGAGAGCACTGCAGCACCGCCCACCGCTCAGCGGGCCCGATCCGCCGTCCTCGCATCTTCCGCCGTTGCCCGCCTGTACCCGGAGCTAGAGGACCGCCCGGCCTTGCTCAGCGCACCCTACTGCCTCCCTCCAGGCGCCTTCTTGTCTGGCTCTGAGAATCGTCCTCAAAACCCAGGACTGGGGTTGGGGGCTGCGTTAGGGAGGTCGTGGGAAAGGATGGGCACAGGGTGGGTGCAGAAAAAGAGACTGTGTCTCGCAGTTAGCATGAGCTCACCTCCGGGCTCTGAGCTGGCAGGAGTAGAAAGCTGATCGCCCGGCTCCTGCCAGTGGCCGGATCGCAAAGGCGGTTTAGACGGTGCAAACAACTGCCCAGAGCAAATCACCTGGGGGCACGTCTGCGGGTGGCTTCTCCCCGCTTGAGGACAGTCCCCACGCCTTCCGCCCCATGCCCTCGCAGAGATAGGTGACAGGTCGGGAAATCCAACCCGAGCGAAATGGGCAATTCACGTCCAAATGTAGGTGAAGACCTAGCCTTCGGTTTAAGAACTGCCTCCCTAAGCTCTTCTCGAAATTTTCCAAGGCAGCTGCAGCTTGTCGGGCGGCTTGGGGCAGGGAAGCTGGGGAGTTGAGAAATGCCTAGTTTCTAGGCGTCTTCTCATCTTTCATATTCTTTGCGCCTAAGTGGCTCTCACAGGAGCCCGGCACTTTTACAAGCCTGTTTTGCAACCATATTTCACTGGAATGCAAACCCATTTAAATCATCGCCTTGTTTTTCGGAGACTGTTTCTTGTCAATGGGGCCATAAATCCAGAATGTCAAGCCGGATGGAGTGGAGCGCGGACAGGGGAGAGATGGAAGGGAAATGAATCAAGCAGGGCAAGTACCTCCTCGGGTGAGGTGGGAGGGATTCGGCAGGATCTCCAGGGTGGAAATGAGCGAAGGCTGACCAGACCCCGCACCCCTGGAGTCCAAGCCAGCCTTCAGGATAAAGAGCGCGGGGAGCTACGGCGCGCTCTGCCCCGGAGGGAGCGCCCCCCTACCTGGAAAAGCCTCAGGATGTTGGCTACCATGATGGAGACCGAACTCCCCGAAGCCCCAATCACTCCAACTACTTTCTCGGGCTTGACGAAAACCGGAGGCTCGCCGTTGGTGCAGCGCACTTCGGAGGTGTCCTTCTGGATGAGCGCCTGGACGAAAGTGAGCGACTGTTCGAGCGCATAAGTGTCCCTGGAACAAGTGTCCAGGATCCGCGCTCCCAGCGTCACGTTGGGCAGCAGGTTGGGATCGCTGTTGATCTGGTCCAGGGCGTAGAGCATCGCTTCCAGCCTGTGGATCCCGTTCTCCCTCTTGATGTCGCCGCAGGGCACTCCGCTGGGACCCTTCGCGTGCACCGGGAACAGCCCCCCGAGGGTGACGTCCCCCTCGACCCGAATGGAGTGCGGGGCGTACATCTCCTGGCCGCGCGCCGCCGCCGCCAGCGCGCACAGAAGCACCTCCAGCACGCAGCAGGGAAACTTCATCAAAGTCAGGGCGCGGAGCAGCTTCCCCAACTGGACCATACTGCTCCCGCGGCTGCGGTGGTGGCGGCGGCACTCGAGGGGACGGTGGCGGGCTCGCCGGAGTCCTGGCCCCTTGGGGTGAGCTCCTCCGGGGAAGCCCAGGGTCTCCTGCGGGCGAGGAGGGTAGGGGCGCCCGGGGAAGGGCAGCCGGCGAGGGTGGGGGGTCCCGCGGCGCCTGCCAGCTTGGGGCGCCGTGCGCTCTTGGGTTCCCCGGCCAGCGCGCCGCGCTCGAGCTCGCGCTCGGTGGCTTGCAGCTCGAGCTCTCCAACAGCCCAGCACTGGGGAGAGAGCGAGGATGGCTATCGCTTTAAATGCGCGTTCGGCTCCCTCTCCTCCTCCGCCCACTCCCTCCCACCCTCGCTCGCTCTCAGGCTCTCCCCACCCTTCCCAGCGCCCACCCTCCCCACGGTTTTGCATCATCACGCAGGGAGGGGCTGCGTGCTGAGGTAAGGGGGGAGGGAATGGGTGGGCGGCTGTGGGGGGGGGAGTACCTCCGATTCGGAGTTTCGAGGTCCCCAGGGAATCTGGGGATTGCAGGTCGCAGGCGAAGGCTGAGCTCCTGCTTCGGTCTCACTGTAGAAGCCGCTCGCTCGCCCGCCTGCACCCACACGCACATTCTAGGCACAGGGTGGCATCAGCCCCGGACAGGGCGGTTCTAGCTGGGGCTGACTGCTTCCAACCCTGAGGTCCGGAGCCGGGACTGTCAGCGCCGGGAGAATGCGAGGTAGTCGAAGGTGATGCCGCCAAGCATGAAGGGTAGTAGGGAGACCCCAGTCTGTACTGCTAATTCGTCTGTGCCAGTTTTTCCTAAGAAAAACACACATACACACAGGAGGCTGATTGATGACCTAAAGAACCTTTACGCAGAGACTTCTCCGGGGCCAGGCACTGGGCTAGCCTGTAGGGAAAGACGCCAACAAGAAATGCTGGGAATGGAAATGCATCTTTGGTCTTCAGGGGTTACTGTGGCCGGAGCCGGATGAAGTAACCCTGGTCTCCAGTAAATCTGTGGCGGATTCGCTCCTTTTCTTCCTTTCATCGCAAGAGGTGGAACAACTGAGAACTCTGCAGAGCGCACTTTCTTCTCTGGCGCTGACAGGTGTAAGGCTCCCTCCTGCCCATTTCCAGAGATGCTTTTGGGCTGATGTCAGGTTTCCTCGGGCAGGAAATAGCAAGAAAGAGGTGGCAGTAGGAGGAGCAGACAGAAATCTCCCCATCGATCCAGTGATCCAGTGATCCATTCTTCTTTTTTTTTTTTTTCTGGCTGAAGATTTGGGGGGTTTGGGGAGTGGAATCAGGATGCCAGAGCAGGTTGTAGTGCAGTTAGGAAGCTGTTTTTCAAAGGTGTCCCCTCCTGCAGGTCCAGCCCAAACTTGGCCCATTAAAGCAACAAGTGGCCCTAGTTCCTACACAAGGAAGGGCAATGTATCTGCCCTTGGTGCCCACGTGTACTGCTTATGGTGGTCTCTACTCTTGCTGAGCCTTTCTGTTGGAGTGCAGTGAAACTGTCTTATACAGAATTGAGGGCGCAGAGAAAACCAAAACAAGACTATACTTTCTGTTGTAATGTTAGTGTACTAAAGAAAAATGTCCTTGCACATAAACAAAACAACACACACACACACACCCCTAAAAAGTCAGAAGTTGGGAAGTTGGTTGTCTCTTCCACCAACCACCTGTCTGACCTTGGCACTTCTGTTCCTGTGCCTGAGTTTTACTTTGCCCATCTGTAAAATGATGACATCGAATTGAATGTTTTACACGTTAACTTTTAGCTTTCAAATCCTCTGTTGAAATAGGTCATGCGCCTTTGGCCATGGGGTTCTTTTTAGACCAATATCCTTTGTTGCTTTATGTGTAGGGCACCCGTTTTTTGATACCCAAACAATACTTCAAACATTTCCTGGTACAGAGGATTTTATTTTTTTTCTTGTTGACCACCCATTTATCTTCCTTCTAGGGAGAGTCCAGTCCATCATTTTCTTTTCAGACATGCCCCTCCTCCAGGTTTCAATACTTAAGGTTTGAGGAGGAAAAAAACCTTCTGGCTACAGTGTTCAAGGAAGGGAATAGAGGCTAACAAGAGTTATGCAGGGCTAATCCCTGGACTTCTGCTGGAGTAACGAGGTTGATGACATAGGGTTACCACTGTCCAATAGACAATCCGTGCCGGAGTTAAAAGAAAAAGGAGCCTCCTTCCTCGAAATGCTTTATGTATATCTTTTGGACAATGTTACACTATTTGATTTTGTAAAAACATACCATTTTACTGCCATCTTCAAGAAAAGTGATGTAAAAACTATGAGAAGCTACCCCTGTGTACAATGTGATCATCCGTCACTCATAGATGTGATGCCCTGCTATATAAGTGCACACCTTGTGCAACCTTATGCTGTGATGCGCCCGCCCCTTCCAGCCAGCCCTGGAGCTGCGAGCGTATAAGCCCGCAGCTGTGCCAGAAGCTCCCACATAAACAGGGAAATATTTGGATCCCATAATGAGAAATACCAGAGAGGAGAAAAGGCAGAGAGAAGAAGGGGTGGGGAAGAGAGAAAGGGACCTGGTTAGAACATGTGAACTCCTGGATCCACATGTGCCTGAAAGATTGCCTCTTTTTTTTCAATTATATAGTATTTTATTTCTGTTGTTTGAAGTCAAAATAATCCTCTTGTAACTCACCTATTCTGCTATTCAATACATTGGATCAAAAAGGCTGGAACAATCGAAATAGATATCCTGGTAAGGCAGCATTAGCTAATTTGGAAAGGGGGAAAGAAGCAAAGCAATAGAAAGGCATCCTTGGGAACACAAATACTGTGATCCTAGTATTTAGGCATCAGTACCTCAGGCTATATTTGATAGAGACTGTATCCTTATTTAGTTTTTAATTTAAGGCTATTTAGTAGGCACTTGGTGCCAAAAAATATATTTGAAGAGCTGTGTTACAAGTAATAACACTTGATTTTTCACCTGCCCATGTGAAGATCTATGTTCTCCTCTTCCATTTCCAGGTCACAGCTTGCAATTGCTCAACAAATAGTTCTTGGCTGACTGTTGAATGTTGCCTTATTCTGTGTTCTCTCTTTGCTCTCCTCATTCTCCCCAAACATCTGGCAGCAATCATTATCTTCTTTTTGTTGCAGTCATCTGTGTGCATGTTTTATTTCCCTTGCTAAGCTGGAAGATCCTTGAGGGTAAGGGGCTAGGTATTATAAGGGGCTAGGTATTATTTATCTTTTTACCTCGGACAATGTTCAGAATGGTGTTTTGTACCTAAGAAGCACTCATGTGTTGAATGAATCAGAATTGGTTTGCCATTCCCCACTGCCTTTATCTCACAATAACAGAAACATAAAGTGGGCAGAGCAGAAACGACGGCAAATAAATTGTCCTCTTAGTCGCAGAATGCAGTTTCTAGAACTTAAAGAATAATTAGTAGATTTTGAAATAATTTTGTTTTACAAAAATTTCATAAGATTGAAATACTCTAACCTTAAAGCTCTCGATCAACTCTAAGGGAGGGCTTTAATTGGCTCTTCCTGAGTCTAGTGTTTATTCCTGGGCCGATAACTGGGGCCATTGTCATAATAGAAAGTGTGATTTGTTACCAGAGAAAGAGGAGAGTGACGCTGGGCTTGCAAGATATTTATATCTTCAGCCAGAGTGCATAGGATCTGGAACTTAATTGGTGACGCAGTATTTGTTTGAGATTATATGAATGAAAAATCTTTGTGTAAGAGTGATTAATCTAAAACTTGGCCAGTCATTGTCCTAGTGTCATATTAAATTGCAGGAGAATCTAGTTTTAGGCACAAAGATCATAAATATAAAATGTGTTTCCAGGCTTGGTTCTGTGTAGTCAGTAATCTATACTCACCCACTCATTAATAAAAATGAAAGTTAAGGACTCAGTCCTAACTTATATGTTTAGCATTGTATTTTGCTAACAATCTCAGTTTTATTTTCTTTGTTCTCCCCTGTCCATCATCTTCTGCAGAAAATAATGTCTCCACTTTCAATTCCCTGTCTATTTAAATCCAATTTGTAATTTATAAAGTTGTCCTCCTTAAGGGCTGCTGCTTCTGCCACAGTAATGTACTCTGGCCATTATTATACTCTTCCATCTTTCATGGAGGTCTCCATCCATAGGTTTTGTTTTCATAGCTTTTTTTGTTTTGGCGGTACGCGGGCCTCTCACTGTTGTGGCCTCGCCCAATGCGGAACACAGGCTCCGTATACGCAGGCTCAGCGGCCATGGCTCACGGGCCCAGCCGCTCCGCGGCATGTGGCATCTTCCCGGACTGGGGCACGAACCCGTGTCCCCTGCATCGGCAGGGGGACTTTCAACCACTGCGCCACCAGGGGAGCCCTATACTTATGATTTTATATTTACTTATTTACTTTTGTCTCCCCCCTCAGCTCAAGAGAGACTATATTCATCTGTGTTAATCACTGCTGTGTCTCCTGAACATGCCTATAAATCATACTGAACAATGGTGCCTGAAATTTGGTAAGGGATCAATCAATTTTCTTGGCTGGATGAAGAAATGTGTTCATAAATTAATGAACAGATCTTCGGGGCTTCTGACTTGAGGACTAATGGGAAGAGGATGGCAAATGGTTGGGACAGGGTACTGCAAGAAGTAGTATTTGGAGTACTCTGATAGCTATCCTAACAGATAAGATTGTGTTCATTTAAGTAGTTCTAATGAGAGAGCTGGGAACTAGGGACACACAGCATTAAGGTTTTTATAATGCATTCTGTAGAGTTCTTTTTAAGTCTGTACAAATATCATTGAAGATATATGCATACATATACACCTCTGTTACTTTACTTAGCGCTTTACGAGAGCCCCTCAAGGAAGGGGTAGTAGCAACTCTCAGTATCCTTCCTTTATGATGAGCTTAATTTATTCAAAGTTACATCATAATTTATTTGTAACTGTGAAACTAGACTTAGTTATTGAATAGACCCTCCCTAGAAACGTATGACATTAATAAAACCAAGAAAACTTTGTTCAGTTTCCAATGATAGACGCACTACAGACTCAAGTATGGGCCATCCAGTTTAATGAAGGGAAGAAGTGATTGAACAAATATAGAGCAAACAGAATATGAAGTTTTATCCTCCATTAACATTAGTAACAGATAGTGTGGGCTCCAATGCCTTCAAGATAGCTTGAGACCATCATCTCTGTGTCATGGGCAGGGGGATGTTCAGCCAGGATGTCTTTCACTGTCACTGAGAAAAATTTCCATAACATATAATGATACCTACTGAAACTGATATGGGGCATTCGGGTAATAAGGAATGCATTAGCATATTTTTCCGGAAGCCTTGACTACAAAATGAAGACAGTAGATTTGGACACTTTCAGCCATGAAGAAGTTGTTTGGATATTCATCTTTATGCCTAATGAAATAAGCTTATTTCATCTCTGCAGCTTCCCATATACCATTTTCCCACCTCTGTTTTATGTTTGGAAAGACTTTTAGAAATTGAAAGTCAAGTTAAAAAGTGAGTGACAACTTAAATGATATATGGAATATTTTGCTGACTTACAAGAGCATGCAGAATTAAATATGACCCAGTTCAAATGTTTATTTTAACGTGTATGTTGAGGTGGCGTTTTCAAGGTGCCAGAAAATGAGAATTCACCTTCCAGTGTGTGTTACCAGTTCTGTTCATTGCACAGAATCATCTTCATAAAACATACTGTTTTCTATGTACCTGGTATATATCTCAATTAGTCTGAAGAATTTCTCAGATACCTCTTAATATGTAGTGCTCCAATTCCAATCTTGCCGTGTCCTGTACCAGTGACACAGCACACAGGAGTTTTATTTCTCTTTATTTCTCTGGGTTGTTCAGAACCCAATGAAAGAACAATGGAATGGGATCCAAGAGATCAGGGTTCTTGTCCCAGATTTACCATAAAATAATTGTGTCCTCTTGGGAAAATTATAGTCATTCTAGGTCCCTTTTCTTTACTTTGACAGAGCTGCACTAGATGACCCCAAATAATATAGCACTCTTTCAGTAGTCGCTTAGATGTTATTGGTATTCTGAAACAAATGAAGACAATGACACATGGAGCTGTGCAACATCTCTGTAACTCTGTTGTCTTAGAGTTGCCTCCATTTTACAGATGATAAGATGACTGTGCATAGAAGTAGATGTTTGGAACCAGCGGTTCCAAAGTAAGTGGAGGTAAACCGCAAATTTCCTTCCTTCCTGAAGCTCACTTAGCCAAAACATAGGCTTCTGAATATTAAGCTGTAAAGCATATTATCAGTACATTTTAAAAGAAGCTATTCTTCTAGGATTTCCAATTAATAGCAGGAGGTTTTGAAATTCTTAAAAGATCATCTAATTTTGTGAGATTTACAGTTCTATTTTCCTGTCAAGCAAGTTGTATTAGTGCCAGACAGTCATCTGAGCTTCTGGATGCTTCTCTGAACCTCTTGAAGTTTTCTTCTTGCTATCTGAAATTCATGCCAGATAAGCCTTTTTCTAGAGCGTATGTACAGACTTGTGTATTTTTATATAGGAAAGCGAGGCAGTGAGTCAAGTCGGGGGTTAAGCCCTCATTCTCAGAGTGGTATTGAGCTCCTGGTGAAATATAATCATCATTTCCTCAGAATCGAAAAGCAGTTATCTCAGGTGTATAATCCCATTAACTATTTATACATTTACGTATGATACATGGATTTATTGTACCTACGAGGTGTGTTCTCTTTGGGAAGTACAAAGCTCTTAGAGACATAGGTTGTTCATTGTTTGCTTTCCCACAAATACTGTGACCCTTTGAGCAGGAAGGTCTATATTTTACTAACGTCTAGAACCAGCAGTTAACACAGTGTCTAAGATGTAGTCAATAAATATGAAATAGATAAATGAACACATTTTTATGTAAGGGCCAGGACATGGACAAATAGAAATTTTTCATTTTCAGTCACAAAGCAACAACAGACATAAAAATGATACAGACAACAAGTGCTACGGTCATTCAAAGAAGGCATAGAATAGATAGAAGGATCTCCTCTATGGCACAGGGAACTATACTCAATATTTTGTAATAACATCTGTATGGGGCACCTGCTCCACACCAGGCCCTATGACAGGTGCTTACATACTTTCCCTCTCCCCCATCCTATGGGGAAAGTACCTCTGCTATAGATTGAACATTTGCCTCCCCCAAAATTCATATGTTGAAATCCTAACCCCCAAAGTGATGGTATCAGGAGGTGTGGCATTTGGGAGGTGATAAGGTCATGAGGGTAGAGCCCTCATGAACAAAATTAGTGCCCTCATAAAAGAGACCCCGCAGAGGTCCCTCGACCTTTCTGCCATGGGAGGTTACAGAGAAAACACGCCAACTGTGACCCAGGAAGAGGATACTCACCGGACTGTGAATCTGCTCGCACCCTGATCTTAGACTTCCAACCTCCAGAACTATGAGAAATAAATTTCTGTTGTTCATAAGTTACCCAGGCTCTGGTATTTTCTTATAGCAGCCCAAATGGATTACGATCACCTCTGTCCTTAGGTTTCAGACCCAGAAACTCAACTTCGTAGAGGTTACGAGAACCCTAAAGCCACTCAACCAGGCAGAGGCAGATTTGAAATTGAAGTCTCCAATTCCACATGTAAGTCTATCAGACCCTGTCTCCAGACATGATGTCATGAACAAGAGCTAATGCAACAAAGAGTTTACATGCAGCAAAACAATTAGCAAACAAAGTAAGAATATAGTAGACCGACTGTTTTTGTCACCCAATAGTCATTCACCACTCTTCCAGTTGAACAGAAGCCATGCCCCGTGGGCACATTCAGCCCTGCTGTTTTCACTTCCCAGATTTGAGGGGTAGGAAATTATTATCCCTCCTGGCCATCAACACCCTGACCTCTACCACCCACCGGGCCAGCTTCAAGAACAGCTGGATCCACCTGTTCAAATGAAACAGGTCTGCTCTCTGTGGTGTTGGCTTCTAGTTCAAGCAGCTCTCCCCACATGATAGCAAAGCTGGCTCCCAGCAGTTGCAAGCATGAATCCTACCAGCCTAGCAGTCCCAACAGATACCTTTTAAGTATTTGTTCCCCAAAGCTCCAGTTAAAAGTCCTAGGCTGATTCCAATTTGACCTGCTCTGGACAAACATTTTCTTTACAACCAAGAAGGCTGCCAGACACAATACAGGATGCCCGCCTCGTTAAAGCTGAACTTCAGATAAACAGTAATTTTTTTAGTAGAAGTATGTTGCATGCAATGTTAAAGACACCGTAAAAAGTCGTGGTTTTCATCTGCGGTTCAGCTTTAACTGGGCGCCCCGTGTGGGCTTTGCCGGCTGTGGTGGGCGCCGCGCTGGGTCGGCGGGGACGGTGGGGGACTGTGGCCCGAGCCGGGTTGCACACCCAGCCCACAGCGTGCAGGGAGAGAGGGGCAGCCTCGTCTCCGCTGCAGGAGCTGAGACGGGGAGAAGGGGAGCGCCCCAAAAGGAAACCAGCTGCCCCTCCCAGGAGAGAGGAGATGGCTGTTCAGCAGCCAGAAACAGCAGGGGAGCCAGAGCACAGAAGCGGCGGCCTCTGAGGACGCGGCGCACATATTTCTGGTGGGGAGGGGCACGCGGGCCGGTCCGTCGGAAAGAGGGGAGCTCGCGCCAGCCCCTCCGCCTCCCGAGCCTGTGCGTTTCCCTAAAAGAGCAGCAGCTGTGCAGACTGACTGTTCACAGTTGTGATAAATCGCCTTAGGAAAGCACTTCGATTAAAGTCACATCTAACTAGAACGCAAGAAGTCATCCCTGAACAAATCAATTGCGAGAGGGGCAGCTCTGGGCGCGCACCCACCTCGCTGCTGTTTTGCTTTCCCCGCAGGACGAGGGCCGCTCACTGGGTCGCGGGGACAGCGCGCTGTCTCAGCTGGGGAAGAGGCGCTTGCTCAGGACACATGCAAAACCCAAGGTGTGAAAGGAGGCCTTTATTCCATTCCTTTGGGGGATTTCTTAATGACGTAAAGCCCAACTTGGTTTCAGATCTGCCTGTCGTTTCCGTGACAGAACCTTCCGGGGGGGGGGTGTCCACCAGCAGCGGGGTGGCCAGGCGCCACAGGGCTGTGCTCTCCTTCCCAAGCCAGTTCATCTCCATCTGTAGCATTTTCAGAGAAACTCTCGGATAGGTTTTCTCCAACAGGTTCTTTTTCCTTCACTTTATAAAGTCATTCTCCTGCACAAAATGAACGGCCTGAAGACATCACTGAGCCTCTTTTTCTCCCAGGGTCAGGGCCAGCACGGCCCCCAGACCACAGGGGCGCAGGACCTCACAATGGGCTTCAGGCCTTCCCCTCCCCTCCCGCCCCTCCCACCCCGCCCTACCCCTCCCCTCCTCCCCTGCAGAAATCACATCCCTTTCTCCAGACTCCCCACTTCAGCTTGAGTTCCAGCAGATCTTTACCCTGCCAGTTAGTAATTCAGGACTAATTAGGTGATTGCTTTCATTTATGGTAGCAGTTGTGGGGGGGTGGATGAAATGGCTTTGCCCCTATTCTTGTTGGAAAAATAAATTACACCCACTGTCACTTGAGATCTTATTTTCCCCCCAATCAAGCAAATTAGCAGCGTGGTTCATTTTCCCAGCATTCACTCCTGAACAGATGGCAGTGCCCTGGAACGTGGCTTAGAGCTGTGTGGTCAGTGCAATTGTTTGGGGCTGTTTGTGCCGACAATGAGAGGAGACGCCTGTCTCCGGAAAGAAAAGTGGCCCTTGTCTTGCTTAGGCCAACGAGCTGCCCAGAGCGCTGCCCGCCTGGCTTCTGAGGAAGATGTACACCGCCATCTAGTGGATATGGGGGCTCACTGCAGTGTGCTCGTTCTCCCGCCTTTCCTTCTGGCCGGTAAGAACAAGCAATAACGCTTCTTGTAAGTTCCTAAAAATAGGGGAGGCCTTATATCACCAGGAGTGAAATGTTTGCCTCAATGTCTGTAATGAAAGTGCAACCCCATGCTTGCACAACGTCTGTCTTGTCAGTAGCCCTCTTTCATCCCGATGTTTAGGTCCAAGACAGGATCCTCATTGTCTGAGCAATGGGTATCTCTCCGAAGCTGGGTCGTTCTCCCCTGTCCCAAGTAGTGTGGGAGGAGACAGTCAGCACCTTCACAGACGCCTTCATCTCTGCAGCCTCGCCATCACTCCTCATCTCGCCCACAGCAAGCCCGATTCCAAAGTGCACAGGGTAGAGGCGTTCGAAAGTTGGCTTGTTCAACCAGGGGCATTGCCACTTCCCAGAGGGAGCCAGAAACACACCCATATCCTAAGACTCTTTTCAGTCTTGGCGTTGAGCGGGTTCCCACTCTGTCCCCTGACTACACACAAGTCAGTGTCTTTTTCCTTTCCGCTCATTCTACCTACATGAAGAGCACGTTGATCTCCCCAGTTTTAACACAGGAACCATGATTTTCTTGGGTTTTGTGTATGGTGGGGGGAGAGAATGGGAGAGAGAGCAAGTCCATCCCAATATGGAAGGGCTTGGCGCCGTGGTTCTCCACCAGGGGCAATTTTGCACCCAGGAGACATTTGAAAGTGTCTTGGGACACTTTGGATGGTCACAGCTTACGCGAGGCTAAAAGTCCTTCCATCACAGGACAGGCCCACAGCAAAGAAGCAACCAACCCCACCCAGCAGTCGTGCTGAGGCTGAGAAAGCCTGGTTTAGGCTCGCAGATATCGCCCTCCAGCAAGCCGGTTGGAACACTGATTGTCCTCAAATGGCCCACACTGCAGAGGCTGTGGATAGATAATGCATCCTCTCCCAAGTCAGTACTGACCGCCGTTTTTCTTCTTTTAGACCCTTCCATTTTAAACATAATTTAGCTGTCTCTTTTTTTCCCCTCTGCTCTGCTGAGAAGAGAAAGGATTGGAAAGGGGGAGGGGAAGGTGACAGAAAAGGAGGATTAGAGGCCTGACCTGTTTCTCCTGGAGAAGCTGGGCACATTCCTCTCTCACACGTGCTTTGTGACCCAGCAGGGTACAACTAAAAGCACAATAATTTGCTTGTTATTCAAGTCAGGCATTAGTCCGGGTAATGGCGTGCTCGGTGTAGACATGGATTTCCTTGTTCGGAGCTAAGCACAGGACTAGCTGAATTCTCCATGGAGAAATCTTGATTTGTTCAGGTCTTTCATGTTTTCTACAGAGAAGGGATTATGTCTTCCTAAAGAGGAGCGTTGCTTAAAAAGCTACAAAGTGTAAGAAAAGGATTTAGGGCAGAGGGGCCTGTGGTTACGTAGCGGAGGGGTACAGGGAATTTCAGAGCCAAGGATTATTTAAAGCCATAGAGTTAAAAAAATAATTGTTTTAGGGACTTCCCTGGTGGTGCAGTGGTTAAGAATCTTCCTATCAGTGCAGGAAACACGGGTTCGAGCCCTGGTCCGGGAAGATCCCACATGCCGTGGAGCAACTAAGCCCCTGAGGATAGGTGCCAACTGGCACTCACCAGCCCGAGAGGTTTGTCTGCTCAGCCGCGGGGGCAGGCGGGGCTGCAAGCTGAGGATCGGGCTTTAGTCGGAGCGCAGGGAGAGGACTAGGGTTGGTGGCGTGAACATAGCCTGAAGGGGTTAGTGCACCACGGCCAGCCGGGGGGTGGGGGGTGGGGGGTGGGGGGGTGGGGGGGTGGGGGGGGTGTCGTCCGGGAAAAGATCTGGAGCTGCCGAAGAGGCAAGAGACTTTTACTTCCCTCTTTGTTTCCTGCTGCGCGAGGAGAGGGGATTAAGAGCGCTGCTTAAAGGAGCTCCAGAGACGGGCGCGAGTCGTGGCTAAAAGCGGGGACCCCAGAGACGGGCATGAGACGCTAAGGCTGCTGCTGCCGCCACCAAGAAGCCTGTGTGCGAGCACAGGTCACTATCCACACCCCGCCTCCGGGGAGCCTGTGCAGCCCGCCAGTGCCAGGTTCCCGGGATCCAGGGACAACTTCCCCGGGAGAACGCATGGTGAGCCTCAGGCTGGTGCAAAGTCACGCCAGCCTCTGGCGCCACAGGCTCGCCCCGCACTCTGTGCCCCTCCCTCCCCCCGGCCTGAGTGAGCCAGAGCCCCCGAATCAGCGGCTCCTTTAACCCCGTCTTGTCTGAGTGAAAAACAGACGCCCTCCAGCGACCTACACGCAGAGGCGGGGCCAAATCCAAAGCTGAGCCCCTGGGAGCTGTGAGAACAAAGAAGAGAAAGGGAAATCTCTCCCAGCAGCCTCAGAAGCAGCGGATTAAAGCTCCACAATCAACTTGATGTACCCTGCATCTGTGGAATACATGAATAGACAACGAATCATCCCAAATTGAGGAGGTGGACTTTGAGAGCAAGATTTATCATTTTTTCCCCTATTCCTCTTTTTGTGAGTTTGTAGGTGTATGCTTCTGTATGAGATTTTGTCTGTATAGCTTTGCTTCCACGATTTATCCAAAGGTTCTATCCTTTGTCAGTTGCTTCATTTGCAAGTATTTTCTCCCATTCTGAGGGTTGTCTTTTGGTCTTGTTTATGGTTTCCTTTGCTGTGCAAAAGCTTTGAAGTTTCATTAGGTCCCATTTGTTTATTTTTGTTTTTATTTCCATTTCTCTAGGAGGTGGATCAAAAAGGATCTTGCTGTGATTTATGTCATAGAGTGTTCTGCCTATGTTTTCCTCTAAGAGTTTCATAGTTTCTGGGCTTACACATAGGTCTTTAATCCATTTTGAGCTTATTTTTGTGTATGGTGTTAGGGAGTGATCTAATCTCATACTTCTACATGCACCTGTCCAGTTTTCCCAGCACCACTTACTGAAAAGGCTGTCCTTTCTCCACTGTACATTCCTGCCTCCTTTATCAAAGATAAGGTGACCATATGTGCGTGTGTTTATCTCTGGGCTTTCTATCCTGTTCCATTCATCTATCTTTCTGTTTTTGTGCCAGTACCATACTGTCTTGATTACTGTAGCTGTGTTGTATAGTCTGAAGTCAGGGAGCCTGATTCCTCCAGCTCCGTGTTTCGTTCTCAAGATTGCTTTGGGTATTCGGGGTCTTTTGTGTTTCCATACAAATTGTGAAATTTTTTGTTCTAGTTCTGTGAAAAATGCCAGTGGTAGTTTGATAGGGATTGCAGTGAATCAGTAGATTGCTTTGGGTAGTAGAATCATTTTCACAATGTTGATTCTTCCAATCCGAGAACATGGTCTATCTCTCCATCTATTTGTATCATCTCTAATTTCTTTCATCAGTGTCTTATAATTTTCTGCATACAGGTCTTTTGTCTCCTTAGGTAGGTTTATTCCTAGATATTTTTTCTTTTTGTTGCAATGGTAAATGGGAGTGTTTTCTTGATTTCACTTTCAGATTTTTCATCATTAGTATATAGGAATGCCAGAGATTTCTGTGCATTAATTTTGTATCCTGCCACTTTACCAGATTCATTGATTAGCTCTAGTAGTTTTCTGGTAGCATCTTTAGGATTCTCTATGTATAGGATCATGTCCTCTGCAAACAGTGACAGCTTTACTTCTTCTTTTCCGATTTGGATTCCTTTTATTTCCTTTTCTTCTCTGATTGCTGTGGTTAAAACTTCCAAAAGTATATCGAGGAAGAGTGGTGACAGTGCGCAACCTTGTCTTGTTCCTGATCTTAGTGGAAACGGTTTCAATTTTTCACCATTGAGGATGATGTTTGCTGTGGGTTTGTCATATATGGCCTTTATTATGTTGAGGAAAGTTCCCTGTATGCCTACTTTCTGCAGGGTTTTTATCATAAATGGGTGTTGAATTTTGTCAAAAGCTTTCTCTGCATGTATTGAAATGATCATATGGTTTTTCTCCTTCAATTTGTTATTATGGTTTATCACATTGATAGATTTGTGTATATTGAAGAATCCTTGCATTCCTGGAATAAACCCCTCTTGATCATGGTGTATGATCCTTTGAATGTGTTGTCGGATTGTGTTTGCTAGTATTTTGTTGAGGATTTTTGCATCTATGATCATCAGTGATATTGGCCTGTAGTTTTCTTTCTTTGTGACATCATTGTCTGGTATTGGAATCAAGGTGATGGTGGCCTCGTAGAATGAATTTGGGAGTGTTCCTCCCTCTGCTATATTTTGGAAGAGTTTGAGAAGGATAGGTGTTAGCTCTTCTCTAAATGTTTGATAGAATTCGCCTGTGAAGCCATCTGGTCCTGGGCTTTGGTTTGTTGGAAGACTGTTAATCACAGTTTCAATTTCAGTGCTTGTGATTGGTCTGTTCATATTTTCTATTTCTTCCTGATTCACTCTTGGCAGGTTGTGCATTTCTAAGAATTTGTCCATGTCTTCCGGGTTGTCCATTTTATTGGCATAGAGTTGCTTGTAGTAATCTCTCATGATCTTTTGTACTGCTGCAGTGTCAGTTGTTACTTCTCCTTTTTCATTTCTAATTCTATTGATTTGAGTCTTCTCCCTTTTTTTCTTGATGAGTCTGGCTAATGGTTTATCAATTTTGTTTATCGTCTCAAAGGACCAGCTTTTAGTTTTATTGATCTTTGCTATCATTTCCTTCATTTCTTTATCATTTATTTCTGATCTGATTTTTATGATTTCTTTCCTTCTGCTAACTTTGGGGTGTTTTTTGTCCTTCTTTCTCTAATTGCATTAGGTGCAAGGTTAGGTTGTTTATTCGAGATGTTTCCTGTTTCTTAAGGTAGGATTCTATTGCTATAAACTTCCCTCTCCCTCTTAAAACTGCTTTTGCTGCATCCCATAGGTTTTAGATCACAGTGTCTCCATTGTCATTTGTTTCCGGTATTTTTTGATTTCCTCTTTGATTTCTTCAGTGATCACTTCGTTATTAATTAGTGTATTGTTTAGCCTCCATGTGCTTGTATTTTTTACAGATCTTTTCCTGTAATTGATATCTATTCTCGTAGCGTTGTGGTCAGAAAAGATACTTGATACAATTTCAATTTCCTTAAATTTACCTAGGCTTGATTTGTGACCCAAGATATGATCTATCCTGGAGAATGTTCCATGAGCACTTGAGAAAAATGTGTATTCTGTTGTTTTGGATGGAATGTCCTATAAATATCAATTCAGTCCATCTCGTTTAATGTATCATTTAAAGCTTGTGTTTCCTTATTTATTTTCATTTTGGATGATCTGTCCATTAGTGAAACTGGGGTGTTGAAGTCCCCTACTATCAATGTGTTACTGTCGATTTCCCCTTTTATGGCTGTTAGTATTTGCCTTATGTATTGAGGTGCTCCTATGTTGGGTGCATAAATATTTACAATTGTTATATCTTCTTCTTGGATCGATCCCTTGATCATTATGTAGTGTCCTTCTTTGTCTCTTCTAATAGTCTTTATTTTAAAGTCTATTTTGTCTGATATGACAATTGCTACTCCAGCTTTTTTTGGATTTCCATTTGCATGGAATATCTTTTTTCATCCGTTCACTTTCAGTCTGTGTGAGTCTCTAGGTCTGAAGCGGGTCTCTTTTAGACAGCGTATATATGGGTCTTATTTTTGTATCCATTCATCCAGTCTGTGTCTTTTGGTTGGAGGATTTAATCCATTTACATTTAAGGTAGTTATCGATATGTATGTTCCTATTCCCATTTACTTAATTGTTTTGCGTTGGGTATTATAGGTCTTTTCCTTCTCTTGTGTTTCTTGCCTAGAGAAGTTCCTTTAGCATTTGTTGTAAAGCTGGTTTGGTAGTGCTGAACTCTCTCAGCTTTTGCTTGTCTGTAAATGTTTTCATTTCTCCATCAAACCTGAATGAGATCCTTGCAGGGTAGAGTAATCTTGGTTGCAGGTTTTTCTCCTTCATCACTTTAAATATGTCCTGCCAGTCCCTTCTGGCTTGCAGAGTTTCTGCTGAAAGATCAGCTGTTAACCTTATTGGGATTCCCTTGTATGTTATTTTTGCTTTTCCCTTGCTGCTTTCAATAATTTTTCTTTATATTTAATTTTTGGCAGTTTGATTAATACGTGTCTTGGCGTATTTCTCCTTGGATTTATCCTGTATGAGACTCTCTGTGCTTCCTAGAGTTGATTAACTATTTCCTTTCCCACATTAGGGAAGTTTTCAACTATAATCTCTTCAAATACTTTCTCAGTCCCTTTCTTTTTCTCTTCTACTTCTGGAACCCCTATAATTCGAATGTTAGTGAATTTAATGTTGTCCCAGAGGTCTCTGAGACTGTCCTAAGTTATTTTCATTGTTTTTTCTTTATTCTGCTCTGTAGTAGTTATTTCCACTACTTTATCTTCCAGGTCACTTATGCATTCTTTTGCCTCAGTTATTCTGCTATTCATCCATTCTAGAGTTTTTTTTTTTTTTTTTTTTTTTTTTGCAGTACGTGGGCCTCTCACTGTTGTGACCTCTCCCATTGTGGAGCACAGGCACCGAATGCGCAGGCTCAGTGGCCATGCCTCACAGGACCAGCCACTCCACGGCATGTGGGATCTACCCAGACCGGGGCACCAACCCGTGTCCCCTGCATCGGCAGGTGGACTCTCAACCACTGCGCCAACAGGGAAGTCCCATTTTTTCCTTTTGTGTTCAACCGCAGTTGTCTTTTTCACTTTTAAAAGTTGCCAAAGGGCTTCCGGGAATATGGTGGAATGGGAAGATGGGGAGATCACCTTCCTCCCCACAGATACACCAGAAATACATCTACACGTGGAACAACTCCTACAGAACACCTACTGAACGCTGGCAGAAGACCTCAGACCTCCCAAAAGGCAAGAAACCCCCCACGTACCTGGGTATGGCACAAGAAAAAAGAATAAACAGAGACAAAAGGATAGGAACGGGACCTGCACCAGTGGGAGGGAGCTGTGAAGGAGGAAAGGTTTCCACACACTAGGAAGCCCCTTCGAGGGCAGAGACTGTGGGTGGCGGAGGGGGAAACCTTCGGAGCCACGGAGGAGAGCACAGCAACAGGGGTGCGGGGGGCAAAGTGGAGAGATTCCTGCACAGAAGATAGGTGCCGCCTGGCACTAACCAGCCCGAGAGGTTTGTCTTCTCCTCCGCCGGGGTGGGTGGGGCTGGGAGCTGAGGCTCGGGCTTTGGTCGGAGCGCAGGGAGAGGACTGGGTTTGGCTGCGTGAACACAGCCTGCAGGGATTTAGTGTGCCACGGCTGGCCTGAGGGAGTCTGGGGAAAAGTCTGGAGCTGCCGAAGAGGCAAGAGACTTTTACTTCCCTCTTTGTTTCCTGGTGCGGGGATTAAGAGCACTGCTTAAAGGAGCTCCAGAGACGGGCGCGAGCCGCGGATGAAAGCGCGGAACCCAGAGACGGGCATGAGACGCTAAGGCTGTTGCTGCCGCCACCAAGAAGCCTGTGTGTGAGCACAGGTCACTATCCACACCCCTCTTCCGGGGAGCCTGTGCAGCCCACCACTGCCAGGTTCCCGGGATCCAGGGACAACTTCCCGGGAGAACGCACGGCGCGCCTCAGGCTAGTGCAACGTCATGTCGGCCTGTGGCATCACAGGCTCGCCCTGCCCTCGGTGCCCCTCCCTCCCCCCAGCCTGAGAGAGCCAGAGCCCCCGAATCAGTTCCTCCTTTAACCCCGTCCTGTCTGAGCGAAGAACAGATGCCCTCCGGCGACCTACATGTAGAGGCGGGGCCAAATCCAAACCTGAGCCCCTGGGAGCTGTGAGAACAAAGAAGAGAAAGGGAAATCTCTCCCAGCAGCCTCAGAAGCAGCGGATTAAAGCTCCACAATCAACTTGATGTACCCTGCATCTGTGGAATACATGAATAGAAAACGAATCATTCCAAATTGAGGAGGTGGACTTTGAGAGCATGATTTATGATTTTTTCCACTTTTCCTCTTTTTGTGAGTGTGTATGTGTATGCTTCTGTGTGAGATTTTGTCTGTATAGCTTTGCTTCCACCATTTGTCCTAGGGTTCTATCCGTCCGTTTTTTTTTCTCTTAATAATTTTTTTTATTTTAATAACTTTATTATATTTTATCTTATTTTATTTCATTTTACCTTATCTTCTTCCTTTCTTTTTTCTTCCTTTCTTCCTTCCTTCCTCCCTCCCTCCCTCCCTCCTTTCTTTGTACTGCTACTAATTCTTTCTTTCTAATTTTTCTCCCTTTTCTTGTGAGCCGTGTGGATGAAAGGCTCTTGGTGCTGCAGCCAGGAGTCAGTGCTGTGCCTCTGAGGTGGGAGAGCCAACTTCAGGACACTGGCCCACAAGAGACCTCCCAGCTCCACATAATATCAAATGGCAAAAATCTCCCAGAGATCTCCATCTGAACATCAGCACCCAGCTTCACTCAATGACTACCAGGCTACAGTGCTGGACATTCTATGCCAAACAACTAGCAAGACAGGAACACAACCCCAACCATTAGCACAGAGGCTGCCTCAAATAATAACGAGTCCACAGACACCCCAAAACATACCACCAGACGTGGACCTGCCCACCAGAAAGACAAGATCCAGCCTCATCCACCAGAACACAGGCACTAGTCCCCATACAACCATACAACCAAGCAATTCCACTCAGGTAGTTACCTGAGAGAAATGAAAACATATATGTTCACACACAGACTTGCACATGAACAGTCATAGCAGCATGATTCATAATAGCCAATGAGTAGAAACAATCATAATTACCACTATCACTACAATAATATATGGACCTGTTGCTTAAGGGAGAGGCCAGGGCTCTAGATATAAAACTGAGCATCACTAACATATAGATGGTATAAAAGCCATGATCTGGTCTGGATCATCTAGGGGGAAAGTACAGATGGCAAACAGTAAAGGACCCATATTAGAGCTCTGAGGCATTCCAACAGTTAGAAATTGAGCAAAGGAAGAAAAAAAGAGGTAGAGGAAGAGAGGATAATAGGGAGTATGGTCTCTTGTGTCTTGGAAGGTATCAGAGGGAACGTTTCAAGGAGGGAAGAGTCAGCCATATCTAATCTGCTGAGAGGCCAAGTAAGATAAGCAGTATTTTCCAAAATTGCCATCCTTGGTAACTTGAACAAATGCAGCTTTAGTGGAGATATGAAAACAGAAGACTGATGGAAGTTTGTTAAAAATTGAATTAGAGGTGAAGAAGTAGAGACAATAAGTATGGACAATTCCTACAAGGTGTTTAGATCTAAATGGGAGTAGAAAAATGAGGTGGTAGCTGAAGGATGATATGGGGTCAAGAATTTTTTTCCTATATAAAGACAGGATATAATAATAGCATAGATCTGTATGACAGATGAACGATCCAGTAGACAGGCAGAGATTGGCAATGCAAGAGCAGAGAGAGAATATAAAGAACAGAATGCTGGAGAGAGTAAGGGAATGGCATCCAGAGCACAAGTAATACTGTTTACAATTGTGTAAGAACACTTTTTTCCCACTGTAAAAGAGATAAAGCAGGAAAGACAGGTCAAGTACAACTAAGTTTATAGATCTGGTAGTGGAACTACGAGGGAGTTCTCTCTCATGGTTTCTACTTTCTCAATGCTCAAAAGAAATACAGAACATAGGGTGTAGGAGGTTTAAGAAGGGAAGATAAGGTACAATATGCATTACCCCTGTCTTGTCTTCCTAAGTTCAGAATCTATTAAGAAAAGCCACACAATAATGAGAGATGATGATCAAAACATCACCTTTATTACTGATAAAGCTAATTGGAATCTGTCCCTTTTTAGATCTGTAGCATATGGGCTTAGTAACACTTTGTCCCTTCAGTTGACAGTTTTACTCACTCAGCTACAGGCCTCACCTGCTTCCATATGGGGAAGCACAAAATGTGTGCATCCTTTAGACAAGCTTACTTCTAAAAGGAGGAGAAAACTGAGAAGGGACTAGATAAGTACGCTTGCTTTTTCTCTAAAACTAACAAATGAGGAGGAGGAGTGCTGAGGGGCAGATAGGACTAGAAATGTTCCTCCCATGCTTTCCTTCTTAGGGATTGAAATGGAATTTCATCTTCACTTTGGAAACATGAAGTATGGGACTTACGCATCTCCTACAGTAGTACAAGATGATCATCTAGTCTGTAATTTGCAAACTTTTGGGTCTCAGAACTCTTCAAAATTATTAAGAGCTTTTGTATATGTTGGTCTTATCTATTGATATTTACTACATTAGATTAAAACAGAAAATTTTAACACATCAGAGTATATGAAAACACATTCCATTATCCGTTGGAGCAATGATATCATCATACTTAATTTAGTCTCTGGAAAGATTTTTCCAGAGGATGAGAGTAAAAAGGGAAAACAATACCTTAATATTTATTATTTTGAAAAGTTTTGATTTTGTGAACCACTTAGGAAAGTCTCAGGAACCAATCCCACCTCCAGAGGTCCCTGCACCACAACTTAAGAACAGGTGATATATGAGAATGGAATAGTAGATGTATTTGAGAAACATAACAGAATTGCTAAGTAGAGTTTAGTGCCTAGTTTTAGCCATTAATTTAAAGAGAAACCAATGAATTCCATTTCTGGCCAAGATGAAGAAACAAGGACCAATTCACCCTCCTGCCGTAAGCAACCATTAGCCAGACAAAATGCATGAAACAGTGGTTTTCAAGACACTAGATATCAGGCAACAAAGGACAGTGATCTCTAAGTGATAGGAAACAACTGAGGTCAGCCTTATGACAGCCTGACTACCCAAGCTTACTGCCTTGGGAGAGTTTCCAGCTATACTACAGGGTAGAGAAGTAAGGCAGGGCCCAGAGGAAGCTCAGAGTTGAAGACACAGGGCTGGGAGTTAGGGTAGACGGAGGCAGATAGAGTTTATAGGACAGAGCACCAAAGAGGAGAAGTACACAGACAGAGAACTCCAGAGATCCGCAGAGCGCTCCTCTCAAATATTCAGCAGCACTGATCAATGCAGGATGTAGAAGTAAGTAAGCCAAAAGCCATTGTTCTGCAATGAACAATAGGGAAAAACCAGGAAGTTTGTAGAGAAGTACTGCCTAATGGCATGATCTTCAGAAGAGCTAGAGTCTTTAGGGAACGGAGAAGAAATTATAGTTTGGAAGTGGCACTGGGGACAAAGGAGATATGTATTGGGATGGCCAAAAAGTTTGTACAGGTTTTTGTAAGATCTTATAGAAGAAGCCAAACAAACTTTTTGGCCAAGCCAATACATACACACATATATGTACATATATATACACATACATACACACACACACACACACACACACACACACACACACACACACACACACCCTATTACATGGTTCTGGGAGATAAGAGATAAGATGTTAATCCATTATTATAGCAACTTTTGATTTTTTTAAATACAATGCTGATGAGCACTAGACATATGTTTTGAATGGAAAATATATTTGGTTTTCTTTTTTTAGTTGGAAAGAAGATTCCCAGTCTACAGCTTGTCTTTTCATTTTCTATAGCATCTTCTGAAGTGTAAAATTTTTCAATTTTTTTGAAGTTTAATTATCAAAGAATTTTTTTAATAGGTCTTGTTTCTGATGTCATATATAAGAGCTCTTTGCTTAACCCAAGATCATGAAGATTTTCTTCTATGTTTACATTTAGGTGATGATTCATTCTACTTCTGAAATAAATCTTAATTCTATCTGATTTTTTGATCTCCAGGATTGGTCTGGAAATTCTACTCTGGCCCTCCTCCAATCAATTTTATACATAGCAGTGAGTGATAGCTCCTAAATTTAAATTTAATCATGTTATTTCCCTGAAAAACTCACTTTAATGGCTTTCCATTGTACTTGGAATAAATTTCTAACCTTTTTATGATGATAGTCAACAGCCTCTCCTTACCACTTCAATCTCATCTCATAAAATAAAAACAACTTTGAATTAGAAAAAAAAAACTTTGAGCTTGTCAGCTAACTTTCGTAGTTGTTCAAGGAATATTTTATTTACAGCGTATTTGTTATTTTTGTAATTCAAAAGGCCCAGATTAAAACTGTACACTAACTTAAGAAAGACGGTCTTTTATCTGGATTTTGTGCCCATCCACTTTCTATTAGAGAGATCATAAGTGCTCGATGAGGTATATCAAATGGCAAACTTTCTTCATTAGTGTCAGGTCGATGTCCTTGTGACACACTATACATAATCTGCAAAGGATTGGTGACTTCTGTCAAAACAAATATATTTCATTCATTAGAAATATATTATGATTTAATATATTAAATACATTCTAAAGCCAACCAAATGAACATGAGGGAATCTTAAAATCTTAGGAATAATTCATTACTTCCCTTTCTGTCAAAGGAATATTTAGATCCCAGCTATTGCCAGACTTGCTGCCTCTCGTGGGAGGAGTTTATATCTTCACCTCTTTAATTCTGGGCTTGGCCATGTGATTTGATTTGGCCAATGGAGTATGAAGAGAGCAGAGTAAAACAGAGCTCAGCAGAGCTGAGCAGAACCTAGCAGAGCCAAGAAGGGCCACAGCAACTAATAACCCAATGTGAATGAAAAATAAATGTTTAGTTTGTAAACTACTGAGATTCTGAGGTTGTTACACAGCAAACTGACCTAAATGAACCTCAAAATAAAGAAAGAGACAATATTATCAGAAAATTTTAAAAGTATTCTTCAGTATTTGCTGGTCTTTAGAAGAAGCACTAGTTAAATTTTCATACAAACGATTTTATAGCTGGAATGAATCTTAGAAATAAGAATTCAAAATTCTTAGTTTGCAGATAAAAAAAATGAGGACTTAAGAGATTTAGTGGCTTATAATAGAGTTAATTACTATCAGAACAAGAAGAATCTACACATTTTTCTGATCCTTAATCCAGTATTTTCCATCATACAGTGGATTCACAATGACAAATTGTTGTTTTTCTAGTGTGTTTTCCACAAAATGACTGTTAGGCAGCTTTAAAATAAGTGATCTTTATTCAGATAGTTCTGAGTATGACTTACCAATATGATGTCACCTAGAATAAGGAAGTCAAAGTACACTTACCTTCAAAAGGCTGTTTTCTAGATAAGACTTCCCATGTGATAACTGCATAGCTGTTTAAGATAAAAATATACATATAGTACTTTATAAACTATTCATAATAAACTAAAATGGTACTGATTTTAAAAGCTGACTGTGAGATACCATTTTTTAAAGTAATAATGTAGTGAAATGCTGCTTAAAGAATCACTATATAGAACCAAGATGATGAATATTCATATACAGTTTTGTTTTGAAAGGGAATTAATTCAATTTGAAAAATTAGGAAATTACTGTCATAAGAACTTGAAGTTATAGGCAAGGATAACTTGTGGATGATTCTTTAACACCTAGATAAGCTATGCCCTTTAATTACATGATTCTATTATTCACACAAAATAAAGAGCAATAAAAAAGGCTGTCTCATGTAGCCCTATTCTATTGACTCTTTTTCTGGTGTAAGTACTGTCTCTTTTGGTAGTGTTAAATGTTAATTGCACTGTTTCCCTCCCCCTATCAAGGTCACATATGATAAAAACCCTTGAATATTATAAATTGATAGGACAACAAGATATGCTTTAATAATTTTTAAGGATGTAAAAGTAGCTTAAGGCGAGGCATCAGGACTTCCCTGGTGGCGCAGTGGTTAAGACTCCATGCTCCCAATGCAGGGGGTCCGAGTTTGATCCCTGGTCAGAGAACCAGATCCCACATACATTCTGCAACTAAGGAGCCTGCATGCTGCAACCCAGGAGCCCATGTGCCGCAACTAAGGAGCCCACCGCTGCAACCAAATAAATAAGTAAATAAATATTAAAAAAAAAAAGTAAGGCATCTTTATTTTCACGTTTTTAATTTTTAATTTTTTTTTTTTGGCTGCACCACACAGCTTGTGGGATCTCAGTTCCCTGACCAGGGACTGAATCTGGGCCACGGCAGTGAAAACCAGGATCCTAACCACTAGGCCACCAGGGAACTCCCAAAGCAAGGCATCTTTAATATGAAAAACATTAACCACTGTCTCTAATTTATTTTCACCACACTTATGAGAGAAGCATAAAAATCATACTTTTAAAATGTAGCTTCAAAATTCGGATTGATTAATCTTGTTTTTTAGACAAGGTTAACTCTGAGCAAAAGTAACATGCTGTACCTGTATATATCATGCTTGATAGTAGCCCTTGATTTTTGTCCAGGTTCATAGTTTTCAGGTGGCATATAGATAATTGTCCCTCCTTCTGGTGCAGATTTACTACTTTGTGATTGTGAGAGGGACATCATGCGCCATTTTTTTTTTTTTTTTTTTTTTTTTTTTTTTTTTTTTTTTTTTTTCATGCGCCATTTTGATAAGCCAAGATCTGCAATCTGGAAGGGAAAAGAGTAATTGAATTTTTAAATTTTCTCTTTAAAAAAGTTCAAGAATTGTTTTTGTTTATATTTATTATATTTAGACATGAGACCAGAGTAAATGCTATATATATTAATATTGTATTTCTATAATAGTCTATTAGTTTCTTAACAAATTGGATTCCATAGTGCTGAACCCAACAACTCTAAAAGCAATATAAACTGACTTGAAGTTCAGCATAATATTACAAATTTTAAAAGAGACTAAGTTTTGAAAACTTAAACAGGAGTATTTTTGCCTTTTATTCTGAATGAGTATATACACTTCACTTTTTGTGACAAGTAGCTTTATATCATGTGCTTTCAAAATTTACCTATACCTCACAAAACTGCTAAACTAGTCATATCTAATACGATTGTCACTGGGTATTGTTTACAACTCAGGTTTATATGTTCTTATTTATAATGTGCTAAAAATAGTATCCTTAAAGTTGGAAATAAGTAAAATTCCAATATAGTATAACTCATTATTATATGATTTATGTCTACCACTAAAAGAATATCTGTTAACAATAGTATAGTTAGCATATAAAACATATTTATGTCCATGACAAGGAGTGCCTAAAGCATTATCAGTGACAAACATTCTGTACTTTTGATATGTCCTTTACAGTTTTACTTCACTTGTAAATTTTGTGCAGATACTATCAATACACAATATCTTATAACTAAGTATCTAAAACGTTCCAATGTTTTTTTTTAAAAGGGAGACAAAAATGTAAGAACAGAAACAATATTTAGTGAACAAAAGAGTATAGGAAAACTCTGAAGACATTTAATTTAAATCACTTAGATCTTCACAAGGCACAATTTAGGAGTCAACAGAGTGGAATGAGCTCTATCCAGCACACCATTTGTGGTTCAATCATTTAACTCTTAAAATGTTCACTAGCTTTAAGAGAAGAAATAAGTTATTTAGTGTTTAGATGAATTTGAGATTAAAAAAATTATGGCCCCACTCCAAAAAGGGAGGGGGTAGCCTATATGAATCTTTCATACAGTATCATAATAAAAGGGTAAGTCTAAGAAAAATAATTAGAAAAGACCAAGAGGAAACATGGTGCCACTACATGAAGATAAGCTGGATTGATTTCTAAAGGCAATATAATATGTGTTCTGGAACATGGGTTCTAGAGCCTTGATTACTTAGATTTACATTCCACTTCTACCCCTTAATTAGCTGTGCAACCTTGGACAAGTTTTCTAATTTCTCTGTGCCTCAGATTACCCATCTTTAAACTGGGGATAATAACATAACACAGGGTTGTACTGAGGATATTAAACTAGTTATTCTAAGTGAAGGACTCAGAACAGTATCTGACACGTAGTAAATGACCCCTGTGTATTAGTATTATTAATGTTTTGTACATGGGAATAAGCCTCTAAAGATTGCTCTTATTCATACAATACTAATAAGCACAGTACATAGTTTCTGGGCCTTTAATACACTTTGAGGTGGTATTAAGACTCTGGGGCACCGTATATCCTACTTACTTCTACTTGCCACTACAAACTCTTATTCCTCCCACTCATTCTCTAAAAGCAAAAACAGTACTCCAGCTGCACATCTGCTAGGATAATAAGCATCACTATGAGAAGCAAAGTTTATTTCTGTGCCACAGTGAGAAATGTTAAAAAAAAAAAAAACACAAAAACTGGGATGTGGTCCATCTTATACCTGACCCACAAATTGCAAACTACTGGGCTAAATACTGGTTTGAATACAGTGCTGGAGAAAATGTATTCTGAGCTTGCTTCCTTATGTGCTCCTTTCACTTCACCTAAGGTCATCTATGTTCTTAAATCTCACCTAGAAAACTTAATCAGAATTCCCTTTATCAGCTAATTTAGTTTGGCTTTCACATGGAACCATATTTGTCCCCCTTCTCTATTACAAACACCAGGATCTTCCAGAGAAGAAAAAAAAGTGAAGAATATGATGAGAGGAATACAAGTTCCATGATTTCTTGAGGGTCCTGGTATCATTCAGCAATGAAGACAGAGGATAGGAACTTTTCTATTCTATACAAGATCTTAACATGCATTTCAAAGGTAAAGGTTCTTTTTAGCTAAAAAAGATGATAAAAGCAACAAGAATTTACTGTATTAGCACAGGAAACTATATTTAGTATCTCAAAATAACCTATAAAGGAAAATAATCTGAAAAATATATAAAACTGAATCACTTTGCTGTACACCTGAAACTAACATAATATTGTAAATCAACTATACTTCAATTTAAAAAAAGATTAAAAAACTAGAGGAAATTAAAACACACTATTCATAAAAATCATCCATAATCTTATTACCCTACCAGAATAGCTATTTTCATTTATATAATACTATCCATGTCTGTAAATTTATAAAGTTATCAGTAAGAAGCTATGAGGAATAACTTTAAGTATTCTTAGAAGTTCCACACATGATGGACAGAATAGCTGAGAAATCAAACATGGTACATATAAACATTTATTTCAAATAAGCCTACCACAGGTTCATTTGTATTTAAGGTGCACTAATTGATACTGACCAGCAGATAAACAAATTGAATGTATTCTTTTTAAAGTAGAAAAGTCCTGGTTGATCTTAATTGGTAGTATATTTTTCTTTTAGATACTATGCTTCTGGTTAGCATTCCAGTATAAAAATTTACTTCAAAAAACTGTAGCAAGGTGTGTTTCCATTTAATTTCATTAAGTATTTTAAAAGATTTTTTGCACTTCATTTAAAGGCCCTTCCAAGAAGATAGGTAGATCAGGTAACTGTTACTTTTTCATGAGTCACTGATAAACTTTGACTTTTAAGGGACATTTATAAAATAAAAAGTAGAGACACACAGGATGCATATAAAAGAGTATCATAATTTATAAGAATAGTATTAGGTCACAGTTTTATATGTGTTAAAGCTAATAAAAGTTAAAAAAACACACAAAGCCAAACTATTTTAAATTCTATTTATTTCAAAGAAAGACCATGGCTACCCTACTGATCAATGAAAAAGAGAAAGTAGGGATCATCATCACCTATTACTTTGCTTCTGTTTCCTGTATCAAGAATAGTTTCTGGACTGAGATGAAGAAAATAAAGTCCAAGGAGGTTGAAAAGTTTATAAAGGACAAATCTCAGGTCATTTTACATATATTTCAGGTTTAGTTAGAATACTTGCAAATACCTCCATGGTGATGGAGAGGTATTACAGGATACGAGAAAAGCAGATGTCATTCTGATTTTTAAAAAGGGAAAATAATATTGATTTTGCAAATCTATATATTGGCAGAGACTACCCTTAATCCCAGGTTTAAAAATGTAATGAAAGGGTTACTTTATGAGTAATTGATAAAAGAGCCAGAAAGAACTAATGAAAAATTATATTAGCCCAGTGATCAATTTCAGACCTCATGCGACATATCCCAAGTACTTGGGATGTCTAGCACAACACTGTTGCTCCACAAATACTTAATAAAGGAATGACAGACTTCATTTCCTTTTTTGTCAGTAGGACTACTGTCAAAGAGTAAACGTTAAAACAGTTTGTATATTATAAAACATTCTGAGGTACTTTAATAATATCCTTGACTATTAAATTATCAGACCTATCGGGTATATATAGAGGATCTGGAATTCATTCATTTGTTCATTCAACAACTACTTATTGAATGCTTCTATATGGCATATGCTAAGCAGGTGGCAGTGAATAAAACAGACTACATTTTAGTCTTTGTGAAGCTTATTATATTATAACTGGGGAAGACGGTCAATAAACATATTAATAAAAAATGTTTTGTAAGATGGTGAAAAATACTATGGAGAAGCATTAATCAAGGTATGAGGATACAGAGGAACTAGGCGGGTTGTCAGGGAAAGCCACTCTGATAATGAGGAAGAAAAGGAAAGGGAGTAAGTCATGAGTATGTAACAAGGAAGAATAAATCTGACTCCATATTGGATCTGTTTCTTTTACTTTAACCTTCGTATTCTATTGCTTTTGCTACAAGTTAAGAATGTTGCCTATAGCCTGAAATATACAAGACAGCCCATTCTCAAGGCTCTGACCTTTAAGGGTATAACACTTTTCTATTCATACAGAGATAAAAAGTTACAGAACAGACAATTACATTTGTCTTGTTGGACGTTTACAGGAACATCAAGATCTGACCTACATGAACTGCTGCAAGAACAAAGGAGTCCAAGAAATTTGCAACAACCAACCACACCCTCTCCCCTTTTAGTCTGAATTCTAGCTGGGGTAAGGTGGTTCTTTGGGACACTAGTCCACCATCTTCTTGGTCTACCGGCTTTCTGAATAAAGTTGCTATTCCTTGCCCCAACACCTCGTCTGTTGATTTACTGGCCCTGTCCTGCAGTGAGCAGTATGAACTTGGACTTGGTAACAAGGACACCTCGGAAAGCAGTCAAGCAAGGACTTTTGTAATATTCTAATGGAAAAAAATGGAGAAATATGGGCTGTATAACAGCTCTTTTAGGAGTATTCCAAACAAAATGAATGCTTATTCTCCAAAAGCCCTAATTAATAGAAGGATTGATATTGACCTGAAAGGAGGTTTTCAGACCATGTTGTGTAGCTCTGATTTGAGCTCTGTACTGCTTAATAGTTAATCATGACTTGAAGATACAAAAAAGCAGCTAATTAAATTTGAAGATGACACAAAGCTGGAGGACAAAGTTAAAAATCCTTGGACTACAGAAAAAACATTCAAAAAGGTCTTAAGAGCTGAAGTTATCACCCAAATCTAACAAGATAAACTTTGATGATGTCCAGAAAATATCCTGTGAAGTACATGACAAGGAGACATGACTTAAGTAACAATACATTAAAAAAAAAGAAAGAAAGAAAACCTCTCAGTGTTTTTTGTTGACACTGAGCCCAACTTGAATGTTGTTATAGGACTGCCCCCCAAAAGACGAATTAGTGAGGAACTATGAATACGAAGTAAAGTATTTAAGGACGATTCTACATTTATCACACCACATCAAGGGTGTAACTGACCAGGACCCTATGAGGCCTTCCTGGAACAGACCTCCCCCCACATATCTACTGCTTTAGCTCCTCTCTAAAGTACCTAGATAATAGTATCTGATGCCTATTTCCTGAGTTTTTCAGATGCTAAAACCACCAACAAATGGAAGAAATTAACTACTTGATGATCATGGGCATGTAATCCCCAGACCTTCTAGCACCTAAGGAATGACCACCATCAACCAATCAGAGAATTTGTGCAAGAGCTGACCACATACCCAAGGTGTGTCCCTTCCTCACCTTGCCTTTAAAAATGCTTTGCTGAAACCCTTTGGGTAGTTAGGGTTTTTTCAGCATGAGCTACCTCTTCTCCTTGCTTGGCCCTGCAATAAACCTTTCTCTGCTCCAAACTCTGACATTTTGGTTTGTTTGACCTCACTAATGTGTTGGCCACACAAACTTGTGTTAGGTATATATGGGTATTTGGATTAGTTTTGAGGATCAAAATTTAAGAGAGATTTAAACACAGATGCATCTAGATAGCACCCGGGATTAAAACCTATGTAATAAGGAAATTGGCTGAAGAAACTAAAGATGTGTATAAGGGAAAAGTGTATGTGAGAAGTAAGGGGATTATAGCTAACTTCAAATCTCAGAAGCACTGTCAGGTGGAAATAAAATTGGACTTTGAACTCACTTTATCACTAGGACCGATGAGTGGAAGCAACAGAGAAGGAGTTTTGACTGATCGTATAAAAAAAAGTCACAGTCATTCAGTTACGGAGCTTAAACACTCTCTTGTCACAGGGTAACTGCCTTGGGAGATGAGGGATTGTTGTAGTGAGGATTCAGAGGACTAGCTGATTAGGGGACTAGAATAGGTCACTTCTACCTGTATGGTTCTATAACTGATGGAATAGATTTGTCTCTTTTTTTTAAGTAGTATTGAGGCAGCAGCTTGCTTCTCTCTTCCTTTTCCTTCCATTTTATTCTAGGCAGAGGGAGTGCCTTCAATAAAGGTTTATTTTTTCACTTAACTTTTCTCACACTTTTTATATTTATTTTTCTATTGTTCCAACTTCCTTATTACTTATTTGAACATTTTTGGATACTTATAATAATCTTCAATTATGTATATTATTTGAAGTGCAGCAAAATACTATGTAAAAATAAAGTGAGTTACATTTAGTATTAATTTCTCAGCAACTACTTTTTATTTGCTGTCATCAGTTACATATAGGGTAACTGAAATCACTACTGCTCTGGTGCCTTTAGGTATCTAAATCTTATGCTTTATGCAAAAAATTCATTCAAAACAGATCACAGATTTAAATGTAAAACATAAATCTATGGAACTTTTAGAAGATAACATAGAAGTAAATCTGCAATACCTGTGGCTTCGTGAAGAGTGCTTAGACATGACAGCAAAAGCATGATCATAAAAGAAATAGATTACAACTTTTGCTCGGTGAAAGACCCTGTTAAAAGGAGGAAAAGAACAAACTTTGGATTGGCAGAAAATTTTTGCAAACTACATATCTGATTAAGGACTTATATCTAAAAAATATACAGAACTCTTAAAACCCAATAGTATAAAAGCAAAGAATCCAAGTAGAAAATGGTCTTAAGATATGAAGAGATGTTTCACTGAAAAGGATATAGAGATGGCAAATAAATAAATAACAATATTCAACATTATAGGTAAATGAAAATTAAGACCATGGTGCTATATCACTATACATCTATTAGAATGCTAGAATAAAAAACTATGATAATACCAAATGCTGGTGAGGGTGCAGAAAAGCTGGGTCTTTCATACATTGCTGGTGGAATATACGACGGTACAGCCACTGTGGCAAGTAGCTAGGTAGTTTCTTAAAAAGCTAAACATATGCTTACCATATGACCAAGCAGTTACACTCTTGGGCATTCATCTAGGAGGAATGAAAACTTACATTTGTTCAAAAAGTTGCACAGGACTGTTCATAGGAGCTTTATTGTAATTGCCAAAGACTAAAAATAACCAAAATATCTCTCAACAGCTGAATGGTTAAACAACTTTTGTACACCCATACCATGGAATACTATTCACCAGTGAAAAAGGAACCAACTGTTGACACAAGCAACAACTTAAATGGATCTCAAAGGCATTATGCTAAGTGAACAAAGCAGTCTCACAATATCACACACTGTATGATTCCATTCATATAGTATTCTCGAAATGACAAAATTACAGAGATGGAAGACAGGTTAGTGGTTGACAGTAGTTAGGTATGATGGAGGGGAGAAGGTATGACTATAAAGGGGTAGCATAAGTGATATCTTTCTTGTGACAGAGTAGTGTTATATCTTGATTGCTGTGGTGGTTACACAAATTTACACATGATAAAGTGATACAGAACTATATACATGCATTGTACCAATGCCAAATTCCTGGTCCTGAAATAGTACTATAATTATATGTGATGTAACCACTGGCAGAAATTGGGTGAAGGGTACATGGGACTCCTTTGTATTATCTTTGCAACCATCTATGAATCTATAATAATTTCAAAATGAAAAGTTAACAAAGGTATAATTGACAATTTAAATTAAGAACAGAATGACTGTATTTTGAACCATAATTTTACCAATGTCTGTAGTCTAGGAATAACTAACTCACTGCAGCACGAAGAAGTGGCACTGAATTAGGGGCTATGGAAAAGGCAGAGATATTAAATTGGTAAGATAGAAGAAATAACTAAAAAGTCTTTAAAACTATTAAACACAAGAATGCAGATAAGCTTTTTTTAAAAAAAAGTAACTACCTTAACGTGAAATTCATTATCCAATAAGATATTCTGAGTCTTCAGGTCATGATGAAGTAGAGGAGGATTCATATTGTGCAGGTAATTTACACCTAGTGCAATTTCATGCAGAATACGAAATCTTAATGGCCAAGGAACATCAGGATATTCATTTTTCTTCATATATGTGGAAAGAAACAAAACTAAAATTAGTGGCCAAATTTATTTCCACTTAGAAAATGAAATATTCCATGAGGAAATATAGTATTAAACTAAATATCTGGTATAACTAAATTCAGGGCAAAAAATACTCATTTTGTTATATTATCAATTTGACATTATTTAACATCCTTGTATCTTACTTTCCTCAATTATTAGAGAAAATAATGACTTTACAGTACTGATATTTCCTTTTAGTTTATACTGGTAATGCAACTACATGGTATGGGGTCTTTCTTCAGTTGAGACAGTTTTAAATTATTTTTTTATCTGTATAATACCCAGACATATATTTATACTCATACCCATCTTCCCATTCTATGGCTTCTTATCAAATAACTTGTGCCCATGAATGTACACACACACACACACACACACACACACACACACAATTTGTTTCTATTCAAAATTTATATTTTAAATCTCCTATTAATATAAAACCATACTTGATTACGATGATAACCACTGCATCAATTAAAATTATGACCATAATATATTTACTTACTAAGCATTAATACTTCATATTTTTAAATCATATATTTACTTGCATTTCAGCTTGAAAAATTAGCATTTGGGAGTTTTGCTTTTGTGAAGGAGACAAAAATCATCTTCATTTCTAAGTATATATAACATAGAAACATTAAAAATGTAATGTTTTCTATTTCCTGGTACTTACAAGTGACAGTCATCTGAACTTTCTTAAATGTTTTCTGAACATAAAAGTTAATACAGCTTCCCAGGAGAATGAACATACTCAGAAAAATTAGATAATTTGGGAATATCCAACCATGAATCATCAGGGACCATGCCACTGGGTACATTTTACTAAATAATATGAAAAAGTATGCTTCCACTGAGCTCAAAACTGTTCTTAAGAATTTTTTTTCTGCAGATGGGTCAGCTTATAGTTCATTGATTAACTAACTTGGCAGGGGAGTGGCTCAAAATACTTGTCTTTACATAGTATTTTGATTTTTTTCATCAATCTTTTGTGAGGTTGGGGGAACGTGCTTCAAGATAAATCCTGACCTAATAATACAGGACACCAAAAGAAACACAAAACACAAATGTTCAACATTACTTCCTCTTGTTTACACAGATTCCCATCCCCTTGAGTAACTGAATCTTTTAATCTTTAAAAAGGTAACTTTTTCTGAAAATTATATAGTTTAAAGAAGTAACAAGGCCTCTCTGCAGTATAGTGCTATATGGAAGCTTTTGATCATGGAGAGGAAGGTAGATGAGTGCTCACTATGTATTTTATGATTCCTTCCAGGAGTCAGCAATCCCCCTGTAGGAGGCTCTAGAATTTCTAATGGGCTCCAAATTTGGGTACCAGAGCATCTACTGTGGTGCTGGGGTATGGGAAGACAACATTAGAATTTATGCTTATACTCATTTAACAAAAGGAAACTGTGTTTAATTAGTATTTGTATCTTACTTGCTGTGTTGGTTACACAAATCTTATACACTGACACTAGTTACTTTACTCTGCCCTTGTTTCAGATGGTCCTGTCACAAACAGAATGTGTTGTATCCCGAAATAAAGAAGAAGTCACTCCATGAGTGGTGACAGTGGCACCCATTCTCTCTTGTTTGCTTATAGATCACTATGATGTATCAGAATTTAGGAGTGTTCAGTGACTAGATTTTACAGATTATGTTACTACTCAGTTTTAACTAAAGCACCCCTCACAAAAGAGACCGAGTTCTTTAAAAATATTTCTTGACAGAAACTGCAGGCTAGAGATAATCTTAGTAATATGAGAGCAAGCAAACAACGATAGATGGATACACATATTTTGAGAATGAGGACACCCCCCACAACCGGGCCATATTTGTTTACTGATGGGATTCACAATTAAAGCCAGATAACTGATACCTTGGGAAAAAGGTACATGGCTCATGCCATTGTCTATTATTGGAAAAGCTCATGTATTTGATACTCAGATTTATTTGGTCTATTAATTCAGAACTTTATGAACTGGTATTATTAACATTTAATTTGAACCCTACATTGTCTTTAACATAAAATGAAATCTGGCTTAAACTAACAATAAATTGTATGGTGTGCCGAGTTTATCTTTTCTCTCTCCTGTTCCTCTCTTACATATATATACATGTGGATATTCGAATTCAATGTAAACCTCAGGAACAGTAACCTAAGCAAAATAATCTAGGTCACTTAGAATGCAGGCTCTGACTCCACAGTATTTTTTTTTTTTTTTTTTTTTTTTTTTTTTTGCGGTACCCGGGCCTTTCACCGTTGCGGCCTCTCCCGTTGCGGAGCACAGGCTCCAGACGCGCAGGCTCAGCGGCCATGGCTCACGGGCCCAGCCGCTCCGCGGCATGTGGGATCCTCCCGGACCGGGGCACGAACCCATGTCCCCTGCATCCGCAGGCGGACTCTCAACCACTGTGCCACCAGGGAAGCCCCACAGTATTTTTAACAACACAAAAGAAGCCATAAATGGTGAAGTTTTTCATTATTCTTATTTTGATTCATCTATATATCCCTAAATAATCTGATCATTTGTAAAACGAAAGTACTATATAGGTTGAATAACAGAATTATAACGACTGAAAATGTATAATACTTACCCTATGTAGGAGTTCATTTAATGACCCATTTGGCATGTATTCAGTAACTATTCCCCAAAATTCAGGCTCATTGCAAACTCCCAAAATTGGAAGACTGTAACTAAATCTAGCTTTTTTTTTTGCAGTACGCGGGCCTCTCACTGCTGTGGCCTCTCCCGTTGCGGAGCACAGGCTCCGGACGCGCAGGCTCAGCGGCCATGGCTCACGGGCCCAGCCGCTCCGCGGCATGCGGGATCCTCCCGGACCGGGGCACGAACCCGCGTCCCCCGCATCGGCAGGCGGACTCTCAACCACTGCGCCACCAGGGAAGCCCCTAAATCTAGCTTTGTGTAAAATTTCAGCTTCTCTTAAGACATCATTTCTTTCACTAAAGAAAGAAAATGTATAATTATTTCAAAGTAAGGAAAAATACATAATTATCAAGCCCATAAATATTAATTAATCCTGGATTTTTTCATTCATTAGCTTTTGACCTCATGTAAATTATGCAGCTTCTCTTAGTTTCTTCGTGTTTAAAGTTGGGATAATATCTACCCTATATATTCCATAGGTCTGTTTAGAGACCAAAATACCTGTATAAGCCACTGACAGAAAAAAGTGCTACATACAGATGATTATTGTACTCTTCTCAGGAAAGGGAAAGAATACCATGTTTAAGTTTATAAAGTCTATATTAGAATGATAGGTGCTTGAACTAATTACGTTAAGTTTATGTTGTATTAAAATGATCAAATTTGATTAGACTATTATATTAAATTTTATGGCTGCATACCATGTAAAAATTTTCTAAATATCCTGAATATTAAAACACTTAAATGTTGTAGATTTTAATGACTAGATGATAATAGTTGCATAAGGGTCAATAATGCTTAGAAATTATATACTGGAACACAGGAAAAGGACACTGAGAACAGGTAAATGCTTAGAATGGATCCCTGGGCTAACTCTGGATCCCAGGTTCATTTGATTTTTCATTCATAAAACAAATAAATATTGAACATTTATTATGAATAAAGAACTGTGCTCAGCATTATGGAGACTAGTAAGTTTAAAAAAACCAAAAAACAAAACACATAGTCTATGACCTCAAACTGTCCAGAAATCTTTTTAAGAAATCTTTTTTAAGAAAATAAGAAATCTTTTTAAGAAATCTTTTTAAGAAAAATAAGTACTCACTGTGGTCTTGATTTACACTTCTCCAATGATTAGTGATGTTGAGCACCTTTTCATATACCTATTGGTCACTTGTATGTCTTTGGATGTGTTAATTATATTGATATTGGTAATTATTACATGATGATGTATATGTATAGCAAATAATCATGTTTTGCACTTTAAATATATACGATTATATTTGTCAATTATTCCTCAATAAAGTTAAAAAATAAGAAAAGCAAAAAAAGAAAACCAAATACTTAAAATATAAGGCAGAATATGATAAGCGCCATCAAAAACAAGTAAATAAGCAAGCAAATAAATAAATAAATATAGGGAGCTCAGAGAACTAGTAAATCTGGGCTAAGGGAGTTGCTACAGCCTTTAGAGAGAGATGTCAACAGTACCTTAAGGATGGATAGAATTTCAACCACTGGAAAAAGGGCATCCAAGATATGTGGTCCCTCTCCAAGATGGGAGAGATTTTGCCTTTCTTTTTCATCTGTGTCTCCCCAGGATCTGGAACAGTACCTGGCACACAGAATTTGTCTAATAGATGTGTATCAAATGAACTCAAGAAAGTTAAAGTACAGGCTATATCTGGAAAATGACAAATTGTTTAATATGAATCAGGATGTGTAACAGCGTGTGTAAAGGGAGTGAGGTGAATAGGGTAGGGTAGGGCCTCATCTCAGAGCCTTAAAGCCAGGTGAGAGCATTTACACTTGATTTGGTAGTCACTGAGTTGTGACTACAGGTTATTGAGCACAGGAGTGACAGGAGTGGAACAAACTTTTAGGAGGATTAACTTGGCAGCAAGGTGTAGGATCAGCAGAAGGAGGTAGAGTTTGAAAGCCAGGTATTAGAAGATTATAATACTAGTTAAGATGTGAAGCAATGAGAGTCTGAAACTATAAAGGTTGCAGTGTAAATAGAAAGAAAAACACTAGCTGAATAGAATACCCAGGCTCTGGTGGCTGACTGATTGACCTGATTGACTAAGGGAGGTATATACATATATATATGTGTATATGTGTGTGTATGTATGTGTGTGTGTACGTATGTGTGTGTGTACCTATATATGAAGGGAACTGCATTTGTCACCAATTTTTTTCCATGGATGGTTTGGTATTGGTAGCAGCAGTAATAGAAAGAGAACTGTCTCTAGGAGAAGCTTATTAGGTAAACAATGATGATTAGTTGGTGCTTAAACCACCCAAGCTCTTGATGAATGGCTGCCGAAATAAGAAAAGCAACAGACATTCCAGACCAGACTATGAAGCCTCCTTTAAAAACAAACAATAAGCAAAATAAAGCAGAAACATCTTAGTCATCTATGTTTTGAAGAGGTAATATACTTACATGTTTCAAAATTCAAGAATTACAAGAATGCATAAAAGAGTTTCTCTTCTTCTCCCTGCTCTTCAGCCACTTAATATCCCAACTGTGAGGCAACCCATTTTACCAGTTTGTGAGACCTGCTTTAATTAAATTTATATTTCCTAAGCTGAAACACGTCTGTATTTGCCTCATGAAATGTAGGTCAACAAGACAGTTATTGAGTAGCACCTTTGCTGGGAAGGTTCCTGGATACTCTGAGAAAGAATTATAGAGAGGGCATGCTAGGGGATGTCTTATTGATACTTAATGTACTAATTCCCCCTCCCATGAAGAGTATGATGCATTCTTCCTTCTCTTGTGATCCTATTATTTGTTGGCCACTTTACTACAGTTGGTTTCATTATCCCTACTTTATATATGAGAGCACGAAGGCTCACATAAATTAATAATTTCTATTGGTCATGCCAACAATAAGTGGCAGATTTGGAGTCAGATTTGAATTGCAATTGTGGGACGCTAAAGCCTTTGTTTTTTCCACTCACTGCTTAATCAGAGAAGGAAAATTCTTGAAGTCAGATTTCAGGAAGAATGAGTGGGAAAACAGAAAAAGCCAACACAGTTTAAAACTAGGTTTTTATATTAAAAAAATAAAAATGTAAAACAGCTTTTACAGACATATTACCAAAATTACCCATAACAAATTTCAGTTACAAAACAGTTACACTGTTTACACAAGGTATTTGAACAACCTATCAGACTCACCTATTCATAAGGCGTTGGGAGATTGCTGGGGAAGGTCCTCTCATGGGCAAAAGTCAGGTTACAGAGAATAATTCACCAATCACTAAAATAAGAACATGTTACAGCACATAAACTTAGTTTTCTTTTGTGATCTCAAAGAACAATGCAAACATTAGCCACACCAGAGCCCAAGAAGTACATATATCTGTTATTCCCACTTCATAAGTGAGGACATAAGACACCCTGTGAGTCAACTGCAGAGCCCAGTCCTATGCTCAGACTACATAAATACAGCTAATGTTAACATTCTAGGAAACAAGTGGAAGAAAAAATGTGATGCAGTAATGCCAGAGTGTTGCACTGGTCCTTATGGCGTCTTTGACGGCAGAATTAATTTCCTACCCGATTTAGTGAAGAATTTTAGATGATGAAATTGTTAATGAGCACGAGAGGGAACTCCCTTCATTTCTTGGCCCCAAATGGCACAAAACTTAGATAAATTAAAATCTTGAGAAGCAGCATCCAAAATGGGAGGATCAATCTCCTTTAAAATACCTAAGGAGTCCATCAGTGCTAGATTTCCACATATTTTAATAGTTGATTCTAAAATACATCTACCCTCTCTAATCAACCACCACCCTTCAAAGTTGACTACATACACATAATTTCCCAGTAATTGCTCCACAGAATTCAAGACCCAGGGTAAATATACCCTGTATATCACGAAATCAGGATTATGGTACACAAGAAGCGGGAACAATTTCTAGAGGTGTCTCAAACTTACTGTGAGATCTAGCCCATCCAAGCCTGATAGCAAGAGAGCAAGTAAAAGCCACA
This sequence comes from Leucopleurus acutus, assembly GCF_964270905.1. NCBI lineage: Eukaryota > Metazoa > Chordata > Mammalia > Artiodactyla > Delphinidae > Leucopleurus > Leucopleurus acutus. Next base: position 35,007,280 of record NC_139159.1, on the reverse strand, counting down.
GGCAGATGAAAGTCAATACCATTAGCAGGGCTGAAGCTGAGGAATTTATCTGCTGTTGGATACTGACAGCCTCTAGCTAATCAGGCATCTAGCATGATGTATTTTCACTTTAGATATAGGGGGAGGAGAGGAGAATGTTGCAGTCATGGATGTTAACTCACTAAGAATTGAATGCAGGGCCTAGTTAAATTCCTATTGGAAGGAAAATACACAAGACTAGTGACTAGACTCACTGATTAATATATACGGTTGAAAGGTTTTTCTGGAAACAGGAACTAATCTAGCCTTCCCTTGAAATCTGGACATTGCACTAAACTTGTTCCAGGATGGGAGAGACATTCAAAAGTTTTGGTCATTTAACAGCTTTCTGATTTCAGTTTATTGTTAGCAAAAATAATACAAGTTTCCTCTAGAGACAGTCTTCCTTCCCTGTGACGGTAAGAGGAGAAACTAAATTGAGTTTGATATCTAAACTTTCATGCCTACATGTGTAAACCAAAAACAACAAAAAGCCCAAACCAAAACGTCCCAGACTCTACAGCAGTGCTGTTCAATAAAAATATAATGTGAACCACATATACAATTTGAAATTTTCTAAGAGCCACTTTAAAAAAAAGTTAATAGCCACCTATGGCTAAGAGCTACCTATTGGGCAGTGCAGCCCTAGAATTCGACTTCAAAAAAGAAAAAAAAAAAAGGGAAAAACAAAGCAAACAGAACCCAACTTCAATAAAGAGGACGTTTAGAGTTGGGCTGTGATTGCTGATTTTTGGTGTCTGGAGAAAGGAGGCCCAGGAGTAAGAAAAAAAGGAGAGGGCAGTGAAAAGAAGCGTGATTGCTGCATCTCCAGAGAAGCCTGCTCTCCCCACCATGTTAGCCCAAGCGTTGAACGGCTGCCTAGAGGTGACGAGGTGTGCGGCCGATCCCAAGTGGTCACCGTCGCTTGGGCTTCAGAGCCCGCTTGCCGGGGGTTAGAGCCAGTGGGGTGGGGAACGCAGATTTCGGGGCTCCGCGGTGGAGCCGCCAGGGCGCCCTACCTGTCGAGCAGCGGGGTGTGAATGTGCAGGTGTTTCACGGCCACCCGAACGCGGCAGTCTGCGTGGCGGGCAGAAGACACGGTGCCGGACGCGCCGCGGCTCAGGTAGCGCAAGTCGCCGAGCTTGTGGTACGGGATGGTGGGCAGGGCGCTGCAGATGGCCTGCTCGTTCATGGTAGCGGGTGGCGCGGGCACTCAAGCAGCCGATCGATTCCGGAAGTGCCCGCCGCTCCCGCGGCTCCACCCCCTGCGCGAGCCGGCTCGGCAGGCCCTACAGCCTGCCGGACATGAGGTCACGAGGTCGTCCATTCTCCGCGCAGCCCACGCCAAGCCGCTGCTTATCCGGAGCCGGAGCGGACTGGTCAACTCTGCGGCGGCGGGGCGCACAGGGGAGGAGCTTCCTCTCTCCGACCTGGCCCTCCCAGGCGCTGCCAGCCACCCGAGCCCGCCTTTCGGAGCTCCTCCCTCCCCAGACTTCTCACGCGACGTCAGCGGCGGATGCCGAGGCGGGGATGAGGGCCACTGGCCCGCGATCCTCCCAGCAAGGCTCCGGCCTCGGCCTCAGGCCCGAGATCTCCGCCTTGTGGCGACCAGACGACGTGTGCCACACCGGCGGGGCTCGGGCGGGGGCTTGGGAGTGGGGAAGTGAGCCAGGGGCGCTCAATTTGTCTTCTCTCCCCCCAACCCACAAGGTTGGAAAGGTTTTCTTGTGGGGAAATTTCCTCTCCGCAGCTTCACACTCAGTCAGCGGACCCTCCCACCCAGGAGGAATCTCCCCTGGTCCCATCGGGGCGTCTTCCGGGAGTCGCCAAACACCAGACAGAGGTAGCGGGGTGGGTGTGGCAGCTGCCATTTCCTGCGCGGAAAGCTCTTTGAGGACCTGCGGTGGTGACTTACTAGGGCTCCGCGCTTCTCAGCCCGGTGAGTCAGGTAGGGGTGTAGATTCACTTGCTTATCTGGACTCCAGTCTAACCTCACTTGCAACTACTTCAGTCTTGTGGGGGTGGCTGATAAGCCCTGTCAGAGTTTAATCCTGTCTAAACGTTCAGGTGTTTAGTTCCTGTTGAGTGCTTCTCTACTAGGGACCTATTTTTCTGACTTTTTTTTTTTCTCTCCTGACGTCCATAATTACAGACAGAGATTGAAAAGTAACCTTGAGAGAGTCCCTCCCTTGATTCCAGGTAAGACTGCAAACATTTCTTTCTTATAGATCTGGGAAGAATGCGGTGTTTAATGCCAACCAAAAAAGACTGCAAAGATCTTTTTACCTTAAACAAACACTTTTCTACACCTGAAATGGCTATTTTGCAAAGTGTGGTGCAAGTATTATACACAATACCGAGTCCATGCTAGGCATTTAATGAATTCTAAAGCAAAAGTAATAGGGAATGCCTGACTTCAATCAGGGATTTCTGCCTACAGAAAATCAGTGCTTCCTGTATTTTTGTATTGCCTGAAATGAGAGTAGCAGTGTTACATTTTACAATAAATGGAAGCTGTAATGAAAGAGTGTGTTTTAAAATTTGATAATTTAAAATGAAATACTTAGCTTTAAAGATATGGTCTGATAATCTGTGGTTCATTCCTTAATAAGCTTTTTGCTACAAAGAGTGCTCAGAAAACTTTTCCCATTCATTCATTCATTCATCCAGTCAGTTTACAAACAGAATTCTAGAGAAAGAGAACAAAAATTAAGAAGGGAGAAAATGATCAAAATAATAATTCAAGAATTTCTTCCAGGACCAAAAGACAAAGATGTTCATATTTAAAGGACCCACCAGCTACCCACAGTGACTGAAAAAGGACCTATGTTAAAGCACACCATTAAAAAGATCAGAACACTAAGAATAAAGAGAAGATTCTAAAAGTTTTCAGATGGAAGGAGCAGGAATAAACGGATGAGAATTAGAATGGCATTGGGTTTCTCAACAATAACACTTTTATGCTAAAACACTACAGTGAAATTTCAAGTTTTGTAAGACAATAACTTCCAACCTAGAATCCTATAGTCAAACTATCCATCAAGAGTAAGAGTAGAATAAAAACATTTTCACATATACAAGGATGAAAACATTTATTTTCCATCCATCCATCCACCTTTTTTTTTTTTTTAAGGGAAAGTTACTAGAGGATGTGCTCCAACGAAACATGAGAGCAAGACAAGAAAGAGAAAGATGTGGGATCCAGAAAAAAGGACCAGGAGAATGTGACGGGAAATTCCAGGGTGAAAGATATGTGGCAGAATTAGAGAGCAGTCGTTTTCACCAGAGAAGGAAGATGGCAGACTCCAAGAAGAAAGACTGGTTAGTGTAATCGAATTTATTTAGCTTACTAATTTTGAGTATTTGGGTAGTTATATTGATAGATGTTTGATAGATCTAATGAAATACTTGATAAAATTCGAGAGAGAACTTAAAAATATACGCAAGTAGAAAAAGGAAACAATTATTAATTCCATGAAAGCTAAAAATTAGACAAGAATGGAAACAGCGTTTCTCCGACTGTTCTGTGGTGAAAATTTTAAGACTTTTTAGAGCTTCTGAAATACTAGTATATTATAAATCTCGAAGGAGAGAACATGCAGCATAGAGCACTATAAAATTTATGTATATTTTTAATTACATTACTTTAAAATTTTTAAAAATTAGTATTCACACGGTTCAAAATTTAAAAGTGTAACAGACAGATAATTCAATAGAAAATTAGGCAAAACACCTAGATACTTCACACAAGGGTATATCTAAATAGCAAATAGTAAATGCATGTGAAAAGGTGCTCGACCTCATCAGTCATTAGAGAACTGCAAGTTAAAACCACAGTGCAATATCACTACACAAATACAAGAATAATTAAAATTTAAAAGACAGAATATAGCAAGTGTGGGTGAGGTTTTGTAACAATTGGAGCTCTTGCACATTGCTGGTGGGAGTGTCAATTGGTACAATCAATTTTGCAAACTGTATGGCAGTACTATTAAAATTGCAGATATGCGGATCCTCAGCAATTCCTTGCCTAGGTATATGGACATGCATATGCATATACTAGAAAGTTCATAGTAGTGCTATTTATAATAGCTTCAAACTGGAAATTACCCAAATATCCATAAATAGTGGAATGGGTAAATGATTTGTGGCCCATTTTTTTACACAGTGGGATACTAAACAGCAATGATATTGAGCAGTGTGCAATATTGATGAATTGCACAAATACAATACTGGATGAAAAAGCTAGACACAGAAGAGTATACATTTTATGAGTCAATTCCTATTAAGTACAAAAACAAGCAAAACTAGCCTATGCTTTTAGAAATCAGGATAATGTCTACTCTTGTAGAGTGGTCATAGTGACTAGAAGGGACAGGATGAGGCCTCTGGGGTGATAGAAATGTTCTGTTTCTTGATCTAGGACCTAGACTCTTGGTGCCAGTTGCATGGGTATGTTCAATTATGAAAATTCTTTGAGGTTACACAATGTGCACTTTTCTGTATATATATATGTTACACTTCAATAAAAGGTTAATAGGTTTAAATACAAAATAAATAATACATGTGGGTGTATATTATGTCTCTTACTTTTATTTAATTAGTATTACAGTATATACCTGTTCACCTTGCTTGTCTTTCACTTAGTAATCTATTTCAGATATCTTTCCATACAAATGCATAAAAAGCTTTCTCAACTTTTTTTTTTTTTAAATGATGGATATGCCATAATTTACCCCTCATTGGTGGACACTTAGCTGGTTTCCACATATTTACTGTTACAAATTATGCTGCAATAAGTAATCATTACATATGTCATTTCATACATGTGTAAGTGTATCCATATATATGCCCTAGAAGCTGAACTGCTGGACAAAAGAGTTATGTTCATTTGTAATTTTGGTTTGTATTGTTGAATTGACCTTCACTGAGGTTGTTCCAGTTTTCTTTTTCTGCAGACAAATGAGAGTGCTGTTTTTCCACACACCTTCTTTCATTTCTTTTCGAGATAGATAGTATAATATTGATCTGCTGATTCCTGTATTTCAGTGCTTCTAAACTCATTTAAATGCTAAGATTCTTTTTATTGCAGACCTTCTAAATATCTGGCTTCAATTTTTTTATCACAACCTCAAACTTTAGCTTTCATGATAGTTTCACCATTATACAGCTTAAAAAATATGTATATCTAGTGATATGTACAGTGTTTAATTAATGCCCATAATGAATGGCTGATGACAGGAAACCTAAAGAATACTGATGCTAAACTACATCAACCAAATGAGAAACAAAAAACATGAGAATAATTATGCAAATTAGGCTAAAAAACAAGCCTCACACCTATATGTTGAATTCATCTATTCAAAATTCTATAGAATCATATTAAGTCATATTTTCCATTTACTGAGAATAAAGGTTATTTATATCTGCATGTGCTATTTTAGGGACATGGTAGCTTGAAATGGCATGCTTGAAATCTCTCATAGCCTGTTTTTTTGTTTTGCTTGTTTTTTTAACTTCAATGCCTTTTATTCCTGTAAGTTCTTTTTATTTATTTATTTTTCTAATTTTTTAAAAAATTAATTTTTATTGGAATATAGTTGCTTTACAATGTTGTGTTAATTTCTACTGTACAGCAAAGTGAATCAGCTATATGTATACATATAATGTCCATGGACAGAGGAATGGATAAAAAAGATGTGGTATATATATACAATGGAATATTATTCAGCCATAAAAAGGAATGAAATTGGGTCATTTGTAGAGACGTGGATGGAGCCAGAGACTGTCATAAAGAGTGAAGTAAGTCAGAAAGAGAAAAACAGATATCATATATTAACGTTTATATGTGGAATCTAGAAAAATGGTATAGATGATCTTATTTGCAAAGCAGAAATAGAGACACAGATGTAGAGGACAAACGTATTGACACCAAGGGAGGAAGTGGGGGCGGGTGGGATGAATTGGGAGATTGGGATCGACATATATACACTATTGCTACTATGTATAAAATAGATAACTAATGAGAACCTACTGTATATAGCTCAAGGAACTCTACTCCATGCTCTGTGGTGACCTAAATGGGAAGGAAATCCAAAAAAAGAGGGGATATATCTCATAGTCTTTTAAATTAGAAACGAAGACAGAAAAGTTGAAAAATAAACCACTTAAAAAAGTACAAATGCAAGAATTTAAAACATCTCATATTCTAATTTTTTCTATTCTTTGGTCTGAAAGCATCTGGTAACCATTGGGGGAAAATGGGTGAAGGATATGTGGGACCTCTCTGTATTATTTTTACAACTTCCTGTGAGTCTATTATTATCTCCAAATAAAAAGTTTTAAAAAGTTGTACCTGGGTGTATTAGTTTCCAGGGACTGCCATAACAAAGAACCACAAGAATTATAAAAAGGTATGTAAATGAGAAGTAAGGCTTCCTGATTCTTCAGATCTCCAGTTCACCTTCCCTAAGACAACAAATAAATTTAACAAATATTATGTGCCATAATGCTAGGTGCTGGAAATAGAGGGATAACAAAAGACACATGGTCTCTGTCCTTAAAATGCTTTTAGTGTTCTAAGGGAGAGAGAACCTAAGCATACAATTACAGTACACACTACATGTGTAACACTGGGTAGGCCCCTTAACCTCTTGGTTTTTTGAAGTCCTCAGTTGTAAAAATGTGAGGGTGCTATGAATTTATATTTGGGGCACGACAAGGTCGAGAAGAGTGTGTCTTTTCCTTTATTCTTCCAAAGTGGAATGTCTTCCCTCTCTTCCGCATGGGTCCAAATCTCACTTGTTCTTCAGGCCGACTGCCAAGGAGCCTTCCCTGACTCCCCAGGCCACACAAATCTCTGCCTCTTAGGTTCAGTGCCATACAACCTAGCTGTCTCTTACGTTAATCTTGTCTCTCAAGCCAAACTCAGGATATGGGTCTCTCTTGCCCTCCTGTGGCCCCTGCGGCTGTGCCAGCCCACTGGCACACCCCACGTGGGGTGTCTACTACACTAGGGCATGGGTGGGGAGGCCCAGGGGTGAGGGGCGAGGCAGAGTACCTTTGCCTCTACCCTGTTCTCCTCCACAAAACTGCCCCTCCTCCTCAAGCCTGCCCCTCAAGTCAAAGGTTCCATATATGACCTCACTGGGTAGTGATGCCCTCACAGGCATTCTCAGTTTCCATGGCAGCATAACTGTGCAAACGGGCTGCACTCAGAGAAACTTCTCTACCAGTTCTCCACCAGATACCAATCTTTTTGGCTGTCTGTGTGAGAATGTGTGACCGGATAGTGTATGTGTACTCTAACCTGTGCTCTGTTCCCTGGGTGGGCAGTGCAGCAGGTACACCCAGACAGGGCAACTCTACAGGAGGTATGATACACACACAACCTCACCTGGCTGGCACATGTTCCTGTGGGGGTTGCCAACTACGTACAGCTGAGCACCTTCCCAGATGTAAGTAATACCGGTGACCTGGGACGCCTTCGGGGACGCACAGTTCTCACTGCTGAGGACAAGTGAAAGGTCATCCCTGGACAAGTGTGCAGGACGGTTCTGAGCTTTATAAATGTAGCCTTACCCTTTGGGCTACAGGATGCTTCCATTCAGACCCTTTCCTGATTGGCCTCTTAACAAAAGACAAGTGCATTTTTGTTGGCAAATTGTTAATGGAGCGGTTTGAGGAACAGGGCCACTCTTGAACCGCACCTTCAAACCCAGGCACCACTGTACTATCATGGAGACATCTATATCGGTCCCCTCAGACACATCCCTTACTGAGTTGCTGGGTACTAGGGGAGAGGGTGTTGCCATATTGATGGGAAGACCGTAAGAACGAAGGGGGGGGTGATGAAGTGCTAATGAGACTGGAGAGCTGAGGAGATGGTGTCCCAGGAGGCTGGGTTGATGTGAGCCTAGACTTGGTATCCAGAGCCCGGTTCTGAGTCTCCTGATCACTCTGCCTCAGTATTTGTCCTTGTTCTAATCGACATAAAAGTATTAGACAGCTAGAGTTCAGTGTGGTTGAAATAGCAGTATAAATGGGGCCAAGAAGGGTTGCCAAGGTGGGCAGGGTTCTTAACAAATTTATATTAGATTATTTTTTTCCAAAACTTGAAAGACATTTCCATGAAAGCCTCAGAAGTGACAGACTGCAAGAAATGTTTTCTCTGTTGTGGAAGGGAGAGATGGAGAGGATCATGATTGCAATTACTTTCGGGTTCTACTGTTTTCCCTGGGAACGGTGAAGAGACTTCCTCATCTGCTGCAGCCCTAGGCTCTAGGGATTGCTTTTGCAGCCAGTGTCCCTTCTCTAGGGACTCATAGAGATGATGGGCCAAGGCTGTGTTTTGGACGTCAAGTAGGTTAAAAGTTCTTCAGCCAGAAACTGGGAGAGACATGAGAGAGGGAAATTCTGGCAGGAGACTGTGCACAGCAGAAGTGACTGATCAGTTCTGATTTTCTTTGCAGCAGCAGTGCCTCCCGTTTCTCGTCCTACACCTGGTCACTACCATGTCCTGTACCGCGGGTGTGGAGAAACGCATTTGGGCTGGCACGGGGAGACATACTGCCTGGTTGGTGGCTACCGGCTCTACGGGGATGTTCCTTTGGCCACGCCAGCTAAGGTAGAAGCAGAGAAGCCAGTCCCCAGACGTGCTCCGAAGAGAAAGCACTCTCTGGAATGGTCGGACGAAGACCTGGGTTGCCCCAGACCCAAAATCCGGCGATTGGAGCTTTCAAGCAGCACAGGAATACAAGGTGCTTTGATTGTCAAGCAGGGTGGCCCAACCTCTGGGCACATCGCCTCTGCAAGAGCCACAGTAAACGCATGTCCCATATTTGCTCTTTCAAGGTCGGCAGCAGGGAGTCCCCTCCTAAAGAAGGTTCTCTCTCATTGCCACACTATCCAAGGTTGCCACAAATGTTCCTTCCTGTGGGCCTCATCAGGCTAAGGGCAGAGTTGTCTCTTTGCTTCTCTGAGTCGCACCATATGGTCTTAGTAACACCTCTTCACCCTGTTGACCATGTTTTTCACGGGGGCTGCTGCTGAGACTTTATCTCATCCTTTCATGGTAGAGAGAGAGAGGATTCTAATGAATTTTACTTCCACGGGAGAGGGGAGTGTTATGATTATGTTGTCATTTTCTATTATGTCCTTTTGTCATGAATTTCTTTTCAATTTCATGTTAAAATGGGCCCACCGTTTCCACTTTGTGAGGTCATTCAGCACCCTCGTTTTGCACCTTTAACATCTCTCTCAGTATCACTTGGAAATGTTTGAAATGGCATGAGCTTGTCCTCACATTCCTATCAGCTGTAAATCCGGAGCCCCAACATGAACCTAACCATTGAACAGAACACCTCTCCACTACCTGTGTAACACTGGGTAGGCCCCTTAACCTCTTGGTCTTTTTAAGTCCATAGTTGTAAAAATGTGACGGTGCTATGAATTTATATTTGGGGCAGGACAAGGTAGAGAAGAGTGTGTCTTTGCTTTTATTCTTCCAAACTGGAATGTCTTCCCTCTCTTCCCCTTGGAAGATGCTCCTTTGGCCACGCCAGCCAAGGTGGAAGCAGAGAAGCCAGTCCCCAGACGTGCTCCGAAGAGAAAGCACTCTCCGGAAATGCCGGACGAAGACCTGGGTTGCTCCAGACCCAAAATCCGGCAATTGTAGCATGGTGCCAGGAGGCGGACCCCACAGAATCTTGCAGGTGAGCCATCCTGAAGAGAAGGCAATGGTTTAAATGCCTAAGGCAGGGAATGCCTCTTCCTGCACTGACACCCCCCCCCCGCCCCCCGCCCACTGCCCACTGCCACAGATTAGAACCTGCATCTTTTTGTCTGAGCCTTCCCCAGCCAGGAGCCTCCTTCTATACTAAATGGCCATAAGCCAGGAGCCTCAGAAACTGAGGTTTGTAATGAGAGTCTGCCCTGAACATCCCGGGGCTGAAGCTGGCCTGGAAGAAACCCTGACGTTCCTCTGCTTAATCCTCAGGAGCCCCTTTGTGAGGTAAAGAAAGAAAAGTCTAGAAAAAACGGATACCTGGGAGGGGAAGATGGCAGAAGAGTAAGACACGGAGATCACCTTCCTCCCCACAGATACACCAGAAATACATCTACACGTGGAACAACTCCTACAGAACACCTACTGAATGCTGGCAGAAGACCTCAGACCTCCCAAAAGGCAAGAAACTCCCCCACATACCTGGGTAGGGCAAAAGAAAAAAAGAAAAAACAGAGACAAAAGAATAGGGACGGGACCTGCACCAGTGGGAGGGAGCTGTGAAGGAGGAGAGGTTTCCACACACTAGGAAGCCCCTTCGCGGGAGGAGAGTGCGCGTGGCGGAGGGGGGAAGCTTTGGAGCCGTGGAGGAGAGCACAGCCACAGGGGTGCGGAGGGCAAAGCGGAGAGATTCCCGCACAGAGGATAGGTGCCAACTGGCACTCACCAGCCCGAGAGGTTTGTCTACTCAGCTGCGGGGGTGGGCGGGGCTGCAAGCTGAGGATCGGGCTTTAGTCAGAGCGCAGGGAGAGTACTGGGGTTGGTGGAGTGAACATAGCCTGAAGGGGTTAGTGCACCACGGCTAGCCGGGAGGGAGTCCGGGAAAAGATCTGGAGCTGCCGAAGAGGCAAGAGACTTTTTCTTCCCTCTTTGTTTCCTGCTGCGCGAGGAGAGGGGATTGAGAGCGCTGCTTAAAGGAGCTCCAGAGACGGGCGCGAGTCGTGGCTAAAAGCGCGGACCCCAGAGACGGGCAATGAGACGCTAAGGCTGCTGCTGCCGCCGCCACCAAGAAGCCTGTGTGCGAGCACAGGTCACTATCCACACCCCGCCTCCGGGGAGCCTGTGCAGCCCGCCACTGCCAGGTTCCCGGGATCCAGGGACAACTTCTCCGGGAGAACGCACGGTGAGCCTCAGGCTGGTGCAAAGTCACGCCAGCCTCTGGCGCCGCAGGCTCGCCCCGCACTCCGTGCCCCTCCCTCCCCCCGGCCTGAGTGAGCCAGAGCCCCCGAATCAGCGGCTCCTTTAACCCTGTCTTGTCTGAGTGAAAAACAGACGCCCTCCAGCGACCTACACGCAGAGGCGGGGCCAAATCCAAAGCTGAGTCCCTGGGAGGTGTGAGAACAAAGAAGAGAAAGGGAAATCTCTCCCAGCAGCCTCAGAAGCAGCGGATTAAAGCTCCACAATCAACTTGATGTACCCTGCATCTGTGGAATACATGAATAGACAGCGAATCATCCCAAATTGAGGAGGTGGACTTTGAGAGCAAGATTTATCATTTTTTCCCCTTTATCTCTTTTTCTGAGTGTGGATGTGTATGCTTCTCTGTGAGATTTTGCCTGTATAGCTTTGCTTCCACCATTTGTCCTAGGGTTCTGTCTTTTTTTTTAAATTTTTTCTTAATAATTATTTTTATTTTAATAACTTTATTTTATACTACTTTATCTTCTTTCTTTCTTTCTTTCTTTCTTTCTTTCTTTCTTTCTTTCTTTCTTTCTTTCTTTCTTTCTTTCCTTCCTTCCTTCCTTCCTTCTTTCCTTCCCTCATTTAGACAAAGAATCATCCCAAATTGAGGAGGTGGACTTTGAGAGCAAGATTTATGATTTTTTCCCCTATTCCTCTTTTTGTGAGTTTGTAAGTGTATGCTTCTGTATGAGATTTTGTCTGTATAGCTCTGCTTCCGCCATTTATCCAAAGGTTCTATCCGTTCGTTTTTTTTTCTTAATAAGTAGTTTTTAATTTAATAACTTTATTATATTTTACTTTATTTTATTTTACTTTATCTTCTTTCTTTCTTTCCTTCTTCCTTCCCTCCTCCCTTCCTTCCCTCCTCTCTTCCTTCCTTCCTTCCTCCCACCATCCCTCCCTCCCTCCATTCTTTTTTCTTTTTTTCTTTCTTTCTTTCCTTCTTTCCTTCTTTTCTTCTTTCTTCCTTCCTTAAATTAAATTCAATATAGATATTTAAATTTAAGGTAAAATTAAATTATAATTTGAAATTATATGTGGAGTTTTATTCCCTAAAGAATATTTTGGAAATTTCTACTCCTATTTTAACTTATATTTTCAGAGAAGGTATTTGGTCCAAATGAAGAATATCTTCAATTATTGTTCTTCTATTGCAAGCAAAAAAGGATTTATACTTCTTTTCATGAAATACCTTCTGTTTGACAACAGAAGGATAAATATTTTATATTTTTAGAAACAACAGTCAGGCTACTGATATTCTTAATGAGTTTTAATAAATCTGAATGCTTCTTATCATCTACTCTTTAGCTGGTACCTGAGGAGTTGTATACCTCCAGGAAGATATGTGCTCCAGACCCGTAAATATGCAGTTCACAGAGCCCACCACCAGAGGACAATAATGAAGTAAAATCTTGAAACCATGTAGTGAAAATAGTGGGAGTTTAAATAAAAGCAACATTTCACAGTATGCTTTTCTGACCAATGTTATATCTAATACCCTAATGGATTATATGTACATGGATTCTGAAAAGTCAGCAGCACACTTCACTGGTCAATTTCTATGATAAGGGGAACGGAATTTGAGTGTAGAAAAACAGTATACTTACATCTTAAAATTCCACCCCTACAGAATCTACTCACTATTGAAAACTGGTAAGAATAATAGCTTTCTGTGTCTCAGTGACCAGTTAACGTTTTCAAGAGTAGAATTTATCTTCCTATGATGCTCAAATACACAGGAAAAATGCATATCTAGGACAATGAATAAACTCTATATGACATGAGAAAATAGTTATTCAAATGGAAAAAGTATAAGATCTACAAGGCACAGTTTTATATGCATTAGTGTGGATATATACATAAAGAAGCTCTAAGAAACATAAAGATCACTTCCAGGAAGTAATTTTAGGTAGAAGAGAATTAACATGGATGAGGAAGAAAAGAGAGTTGGTTTTAAAATAGTTTCATTGACTTGTTTTTTTTGTTTATTTATTTGTTTTATTTATTTGGTCTTTGGAATATAAGAAAACAGTGGCTTTCAGATCAGTATCCCAGTGGAACAGAGGGACCGAGGTCTATCCTGGAGCCCAGCCATTGTTTGACACTCTTGTAATAATACTGGTGAAATACAACCAAACCATTTGAACTATAAGCATCCTCTCTGACAATAAACTTAAGACACCAACATTATATATTAAAGAAAGTAAAGAGAGAATACTGTTTTCTTTAGAGAAAATACAGATCCTGGACCAAATCAATAATGTCAGCAAACCTCATGGGTATAAAATATTCTGCTGTCTATCATTTAGAACATGCCTCTAGAGGAGGGAAACTGGGTGATAATTTCCCCAGATTTTATATTTAATTCAAATATTTTAGATAAGAGGCATCTCTAGTAAAACATTGTATTATTGATTCTTTCCAATATGATAGCTCAGAGGAGTTCCTCTTTCCTTCTCAAATACATATGGGGAAATGGAGGTGGGTGTGGGTTATAGGAAGTATCTAAATAGAGCATAATAATCAACAGTTTGTTTTTTAAAAATAGAAATTTCTATTCAAATTGTTTCCAGAGACAGAAACACACAGAGACAATTCCATGTGACAACAGTGAAAGAGACCAGAATGATGCAGCTGCAAATCAAAAAACTGCCAACACCAGTGACTGATGGCCACCACCAGAATCTGGTTAAGACAAAGAAGGATCCTCCCCTTGAGGCGTCAGAAAGAACATGGCCCTCTCAACACTTTGAGTTTGAACTTCTGGCCTCTAGAGCTGTGATAAAATAAATTTCTGTTCTTTTAAGCTAACAAGTTTGTGGTATCTTGTTATGGTAGCCCTAGAGATGACAGTATTTGATTCCTGAGCTGGCAACTGTATTTTGACTATGTAATGACTATTCCAAGATAATCAACAGACACAAAGATAAAGGCAAAACTGAGACTAAGCCCAGTTCTTTTTATTCCCAGAATAATAAATGATTTTTTAATTAATTTAGATCTCTTTGTCTAACCCCTCTGCTTTTCAGAAGAGTATGTGGGACCAATCAAATATTAATATGTTATACTTTCACTTTAATTCATCTCAAATTATTTCTAATTCCCCTTATGAGTTCTTACTTGACCCATGAATTATTTAGGAATACATTCTTTAATTTCCATTTGTGATTTTCAACAAATTTCTTTCTGTTAACGGTTGCTTATTGCATTCTGTTGTCATCTGAGAGCACTCTCTGTATTGTTTATGTCCTTTAAAATGTACTGAAATTTGTTTTATGGCCTAGCATATAGTATATCCATGTGCATTTGAAAAGAATGTATATTCTGATGCTGTTGGGTGGAATGTTTTATAGATGGCTGTTACGTCTACTTGATTGATAATGCTGTTCAAGGTTTTTATTTTCTTGTTGATTTTCTGTCTGTTCTGCTATTGAAAGAAGGGTATTAAAGTATCCAACTATTATTGTAGAACTGTCTGTTTCACTTTTCTGTTGTGTCGATTTTGCTTCATTGTATGTTGGAGTCCTGTTGTTAGGTGCATATAAGTTTATAATTATTATGCATTCTAGATGGAATAATCACTTTATCATTTTAAAATGTCTTTGTCTCTAGTAAAAATTTTCATCTTAAAATATAATTTTTTTCTGATATTTTCTTAGCCACTCCAGTTTTGTTGTTGTTGTTTTGTTTTGTTTTTACTGTTATGGTATATCTATTCCAACCCTTTTACCCTTCAGCTATATATTTTCTTTTTTTTCTTTTTGTAACATCTTTATTGGGGTATAATTGCTTTACAAAGGTGTGTTAGTTTCCGCTTTATAACAAAGTGAATCAGTTACACACATACATATGTTCCCATATCTCTTCCCGCTTGCGTCTCCCTCCCTCCCACCCTCCCTATCCCACCACTCCAGGCGGTCACAAAGCACCGAGCTGATATCCCCTGTGCTATGTGGCTGCTTCCCACTAGTTATCTACCTTACGTTTGTTAGTCTATATATGTCTATGCCTCTCTCCTGCTTTGTCACAGATCACCCTTCCCCCTCCCCATATCCTCAAGTCCGTTCTCCAGTAGATCTGTATCTTTATTCCTGTCTTACCCCTAGGTTCTTCATGACATTTTTTTTCTTAAATTCCATATATATGTGTTAGCATATGGTATTTGTCTTTCTCTTTCTGACTTACTTCACTCTGTATGACAGGCTCTAGGTCTATCCACCTCATAACAAATAGCTCAATTTCGTTTCTTTTTATGGCTGAGAAATATTCCATTGTATATATGTGCCACATCTTCTTTATCCATTCTTTCGATGATGGGCACTTAGGTTGTTTCCATCTTCGGCCTATTGTAAATAGGCCTGCAATGAATATTTTGGTACATGACTCTTTTTGAATTTTGGTTTTCTCAGGGTATATGCCCAGTAGTGGGATTGCTGGGTCATATGGTAGTTCTATTTGTAGTTTTTTAAGGAACCTCCATACTGTTCTCCATAGTGGCTGAACCAATTCACATTCCTACCAGCAGTGCAAGAGTGTTCCCTTTTCTCCACACCCTCTCCAGCATTTATTGTTTCTAGATTTTTGATGATGGCCATTCTGACTGGTGTGAGATCATATCTCATTGTAGTTTTGATTTGCATTTCTCTAATGATTAATGATGTTGAGCATTCTTTCATGTGTTTGTTGGCAGTCTGTATATTTTCTTTGGAGAAATGTCTATTTAGATCTTCTGCCCATTTTTGGATTGGCTTGTTTTCTTTTTTTGTTATTCAGCTGCATGTGCTGCTTGTAAATTTTGGAAATTAATCCTTTGTCAGTTGCTTCATTTGCAAATATTTTCTCCCATTCTGAGGGTTGTCTTATGGTCTTGTTTATAGTTTCCTTTGCTGTGCAAAAGCTTTGAAGTTTCATTAGGTCCCATTTGGTTTTTTTTGTTTTTATTTCCATTTCTCTAGGAGGTGGGTCAAAAAGGATCTTGCTGTGATTTATGTCATAGAGTGTTCTGCCTATGTTTTCCTCTAAGAGTTTCATAGTTTCTGGGCTTACATGTAGGTCTTTAATCCCTTTTGAGCTTATTTTTGTGTATGGTGTTAGGGAGTGACCTAATCTCATACTTCTACATGCACCTGTCCAGTTTTCCCAGCACCACTTACTAAAGAGGCTGTCCTTTCTCCACTGTACATTCCTGCCTCCTTTATCAAAGATAATGTGACCATATGTGCGTGTGTTTATCTCTGGACTTTCTATCCTGTTCCATTGATCTATCTTTCTGTTTTTGTGCCAGTACCATACTGTCTTGATTACTGTAGCTGTGTTGTATAGTCTGAAGTCAGGGAGCCTGATTCCTCCAGCTCCGTGTTTCGTTCTCAAGATTGCTTTGGGTATTCGGGGTCTTTTGTGTTTCCATACAAATTGTGAAATTTTTTGTTCTCGTTCTGTGAAAAATGCCAGTGGTAGTTTGATAGGGATTGCATTGAATTGTAGATTGCTTTGGGTAGTAGAGTCATTTTCACAATGTTGATTCTTCCAATCCATGAACATGGTATATTTCTCCATCTATTTGTATCATCTTTAATTTCTTTCCTCAGTGTCTTATAATTTTCTCCATACAGGTATTATGTCTCCTTAGGTAGGTTTATTCCTAGATATTTTATTCTTTTTGTTGTAATGGTCAATGGGAGTGTTTTCTTGATTTCACTTTCAGATGTTTCTTCATTAGTGTATAGGAATGCCAGAGATTTCTGTGCATTAATTTTGTATCCTGCAACTTTACCAAATTCATTGATTAGTTCTAGTAGTTTTCCGGTAGCATCTTTAGGATTCTCTATGTACAGTATCATGTCATCTACAAACAGTGACAGCTTTATTTCTTCTTTTCCGATTTGGATTCCTTTTATTTCCGCAAAACAGCAGCGGGGTGGGTGCGCGCCCAGAGCTGCCCCTCTCGCAATTGATTTGTTCAGGGATGACTTCTTGCGTTCTAGTTAGATGTGACTTTAATCGAAGTGCTTTCCTAAGGCGATTTATCACAACTGTGAACAGTCAGTCTGCACAGCTGCTGCTCTTTTAGGGAAACGCACAGGCTCGGGAGGCGGAGGGGCTGGCGCGAGCTCCCCTCTTTCCGACGGACCGGCCCGCGTGCCCCTCCCCACCAGAAATATGTGCGCCGCGTCCTCAGAGGCCGCCGCTTCTGTGCTCTGGCTCCTCTGCTGTTTCTGGCTGCTGAACAGCCATCTCCTTTCTCCTGGGAGGGGCAGCTGGTTTCCTTTTGGGGCGCTCCCCTTCTCCCCGTCTCAGCTCCTGCAGCGGAGACGAGGCTGCCCCTCTCTCCCTGCACGCTGTGGGCTGGGTGTGCAACCCGGCTCGGGCCACAGTCCCCCACCGTCCCCGCCGACCCAGCGCGGCGCCCACCACAGCCGGCAAAGCCCACACGGGGCGCCCAGTTAAAGCTGAACCGCAGATGAAAACCACGACTTTTTACGGTGTCTTCAACATTGCATGCAACATACTTCTACTAAAAAAATTACTGTTTATCTGAAGTTCAGCTTTAACGAGGCGGGCATCCTGTATTGTGTCTGGCAGCCTTCTTGGTTGTAAAGAAAATGTTTGTCCAGAGCAGGTCAAATTGGAATCAGCCTAGGACTTTTAACTGGAGCTTTGGGGAAAAAATACTTAAAAGGTGTCTGTTGGGACTGCTAGGCTGGTAGGATTCATGCTTGCAACCGCTGGGAGCCAGCTTTGCTATCATGTGGGGAGAGCTGCTTGAACTAGAAGCCAACACCACAGAGAGCAGACCTGTTTCATTTGAACAGGTGGATCCAGCTGTTCTTGAAGCTGGTCCGGTGGGTGGTAGAGGTCAGGGTGCTGATGGCCAGGAGGGATAATAATTTCCTACCCCTCAAATCTGGGAAGTGAAAACAGCAGGGCTGAATGTGCCCACGGGGCATGGCTTCTGTTCAACTGGAAGAGTGGTGAATGGCTATTGGGTGACCAAAACAGTCGGTCTACTATATTCTTACTTTGTTTGCTAATTGTTTTGCTGCATGTAAACTCTTTGTTGCATTAGCTCTTGTTCATGACATCATGTCTGGAGACAGGGTCTGATAGACTTACATGTGGAATTGGAGACTTAAATTTCAAATCTGCCTCTGCCTGGTTGAGTGGCTTTAGGGTCCTCGTAACCTCTACAAAGTTGAGTTTCTGGGTCTGAAACCTAAGGACAGAGGTGATCGTAATCCATTTGGACTGCTATAACAAAATACCAGAGCCTGGGTAGCTTATGAACAACAGAAATTTATTTCTCATAGTTCTGGAGGTTGGAAGTCTAAGATCAGGGTGCGAGCAGATTCACAGTCCGGTGAGTATCCTCTTCCTGGGTCACAGTTGGCGTGTTTTCTCTGTAACCTCCCATGGCAGAAAGGTCGAGGGACCTCTGCGGGGTCTCTTTTATGAGGGCACTAATTTTGTTCATGAGGGCTCTACCCTCATGACCTTATCACCTCCCAAATGCCACACCTCCTGATACCATCACTTTGGGGGTTAGGATTTCAACATATGAATTTTGGGGGAGGCAAATGTTCAATCTATAGCAGAGGTACTTTCCCCATAGGATGGGGGAGAGGGAAAGTATGTAAGCACCTGTCATAGGGCCTGGTGTGGAGCAGGTGCCCCATACAGATGTTATTACAAAATATTGAGTATAGTTCCCTGTGCCATAGAGGAGATCCTTCTATCTATTCTATGCCTTCTTTGAATGACCGTAGCACTTGTTGTCTGTATCATTTTTATGTCTGTTGTTGCTTTGTGACTGAAAATGAAAAATTTCTATTTGTCCATGTCCTGGCCCTTACATAAAAATGTGTTCATTTATCTATTTCATATTTATTGACTACATCTTCGACACCGTGTTAACTGCTGGTTCTAGATGTTAGTAAAATATAGACCTTCCTGCTCAAAGGGTCACAGTATTTGTGGGAAAGCAAAAAATGAACAACCTCTGTCTCTAAGAGCTTTGTACTTCCCAAAGAGAACACACCTCATAGGTACAATAAATCCATGTATCATACGTAAATGTATAAATAGTTAATGGGATTATACACCTGAGATAACTGCTTTTCGATTCTGAGGAAATGATGATTATATTTCACCAGGAGCTCAATACCACTCTGAGAATGAGGGCTTAACCCCCGACTTGACTCACTGCATCGCTTTCCTATATAAAAATACACAAGTCTGTACATACGCTCTAGAAAAAGGCTTATCTGGCATGAATTTCAGATAGCAAGAAGAAAACTTCAAGAGGTTCAGAGAAGCATCCAGAAGCTCAGATGACTGTCTGGCACTAATACAACTTGCTTGACAGGAAAATAGAGCTGTAAATCTCACAAAATTAGATGATCTTTTAAGAATTTCAAAACCTCCTGCTATTAATTGGAAATCCTAGAAGAATAGCTTCTTTTAAAATGTACTGATAATATGCTTTACAGCTTAATATTCAGAAGCCTATGTTTTGGCTAAGTGAGCTTCAGGAAGGAAGGAAATTTGCGGTTTACCTCCACTTACTTTGGAACCGCTGGTTCCAAACATCTACTTCTATGCACAGTCATCTTATCATCTGTAAAATGGAGGCAACTCTAAGACAACAGAGTTACAGAGATGTTGCACAGCTCCATGTGTCATTGTCTTCATTTGTTTCAGAATACCAATAACATCTAAGCGACTACTGAAAGAGCGCTATATTATTTGGGGTCATCTAGTGCAGCTCTGTCAAAGTAAAGAAAAGGGACCTAGAATGACTATAATTTTCCCAAGAGGACACAATTATTTTATGGTAAATCTGGGACAAGAACCCTGATCTCTTGGATCCCATTCCATTGTTCTTTCATTGGGTTCTGAACAACCCAGAGAAATAAAACTCCTGTGTGCTGTGTCACTGGTACAGGACATGGCAAGATTGGAATTGGAGCACTACATATTAAGAGGTATCTGAGAAATTCTTCAAACTAATTGAGATATATACCAGGTACATAGAAAACACTATGTTTTATGAAGATGATTCTGTGCAATGAACAGAACTGGTAACACACACTGGAAGGTGAATTCTCATTTTCTGGCACCTTGAAAACGCCACCTCAACATACACGTTAAAATAAACATTTGAACTGGGTCATATTTAATTCTGCATGCTCTTGTAAGTCAGCAAAATATTCCGTATATCATTTAAGTTGTCACTCACTTTTTAACTTGACTTTCAATTTCTAAAAGTCTTTCCAAACATAAAACAGAGGTGGGAAAATGGTATGGGAAGCTGCAGAGATGAAATAAGCTTATTTCATTAGGCATAAAGATGAATATCCAAACAACTTCATGGCTGAAAGTGTCCAAATCTACTGTCTTCGTTTTGTAGTCAAGGCTTCCGGAAAAATATGCTAATGGATTCCTTATTACCCGAATGCCCCATATCAGTTTCAGTAGGTATCATTATATATTATGGAAATTTTTCTCAGTGACAGTGAAAGACATCCTGGCTGAACATCCCCCTGCCCATGACACAGAGATGATGGTCTCAACCTATATTGAAGGCATTGGAGCCCACACTATCCATTACTAATATTAATGGAGGATAAAACTTCATATTCTGTTTGCTCTATATTTGTTCAATCACTTCTTCCCTTCATTAAACTGGATGGCCCATAATTGAGTCTGTAGTGTGTCTATCATTGGAAACTGAACAAAGTTTTGTTGGTTTTATTAATGTCATACGTTTCTAGGGAGGGTCTATTCAATAACTAAGTCTAGTTTCACAGTTACAAATAAATTATGATGTAACTTTGAATAAATTAAGCTCATCATAAAGGAAGGATACTGAGAGTTGCTACTACCCCTTCCTTGAGGGACTCTCATAAAGCGCTGAGTAAAGTAACAGAGGTGTATATGTATGCATATATTTTCAATGATATTTGTACAGACTTAAAAAGAACTCTACAGAATGCATTATAAAAACCTTAATGCTGTGTGTCCCTAGTTCCCAGCTCTCTCATTAGAACTACTTAAATGAACACAATCTTATCTGTTAGGATAGCTATCAGAGTACTCCAAATACTACTTCTTGCAGTACCCTGTCCCAACCGTTTGCCATCCTCTTCCCATTAGTCCTCAAGTCGGAAGCCCCGAAGATCTGTTCATTAATTTATGAACACATTTCTTCATCCAGCCAAGAAAATTGATTGATCCCTTACCAAATTTCAGGCACCATTCTTCAGTATGATTTATAGGCATGTTCAGGAAACACAGCAGTGATTAACACAGATGAATATAGTCTCTCTTGAGCTGAGGGTGGAGACAAAAGTAAATAAGCAAATATAAAATCATAAGTATAGGGCTTCCCTGGTGGCGCAGTGGTTGAAAGTCCCCCTGCCGATGCAGGGGACACGGGTTCGTGCCCCAGTCCGGGAAGATGCCACATGCCACGGAGTGGCTGGGCCCGTGAGCCATGGCCGCTGAGCCTGCGCGTCCGGAGCCTGTGCTCCGCATTGGGAGGGGCCACAACAGTGAGAGGCCCGCGTACCGCCAAAACAAAAAAAGCTATGAAAACAAAACCTATGGATGGAGACCTCCATGAAAGATGGAAGAGTATAATAATGGCCAGAGTACATTACTGTGGCAGAAGCAGCAGCCCTTAAGGAGGACAACTTTATAAATTACAAATTGGATTTAAATAGACAGGGAATTGAAAGTGGAGACATTATTTTCTGCAGAAGATGATGGACAGACGAGAACAAAGAAACTAAAACTGAGATTGTTAGCAAAATACAATGCTAAACATATAAGTTAGGACTGAGTCCTTAACTTTCATTTTTACTAATGAGTGGGTGAGTATAGATTACTGACTACACAGAACCAAGCCTGGAAACACATTTTATATTTATGATCTTTGTGCCTAAAACTAGATTCTCCTGCAATTTAATATGACACTAGGACAATGACTGGCCAAGTTTTAGATTAATCACTCTTACACAAAGATTTTTCATTCATATAATCTCAAACAAATACTGCGTCACCAATTAAGTTCCAGATCCTATGCACTCTGGCTGAAGATATAAATATCTTGCAAGCCCAGCATCACTTTCCTCTTTCTCTGGTAACAAATCACACTTTCTATTATGACAATGGCCCCAGTTATCGGCCCAGGAATAAACACTAGACTCAGGAAGAGCCAATTAAAGCCCTCCTTTAGAGTTGATCGAGAGCTTTAAGGTTAGAGTATTTCAATCTTACGAAATTTTTGTAGAACAAAATTATTTCAAAATCTACTAATTATTCTTTAAGTTCTAGAAACTGCATTCTGCGACTAAGAGGACAATTTATTTGCCGTCGTTTCTGCTCTGCCCACTTTATGTTTCTGTTATTGTGAGATAAAGGCAGTGGGGAATGGCAAACCAATTCTGATTCATTCAACACATGAGTGCTTCTTAGGTACAAAACACCATTCTGAACATTGTCCGAGGTAAAAAGATAAATAATACCTAGCCCCTTATAATACCTAGCCCCTTACCCTCAAGGATCTTCCAGCTTAGCAAGGGAAATAAAACATGCACGCAGATGACTGCAACAAAAAGAAGATAATGATTGCTGCCAGATGTTTGGGGAGAATGAGGAGAGCAAAGAGAGAACACAGAATAAGGCAACATTCAACAGTCAGCCAAGAACTATTTGTTGAGCAATTGCAAGCTGTGACCTGGAAATGGAAGAGGAGAACATAGATCTTCACATGGGCAGGTGAAAAATCAAGTGTTATTACTTGTAACACAGCTCTTCAAATATATTTTTTGGCACCAAGTGCCGACTAAATAGCCTTAAATTAAAAACTAAATAGGATACAGTCTCTATCAAATATAGCCTCAGGTACTGATGCCTAAATACTAGGATCACAGTATTTGTGTTCCCAAGGATGCCTTTCTATTGCTTTGCTTCTTTCCCCCTTTCCAAATTAGCTAATGCTGCCTTACCAGGATATCTATTTCGATTGTTCCAGCCTTTTTGATCCAATGTATTGAATAGCAGAATAGGTGAGTTACAAGAGGATATTTTGATTTCAAACAACAGAAATAAAATACTATATAATTGAAAAGAAAGAGGCAATCTTTCAGGCACATGTGGATCCAGGAGTTCACATGTTTTAACCAGGTCCCTTTCTCTCTTCCCCACCCCTTCTTCTCTCTGCCTTTTCTCCTCTCTGGTATTTCTCATTATGGGATCCAAATATTTCCCTGTTTATGTGGGAGCTTCTGGCACAGCTGCGGGCTTATACGCTCGCAGCTCCAGGGCTGGCTGGAAGGGGCGGGCGCATCAGAGCATAAGGTTGCACAAGGTGTGCACTTATATAGCAGGGCATCACATTTATGAGTGACGGATGATCACATTGTATACAGGGGTAGCTTCTCATAGTTTTTACATCACTTTTCTTGAAGATGGCAGTAAAATGGTATGTTTTTACAAAATCAAATAGTGTAACATTGTCCAAAAGATATACATAAAGCATTTCGAGGAAGGAGGCTCCTTTTTCTTTTAACTCCGGCACGGATTGTCTATTGGACAGTGGTAACCCTATGTCATCAACCTCGTTACTCCAGCAGAAGTCCAGGGATTAGCCCTGCATAACTCTTGTTAGCCTCTATTCCCTTCCTTGAACACTGTAGCCAGAAGGTTTTTTTCCTCCTCAAACCTTAAGTATTGAAACCTGGAGGAGGGGCATGTCTGAAAAGAAAGTGATGGACTGGACTCTCCCTAGAAGGAAGATAAATGGGTGGTCAACAAGAAAAAAAATAAAATCCTCTGTACCAGGAAATGTTTGAAGTGTTGTTTGGGTATCAAAAAATGGGTGCCCTACACATAAAGCAACAAAGGATATTGGTCTAAAAAGAACACCATGGCCAAAGGTGCATGACCTATTTCAACAGAGGATTTGAAAGTTAAAAGTTAACCTGTAAAACATTGAATTCAATGTCATCATTTTACAGATGGGCAAAGTAAAACTCAGGCACAGGAACAGAAGTGCCAAGGTCAGACAGGTGGTTGGTGGAAGAGACAACCAACTTCCCAACCTCTGACTTTTTAGGTGTGTGTGTGTGTGCTGTTTTGTTTATGTGCAAGGACATTTTTCTTTAGTACACTAACATTACAACAGAAAGTATAGTCTTGTTTTGGTTTTCTCTGCGCCCTCAATTCTGTATAAGACAGTTTCGCTGCACTCCAACAGAAAGGCTAGCAAGAGTAGAGACCACCATAAGCAGTACACGTGGGCACCAAGGGCAGATACATTGCCCTTCCTTGTGTAGGAACTAGGGCCACTTGTTGCTTTAATGGGCCAAGTTTGGGCTGGACCTGCAGGAGGGGACACCTTTGAAAAACAGCTTCCTAACTGCACTACAACCTGCTCTGGCATCCTGATTCCACTCCCCAAACCCCCCAAATCTTCAGCCAGAAAAAAAAAAAAAAAGAAGAATGGATCACTGGATCACTGGATCGATGGGGAGATTTCTGTCTGCTCCTCCTACTGCCACCTCTTTCTTGCTATTTCCTGCCCGAGGAAACCTGACATCAGCCCAAAAGCATCTCTGGAAATGGGCAGGAGGGAGCCTTACACCTGTCAGCGCCAGAGAAGAAAGTGCGCTCTGCAGAGTTCTCAGTTGTTCCACCTCTTGCGATGAAAGGAAGAAAAGGAGCGAATCCGCCACAGATTTACTGGAGACCAGGGTTACTTCATCCGGCTCCGGCCACAGTAACCCCTGAAGACCAAAGATGCATTTCCATTCCCAGCATTTCTTGTTGGCGTCTTTCCCTACAGGCTAGCCCAGTGCCTGGCCCCGGAGAAGTCTCTGCGTAAAGGTTCTTTAGGTCATCAATCAGCCTCCTGTGTGTATGTGTGTTTTTCTTAGGAAAAACTGGCACAGACGAATTAGCAGTACAGACTGGGGTCTCCCTACTACCCTTCATGCTTGGCGGCATCACCTTCGACTACCTCGCATTCTCCCGGCGCTGACAGTCCCGGCTCCGGACCTCAGGGTTGGAAGCAGTCAGCCCCAGCTAGAACCGCCCTGTCCGGGGCTGATGCCACCCTGTGCCTAGAATGTGCGTGTGGGTGCAGGCGGGCGAGCGAGCGGCTTCTACAGTGAGACCGAAGCAGGAGCTCAGCCTTCGCCTGCGACCTGCAATCCCCAGATTCCCTGGGGACCTCGAAACTCCGAATCGGAGGTACTCCCCCCCCCACAGCCGCCCACCCATTCCCTCCCCCCTTACCTCAGCACGCAGCCCCTCCCTGCGTGATGATGCAAAACCGTGGGGAGGGTGGGCGCTGGGAAGGGTGGGGAGAGCCTGAGAGCGAGCGAGGGTGGGAGGGAGTGGGCGGAGGAGGAGAGGGAGCCGAACGCGCATTTAAAGCGATAGCCATCCTCGCTCTCTCCCCAGTGCTGGGCTGTTGGAGAGCTCGAGCTGCAAGCCACCGAGCGCGAGCTCGAGCGCGGCGCGCTGGCCGGGGAACCCAAGAGCGCACGGCGCCCCAAGCTGGCAGGCGCCGCGGGACCCCCCACCCTCGCCGGCTGCCCTTCCCCGGGCGCCCCTACCCTCCTCGCCCGCAGGAGACCCTGGGCTTCCCCGGAGGAGCTCACCCCAAGGGGCCAGGACTCCGGCGAGCCCGCCACCGTCCCCTCGAGTGCCGCCGCCACCACCGCAGCCGCGGGAGCAGTATGGTCCAGTTGGGGAAGCTGCTCCGCGCCCTGACTTTGATGAAGTTTCCCTGCTGCGTGCTGGAGGTGCTTCTGTGCGCGCTGGCGGCGGCGGCGCGCGGCCAGGAGATGTACGCCCCGCACTCCATTCGGGTCGAGGGGGACGTCACCCTCGGGGGGCTGTTCCCGGTGCACGCGAAGGGTCCCAGCGGAGTGCCCTGCGGCGACATCAAGAGGGAGAACGGGATCCACAGGCTGGAAGCGATGCTCTACGCCCTGGACCAGATCAACAGCGATCCCAACCTGCTGCCCAACGTGACGCTGGGAGCGCGGATCCTGGACACTTGTTCCAGGGACACTTATGCGCTCGAACAGTCGCTCACTTTCGTCCAGGCGCTCATCCAGAAGGACACCTCCGAAGTGCGCTGCACCAACGGCGAGCCTCCGGTTTTCGTCAAGCCCGAGAAAGTAGTTGGAGTGATTGGGGCTTCGGGGAGTTCGGTCTCCAACATCCTGAGGCTTTTCCAGGTAGGGGGGCGCTCCCTCCGGGGCAGAGCGCGCCGTAGCTCCCCGCGCTCTTTATCCTGAAGGCTGGCTTGGACTCCAGGGGTGCGGGGTCTGGTCAGCCTTCGCTCATTTCCACCCTGGAGATCCTGCCGAATCCCTCCCACCTCACCCGAGGAGGTACTTGCCCTGCTTGATTCATTTCCCTTCCATCTCTCCCCTGTCCGCGCTCCACTCCATCCGGCTTGACATTCTGGATTTATGGCCCCATTGACAAGAAACAGTCTCCGAAAAACAAGGCGATGATTTAAATGGGTTTGCATTCCAGTGAAATATGGTTCCAAAACAGGCTTGTAAAAGTGCCGGGCTCCTGTGAGAGCCACTTAGGCGCAAGGAATATGAAAGATGAGAAGACGCCTAGAAACTAGGCATTTCTCAACTCCCCAGCTTCCCTGCCCCAAGCCGCCCGACAAGCTGCAGCTGCCTTGGAAAATTTCGAGAAGAGCTTAGGGAGGCAGTTCTTAAACCGAAGGCTAGGTCTTCACCTACATTTGGACGTGAATTGCCCATTTCGCTCGGGTTGGATTTCCCGACCTGTCACCTATCTCTGCGAGGGCATGGGGCGGAAGGCGTGGGGACTGTCCTCAAGCGGGGAGAAGCCACCCGCAGACATGCCCCCAGGTGATTTGCTCTGGGCAGTTGTTTGCACCGTCTAAACTGCCTTTGCGATCCGGCCACTGGCAGGAGCCGGGCGATCAGCTTTCTACTCCTGCCAGCTCAGAGCCCGGAGGTGAGCTCATGCTAACTGCGAGACACAGTCGCTTTTTCTGCACCCACCCTGTGCCCATCCTTTCCCACGACCTCTCTAACGCAGCCCCCAACCCCAGTCCTGGGTTTTGAGGACGATTCTCAGAGCCAGACAAGAAGGCGCCTGGAGGGAGGCAGTAGGGTGCGCTGCGCAAGGCCGGGGGGTCCTCTAGCTCCGGGTGCAGGCGGGCAACGGCGGAAGATGCGAGGACGGCGGATCGGGCCCGTTGAACGGTGGGCGGTGCTGCAGTGCTCTCTCACGGCCTGCTCCCGCAGCCTCGGCCCCACGGCTCCTGTGCCGCCCTGGGTATAGATGGATGGCTTCTGGATGAAGAAATTGAGTTTCAGGGTCTGCGTGACTATGGGTTCTCTTGTTTCTCTGTCTTTCTTCCTGTGTGTCTCTCTCTTTGTGTCTCTTTCTCCCTGTTTTTTTTTTTTGTCTCTCTGTTTTTATGTTCTCCCTTTCAATTTCTGCCTCTCTTTTCCTTCTCTACCCCTATCTCCAAGTTTTTTGTTCATCTCTGTCTTGAAGTGATCCTTTCCTAATGCACAGCTCTCTCCCTGCCTGGTAGGACCCAAGCTCAGTTAGTCCCTTCTCCAGATGTTCTGGCTGACCCTTATGCTCCCCGTAGCTAAAAAGTCGGCTCCCTCTCAAGTGCCTTTCCTGAAGCATGTTGGGTTTCTGGAGGGGACTCCTTGTGAGATTCAAGCTGTCACTACATCAGCACCCAGGAGTATGAAGTTTGTGTTTGTGCCAGAAGGAGGGGTGCCTGTCTAAAGCTGCAGCCTGGTATAGCCCCTCTGAGCCTCTGAGCATCCCTAGCACCTGTTGAGTATGCCACCTCTAGATGTTTGCAAGGCCAAAAGTGCTTCTGGGCAGCCTTCACTTTGAGGTAATGCTTTCAGGAAGAGCCTGGGTTGTCGTAAGCAAAACCCAGAAGCACTTCCTTTACCTCTGAGCTTAAACTAGAGAACCTGAGGAGGCAGCGCTGCAGGGAGGATGAGGCCAGAGGTCACCTGAGAAACACAGGGGCAACTCACAGTATTTTTACTGGAGCTCTGGGGATTGAAGGCACATTTGCTGTTTGACATTTTAAAACTTATTTTGGTGCCTTCACTTGGAGCTTGGGAGCTTGCAGATGGGCCTGCCTGTCGAAAAAAGAGTGAAATCTTAAAGTCAAGAGAGAGCTTGCAGACTAGGTGAAGGATTGTGTTTGCTGAAAAAGATTCCAGGGGGAGCTGATTCCTTCTCTGGTGTGTGGATCTGAGGCACTTGCAAGAAAAGAGAACGCTTGCCTTATGCTTAGTTCCCCCGTTCCCTG
Organism: Leucopleurus acutus; assembly: GCF_964270905.1. Taxonomy (NCBI): domain Eukaryota; kingdom Metazoa; phylum Chordata; class Mammalia; order Artiodactyla; family Delphinidae; genus Leucopleurus; species Leucopleurus acutus. The sequence continues at coordinate 34,978,940 of NC_139159.1, read as the reverse complement.
GGCTGGGAAGGAAAGGAACTGAATGCCAGCATTAGCAGTGTGCGTTGGGACCAAATCCATTCAGAGAAAACACTGTCATTTTCCTCTAATTTGCAAATTGCAACTATTCATGTTGGATTGAACAGCTGAGGGAAAAGAGCCCCCAGTTTTCACCTGCATTTATTGAGAAGAGGCTGGTAGTAGGAGGGATGCACCAACTTGTAGCTTGTGCTGCAAGCTGGATATAAGCTTGGTGTGAGCATCCTGGTTAACCACTGCCCATGTTCAAATATACAGAGATAGATTCCAACAATCTCTTCCAGTAGCCTTATTTTTGCGTGTGATCTTAGAAGCTCCTGGCATGTAAGTCCAGCCCCCAGTTTCCCAGCCTCTGTAAACCTGCAAAATGAATAGAGAGAATAGTGGAACACAGACCCCTTGTTCAAAGACACAGTCACTTTAGGGAAAGAGGAAAAGAACGGGTAGGTGAATCTTCTCTGGGATTGCAGGGTTCAGCTCAATGAAGACTGTCCTGTATAAAAGAAACTCCTCTAAATGGTTGAATTCTTAGCTCTCCAGAGATTTGAGTTTTCTTTTCCCCAGTCCCTGTGGGTTGCTGTGGGGAATGTGCCAAACCTATCATTTGAGATAAAAATTTATGGTGAGGTAAGCTTCTAGGCTGGGGGAAGGAAGACTTAGTGACTGAAATGGGGGATGCTAAGCACTGGGGGGCAGGAAGGAACAAGGAGCTAGTAATGGATGTAACAAATGCTGCAGCTGCCAGCAAAGCCTGGATTGAACTTCCTTCCTGAAAATGAGGACCCGGGCAAGAATGACCACTCAGATGTAAACAGTGTCTCTGACTGGGAATTCTCATCTGCCTGCCGGTGGGCCAGAGCTGAGCAAGTCCTTTCTCTCCTCTGTATGCACACTGAATTGGTTAGTAAGTGACATGTCAGAGGACAGGAATCATATTCAGTGGATCTTTCAAATCCAGGAGTTTGAGGCTAATGAAATTAGTGTGTGGCCAGGGCTCTGCCAACTAGAATTAAGGCACTGCAGCCACCCTGCAATGCATTTTCAGCCTGAAGGGAGCATCAGGGAGGAATTTCGGGAGATTTGTTTCTGAGCCTGTACAAAATAATACTCTCCTAATCCTAAGAAAGATTAAATGTAAATTAATATTGACTACGAGTAACATATTTAAAAAATAATCGCCGAGTGGGGGATGGCTTAAAGTGGAGAGATTATATAATATGGTGTGCAAAGAATAAATCTCTTCTGACCACTGTTTCATGGGCTATAAGTAAGATCTATTACAATGGAAAGTAATGGGAACGTTTTTATTCAAGGCTTCTCTGCTATTGACTTGAGAGCAAACACTCTGAGAGTATAAATTACTCTTGCTGTGTGCTGACTCTGAATGAACAATATTTCATGTGCAGTGACATGGTCTAAGCTATAGACTTGGAATTGAATGGCATCTGTTTCAATTGTTTTGTTCTCTCAAGAGCAACTAGATAGAAAAAAGTGGTCAATTTGACCCTTGTGGGAGCGTGTTGCAAATCTAAACCTGTGTCCCTCATACCATAAATGAAATACATTTGTAAATTTGTAAGTGTTTTCCTTCTGTTCATTGATGCTTGAGTATAATCTCAAACTGGCAGCAACATTTTATACATAAGTACTTGGTTTTCTTCCTTTCTTCTTTCTCTTTCTCCTCTCTCTCTCTCTCTCTCTCTCTGTTTCTCCATCTTATGTAATTGGATAGAACTGGGCACCTAGGATGATGTGGTGTTACTACAGTGGGATTTTTTTTAAAAAAAAAACAACTCTAAGTTACCCTTTTAAAAATTTCATAAATACAGGTGTCAGTGCCATTTGGAATAGTCTCTATAACAATTTCTGTCTCCACATTTACTGTGTTTCAGCAAATTTACCTAACAGATGGTGAGTGGGCAATTTTTAAAGGGGCATTTTTTAAAAGAGCGGAGAGGGAAGGAATAGAGACAGGCACATACTATATTTGAAGTTACCTCCACGTGTATTTTATGTATGCATACCCATACAATTAAGAAGTCTTTGGATGTTTTATCTTCAAGAATAATTCAGATAATGGATTACTTGAATATCATAAACATTTAGGGTTTAACAGATTTGTTACATATAGACGTTGTATCATGGATTTAAAAGACCATAGCAAGCGGGCAGCGGCGGGCGGAGCGACCGAGGGGCGACGCGGGAAGGGCGGCGGGTGCGGCGGTCCGTGCTTCTTCGCGGTAGAGGGCTGGGGTTCGCCGGAGACGCCGGGTTGTTCCGCGTTGCCAGGTTACCGAGCGCGTTCCCTGCGCCCGCTCTTCCGCCCGGGCCGCCCTCGGCGCCGCCTGAGCCGCGGTGCGGGCTGCGCGGGGCGCCGGTTCCGCGGAAGCCTAGGTCGGGCGCTGCGTGCGGGACTCTCGTCGCTCGTGGACGGGGCGCGAGCGCGCGGGGGACGTAGGGCGCCGACCTGGGCCTCCCCGGCGCTCCGGCTCCGCTCAGGGCGCCCGCTCAGGGGCCTCCGGCGCGAGGCCCCCTTCGTGGTCAAGATGGCGGCGCCCAGGCGGGCCGAGCCGAGGTGAGCTGGAGCCGGGCCCGGAGAGGGGCGAGTCGGCCGCTCCCAGGACTTGCACCCCGGGCTGGTCTCCCGTCTCCCGGGGAGCGGCGGGTGAGTGGGCGCGGCCGCGCGTAGGTCCCTCTCGTGGGGTGGTCAGCTCTTCGTGCGTCCGCAGACTTTTGTCGTCTTATAGTCAGATCTGGGGTGGCCCAGGTTGGAGGCGAGGGTGCTTGATTGGGGAAACCTGAGGGGTTTAAGGACTCTATTGGGATCGTTTCAGACCCCAGCAAGAAGCTGAGCAAGTTTTCTCCTGACTCTCTTCCCGGCTAAGTTTTCTCCCTTCTCTGAAGGCGCCAGCTTTCCTGAATCACCTTGTTACCCGGGGGGATACAGTTGGTGGTTCTGACCGTGGAACGTAGGACCCGGCGCGGGGAAGCCTGAGCTGGTTCTAGTTACTTTGTTTGCAAAGCACTTGTCTTGTCTTTGGAATCTTTGTGTATGTAACCAACGTTGGGAAGAGCCAGCGTTTTCTCCTCCAAAACACTGCGAGGGGTAACTTTATACGTAAGAAACAAGTGGGCGTTCACATCCATCTCTTTTCCAACCACTGAGTTTTGGTTGTGTTTCTTTTCTTTAAGTTTGTCTCGTTCTGAAGTGATAACAAAAAAACAAACAAAAAAAAGACCATAGCCAATTACACAAAGTATACTGTAGTCTCAGTCCTGCCATTAATTAGCTTAAGTCATTTAATTTTTCTAGGCCTCATTTTTCTCATGTGATGTTTTTTCTTTGAAAAAGTATAGTTTCTGGAAGTCTCTAATCTCTGTGTCATAGTTCAGCTTGGAGAAAACCTGTTCTTATCCAAACTCCATGACATTGTATTTCCAGCTCCAACTTTGGACTTTGAGTGAGTTGGGGGCAACTTTTTAAGGATATTTTCACACAGCTTTTTTAGTTAATATCAGTCTAGCTGACTTGTCATACTTAGACTTTCTCCCATATTCTTTTACCAGTGTGTTCCTTAGTCATATATATAAAGACTGTTATGGGAAAAATGACCTCCTGGGTCAGCTTACTGCATGGTCATCGACACAGGGCAGGGAGTAAGATTCTGTGGATTTTACAGAAGCAGATACAGGTTTCATTATCCATGTCCTCTCCCCTTTCATCTTACAAAAACAGCAGGCTTTTCTTGGAGAACTGCCAGATAATGCCATCCTGCCTCCTCATGAGCCCGGGGGATGAGTCGCCCAGGGACTGAACTCCAGTAAAGCAGGTGATTGGCTCATGGGTAGGCATCTGACCTCGGCTAAGTCTATCAGACTGCTCCCCAGGACTTTTGTCTCAGAGCAAAATGGAAGAATTGTCTTTTCTCTCTGGAATTTCTAAGCTGGGGAGATATGACTCTGGGACTCCCAGTGACCATCCAGCACAAGAAGAGACTTTCTGTAAAATAAAGTCTTGCAGAGGTAAGCAGGGCTGAGCGATGGAGAGAGAGCTGGAACCCTGCTGATACTCTGGAACTTCCAGATCCAACTGTATCTGCATATGGCTGCATCCCTGAATTTCTAGTACTTGTTTGTTGAGGTTGTTGTTGTTGTTTGGTTTTTGTTTTTAAATTTCCTTTGACTATTTTGAATTTGTTTTCAGCCACGTGCATTTGAAAGCATCATAGCTAAAAGAGCTAATTTCCTACATTAATGTCAGGTTTGCTGACTGGCATTCCTTAAGTGAAAAATCATATCCGCTATTTTCTTTAAATAAAATCCTTCTAGCTCAGGTTTGAGATATTCAAAACTCTGCCTCCTACCCTCCTCTTTTCCAACATTTACTATATCACCTTGAAGCATTTGTGACCACATCTTTCCCATCTAGATGCAGTTGAGAGAGAGAGCAAAGACTTCTGATATAAACTGCAACCTATACGCCTCCTACCTGGAAGCTTTAGAACATACTTGATTCTTGTCATTAAAGCAAATCTTTTGTTGTTGTCTCCAGGGCACAGAAGCATTTTCATGGCATAATGGAGTACAAAGTACATTAAGCCTAACTACTTCTCACCCTCTTTTACTTTAAATAGGCAGAAAAGCACAACCTCAAACACATTTTTCCAACAAATAAAATACGTATATGATTATGTTTAGAAGACATTTATTGCAACATATAGTTAGACTGATTAATTAATGGACCTTTCGCCAATTGGCACAGTAAATATATATGTTCAATGTGCTTAATTAAAAAGAAGACAATAATATATTTTTACAGGTTGATTATCTGAGAAGGGTATTGTGCCAGCACACTTGATACTACAGTATTTCATGTTTGACAAGTAACCTTCTTTCAATTATATTTACTGCTAAATGTTTTTGGATCAAGCTATTAAATTATAAGGTCAAAAGTAAAATAATATGAAATTACAATGATAAAGGGACACATATCCCACTTTATGAGAATAGAGGTTCTAATTTCTTTTCAGTACTACTAGTAGTGACCACAGTACTAATTTGAGCCCTTACTATGAGCCACTGTGCCCATATACATTTAGTTCTTACAGTAGTTCTGCAAAGGGCATATAATAATCCACAGTGTAAAGCTGAAGAAAGTGATTCTCATAGCTGAAAGTCACATAGCTGGTGAGTGGCAAAGTCTAGATTCAAACTTAGAGTCGTCTGACAATGCCCAGGTTGTTGACCACTATGTACACTGCTCAGTTTTTGCACCAATAAAGAAGTGCTCGAAATAATTATAGATTTGCCTACCCCGAAACTGCAGTGATTTAAAGACATCAAAGTTGCCAGTTGCTTAACCACATCTACTTACAGTAAGAAATTACATTTTATTTCATTTCTAAAACAAGATTAGTTCTGCAGGCCCATCGAAACTTGAGCACACAAATCCTACCTCCAAATGAAAGATGCTTGTTTTCCATTATTCAACACATGGCCCTGTACAGAGGCAATAAATATATAGTAGAATTTTCATTGAAATAAATGAGAAGAGAGGTTTCTTCTTGTTCTGATTCAGTGCCCATCATTATGGATTATGATGGCTCTTCCCAAACTTTACTTCATTCACTCCACTCTTTCTACAAAACTCCAGTAATGGAATCCATCATTCAGATATATGTGCAAAGCAAAAGGACTGTATTAATACAGTTGCTGAAAGTCAAGTTGATCGAGCACAGGAAATACATCCTAATAAATGCAACATTAATGTTTGTGTGGGCCTTGGAGTGAGGGGTAGAAGAATTTTCAGTTTAATGGAATATTTTGCCTCTTGCTATGAAAGTGTGGCTTAATAGTCTTGTAATTGGTCATTTACAGAATTCTCCATCTCTGGGTTTCATGCTTTCTTTACTCTGCAGCTGTTGATTCCTTCTCTTGTTCTGGATGGAAGATAGCAACGAAGCCACTTCAAAGGGCTGAGCCTGCCTTTTTGTGTTATTGTTTAGATGAAGATATTTCCATTTATTAAAGCACACTATTTAAACATTTTTATCATGTTTCAAACTTGACTGTGTCCTGAAGGTATGAGCACAGGCAGACATAATGGGGGATGTTTTCCAGGAGAGAACATACCCTTATCAAAGGAATTATCAGAATTTTCATGTATGGATTGAGAATCAAATTCTGGAGTTAGACCTGAATTTAAATTCATACTCGCAACTTATTACCAGTCTCATCTTGATCAAAGGGTTACCACACTTCTCATCAATTTCCTTATCTTTGAAAGCAGAATAAGAGAAGTATGCCTGGTGGAGTTACACATAAAGCTCATCTGATAGAATATTCATAAGGATTTTGCACAAAATATACATGGAAATATTTTAGCACCGAGTTTAGCATGCGATTCGTCTTCAATACATTTAAGAGCTATTATTTTATTATTATTATGCTATCATTAAATATCACTATTACTTAAATGTCATTATTGCTAAAATTGCTGTAAAACTACCACAATAACCCATGATGAATTCCCCTCTTCTGTTTCCTTTGTTTAAATGGAAAATATATATATAAATCTAGACAGAGAACACTTTAGTGATCCTATTCAGTGGAGTGAGAATTTCCATGGCACTGATTAAAACAAATCCTGAATTGCATGGACTTAAGATAGCAGAGAGGGGCTTCCCTGGTGGCGCAGTGGTTGAGAGTTCGTGACCCGATCCGGGAAGATCGCACATGCTGCGGAGCGGCTGGGCCTGTGAGCCATGGCTGCTGAGCCTGTGCTCCGCAACGGGAGAGGCTGCAACAGTAAGAAGCCCGCGTACCGCAAAGAAGGAGAAAAAAAAAAAAAAAGATAGCAGAGAGGCTAAGAGATTTGAAGTTAGACATCCCCAAGTGTGAATTCTACTGTGACCCTCTTCTAGCTCTAGAACCTTGAGGAAGTTACTTAAACTTTCTGAGCTTTACTACTAGTTTCCTCATCTGTATCTTTTTCAGGACTATTTATCAAGCATCTTCCTGTTCTCTATGCTTGGACGTATCAATGAATAAATTAGACAAGAGCCTTTGCCTGCGTGCTCCTTCTTGCATGCTTTCTCCCTCCTTACACTCTCGTGTGGAAACGGATGTTATAAATAAATTCTATGCTTTGTCACAAGGTTGATGGGCGCTACGGGATAAGGAAAAGGATGTGAAGCTCACTGAAGAGGCTTGGGTTGGGAGTGCTGGAGGAGTGTACAGGTAGGTTCTGATTTTAAATAGGGTAGTCAGGGTGGATTTTATAAGTTGACATTTGAGCAAAGACTTGAAGTGAGGGAGTTGTCAGAATGTATGATGGGGAGACCACTCCCTGGGAGCAAGAATAACCAGTCCCAAAACTCTAAGGCAGAAATATGCCGGGCAGCTTGGAGGAATATCAAGGAGGCCACCCTGGCTGACTTAGTCAGTGGGGAGGAAGAGACAGCAGGAGGGCTGGAGGTCGGATATGTGATGGGATGGATTGGGTAAGTCCTGGGAGGCCATCACATGCATTGTGTCTTTTACTCTAAATGTAGGCAGCCAGGGGCAGGATTTTAGCCGAGGTGTGGCATGAACTGTCTCTTGTTTGAAAAGCATAACTCTATCTGTGGTCTTGAGGATGTGGGGAGAGAGTGGAGTCAGGGAGAATCTCGGGAGGCGACTACAGGATCCTCGAGGTCTATGTTGGTGGCCTGCACCAGGCTGCTAGCGGCTGGTAATTCTCAGAAGTGGCACATTGGGAAGGTTGTGACAGCATTTCGTGGTAGATTGAATGCAAGAATGGAAAGGAAGAGGGGGTCAAGGGTGAATTCGAGATTTAGGGCCTGGGGAACTGGAAGGGTGTGGTTACTGTCACCTAAGATGGAAAAAGTTTGGGGTAGAGCATGTTTGGGGGATTAAAGACCAGTTTTGGAGGTATAAGATTTGAGATGTTTTCGTGACATCCAAGTAGAGATGCTGAGTACACAGTTGGATACACAAGTCTGCAGTTCTGAAGAAAGGTCTAAACTAGAGATACACTGTAATACAATGGAGATATTAAGAATAATTACATGGAAGCGCTATTTTAAAGATAAAATGAAGTAATGCAATTAGCACTGTGTCTTCTCAAAACATTTAATAACTGTTAGCTAAAATAATTACCTGAAATGAAAAAATACCTATAGTTTGTTTTGTTGTTTGCAGTAAAAGTGAATAAAATGTCACAATTATTTTAATAGTATTTGTGACACAGTAGTTTTAGTTAAGACACCATGACTACAAACATTTACACTAAACCTTTCAGTCTCCTGCTTTTCACTCTGATAGGGTACTTGGAACCATATTTTGTAAGGTTTAAGTTAGTTGTTATAGGGTACCTCTTTAATTAGAAGTAATTCTGAACTGCCTAGTTCCATGCAGTTTTATATACATATATGTATAATTATTATTTTATGATTTATCAAACTCAGTTGAAAATTTGCATCACTGATATACATTAGAATTTAAGCATTTACCCAGGTACTCAAGGAAAAAAATGTACTTGTCTTGTAATTTCCATAGGGGTACTTACTTTCACATCTTCCCTTCACTTTGCAATTGAAAACATGACAGGGGAAATATTATCTTACTGGTCTTTGAGTTCCCCTTAGCTATCTGCAAGTCCTTAAACAGCCTTTGTGGCTTAACCAAAATTCTCTTCCATCTACATTCCGCTAACAGATATTGGTCTAAGCATGTACTTATACTAAAAAATGCATGACCACGTTGTCTCTACACATCTGTAATTTTATGTTAACACTATCATTATGTAAGCTATACTTGAATTGTAATTATAACAGATTTTATGTCAACACACATCCATTTCTAGTGTTCATCTGGTGTTCAAGGGGAGAGCAGCATGTCGTAAATTTTATCAAAATATAACATCTGAAGAATAGAACAGAGGGTAATTGTGTAATTCTGTATTTACTCTAATTAAGTTCAGTGGAGTTGGCATAATAGAATTAAGATGAAAAAAAAAAAGACATCGAGGTACCATGGCTCCCTCTCCTAACACACCCTTTTCGTATCCGAGAGCAGAGACTCAGCACCTTTCTGTACAGAAATGGAGACAGGAAGAGGCCAGAGGATGAATGACAGGCACGAATGAGGTGGAACTTTGAAGAGCAACATGGAAATGAAATACTTCTTTTGTATTTGGTAGGTGGGGAAAATGTACCAGCGTGTATGCCTACTGGGACCACGTTTTCCAGAACAGTTAAGCCCAGTGTCAACTGTGCTGTCCCACCTTCCTCATAAGTAGGAACATACTGTTACTTGAATCTTTGCTTCCTGTTTCTTGATAGCTGGTTGAGAAGATTATCACAGGAAGTGCATCTTGTTAGCAAATACACTGTTTTGAAATGATTGACACTCACTGAAGAGTGGCAACTCCAAGCTTGCTCTCTCTTGATCTTGGACTATTTAAGTCTGGAGTGCAGGAGTGGGTTATGGGGAAAGACCATTGGAATTCTTATGTCTTCAGCATAATGGTTATAGCATAATGGTTAGGAGTGTAGGTGCTGGTTCAAATCTCTGCTTTCCACTTGCTAACCATATGAGCTTGGGCAATTTACCTGATTACCTGAACCTCAATACTCCTGCCTATAAAATGATGTTAATAATATTTCATCCCCATAGACTTTTCAATGTTAAATGTTTTCAATGTTAAAATGAAGTCACTTACACCAAGCACTTAATACAATGCCTAGAGCATAGTAAAGTCTATTATTATTACTATTACTACTACTATTATTATTATTACTGTCACGATGCCAGGTGCTATTTTTCCTATGCCTTATTCCATTACCTTTTGCCCTGTCCCCCCATTTCTGTCTTGTTTCTGTACAAGGGTAGGTTTGTCACAGAGCATTTTCTTTCCCTAGTGTCTGACTCTTAGTCATCAAGGTGACTGGTCCACGGCCCGGCATTCATTGCTGCTCGTTGAAGCAACCCATTTTGAGAAGGGGAGTTGGGTATTGATGCCAAGTTGGGTCAAGGAGAGAGAATTTTCTCTCTTCTGCACTCAGAGAGCTAAGTGAAATATTCAGGCCTCAGAAGGAGAATCAGGCAAAGGGCAACATGCTTAATTTCATACCTTAGTGATTAAGAACAAGTCAGACAGGCTGGATTTGAACTCATTTCCGTCATGTACTGACAATGGGATCTTAGGTGCTTTTGTAACCCGACTGAGGCTCAGTCAACATCTGAAAGAGACGAATAACATTATCAGGACCTAGCGTATAGCCTCCTTGTAATAAGTGAGTAAATCCTTTTAAAACGTTCAGCACGTTTTTTGGCATATAAACATGTAATAAAATTTAGCTTCTTTGACTACTCCCGCTGCTAATATTATTAAGTAGCTGAGCAGATCCGAGGCCCATTTTTTTCTTAGATTGCACATAATCATTTGGACAACCAGCTCACATTGATCAACCGTTGCTTATATATAAACCCCCATGAACCCAAAGGTGCTTTAACTCTCTCCCAGTCAGAGCCTGTTCTGGGGGCAGAAGCAACACCGGCACTACCCCCGTCATCTTTGCCTTTATTGTCACTACACTCGCCTGCCGTACTGAGCACCTTCTGTTTGCCAGGCACCAAATTTAGCCCTGCGTATGCACTGTATCATATAGTTCTCACAGTCAGGTGGGAGACATTATCATCATCCCCAATTTGGAAAGGTGTTGGAAAAGTAAGAAACTTGACCCACAGCAAGAGATGGAGCCGGAGTATTCAAACCCTTCTCTCTGACCTCAAGAACCCTTAAATATTAGCATACTACTACATCCTGGTAAGAAAATCTGCTTCCAGCCACTCTGGTGAGAGTAGAAATGATTCTCAGTCCCCACATTCCTCTATTGCCCATGCCACCCTAGCCTCAGGACTAGGGGGGAAAGGAAGTGATCTCTTCAAAGAGCAGCCAAAGGGAACCTACTCCCTTCTGCCTTTTCGTAATCAACTAACCAATATTTTATTTCCTTCTTAAGAGTCCCCACGTGTTCCTTTTGGTACTTAGCTTGGCCTTTTAGAATTCTGACATTCTGTACATGACTCATCCACTGTATTTCATGTTAATTTATTGAGGTCAAGTATAGGGTCTTACTCATCCTGAAGTCCAGTTATCCCCTGTCACATCTAACTCTGTTCTTTTCTTCTCGTAGGACATCTGCAGATATTTATTTGAATTTTGTTGAATTGTTCTCATCAATAGTACATTAGAAGTTATACAGAAAGTGCTTTCTTATAAGGAAAACCATCGAAATAGATTTCTAGCTCTTTACTTTTTATAGCACTATTGTAGAGATTATAGATCTCCAGGTAATATTTTTTAGATTGAGTTCTTCATATCATCTTATCTTTACATATAATGATAAATCTGAATTTTCTCTATCAAAGCTCTGAGACTTCACTGGCTTGTAACTTAGCTTGTTGATTATGTGTTGTTGACTTTTCCATTTACAATGATATTTGATCCTGATAAGGATGGGGCTGGGTGGGAAGGTGCATCTTAGGGCCATCAATTGGTTTTGTAGAGAACTAACATAAAGATCTAAAGTCTCATCATATTTCTGCAGAACTCATGAATCATTTTATTATAATTCCATTCATTCAGGGAGTATAAAACCATTTTCAAATTGTTATTCCTAATTTGTTCATCTTCTCTTCCTTAGTCTTAGTGAGAAGAGAGCAGGCTGAATGGAAGAAAGTCATTATGACCACTGGGGCCACTAAAGTAGGCATCAGTCCCAGAGTTTTGTTTTCATCTATCCGCTATGAATATTGGCTAATGTCTTGAGTGCTTACTTGGTGCAAATTACTTAGCCGACCATGGCAAATGGATTGTGTCATTTCATCCCCTGATAGTCATACAATTAATGTATGTATTATTATGATATCCCATAATGCATACATGGAACAGAGCCTCAGAAGTAGTTATTTGCTCACCAAAATATGGTAGATGTGGAATTTGGACTGAGGTCTGATAGACTCCTAAATCACTCCTAGTGATTTTTACCACGAAATTAAAGTTGTATACCTCTGGAGAGTAGATAGTTTCTAAAATTTCCTCAGCTCTAACGTTTTATAATTAAATTTTTGTCTGATGGCAAGCTTAACAGTTAAGATGGGTAGGAAGGAATGCCAGCCTGTTGAATGGAATTTCCCTGAAATGAGCCAGTTCACTCATTCATTCACTCAGCATGTATTGAATGTTTGCTCTGTGCAAAGGCATTTTAGGCATCACAGTGGAGTGAGCGCCCCTTCCATAGACTCTCCTGCAGCACTCAGAGAAGTCTTGGACTGGTTTGCCTGTTATGGAATGGGGCTTGGTGATAGAAGCCTGGTTTGTCCTCCACTGATAAAACTAAGACATATTCATATGAGTTTAGAGGCATCTTGAAGCCGTGGGATAGTAACACACATGAATCTTACCATTTTTGCCTGGGATTAATGATATAAAGGCTTTGGATTTGGGTATGGAAAATGGGTGCAATTATGGGTGTATTGGTTCTACATATATATGGACATCACGTGTCATCAGCCTGCAGCTACCTGCCATTTCTCACTACTCCTTCTTTTCACAAACCAAACAAGTACCTTCTTATCTCTCCTGTGGATAAGCTCTTGACAGTGGCACTAGGGCCTCCCTCAATAAGTACATCATTGGCTAAACCAGTGGTTTCTCAGATATGCTCATTGAACAACCCTTAAGGTGGATTCACGTTCCACTGCCTAGAATAGAATATGGTGTTCTTTAGAAATCGGGGGGAAAAAAATAGGCCACCAGATGTACTTTCTTTAATTTAAATTGTTTATATATATGAACAGTTGTTATATATGTGTATGTATACTTGTTCATATATATGAGTGATTTAAAATTGAAGAGATAGATATATACACACACACACATATATATATATATATATATATGTATATTTAAATTTTGGCTTCTGTTAGCAAGTAGTAAATTAAATTATTAGCAGATCCATACTGCAGGGAAATAACCAATCAGATTTCATTCAATAGCTTGCTTTTTTGTATATTTATGGTTGTGATTTTATATCTGCAGGTATGTTTGCTGAAGAAAATATTTCTGCCACTTTACACAAAATTAAATTCATTTAATACCAATGCGGCATGTCTCAAATGTCTTAATACAGTTTTAATCTTGAATCGCATCAGAAGTATGAGATTAGAAACATACCCCAAAATCATTTGAAGATATAATTACTTTCATTTCCCTTATACTTTTGAGACTTTTGAAAAACAAGTATTTAGTTGTACTTATCTGTTTCTGTCTCTCTAAGGATAGCAAACACTGAAACACAATTCTTTTTAAAAGTCAGTATTGAAAATATATTGTCCAAGATGATCAAAACTAAGGAAGTGGCAAAGAAATTCAAAAATTTAAACTTTCAAAGGGTGCTTTTTTTGTGAATGTGTAGTACTTGTTCTTCTGAAGGAATTAATCTTTTTAAAAATTTAATTAACTTATTTTTTATTGAAGTATACTTGGTTTACAGCGTTGTGTTAATTACTGCTGTACAGCAAAGTGACTCTGTTATACATATGTATATACATTCTTTTTCATATTCTTTTCCATTATGGTTTATCACAGGATATTGAATATAGTTCCCTGTGCTATATAGTAGGACCTTGTTGTTTAGCCAATCTATATATACCAGTTTGCATCTGCTAATCCCAAACTCCCAGTTCATCCCTCTCCCACCTGCTTCCCCCTTGGCAGCCACCAGTCTATTCTCTATGTCTCTGATTCTGTTTCTGTTTCATAGATAGGTTCATTTGTGTCATATTTTAGATTCCACATATAAGTGGTATCATGGTATTTGTCTTTCTCTTTCTGACTTACTTTGCTTAGTATGATAATCTCTAGTTGCATCCGTGTTGCTGCTGCAAATGGCATTATTTCATTCTTCTTTTTATGGCTGAGTAGTATTTCATTGTATATATGTACCACATCGTCTTTATCCATTCATCTGTTGATGGACATTTAGGTTGTTGCCATGTCTTGGCTATTGTGAGTATTGCTGCTGTGAAGATCAGGGTGAATGTGTCTTTTTGAATTATAGTTTGGTCTGGATATACGCCCAGGAGTGGGATTGCTGGATCATATGGTAGGTCTATTTTTAGTTTTCTGAGGAACCTCCATAGTGTTTTCCACAGTGGCTGCACCAACTTACATTCTCACCAACAGTGTTGTAGGAGGGTTCCCTTTTCTCCACACCCTCTCCAGCATATGTTATTTGTAGACTTTTTAATGGTGGCCATTCTGACTGGTGTGAGGTGGTACCTCATGGTAGTTTTGATTTGCATTTCTTTAATAATTGGCAGTGTTGAGCATCTTTTCATGTGCCTATTGGCCATCTGTATTTCTTCTTTGGAGAAATGTCTCTTTAAGTCTTCTGCCTATTTTTTTGATTGGGTTGTTTGCTTTTATTGTCATCAAGTTGTATGAGCTGTTTGTGTATTTTGGAAATTAAGCCCTTGCTGGTCGCATCATTTGCAAATATTTTCTCCCATTCTGTAGGTTGTCTTTTCATTTTGTTTATGGTTTCCTTTGCTGTGCAAAAGCTTGTAAGTTTGATTCAGTCCCCTTTGTTTATTTTCATTTTTATCTCTATTGTCTTGGGAGACTGACCTAAGAAAACATTGGTATGATTTATGTCAGAGAATATTTTGCCTGTGTTGTCTTCTAGAAGTTTTATGGTGTCATGTCTTATGTTTAAGTCTTTAAGACATTTTGAGTTTATTTTCGTGTATGGTGAAAGGATGTGTTCTAACTTCACTGGTTTATATAAGGCTGTCCAACTTTACCAACACCACTTGCGGAAGAGCCTGTCTCTTTCCCATTATATATTCTTGCCTCCTTTGTCAAAGATTAATTGTCAAAGATTAACTGAGGTGTGTGGGTTTATTTCTGGGCTCTGTATTCTGTTCCATTGATCCATATGTCTGTTTTTGTGCCAATACCACGCTGTTTTGATTACTGTGACTTTCGAGTACTGTCTGAGTCTGGGGTGGCTATGCCTCCAACGTTGTTCTTTTTCTTCAGGATTGCTTTGGCGATTCTGGGTCTTTTATGGTTCTGTATGAATTTTAGGATTATTTGTTCTAATTGCGTGAAAAATGTCATGGGTAATTTGATAGGGATCGCATTAAATCTGTAGATTGCTTTGGGTAGTATGAGCATTTTAACAATATTAATTCCTCCAACCCAAGAACATGAGATGTCTTTCCATTTCTTTGAATCATCTTCACTTTCCTTTATTAATGTCTTACAGTTCTCCGTGTATAAGTCTTTTGCCTTCTTGGTGAGGTTTATTCCTAAGTATTTTATTTTTGGGGTTGTGATTTTAAAAGGCATTGTTTTTTTACATTCCCTTTCCGATATTTCATTGTTGGTATAAAGAAATGCAACCAATTTCTGTATGTTTATCTTGTATTCTGCTACCTTGCTGAATTCGTTTATCAGTTGTAGTAGTTTTCATGTAGAGTCTCTAGGGTTTTTTCTATATAGTATCATATCATCTGCATCTAATGACAATTTTACCTCTTCCTGAAGGAATTAATCTTGACGTTCTACTAAGACTTTTGGGATACCTGTTTTAATGAGCCACTACTTCCTGCCTGAGATTGCACTATGCACCAGAGATTCTAGAATTAGCATAATAAAACTAATAATGCAAACAACAGCAACAAATCTTCACAAACCTTCCTTGCAAGGAAGTAAAGTCCACTGGAAAAACAGACAAGTGAAACACACATTCAAAATGGCAGTGATTCTCAAACATTTAGGTGCTGAAAAATCATGACAAGCATGATAACCAGGGCAATTACTAGACCCCTTCTCCAGCTGGTCAGGTGTAAGGTCCTGTAACTCTATTTTTGGTGAATGCCTCCAGGAGAGTCTGAGACAGATGTTCTCAGTTGTCGTCAACCTTTAGTGTGCATCAGATTTGCCTGAGAATATTGTTAAAACACAGATTGCTGGGCTCCAGTGCCAGAGTTCTAACCAGTTCCCAGGTGTGGCTGATACTGCTGGCCCAGGGACCACATTTTGAGAACCACCTTTCAAAACTCTGCAGTATGCGGTTGTGTGTGTTGTGAATGCAGTATGCGGTTGTGTGTGTTGTGAATGCAGTATGCGGTTGTGTGTTTTGTGAATGAGACGGGCCCAGAGAACGAAAGGAGGGCAAAGGGACTCTGCCCTAAATTAGCCAAAGGTAACAATAGCAGCTAGAATTGATTGACCCAAGAAAAAATTATAAGAACTTTACCTGCATTTGCTCATTTAATCCTTTCAGTAAGGTACATAGGTGCTACTTAGTGTTCCTCTTTTACAGGGGTGTCCAGAGAAGGTAACCACTTTGCCCACGTCCTAAACTGGTAAGTAACAGATTAAGAATTCAAGTCTAGGAAGTCTGATTCCAGAGCCCACACCTCTACCCTTTCTGCTTGTAGAGAGGAGTAAAGGGTTGTCAGTGAAGCCTTCCTGGGGGCCCTGGCCTCTGAGTGTAGATAGAAGGATGAGTGGACATAAAGATCATTATTTGTGTGTGGTGGGGGTAGGGGAGGAAGTATGAGGGCTTCCAGAAGAGCCCACCCTCCCCATACATCTGCTATAAGCAAGTCTGATGATCAGGAGTCTGGAACATGAGTATGACTATGGGATACTGAGAAGGGTTCTAGAACCCTGAGGTTAGAGTTCTGGATCAGTTAGTAGGTAACAGAAAGTGAATGAGTGATTTACCTTACTTTCCATGGGTAGCAGGAAGTTTGGAGATAGTCCCTCTAGTGTTAGTCCAGCTGCTGAAGGGCATCACCAGGGGACTGGGTTGCTTCGCTCTTCCAGCTTCCACATCTCTAGCACGTCCACATAGCTTCAAAGTGACCCCAGAATCTCCAATAGTGTTCCAACAATTTGGGCAGGAAGAAAGAAAAGGAAAAAAAAAAAGAAATTAAGTAAGGAAAAAAAGGCAATGTCTAACTCAGAGAGCAAATTTTTTACCACAGTTGGTCAGCAGACTTGCACTTAGATCTCATCAGCTCAGATTTTAAACTGGCCACCTTAGCCTTAAGGATAATGGGGTCTCCTAAACCAGGGCTCTGATAGTAAGGAATAAGGAGAGAGTGGTACTGATTAGCAGTGCCTGCTGTCCCAAACAAATATTATCCCCAAACTATTTGTTTTTATCCTATATTTTACTTTAAAGAATGGAGGGGAAACATTATGTATCTGTAAATAGCCTTTTAGAAAGGGTACAATTATATAGTTATACAACCCCCTGGAGGGCTCCTTTCTTCTAAAATCTCTTTAAAAACTGTTCAAGGCTAAGGACATTTTTATCTTAATTTAGTAACTTGCAGTCGATCATCTTGGAATGACATCCTCTCTCTGCAGATGTTCTGTCAGGCTTTAGAAAATTCTAGAAGTGGACAGAGAAGTGTTATGGTACATGTATTTGCAATATGCACGTCTTTGAAATGAAATCCATTTAGGGACCAAAAGGCATTTCATGTCTTTGCTATACATTTTCACATATTTGCCTTTCCAGAATTCCTTTGAGCAAATCTGTTAGATGTAACCCATCCGTTTCTCCCATCTGAATTCTTTATTACTAAACATTCTTCAGTATGCTCTCACTCCCCTCTGTCAAATGCGTTTCTCTGGGTCCTCACCCTTCTCATCTCATATGTGAATGCGTATCTTAAACTGAAGCAACAGTCTGATATGACTTCTCCATAACTTGAAGAACCCGTCTTTGTGGGAAAAAAAGTAGACTTACTAACTTAAAAGGTAAAATGCGTGCAATGTTTCTGAGAATTAAAAACTAAGATAAAAACATAAGCAATGGAGAAAACTTACAGTGGATCCTTTTCAAAGACTTTATTTTACAGAGAAGGCAACTGAGGTTTAAAGAAAAAATGCGTTAGTTAAACACTAAATAATAAACCTTAAACCTCAGTGGAGCAACACATGGACAGTTCATTTCTCACTCACTCAGGAGTGTAGTATGGACTTTGGTGGTCTGCGGGTCAGTTTTCTGCTCAGTTATTCAGGGACCCACCACCTTCATCAAGTGGCTCTACGTTCGTCCTAAAAAGGAAAGGAGAGAGGAAGCTGCAAGCTACAATTATCAACTCGTTATCCTTCAGACATAAACTCTTCAGGTCACCTCTGGTCACATTCTTTGGGATAGAACCATACCCAGATGCAAGCGGAGATGGAGAATGTTGTTCCTATCTTGGTCCTAGTGATGCCTCTACAGGCTGGAGGAGCTAATTAAAATGTAGTCAACAGCTCATTGTTTCTGCCACAATGAGTGATTAGCCTAAGGCTGTGGATTAATTATGTGTGTGTCACATATACATATAATACACACAAACATATATATGTGTGTGTGTGTATATACATTTTTTAGCATGAGTAGACACATGGGGCTTCTGCCGTATCAAAAGAGTACAAACTGCCTCTTGTTGCTTTTTCTTAATTGAAGTTGACTACTACTATCTATTTGCCTTCATTTTGCTACCTCCCCCCCGCCTTTCAGTATTATATGAAAATTCTGAAAGAAATAATTTCAAAGTTTCCAGTGCTTTTAAAGGTAATAGAATACTCAGACCTTAACAATTTTCCTGTGTGAAACTTTTGCCAGACTAAAATAGTTAACTTATGAAAAGTAAATTTAGATTGATACAAAAGAGAAAATAAGCTGATTTTTTTTCTTTTTTAAACAAATACCCTGAGCCAGGGTGGAAAATACATGGAAAACTGGAGGAATTTAGATCCTTTTGTTGTAAATTTAAATATTTTTAATTGTAAAAATAATACAGGCTCATTGCAGAAACTCCAAAATTGAAAGGATTTAAAGAAAAAAGGAAAAATAACTCAAAATCCCATTTCTGATAAATCATCTCTGTAACATTTTTGAGGGTATCTTTTGAAACTTTTTTGTGACGGGGTGCATATAAATACAATACAAGTATAAAATACCTTTAATTATTATATCAAACTACAAAACAGTTCTATAATATTTTTATTTAGTAATATAAGTATAATTACTCATCACCTAATAAAAATCTGCAGCATCATTTTTAATGGTTGAACAGCATTCTATTATTTATTTAACCAGTCCCTACTGTTCAACATTTAGATTATTCCTGTTTTGCTCTGCTAAACAATGAGACAAGCATCCTTGTTCATATGTCTTTGAGCATTTGTTTATTTCCTTAGAATGGACTTCTAGAACTTGAATGGCTGGTTGTCAGTTCTGGTACATACTGACATATTGTCTTCCAGAAAGGTTACCGTGCTTTTTATTTCTACCAAGAATTTAACATCCAGTGTGGTTTCTTACACACACTCATCAGTACCAGTATTATCAATATCAATACCAGTATTATCAAGTTTTTTAAAACTTTGTCATTCTAGTCAGTAAAATATGACACCTGAATTATTTTATTTGTATTTCTTTGATTAATAATAGCAAGGTTGAACATATTTTCATATCTTTATTGGCTGTTAATACTTTTTAGTTTGTGACTTTAGACATCCATTTTTCATCGATGTATAACAACCTTTTATATATCAGTGTGTTTATTTTGTTGTTTGTTGTAAATGCAATTTTTTTCTTTTCATTTATTAATTTTTATTTTGTGTGTGTTGAACTTCTTTAATACTGTCAAGTCTATTCAAAAACCCTTTAGTGAACACAACAAATGTGGAAAATCAGTCATTCTCCTGCATTTTGTAATCAATTTATTTCCTTTTGGGCAGTATGGAAATGTAAGTTCTTATTTCATCTTATGGTTAGAAAGAATCTATTCCCTCAGAAAGGGATTATAGTCTCCATGATGCAGTAATGGGAGATTTTATAGGGTAGGCAGGGTCTACAGAAGAAAACACCCTAAATCACACTCCATTGGTGGTTGCCTTATTTATAAAAATGGCATTTGAGGTTGTGTGACTGCCATCAGGTAAGCAAAATTAATTTTTAGCATGAAGTACTCCTATCAGCGAGAACAGCCTAGGATAGGCTAGCAGTAAGAAGTGAGGGGTTATGGGATTGGGGCATAGCCTCTGTTTCCTCTAATGCAGCTGGAAATTTAAACTCTGGGGCTCCTGCTTGATCCAATCAGCCCAGCTAGTATGTGTTGCCAGGTAGGGTGAATAGACTCAGAAGTACAAGAGCTCATCCTTGGTCCCCTCTGGAAATGAGCAGAGAATACTGTGTCAAGCAGAGGTGATCGATCAGTCCATGGTCTGGAGACTTGGATCTCCTCACATAGTCCTTAAAGTCAGGGTGAGACAAAATGCCAATACAAGTTATATTGATGACAGTATCAATGAGGTGACATTGAGTCCTTTGACCCAACGTGTGTCTGCAGTGTGCCATCCATTAGTAAATGGGCAAAGCCATTTGACAGATCTATCTGATACAATGAATGAATCTGACACTCACATTTTGAAAAACTGAAACTGTATCCATTTGTCAAGAACAGTGGCTACTTGTTCTGCTTTATTCCCCCTGGTAGAACTAGGTAACATTGCAGGCAGTAAGACGTTCCGGCATTTCACCCTGGAGTAGCCCCAAAACTGAAGAAGCTGTCTTATCAGTAGTTAGCTCCTTGTCGCCAAGAATATTAAAGTAGATTTGTATGATTAGCAAATTAAAGAGACTGTAGTGCCTACCACTACTGTATTCACTAAGGCACCCAAGTTATTCTAAAGAAATCCTAATAATACATTAGGACCATTTTGAATATTTTTATTTGATTAGCCATAATCTTCTAGTTATAACATCCATCACCATTTTGGCCTTCTTTTCTTACAGCCTAGCCCTGTGGTCTTGGGCTAATCACTAACCTGCTTAGATACAATTTTCTTCTCTATGAAATAGAAACAATATTATATGCTTTGAAGGACTGCAGGAAGATGAGCTGTAATGTTTATCAAGTGCCTAGTAAGTAGCCTGGCCCATAATAAATACTTGGCTAATTGTAGATGTTAGTTTCATTTTTAGTTTTATTTCCAAACATTGCTCTTTACTTTTGGAACTCTAAAATTTGTTTTGAGAGTGGAAGACTTGTTTGGATTCCTCCAACACTCTCTGTATATTCTGTACTTCTATCCCTACATCATTTATATTAATGGAATAAATGATCTTTGGTCTGGTGATTCCAAGGTGACGAGGAGCTAAGTGGAGGTTCCGTATACACCTGGAAGTATGGATTTTCATGCCCAGTGCAAATGTGTGAAAGGCATTATTCCCACATTATAAATGGGGTAAAGACCTCCAACTTGAGGAGACTCTGGGTTGAGAGATGAGAGATTTACAGGTACCGTGTTTATCGTACAGGGTACCACAGGGGCTTTTATGTTCTGTAGCAAGAATTTGCATCTTATACCCTTGTAGTTAGAAGTAAAGCATACCACATAACTAATATTTAGTAAGCATTAGAGTTAGAATAAATACCGTTTCCTTTGTGTTAAGCATTTTACAGTTACAACATAAGGATGGATACTATATTGTAATGGTTAAGAGTGTAGTTTTTTGAGCTGGATAATCCTGGATTGGAGTCTCATCTTTATTACCTCTTTTTTTTCTGTTTTATTGAGGTATAATTGACAAAACTGTAAGATAGTCAAAGAGTATATCATGATGATTTGATATACATATCTGTTGTAAAAGGATCCTTCCCATCACGTTAATTAATACATCTAACAGCTCATGACACCTTTTCCTTTTTTTCTTTTTTTGGTGAGAACACTTAAGTTCTATTCTCTCAGAAAATGTTAGTTATACAATACAGTATTATTGACTGCAGTAACTATGTTATACAGTAGATCCTCAGACCTTATTCATCCTGCAGCTGAAAGTTTGTACCCTTTTACCAGTCTTCCCCTCTTTTCCCCACCCACACCCCAGCCCCTGGCAACCAGATTTCTACTCTGTTTCTATGAGTGTGGCTTTTTTTCTTTTTAGATTCCATATATAAATGATATCATTCGTATTTATCCTGTCTGGCTTATTTCATCAGCATAATGCACTCCTGTTTCATCTATATTGTCACAAATGAAAGGATCTCCTTCATTTTTTAAGGCTGAATTATATTCCATTACCTCTTAAATGAGTGACTTTTGGTACATTGTTTACACTTTCTAAGCCTCAGGGTTTCTTTTCTTCTGAAAAAAAAAATATATATATACTAACAGGTTATTTTCTGATATGTGGAATGTTTGTTGAATCAACAAATATTTAGCTGAGATCATAAATGTGACACTTAGCGCTGTATTAACATTTATTAATACTCTCCCTGTTAATTTCTACAATAAATTGTATAATAAGTAACAATAATAATAGTACTACTGTGGGACTCGAGGGATATTGTTCCAGCTAATGATTAAGAACTCTCCAGACAATAGGGGCTTCTTAGACAATGGGTAAATTTCCAGGATGTCCGGCCCCCTTCCGAGAAGGAGGGAGATAAACAAAATGTAAAAAAGGTGTCTGTCAAAGACCAATCAGGAAGCTGGGGACAAGTTCCCTCTCTGGTCCGAGCCTAAACCGGGACCAATCAGCAGGAAAACACAACCAAATCTATAATTTACATACGGGGAAGTGGGAACCTATAAAACTGACATATTCGCGCCCAAAAGGGGTTCCTTCTTCGACCTCCTGCGTGAGGACCAAGGAACCCCGGTGCACCGGCCTTCAATAAACCTCTTGCGTTTTGCATCGGCTTCCGACTCTTGTTGTTTCCTGGGCGAGTCGAAACTCCTAGGGGACCACGAAGGTCTAACATTTGGGGGCTTGTCCGGGATTCCACTCGCCCCGGACCACAAGAACATCGGGAGTTGGAGGTACCAGGTAAGCTCGAGCTTGATTGTCTGTTTGTCCCTTGTTCTTTGTGGGCCATTATCGGAGGAAAGCCGTAAGAATCGGCTTATTATGGAATCTGTATCGGACCTCTGGCTAGGCAGACGTGCTAATAGCCGGCGTCCATGAGCCCTAGGGGACGCCCTGGTGGCTCATCTGGAAGGAGAGGCAAACTCTGTCTCCCCTTCACTCGGTTTCGGCAGTTCCCTTGGTGATAACTGCCATCTGAAGAGGTTTCGGTTTTGAAGCGAGCTCGCGGTGGCCCATGCGTATATGTGTTTCGTGGAGTTTTAACTGTTTCTGTATTGTGGTCTATTCTTCTCTGACGGACGACAATGGGACAAACTATGACGACTCCTCTTTCCCTTACCCTAAGCCATTGGACCGAAGTTCGGGCCAGAGCCCATAATTTTTCGGTAGAGGTAAAGAAAGGAAAGTGGCAGACTTTGTGTGCCTCTGAATGGCCAACATTTCAGATAGGATGGCCCCCCGAAGGATCCTTTTTATTAGACAAGATTAAGCTGCTGAAGTCTAAGATATTTAATATAGATCCCCACGGACATCCAGACCAAGTACCATATGTCTTGGTCTGGGAAGATTTAATTCTCTCCCCACCTCCGTGGGTCCGGCCCTTTGTTTCCTCAACAGGTACGTCCGTGCACACATCAGCAGCGTCGGAGATATTAGCCTTAAAGAAAAACCCCAACACGGAGAAGCTACCCGACGCCCCGGATCCACCGAAGGCGATTTATCCTGACCCGCAGTCCGATTTGCTTCTTTTGGATTCCCCACCCCCTTATCCTCCGGCCCCAAATCCCCTACCACCTAGAGGACCCCCAGCTCCACTGCCCTCGGCACCAAGGGAACCATCCATGATGGAAAAAAAAAAAGGGGTCCCTCAGCGGGCACTAGGAGGGAGGGCTATCTCCCCAGACTCCACTGCCCTACCTCTTAGAGAATATGGCCCCCCCGACGGCCAAGGGAATAGACCTCTCCAATATTGGCCCTTTTCCTCTGCAGATCTTTATAATTGGAAAATGCATAACCCAACTTTTTCCGAAAATCCACAGGCCCTTACCGCTTTAATAGAATCTCTTGTTTCTCCCACCAGCCCACATGGGATGATTGTCAGCAGCTGCTCCAGACTCTCCTAACGACTGAGGAGAGGCAACGGGTTCTTTTAGAAGCCAGAAAAAATGTATTAGGCGCCAATGGGCAACCTACCCAGCTGCCTAACGAGATTGATGCTGGTTTCCCACTCGTCAGGCCAAACTGGGATTTCAATGCCCCGGAAGGCTACTGGGACTCCAAGTGGTCCAGAAAGAAATATGGTCCCAACTCGCCGAGGCCTACCAACCGGGAACACCGGGAGAAACTCATCCTTTCCAAGTCGGAGACTCCGTATACGTCCGTCGGCATCAAACCCAGACGTTGGAACCTCGATGGAAAGGACCATACACCGTCCTCCTCACCACCCCAACGGCCATAAAAGTGGACGGCATCGCTGCCTGGATCCATGCTTCACATGTGAAGGCTGCACCAGCGACGGCATCACCAGGATGGCGGGCCCAAAGAACCGACAACCCGCTCAAACTCAAGCTTCTACGAACCTAGGACTTATAATTTTGGTTTTACTGCCTTTATTGACTGTAAGTGATTTTAGCCCTCACCTCCCCCAACGTTTAACTTGGCAGGTAATTTCTCAGACTGGAGATGTAACCTGGTCCATTAGTCATACTGCACCCCCCTGGACCTGGTGGCCAGATCTTTTTCCTGATGTTTGTAAATTGGCTATAGGAGCACCTTATTGGGATACAGAAGATTCTCATGATATGAACACTGCCCCTTCCAAAGTTTCGGAAACTGATTGGTTTGGGCCGGGTTGCAAAAATGCAGGCAAAAGAATGATGCTTGGTATCCTCACTTTCTACGTATGCCCCGGGTTCCACCGCCCTCGATCTCTGAATTATAAATGTGGTGGAACTGAAAACTTTTATTGCAAAAGCTGGGGATGTGAAACTACCGGGGATACTAATTGAAAACCCACCTCAAGTTGGGATTTAATTACTGTAACGGCTAATTATTCTCATAATGAGGATACCGGACACCGGAGTAAATGTTCAGGATGGTGTCATCCCCTTAAAATTTCCTTTAGTAATCCTGGAAAAAGAGATAAAAAATGGATAAATGGTCATTCTTGGGGCGTTAGATTTTACATGAGGGAATATGATTTAGGAATATTAATGACCCTTAAGCTAAAGATTGAGACTCCTGCTCCTATATCAATAGGCCCAAATCCCGTACTTGGCCCCCCTTTGCTTCCCCCGGCCCCTTCAACTACGTCAACAAAGAATGAGACTAATGAAACCTCTGGATCCAAAGAACCCACAGTTAAGCCTGGGACTCCTCAGGATAGGATGCTTTCTTTGGTGCAGGCAGCCTTTACGGTTCTCAATGCTACAAACCCAGAGGCTACAAAATCATGTTGGCTTTGCTATGCTGCCCCTCCCCCTTATTATGATGCTATAAGATATAACTCCAACTATACTAATTCTACCTCCTCAGACCAATGTCGATGGAAGCAAGAAGGGAACAGTAAATTAACCCTGTCCTCGGTTTCTGGAAATGGTACTTGTATAGGAACACCTCCCCAGTCCCATAGACACCTTTGTCATGATTTTAGCCTCCCTTCAAGCTCAGGATATCTTGTACCTCCTCAAGATGGATGGTGGACATGTAACACGGGGCTCACCCCTTGTGTCTCTTTAAAGGTTCTTAATACTTCAGCTGACTTTTGTGTGTTAGTGCAATTAGTCCCTAGATTTATCTACCATTCAGACTCATCCTTTTTAGATAAATATGTAGGAAAAACAAAAAAACAAAAGAGAACCTGTAACCCTCACATTGGCTGTCCTTCTGGGACTAGGAATATCTGCCGGGATAGGAACAGGAACCACAGCCCTCATACAACAACCCCAGTATTATGCAAGTTTAAGACAGGCTGTAGACATCGACCTTCGAGCATTAGAAAGTTCCATAACTCAACTAAAGGAATCACTCACCTCACTTTCAGAAATGGTGTTGCAGAATAGAAGAGGCCTAGATTTGCTGTTTCTTAAGGAAGGGGGATTATGCGCCACTCTAAAAGAAGAATGTTGCTTTTATATTGATCATTCAGGAACCATTACCAAAACCATGGATAAACTAAGGGAACGCTTAGATAAAAGGCTAAGGGAGAAAAAACAAAAAAGGATGGTTTCAATCATGGTTTGATAAGTCCCCCTGGTTTACCACCTTAATCTCTACTCTGTTGGGACCTCTTATTGTTTTATTGTTGATTTTAACTTTTGGACCATGTATCCTAAATCGCTTGATAGCATTTATTAGAGAACATATCAGTACTGTACAAGTTCTAATGTTAAGACAACAGTACCAAAGTTTACGAACAGAAGGTTAAGATTCCATGATTGGAATCAATAGTCACAAGAAAAAGGGGGAAATGTGGGACTCGAGGGACATTGTTCCAGCTAATGATTAAGAACTCTCCAGACAATAGGGGCTTCTTAGACAATGGGTAAATTTCCAGGATGTCCGGCCCCCTTCCGAGAAGGAGGGAGATAAACAAAATGTAAAAAAGGTGTCTGTCAAAGACCAATCAGGAAGCTGGGGACAAGTTCCCTCTCTGGTCCGAGCCTAAACCGGGACCAATCAGCAGGAAAACACAACCAAATCTATAATTTACATACGGGGAAGTGGGAACCTATAAAACTGACATATTCGCGCCCAAAAGGGGTTCCTTCTTCGACCTCCTGCGTGAGGACCAAGGAACCCTGGTGCACCGGCCTTCAATAAACCTCTTGCGTTTTGCATCGGCTTCCGACTCTTGTTGTTTCCTGGGCGAGTTGAAACTCCTAGGAGACCGCGAAGGTCTAACACTACTAGTAGTTTTAGAAAATGCATAGGATGTGCCAGGCATCATATACTGTACTACCCTCCTTCATGTGTACCACAAGTTACATGTGGACATCATCTTCCACGTTGTTTCCTTTAAAGAAAATTGAAGCTCAGCAAGATTGAGTAGCTTGCTCCAGATGTGAACTCAGGTCTGAATCACTCCACATATAGGTTCTGAATGACTCCATGTCTTTAATTCCACATCTGCATTTCTTTGTTGTTGTTGTTTTTAACTTTCCAAGCATCTGATCTGAAATTCCTTTCTCTTTGGGGAATTTTCCACTTTGTGGGTCTTGGTGAGAAACAGAGCCTTCCTCTCGTTTTACAAGCTGAACATGTCAGGTACACTGTTTACTCACATGCTCAGTCTCCCTTACAGATGGAAAACAGTCAGGCGACCTCGGGTTGGCCAACTGCACCCCTCTCTTGGATTTTGAATTACAAATACATGATGTAAAGAAGCAAGGCCAGCAGTGCTGGGTCAACCTCCTGTTTCCTGTTCCTGCTTGGTAGCAAGGCCAGCTAGGACTTATAACATCACTTTGGCCTGATCCTATAATTGCAATAGCATAGCCTTGGCTTTCGGTTGTTTAGTCTGCTTCTAGTTACTGAGACCTAGCCGTAAACTTCCAAAAGTTTCCTTTTCTGCTCAAATTAGCCGTATCTGGTTCCTGATAATTACAAATAAGACCTTTCCTGATATACAATGGTGACCTACTTATCCAGGCAGATGTAACATCGTCCTGGCAGGGACAGAGGGCAGGCAAGTTCCTTGAACAGCTGAACAAGAAGAAAAAGACCTAAGAAGGAAGAATTGAAGCCAGTTCTGCTTGTGTTATAATTCTACCCGCAGCTGCCTCTGTTTCACAGAGCACATGCTAAGGACCATGTCCCTTCCCCTGTAACAGAGGAGCAAAGTAGACCCAGGCCTTCCAACCCAGAGACCAGCTGAGCTGTACCGTGGGCAATCTAGGATGTGAAAGACTTCACTCAATGTCTTTGTCACTTGACACATTGTTCCTCTCTTTGGGAAGTAGCTTCTTTGTGTGACAAGAATATGCTAAACCAACACTTAAGTGGACAGAGGTGAAAGATGCCAAAATTAGCTACAGAAAAAAAGGCGTAAAGACTTGTATTTTCTGTTATTTGAAGGTGTTAAGATCCCACATGGAATATGAGTCCTTTAAAGGAAAGTTGTGAATGGCCCAGGGAATGTTGAATTTCCATGTGGCAATATGTTCGTGATCGGTCATGATGATGATGGTAGCATCAGTAGCATTTATCAGTGTTTCCTGGGTGAGAGGTACTTTATCCTAATGACCTTTTAACCCCATGATGACCCTGTGAAGTAGGAAATACTGTTTCAGCATCTTCAGGGTTTTTCTTTTTCTTTTTGTTTTCATCAGGAATTTACCCTAGATCACATTTGGGTGGTAGAACGACCAGAACTGGACACTAGCCTTTCCTGAATTCCCAGAGTGTGATCTTAGTAGTTGTATTGCCTGATGCAGAGCCATGTAAATGTTGTCAAAGCAATGAAACGTGTACTATTTCTAACAGATTCTAACTCAGAAGCTCTGGGGTTAAGTGCAGAGGAGTTGAGTGTGATTGTCTTTACAGACAGTAGATAACTTAAGAGAAGTTGTTTAAAAGTATATTTGCATATTGCACTACACTGTCATATCTGTGATTGGTTAGCTATTGTGTAACTAACACAAATCCCAATCCCATCTCTAATCTCATTCATCTCTTGTATGATATTTCACCTAACTGAGGCAGTTTTTTTTTGTTCTTCCCCACAAACACACATCGAACATCCAAAACATGCTTACCATTTGTGAGCATATTCTCTTAGTTATTTAGGAGTTGAGTAAGAGTGAGAGAAAAGGGCTTCCCTGGTGGCGCAGTGGTTGAGTGTTCTGCCTGCCGATGCAGGGGACGCGGGTTCGTGCCCCGGTCCGGGAAGATCCCACATGCCGCGGAGCGGCTGGGCCCGTGAGCCATGGCCACTGAGCTTGTGTGTCCGGAGCCTGTGCTCCGCAACGGGAGAGGCCACAACAGTGAGAGGCCCACGTACCGCCAAAAAAAAAAAAAAACAGAGTGAGAGAGAAAAAGACACATAAATATGAAATACGGTCATCATTTTTTTAATATCCTTTATGTTGTTAATCCCTCTTAGCATTTACTGCCATTCACTCATTTGTATTATTTGGGGTATAGCAGTTTATTCACACAGCATTTTTACATATGGCTTATCATTTGTATTCTATTTTAATAACACTAATAATTATAGACTATTGACAAACTCATCAGACCCTACATATTCATTTCAAAATCATGAAAATAAGGTGGAAAATGAGGTGTAAAGTGGAAAATCTATGTGTATGTTTTCATTGGTGGAATGAGGAGCTACCTGAATATATCACTCCTTTAGCTTTTCCTTCAAATGGTGCACTTTTTCCTCCATGCATAGGAGTCCCTTCCATTAGGTAAACAGTAGTCTTGAGGGCAAACCTCAGAAGTAGAAACAGGAGAACTTTTCAGTTATGGTAAAATCAAACATATTTTTCTTCAGTAGTGAAAAAAAAAATTCTTCATGAGAAGTTCAACCACCGTGAGTTCCATGGTGAAAAACTTTCCACTTATAGATGCAACTTCCCCCAGAATTCTGAGAAATGTCGGTAGTAGAGAGGGGTGTTGCATACACCTGTTTCATTTCCCTCTGACTTTTCCTTCTCCTTTCTCTATTGACATTAAAAACTATAGTGAAAGCACATAGTAAGCAGTCTAGGACAATTGACATGACATTTGATCTAAATCTCCAAAGCCTATTTTAGATGGGGATGCTATGAGAGTCACAGGAGGGGAAAAAATCTAGAATTATTCTTATGTGATCAAATGTACTAAAATAACAAAAGCAAATCTTATTTCTAGCTAATAAAATAGCATTCCTTATATGATGTCATATTATGGCAGAAAAGAAATATATGCATCTATTTTCTTCTATATTAAAACTGCTAAGGAGTGGGGACCAATGAACTAAATCAATTGTTTTGGGTTCAAGTTGTAGTTTTTAGTAGCCATCCTTCTTAGCAAGTTTTCCGAAGCAAATGTAGTTCGTTTACTATCACCACTAAATGTGCAATTGTGTAGATTTGTGGAAAAAAGTATTGTCAAATATATATACTTCAAAATGATTTGTGTAAATTTATTATTCATATTATTATTCTCCCCAAGTAAATCAAAATCTACTATATACTGTGTTTTTCTTCTATAGCTTAAAAGGGGAATGTATGTTGAAACTTATTCAAATATTTATTAGGTGTCTACTAAGTGCCAGGCACTCTACTAGGCAGTAGAGATGTTGTATTAGAAGTGGAAAATGTCCTTGACCTCCAGAACTGATACTCTTGTAAGAGAAATACTGGGTCAAACTAAGTCAACAGTTTCTTTGCTACAGAGCTTTTTATGAGTCTTGTGAATTATGAGTCTCTGATAAGGAGATGTAGTGGACAACAGATCCCAAATTTATTTGAAATCTTTTCCTTCATGGACTGTCTCATAGGATTTATGATCCACTGAACACACCTTGAGAGACACTAGTATTCTGCAGTGGTTAGTTAATTGTTTTCTATTAAACAACTATATACTGAATCCGTGATATTATTATCTGGATTTTTTGGAGGATACAATGATGTACATGGCCACTGTGATGATAAGGGGGTCCAGTTTAGTTAAGAAGAGAAACCACAGGAGTTATAACTTAATGTAACAAAGAAATACATACACATATATATATATTTATATGTAAATTACTATTTATATAGTATACAGTGTCTTCTGAAGAAGATAGAGTTGTTTGTAACTTGGGATCTCACAGGAGGTTTCACAGAGAAGGTAGACCCTGAGCTGGGCAGAATTTCAGTAAGTTAATTTGGTTCTGACCGTACAATAAAATCAGGTATTTGCACTGGTCAATCTGACCTTGATGGAACAGCATTCCATTTGCAGGGAATGGTGTGATCAAACATGCAGTGGTGGAGATTGCCAGATTGTAATATTCCAGTACCTGGAAAGTGTTGGAACATGTGCTTTCTCCACGGTCTAGAAAAGTGAATCTTGAGTGAAATGCAAGTATAATGGAGGCCAGTGCTCTTTGCTTTGTACACTGCTTTGATTCTACAACATGCAACAATGTAGTGATCTGTTTCAGATTGTCATTATTCGAGAGGGTTCTTAGTAACAGGAGTGGAAAAGGAAGACCTCTCTTCCTGTGTTTCTGCCCTATGCTCTTAAGCCAGAAAAGGTACCAACATCACTGACCTGACCTTGTCTCAGGTATCTATCAGGATCTACTAGAATCATTCTAGTGAAAGGTAACTAGACGTCCAAAGGACTTAAAAGATACACTATAACGTTTGTATACTTTATATACCTGGTGAAACAAAAATGTCACCTGAGTGGTCCCCTTCCCTAGAAATACCAGTATGTTTTTCCAGTGCATGGCAGAACTTTGCAGGTAAAACTGGGATAAAGGTGAAGAACAGTCTTAAAATTCTAGTCCTTGAACAGCACCTAACACACAACAGGTTTTCAATAATCTTAGCAACAGTATTCACAAATAATGACCATCGGCGTAACTGCTCTTTTGTGCCAAAATACATTACCATATTACTTTTTTTCCTTCAGCTTTACAACTTGGGTTCTATTATTGTTTCCATTTTACAGATTAGGAAAGTGAGGCTCAGAGATGCTAAGTCACTTGGGCAAGGTCACAGAGCTTGTAGGAGATAAAACTGCACCCTTACTGTTGGATCCTACAAAGCAGACCATAATTTAAGTCCTTCAAAATATACCTCAGAACATTTGAGTAAATTAATGAATAAATCCTCCTAGTCAGACTGACCAGATCATTATATTAGGTTCAGCTATAAGTGGAGGAAAGTCATAATCATAGTTGGACAGTTAATACAGTAATTTACTTGCTTTGAATTTTCTAAATGATGTTTAGCTGGTAGTTTCAAGATGATAACCATCGAATAAAAACAGGCATATTTTGGTGTTTGGAATAAGATCTCATATTGAGTAAAATACATATTGATTCCTAGACCTATATGATGTGAGTAACAGATGACATTGAGATGTCATCTAGAAGTACTCCTGTGCAGTTCATCATGTCAACCCAGCTAATAATTTTAGAATGTTCAGAGTGAATAATATATGCAGCCATAAAGCATATTTCTAATCAATGCAAATAATATTTTTCCTATGCTAAACCCATAGTTAAGTTATAACACGCATCATAAGATTAATTATTAAGATTATTAAGATATTAATAATTAATAAGATTAATGGGCCATTTTTTCTTCATCACTTTGCTAAATGACTTAGTCTGGAAACCATTCAGAAGGTTGCGAATTGGAGCTGAGCAGTAGTAGTGAGACTGTGCCTCTGATGATGAAACTATTTCCACCCCGACCCCTACCGCTCCCTTCTTGGGAAAGAAGGCAACATTTCTCCTAGAAAAAGTCACAGGTTCATAAGCTGGCTTGTATAATACGTTTGGAGGAATAGTGTGTCTTTTAAGCAGAGCCTATCTCGGCATATAATATAATTTTTGCCTACCATTTAATGAAATTAACACTCACTTTGAGGCTAGGTCTTTTGCCATTTGACTCCTGGATCACGTCTATGAATATATTTTTTTCTTGAGACGAAGTGTGAACCCAATATAGTATCCATCATTCAGTCTATCTAGCTGATGTACATCATCTGAAGCACAAGCTCCCTGAGGCCAGGCACTTTATCTGCTCTATCAGTGTAGCCCTGATGCCTAGTGTTTAGCTTTTGGAGATTCTTAATAAACATTTGTACTGAATAAGGTATGTATATGGTGAGCAAAAGTTGGCTTCCCATTTTACAGTCAAGAGTATCCCACTCATGTTCTGTGAACACTGGATAGCAGAATCTTACTATGTTGTTTTTCTGTTCCCTTTGCAAGTTTCCTGAAAGGGCATTTCTGTCCTTAGAATGTCCATCTCCTCCCATCTTCCTGGAGAATAACTCTTCTTTCTTAAATACTTAGCCCCATTATTGACTCTTTAAGATTGAATGTATTACCTCCTTACAAACAGGAAAATGCAGTGCTTTTTTTTTTTTGACAATTTATCAGCAGAAAATTATTCTAACACCTGAAATTCTGGACCTAAAATGCCTGGACTAGTGGTTCTCAAAATCTGGTACCCAGACCAGCACATCAGCTGCACGTAGGAATTTTTAGAAGTGAAAGTCTTGGGCCCTGCTCCAGACCTACAGACTCGGACACTCTGGGGGTGGGGCCCACTACCTGTTTCAGCAATCTCTCTTGGTGATGCTGATGCATACTAAAGTTTGAGAGCCACTGCTTAGACCTAGAACTTAAGGTTTAGGCTTTGGACAGATCTGAGTCCTAAACACTACTGAGACACTGGAGTGACCATGAGCAAGTTACTTCTGGGAACCTCTTAGCATCTGTGTGCCTTGCTTAGCTAATAGTGATTTAAATTAACTAGAATAATGCACACGGTGTACTCAAGAGAGTAACCAAAGCATACTTTATGTTCCATAAATTCTAGCTGTTTACCATTACCATCAATCAGAGCTTACTGACATATCCTGAAGACATTCTTCTAATAAGTGTAATAATGTGGTTTGTAAAATTAACAGCTTAGAAGAGCATATTACGAAGTTCATCAGACAGGGTCTCAGCAGGAAATCAGGGGTACATCAATAAGGATAAATTGAGCCCAATGTAGAGAATCAAGAGATAGTGTAGTGCCCTGGGTTCAGTAAAAGTGTGGCTACTTTATAGGAGATGAAAGAGAAAGGAAGCCTTGCTGGAGAGAGAGTCCTCCCCAAAGATGCTGTGATGCCCCACAGAGAAGCACTATACGTTAGTTGGGGGATGCAGCCAACTCCCAGCAATTTGGCAAGAATTAATACCCTAACTTCACTCCCCTCCTTCGTTCCCTACAATCTTCTATTGGTACTCTTCATTGGTGAGCCAAACGGAAGCCAGAGCAAGGACACTTACTAAGATAGGCCATGCAAGCCATCCATATAGAGTTGGGTGGAGAAAGGATGTGGAAGGGCAAATAGGACATATTTCCCGCAGGTGGTGAGCGAGCTGTAAAATCACTCGCCCTTCTAACAACATTGCCATTGCAGGAGCACGGAGGAGCAAGTGGTTAGTTCTGACTCGGCAGATCCAGGAGACTGCAGGACAGAACTGGTATATGAGTTGGGCTTTAAAGGTAGATTTGAATCTTAATGGAGAGTATGGAGTAAGAAATGGTGAAGAACCAAGGGAAAGGGAGATTCATTGCAAATGGAGAAAAGAAAAATGGCATAAAGACAAGAACAGTCAAGACTTATGGAAGAGATAGCAAATAGTCTGCGTGTGACTGGAGCAGAGAATGGGTAGACGAAGGCTGGAAGTTAAGATGAAGTCATCCTTGAATAACATTAAAGTTTCCTCCTTTAGCCTCAATTTCCACCTTCTACTCCCTTCACTAACATTGGAAAATTAAAAGTGAATTTGACTGAGTTGGTGGCAATGGCAGTATGAGGCAAAGAGAGGAGAATAAGAGTAAAAAATTTAGTAGTACCTTGGCGAAGCTGGGTAAATGATGGGTGGTGGTGTCACGTCAAAGCATGGGCAAGTGATTGTGACAAATATAGGCTTATTTCTTGACTATATGACTTCAGTTAAGGTACTTAAGCCCTCTAGGCTGCAGTCTCCCAACCTGTAAAATGGGGATAAAACCTCGCTTCCTCCAAGGTTTCTGTGAGGATCTAATGAGCAATGGAAGTAAGAGTTGAGTCCAGTGATCAGTTTTTAATACATATAAACTAATGTGAGGATAAGGGTAAGAATACTTGCTATCATTTATTGAATACTTATTATGTGTCCAATATTGTGCTAGTCTATTTACATATCTTTTCTCACTTAGCTTTCTTTTCTCTTATCTGCCTTTCTATAGGCAAGAGATAACTGATGGCTCAGTTATGAGGAAACGCAGTTGTGAGAAAAATGTCAGAGGGAAAATGTACCAGAAAGTTAATTCCTAATGGATCTGTCAGCCTTAAACAGAGCATGTCTGTGCTAAAATGTGTAAAATATCTGTGCTAAAACTACTCAATTGGACAAGTTTTGATAAAGTATTAACTTAATGAATAGGCATAAACAGCTTGGAGCTTTTTGGAGGGTATGTGGTAATATTAGTATTGGTGTGATGACTTTTGAAAGTTCTATGGCGTATAGAAGTCAAAAAGAAGACCCGGAAAGGGGCAAAACTCTCTCTGAAAGTTATTGGGGAAGTCTGGCTAGTAAGACTCCAAAAGGGAGAATCAGTAAGAGGCCAGGTTATTCATAGGCCTTCTAAGAATGTGTCCATGAGAAATATTTACAATGATTGGATGCCAGAATAAAGGAGAACACTGGCTCCACAAATGGTAACTTATTTTACACAAACAGGCTAATGATAAAAATAATGAAAATCTGATGGATTTTTGAGAGTTTCATTGACCAAACTGAGACAAAAGTGCATAACAGCTAGATGCTCATAGTTTTAATCAGTTCCCTTTGGAGTCAAGCAAAGATAGCACCTGAAATGGTAAGGGACGTTTATGCAAGGTCACAAAGATTTTTGGTGGTGCATTTGGGATATAAACCCATTTCCGTAAGAATTCTTTCAGAAGTCAAATGTTTTCTTGTCAAAAATAGCATGAACTTACTTCCAGGAAAAGTTCCTAAGAAAAAATAATTTGAGTAATGAAGAACACTGATGTAAGAGTTAATTTAAGAACCCAGAAATAGAGGTAAAGAGTAAAGCAATTATGGGTTAAGAGTCTGCATAAATTCCCCTGGAAGGGGGATATGGTCAGAGATGGCAATTTGAAAACAGTGAGTCACCAAAAGTAAAAGTTTAAATTACAAGCTGTTTTGGGGGTCTTCAAGAGAGATTTTATAGATTGAACAACAACAGCAGCAAGGATAAGATATAACGCTGTCATGTAGACTGCAGCCTGAAAAGAAAGCATTGCAGAAAAGCCACATCATCCTGAATTTATATTTCCGTGCATTTGAACAGATTGGAGAGCAGTAAAGTTGTTTTAAGAGCGAGTGATTTAAGTCAGCCAGCTTGTGAATAATACGAGATATTTTTGCATTTACATTAACTTATGTCCATAAATAACGAACTTTAACAATGAACAAAATCCATAATCCTGATAATGCTAAGAAAACTGGAAAGATACCTTTACCTTGAAAAGACAGGATAAAGAAGACAGCATAGAAATTTAGGGAGATTGCAGTTTTGGAAAAATCATATTAACTTTTATTAGCTGCTACAGCTTTGAAATGTGATGATTTAAAGAAAGAAGTAGACTGTTGATTTCTAAAAGGTAATGTGTTGGCTGAAAGAGAAGAGAATCTTGTTGAGACCTAAAGTGTTCTTTTAAGGATATATTTCAATGTCATTTCAAAAAATAAACACATTTCCCATAACAAAACAGTGAGGTTAATGGAATAACGCAGGTGAAAGCTTTTTGGCCCGAAGGAGTTCCATCCTTTGGAACAAAGTTTTATTGAACACACCATGACCCGGGCCTGTGAGTGCCAGCACAGTGTCTGTTTTTACAAGATCTGGTACAATATGCACAGTAGTTCTGGCCTTAGCACTAGGCAAGGATCATTCTTTTTGTATCTTCCTGATTGCTTCCTCTA
Organism: Leucopleurus acutus; assembly: GCF_964270905.1. Classification (NCBI taxonomy): domain Eukaryota; kingdom Metazoa; phylum Chordata; class Mammalia; order Artiodactyla; family Delphinidae; genus Leucopleurus; species Leucopleurus acutus. Next base: position 34,942,262 of record NC_139159.1, on the reverse strand, counting down.
CAGAAATGGGATAATCCCTCCTCTTCTAAACTGGAAAGTAGTTTTTTCCCTCAATAAAACTAGTTTCTTCTCCAGGTTGAGCTTTTCCAACTCTTAGAGGTCTAAAATGAATGATATGAAACATAATATATTTGCATCTATTTTTATTTAAGAGTTATCTAAGATTTATCTAATAGGAATTTCCTAAGAGATGCCAAAATAAACAATCAACAAGTTTTCTTTAAAGATCATATATATTATATAACAAGATCCACCTAAGAGTTAAAATATAAGTAGGTATACAATTTAACTATTTGAAGATAATTTTTCTTCTTACCACTGAAGCAATAAGCAGGTAGTAGTACAATTTGGGGAAAACAATATTTCTGGCTTTTGTTTTATTTTAATTTGTGATATTCATGAGATCTTTTGTGAATCTTTTGGGTATACAGTAAAATTCATGGGTTTTTAACTTTGTATTGACTCGTATTTTTGTAGGTTTAAAATTTTTCTTCTGGCTTTAATTTATACTATCTCCTTTTACTTCTTCATTTAGAAATAATGTATTTTTCTCAGGATTGCAATCTCAGTGCAGTCCTCTACTTTTCTATTTGTTGGACATTCTCTTAGACGTCTACATTTTTGTCTAGTTAGTACATTTCTAGTTTTTTATACAATTGATAAGAACTCTTTAATCTTATGAATTCTTTATATTTTCTCTTTGGAGACAAAATTTATAGGGATTTCCTTGGGCTTAAACTACGAATTTGCATATGAAATGTTGAAGACTTTGTTACAAAGTGGGTTAGCATTATGTGTATGTTTGAAATAAACTACTTCAACCAGAGCATCTAGCTGTTAACCTCCAGATTAATATCTATCATAAAATATGTGCATGCTTCCAACACATGGCATTGCCTCCTATTACTGCATGTCCAGGAGAAATGGTTTTGTCTTGTAGCAAAAGGCATTAGCTCTTTGCACATTTTTTTTTTTTTAATGACAGCTATCCAAAAATCAAGCTGAACCCTTGTATATGAGGACAGAAAAGGACAATTTTTAGACAGGTCTAATATCCAGTTGTACCTTTCAGTCACTTAGAGAGAAGGCTTAGACCCCTGAAGCCCAAAGTCACAGGTTTTTTAGGATTATGGTGGTATATACCTCCAGTTTATAGGAAAAAAATGCGTTGTAGAAAATCCAAGTTAAATTAGGACTAAAATCCAAGTTAAATCTAGAACTAAAGTTTTACTGCCCCAAATACTTGTAAACTCTAGGTTACTGCTCTGTTGTCCATTTCATCAGTTGCAGAATATTCAAGTTAGTCTTTCAATGCTAACAAGAACATAAAAATGCTTTATGTCTAAAAGCAGAACATGATTGCCAAGCCAGATCTGCGTATTACCTGAGAATTTGGGCGGCCACCCAAGCGGCATCTACTTGTTTGCTACTGACCTTCAGTTAGACTTGCTCAAGAATTGTTACAATGTAATAACATACACCCTTATGTACTCTTGAGTTTATTGAAAACACACAGCAAATGTGCACACACACACACACACACACCAGCACACCAGCACGCACCTACTCTAGAGCCTAGAATTTTAAGAGTCAGAACTTTTTATTTGCTTCTGGATTAAGATGGACCCTGTAGTTCCTCAGCATGCTAATTAGAAACTCTATAAACAATTCAAAACCAGCTTCTTAAAATTCTGTTTTACAAAAATTGATGTTAAATATTGTCCTCAGAGAGTTCTACTCTGACTTTTCAAATTGTTTTTTTCTCCCTTCATGGGATAAACAGTTAGGGTTTCTTTTTGTTTGTTTTTTATCTCTCATTGTAAAAAATTCTATCTTAAAAGCTGATTTATTACTTCTTCCTTAGCATGGATGACATGGGAACAAAGATGATATTTCATCAGTCTTGTTTTTATTTAAGTTGAAAGGTTATATATTTCTACTATCTACTGCAATAATGCTAAATATTTTTATAGTGCTTGTAAATCTTATGACATTATTTTTTTAGTTTGTATTTAAGGCATTTACTCAAAAGGGACCATATGCCTCAGTTCATGTCACTCTATCATCAGTGTGTATGGTCACTCTATTTTCTAATACTTTTAAGATTGGTTTTGGCCCCGACATTCCTCTGCCAGATTTATTTCCTTTATTTTCCCCTATATAGCACCATTTGGGCCATTTAATAAATAATTTCCCAACTCACCTTTCATAGTTATTTTAAACATGTGTATATATTTGAAATACCGAATTGTTTTGTATTTTCTAATTTTTGCAAAAGTAGTATCGACTAAAAATCACATCCTATTCTTTTATTTTTTCTACACAAAATTATTGTTTTAAAATTTGTCTGTGTTGCTCCATAGAAATTATTGCTTCTGGCCACTGTCTAATATTCCACCATATGTTAATACCATGTTTTGCTTATCCATTACCCTGGTGATACATACTTAGGCTATTTTCAACACTTTATGTCCACCATAAAGCATTAATACACTCTTTCCACATGTCCCCTTGAGTAACAGTGCAGAGTAACAGTGCAGCTGTGGAATGGCTGAGGTAGAAGTCATATATATGCCTTATTTCACAGATTCCTCGCCATAATAGCTGTACCATTTTCCCCTCACCAGCAATACTTGGAATTTCTCTCTTGCCATATCCTTTGTCACCACATGCTGTTAATCTGCATAAAAAATTAATTTATTTATTTTTGGCTGCATTGGGTCTTCGTTGCTACCCTCAGGCTCTCTCTAGTTGCAGCGAGCGGGGTCTACTCTTCGTTGCGGTGCGCAGGCTTCTCATTGCAGTGGCTTCTCTTGTTGCGGAGCACAGGCTCTAGGCGCGCGGGCTCAGTAGTTGTGGCTCCCAGGCTCTAGAGCGCAGGCTCAGTAGTTGTGGTGCACAGGCGTAGTTGCTCCACGGCATAATTTGCATTTTAACTTCTGGAAATTTGGCATGTGTGGATTCATATGAAGTAAGGTGTTTTAATTCTGCATTGCTCTGATTCTAGAAAAGTTAGGTCTTCATATACTTTCTTGCTATTCATGTTTTCCATTCTATGAATTGCCTATCATGACCTTCGCTCATTTTTCTATTGAGTACTCTGTGTCTTTAGAGATGTAGAAGTTTTTGTATTCAGATGTTGAGTCCTTTATTGGGTTTTAGATATGTATATGTCTTCTACCCATCAACTGTTTTTCAGTCTGACTTTGGTATCCTTTATTGTACATAAAATTCTAATTTTTTATTAAAGTATAATTGATTTACAATATTATGTTAATTTCAGGTGTACAATATGGTGATTCAATATTTTTATAGATTATGCTCCATTGAAAGTTACTATAAAATATTGGCTATATTCCCCATGCCCTACAATATATCCTTGTATCTCATTTATTTTATACATAAGTTGTCTGCACTTCCTAATTCCCAGTCTGTATCTTGTCCCTCTCGCTTCCCTCTCCCCACTGGTAACCACTAAATTGTTTTCTATATCTGTGAATCTCTTTCTGTTTTGTTGTATTCATTCGTCTTATTTTTTAGATTCTACTTATAAGTGATATCATTACAGTATTTGTCTTTGTCTGACTTATTTCACTAAGCATAATACCCTCCAGGGCCATCTATGTTGTTGTAAATGGCACAATTTAATCATTTTTTATGGCTGAGCAGTGTTCCATTGTGTATATATGGCACGTATTCTTTGTTCATTCATCTGTTGATGGACACTTAGGTTGCTTCCATATCTTGGCTATTGTAAACAATGCTGTTATAAACACTGGATGTGGGTGCATGCATCTTTTCAAATCAGTGTTTCTGTTTTCTTCAGATATATACCCAGGAGCGGAATTACTGGATTATATGGTTGTTCTGTTTTGTTTTTGTTTTTATTAACATCTTTATTGGAGTATAGTTGCTTTACAATGGTGTGTTAGTTTCTGCTTTACAACAAAGTGAGTCAGCTATACATATACATATGTCCCCATATCTTCTTCCTCTTGTGTCTCCCTCCCACCCTCCCTATCCCACCCCTCTAGTGGCTACATCAGTTAACATTCCCACCAACAGTGTACCAGGGTTCCCTTTTCTCCACATCCTCACCAAGGCTTGTTAGTTTTGTTCTTTTTTATGATAGCCATTCTGACATGTGTGAGGTGATCTCTCATTGTGGTTTTGATTTGCATTTCCCTGATGGCTAGTGATGTTGAGCATCTTTTCATGTGCCTGTTGGCCATCTGTATGTTTTCTTTGGAAAAATGTCTATTCAGCTCTTCTGCCCATTTTTTTAAATCAGATTTTTTATATTAATAAATTTATAATTTTAATATAGTTAAATTCATCACTTTTGCTTCATACAATGTATGCTTTATTTTTCAAAGATCTATTTCATCTCTTACCGTGAAATCACAAATATATTACCTTGTAATTTCTTTTATTCTCTCTAGATTTTATTTTTCACATTTAGATATTAAAACTATTGTATTTTAGTTTTGTACATTAGGTGGAATTATATAACATAATGGTTAATAGAATGATTTCTGTGGGGTTTAAGTTCCAGCTCCACCATGTACTTCTTAGGCTAGTCATTTTATCTCTCATACCTCAGTTTTTCCACCTGTAAAATGAGGATAATAGTTTATGCCTTGTGGATTTTTTTGTGAAGATTAGGTGAGCTATATAGGACTGGGTACAACATAAGTGATATCACTAGGTTAAGATCCAGTCTCATCTCTCTTTTGAAAATGAGACTGTTTCCCCAAAAGCTGTAATTCAACTTCCTCCATTGGACTATGATTCCATCTCTTTCATGTGCCAACTTCCTCTCTGTATATAGCTCTATTTCTAGGCCACCTGTTTGATTTGTTTTCTTGTTTGCTGTTTCTTCCAAGGGCATCACAGAGTTCTTATCTATCATGACTTCCCAATATATCTTAATGTATAGGGCACATTCTCCATTTTGAGCTTATTTTTCAAAACTACCTTAGCTGTATGGAGAACTTTATTCTTCCAGGTACATTTTATTTTATTTTATTTTAATTTTTTTATAGGAGATAGAGCAATCTGCTCTTTTTTTTTTTCTTTTGGCTGCATTGGGTCTTCATTGCTGCGTGTGAGCTTTGTCTAGTTGCAGCGAGGGGTGGGGCAGGAGGCTACTCTTTGTTGTGGTGCACAGGCTTGTCATTGCAGTGTCTTCCCTTGTTGCAGAGCACAGGCTCCAGGCTCGTGGGCTTCAGTAGTTGTGGCTCGTGGGCTCTAGAGTGCAGGCTCAGCAGTTGTGGTGCACCAGCTTAGTTGCTCCGTGGCATGTGGGATCTTCCTGGACCAGGGATTGAACCCGTGTTCCCTCCATTGGCAGGCGGATTCTCAACCACTGCGCCACCAGGGAAGTCCCCCAGATACATTTTAGAATCACTTTTTTATGCTGTCCCTCAAAAAAAAATAAAAAAGAGCTTGGCCTTTTATTACAGTTGCATTTAATTTTATAGATTAATGTAAGGACATTTATATTATTATAGTAAGTCATCTCATCCATACCTGTGATATAAATTTCTTTTACTCATGTGTCCTCTAATAAAGTTTTCATTATGAAGATTTTCTGCATAATTTATTAGGTGAAACCCCATACTCTCTATAGGTTTTGTTACTATGGTAAATTCATCTTGTATTGTATCTAGATATTGATACTATGGAGGAACACAATTGATTTTGGTGCATTAATTTTTTTCCAGTCCCTGTGTTGAGCTCTTTTCTTAGATTTAATAGCTTATTGATTTTCCTGTGTTTCCAATTAAATACATAATCAAAACAATCTCTAAATATGACATTTTTATCTATATTCTTCTAAACCTTCTCTCTCTATTTCTCTCAATACACAGCTCCAAAAAGGTCAGTTCCAATAGACCAGTAATTTTAGAAATCTTTATCTCAATTCTCTCCTTAAAGGAAATGCTAATTTTTTAAAAAAATTAGTAGTATAATAATTTTTGTTAGTGTATACATGTGCCATGTATTTTTGGTATATAGCCTTTATCAAGGAAAGATAGTTATTATTTGGATCTAGTTTTATAAAATTTACCCTACCCAATAGATTTTGAACCTCATGGGATGCTTTTTATCTCTTCTATCTAAAAAGAATGATGATATGATTTTCTCCTTTTATTTAACTAATACAGTGAATCACATGATTTGACTGGCTGATACTGAACCAACCTTGCATTCTCAAGGATAAACCCACTTGACCAAATTGTATTATAGTATAGATTAGCTTTTACTGTATTACAAACCACCTCAAAACTTGGTGGCTTAGGGAGATCAGCTTGGTGCTTTGTGACCACCTAGAGGGGTGGGATAGGGAGGGTGGGAGGGAGGGAGACACAAGAGGGAAGAGATATGGGAACATATGTATATGTATAACTGATTCACTTTGTTATAAAGCAGAAACTAACACACCATTGTAAAGAAATTATACTCCAATAAAGATATAAAAAACAAAACAACAGGGGCTTCCCTGGTGGCGCAGTGGTTAAGAATCTGCCTGCCAATGCAGGGGACGCGGGTTCATGCCCCGGTCCGGGAAGATCCCACATGCCGCGGAGCAGCTGGACCCGTGAGCCATGGCCGCTGGGCCTGCGCGTCCGGAGCCTGTGCTTCGCAACGGGAGAGGCCATAACAGTGAGAGGCCCGCGTACCGCAAAAAAAAAAACAAAAAACAAAAAAACAAAAAACAAAACAACAAAAAACTTAGTGGCTTAAAATAGCAATTACTTGGCCATTTGGGACTGGATTCATCTGGGTAGTGTTTTACTTTTGGTTTTATCTGGGCTCCTTCATGCAGTTTTAGTCAACTGATGGATCAGCTGAGTGAGAGCTGGTCTGAGACAGCCTCACTCACAGGTTTGGTGGTTGGCATGGACAGTGGGAGCACCTGGTCCACTTGTCTTCAGAACCTAGTGGGCTAGTCCTCGGCAACTGAGCCATCAAGCTCTTTTGCTATTGTCTCATCATGTGGGTTGAGTATGCCAAAGCCCAGTCCTGCTGAAGTGGTGACTCAGGAATGAGGGTGTCAGAAGGGGATTGCACCATAATTTTTGAAACATCCTATCACAATGTTTTTTAATATACCTTAAAACTCTGTGGAATAATATTGTATTTAGGTTTTTGACTTATATTTTTAATTGGAAAATTTGATTGTAATTTTTTTTATATTGCCCCTGTTTGGTATAATATTCTTCTTGCACCTCTAGCCCCATTATTCTAGCTTGGGATACTTAAAATGTATTGAAGGGGATAGAAATGAGTATTGCATCTTAAATAAAATAGTCTTAGACAAGTGGTTCCCACTTATCACTGAGGTTGTTCAAAAGGCTGCACTCTCACAGTGGACTATTGAAGCCTTATGCACACCAAGCATTACATCTCACTCATACCTTACTAGCATTCTTGTGCTGGTTCCTTGATTTTAATTTAAAAAGTAATAAGTCCTTGAAAAACTACAAAGTAAGAAGCAAAAACCCTCCATCACCCTAGTCTCTTTCCCTCACAGGGGAAGCAACTATAAAGTTAAGATGTCAATTAAAAAATATTTACAAGATGAAAATGATTCTTCAAAGTCCCTGGGGGCATTTAATCATTGAAGGGTATGCTGAAGAAGGTAAGTAACAGTTTGACCTCCAATCCAGAGACTATTGGCAATAAGTGTAAACAGTGCTCTAACAACATGGCCTAATAGAACTATAGAACTAAAGAAAAAGCTAGGATTAGGATTATTGGGCCCAAATTCACATTGTTCCTAATGAAGAACCTTAAAATCATGAAATATTGACTGATCTCTAATTCTAAGTCATTCCAGAATGCTATTTTCTATGTCGAGGAGTGGAGTTTGAGAGAGAAATAAGGAATAAAGTCCAATTTGGTTTTAAAGAATCATGGAGAAATGAAGATTATTTCTTTCATAATTTCCCTGTAGATAGAGCTCTTTTATGACTGGCTGTTTCACTAAGCAGGGAAATACAGGGTGTTATCCAGAAAATCATATCAGTTTACTTCAAGTCAGTCCTCTTCTGGGCAAACACATCTTTAACTTCATTTGTATTATATAGTATTTTAAATTATAATTGTTTTGTCTTCTCTGGTCAGTTTCTTCTAGCCACGTGGGTTTGTTCTCTATTTATTCCTTCCTCCTTCCCTCTCTTCCTTCTTCTCTCCTGTACTCCCTTTTTTATTAGTGAATTGGAAAGACGATTTCCTTATATATGCTAAACCATGCAATAGCAAAACCCCAAAATATAACTAACATTTTATGAAGAAGACAATAACGAAAAAAAATTATAGTGGAAAAATCTTAGGAAACTGGAAGGAATTTGGGGGTCTTTCTGTCTCGAAGTAGATTTGGAATGTGAATTTCAGGTTCTCTTTTTTAATGCAAGGTTGCTAGGTGAGCCTTTATTTTGTTTCCAGAAAAACAATCAGCTTACATGTTTTTTTTAAACAAGGTTTTCTTCACCTTTGGAAATTAGTAATGATTAAAAAGAATATTATATAGTTAAGTGATGTCTAACTTTTTTCCTCATGGGTTCACCATAGTTCAGGTTATAGCCCTGATCTGTTTAATCCTCCAACAATCCTGAGAGGGAGCAAAGGGGCAGATGTTCTTTCCTCATTTCACAGATGAGAAAACTGAGGTTCAAAGATTCAAAGTGAGGTTAAGTGCTTCTGCCAAGGTCATTCTCTGAGGTGAAGCCGGAGCCAGGAATAGCACCTCATTCTCTTGTTTTCTCTCATGTGATTCTCCATCCGCTGACCCACTCTCACTATAAAAACACACTGTACCAGGCCTCACACAATCCCTGAAACGTCCTTTTAGTAGGACACTATGGTAGTGACAAGATTGAACAGATATAAAGAATGCTGTAAAAAAGGACCTGTCTTTTTTGTTGACTCCGTCCCGTAAACTTCCACAGCCACACTGCATGAGAAACTTGAGACATCCATTAAGATCATGTTCCCATTAGTTCCCAAAATCTAGCTAGAACTCGATTTTGCAGAAATTGAAGACACATCTTGTGGCCTGACTGCTGAAAATGAGTGTCTCAGGAGTCAGAGAGGCATTGCTGCTCAACGAAGTCAAAAATGCCCTTTGCTAATTGTTTCTCCTCCATTTCTGAGGGAAGTTAAATTCATGATCGGCACCATATATTATACTTCAATACTATTCATCATCCATCTTGTACGTATTTGCAGTAAAGAATGTTGCCCAAGTCATTATATCCCGCCATGATTCACAGTCGTATGACCTTAGGTGGCAGCTCAGCAGGAGCTTACCGGTGCCTTAAATCATCCCTGTTGTGGACATACAAGAGCGTGACCTCCGACTTCCCAAGCTGTCTCTTCATGAAATGAAAATGGAACTGAGAGTTTAGGGGAACGTTTTGAAAGTGTCTGGCTCTTGTAGTCATCTAATGAGGTCCTCATTTCTAGCTGCTAAGCATGCCCTTTAATTGGTGGTCACTCGAAAATCAATGATAATATAACTGTCCAACTCTTTGGAGCTATTTTTCTCTCTGCTTTCTATCCTGCAAGTGCACGATAAAAGAAACCACCCATTCAGCCATTATCTTGTGTCACTTACTATTCAGAGATCAGTCTTCCTTTATGTGCTCCTTCAGGAAAGACCTGGGTTGTATTTTTCACTTGCCTTTCAGGCAGAGAGTAGAGTCCTTGGCACAGATTAAGTCCTCAGAAATGTTAGATGGGTGGATGGGTGGGCAGTGGATTGCAGCACATGAGCAACTACAGTAGCATTGTGATACATGACAAGGAAATGACCTCAGTTGGGGAAATAAATGCCTAGCACATATGCCGCCACTTTCCCCTTCCATCTTCATTACAGTCCTTACTAATCTATTATGACATTTTTTCCCATTGGGTCTAGACATGACCTCAGGATGCTTGTAGAATATAAACAGTTCTGTGCAATGTAAACCTTGTATAATGTAAACAATGCTTTACTGTTTGATTTGAGTTGGGACACGAGAAGAATCCTGTTTTCGTCCATAACATAGACGTTGGGAATAATAGCTAATGCTTATGTAAACATATAGATTCATAGGATAGAAAAAATAATTTTTAAGAAATGACCTAGTACAGACTCAGGGGGAAAATATATGTTAACTTGATTATAGAAATTTGGTTCAGCCACTCAGCTTCAACCTTCAAAAATCATGTCACTTTTTATTTTAAACCAACATATGAATCCAAGGTATAGCAAAATAAACCATAAACTTTGCAGAACAGGGCCCTTCTAGATACGATCTCGTTAGGACCTGATCCTCCATGGTTGTATCTACACAGAGGGGTAATGCCAGGTCCCCTACTGGGAAGTTTAATTGGAGGAAGAGATAGACATAGAGGTACTATGGGTAATTCTAGACTGACATGGTCATCAAGAAGTCCTATGAAAAATAATTTCTGGTGAGTATAGAGTAAATCAGCAATGAGAAATGGAGAGGATTGGAATTAAGTAGACTCATCACTAGTCCGTGGTTATTACCAGTGTACCAGTTTAGCAATGAATTACTCAAGGTAATTGATGCTAGGTAGTCTAACAAACACTCCTGAAAGCCAAGTGTCTTAACTTAATAAATGTTTATTTCTCTTGTCAGAGACCAGTGTGAATTAGGTGGTTCATTCTTAGCAGATTGCTTTCAAGTAGTGAATCAGGAACCCATGCCCCCTCCACCTTGAGGTGTTGTCTTAAATGCATGACTACCTAAACTACAGCAGAAGGGAACATGGGTAATCATGCATAATATCTCCTGGCCAGGCCTGAAAGTGGTAGACCCATACCCTTTCAACAAGAATGCAAAAACTTGACCTCTGCCTGGCTCCAAGGGAGGTTAGAAAAGGTCATTGTTCTGTGTGTCCAGGAAGAGGAGAATGAAATGCATCTCACTGTCTCATCCATAGCTAAAGGCAGGTAATCTGTGACAGAGAGCAGTGTTTGCAGATGGTGATACATGAAGGTTGAGGAAGATTGATTTCTCAATCATTGAGGAGTACTGTTCCATCTAACTGAGTTCGGAATGGTAATAAAGTCATCCACTGAAAACTTACCAATCTAGTTTGTGTGCAAGATATTATGAATTATAGTCTTACCGTTAATTTAGCAGACCCACAAATATTTACATCTACCAAGCACCATGCTGGCAACTGCAGCTTACCAGTACTTCTTTCCTGGGCCCTGGATAATTTCCAGTAGTTGGTATCAGGATCTAAGCTATCCACTTGATGTGGACACTAGTCCCCTTGTAGCCCTCTCACAGGAGCCTTTAAGCATTCGTTGCCAAAAACAAAGGAAATGGGAAGAGTTACTGCTATGCTTATCAGAAAGTGTCTCCTAAAGTCTTGTCTCCTAAATCATTTTTCTGGCCCCTTTGTAGTAATTCTTTCTTTATTCACATTTCCTGGCCTACTGAACACTATAATCAAATCCTCCCTCAATTTTCTTTTTTCTGAAGTATGTAAAACTACATTTTCTTCAGCATTTTTTTAAAAAAATGATAATCTTGTTTATTTGTATTTGGAAAATCTAATGAGATCACATATTTAAAAATCACATACTATCAAAAGGTAAATAGTAGTAGTAATTCCTTCTGGAATATTTTTCCCCCTCATCCAACCAACGTTAGGTCCCTTACCCCCTTTCTTAGCAACTTTTATTAATTTCTTTTGTGTCTATCAGAAGTTTTTTGTGGCAAAGGTACACGTGTATGTTTCAGAGGTTACTGTTGTCATGAATTCACAGAAGCCAGAGCCTGGAAAGCATTAAGTGGTCCTGAGCACCCCATTTCCAATGAGAGAGCGTAGCAGTGCTCAAACGGCTGGGTGTCCTATAATTCAACTCAATTCTGGCACTTTCTACCTGTAGATAGCATCAGATCTCACATGTGAAGGGCTCAGTCCAGCAGGAATGCACACACCCACTTCAGGTGCCAGTCACCAAGTATATGTTGTCACCTGTGCTTCTGACCCTTGTACCACAGATCAGAGGTTCCAACGACCCCCTTCTTAGCTTTAATTAATTTGCTCAAGTGACTCATAGAACTCACAGAAATATTCTATTAACTAGATTAACCGGTGTATTATAAAATGATAAAACTCAGCAACAGCCAGATAGAAAACATGTATAGGACGAGGTATGGGGAGAAAGCATGGAGCCCACTCTCCCCAAATCTCCATGTGCTCACCAACTGGGAAGCTCCCTGAACCCTGTAGTTGGGGGTTTATGGAGGCTTCAGTACACAGGCGTGACTGAATGACTCATTGGCCATGGGCGATTGAGCTCAATCTTGAGTGGCTCTTCCCTGCCCTGAGGTCAAGGGGGTGGGACTGAAAGTTCCAACCTCTAATCACAAGTTTGGCTCCACAGGCTGCCCCGCTCCCATCCTTAGGTGCTTTCCAAAGATCACCTTGTTAACATAACAAAAGGCACCATTATCATCTCATCACTTAGGAAATCCCAAGGGTTTTAGAAACTGTGGCAGAAACTGGGACAGAGACCAAAAATATAAATCTTATTACTCCTAAAGCACAGTTATCTAGGTAAATGTTTGTATCACCCCAAACAGGCAGTAGTCACCAGGGAAAATAAGTTAATTGCCAGTCTTTTCTATTAATTTTTAAAAATCAGATTTAAGAAGAGAATTTTTTTAATGGCCAGTGAAAATGTCTCTTACTTTAGCTCTTACCTTTTTCTACTTATTATTTATTTTTTCAATTTTTAGTTTAGTTTTGAAAAGTGTCTTTAAGTTATTTTAAGGTTAGAACCGAACCTTCCAGGGTTAAAAAAATATTGCGTCACTTGAAAGAGATTATTTTAGACTTAGTGAAATGGATTTGATGCTAGAGAACATGTGACATCATACATTTGACCTTTTTGAAATGATTTACATTATATCAGCTACATTTTAAGTCCAGCAACTGTAACCCAAAAAAAGAAAAAAAAAAAACCCTACTAATTAAGGCAACTTTGCAGATTGATGGCAGTAGATTATCAATTAAGATCTCAGTTTTAAACCAGATTTTTCCTCTAAATAGTGATCCAAGGAACACTAGTTTTATGGTCAGTCTAATTAGTCAGACAGCCTTCTGATTGTTTAGTGCCTTCACTTGAAGTTTGTTAAATATTTTTGAATAGCACCTATGCTCCCTTGGGACATTAGTGAATGTGAAGTCAACAAAAAAGAAAAAAAAAGTAAGAAAAAGGATTTTGTAGTAAAATAAACTTGAGAAATCCTGGGTTCAGGAAATTTAAACATGTTTCGTGACTGGAGGACTTTTGAGATGTGGAATGAGCTATAATGTGCTCTGTGAATTTCACTGTTAAGTAGAGTTTGGTCTGAAGTGTTTTTAAACTTTATTTGGCTCTACAACCCTTTGTCAGTGGAACATTTTAAAGGACTCTTTGTTTCTAGCAACTTTGGAAAATGCTGTTCTGGTCTCAGTTAAGCCCTTGAAATCTTAGCATTTGGAAGGAGATCCACACACAAGCTCATCCAATTTCTGGTACAGAAATCTACCATGTATCCATGCTATAGGCTCACTCAGCTGTGGATGAGTATTTTGATAACAAAATGCTCACTACCCATAAATCAGCTGATTCTATAGTCGGAATGCTGGTCTGTTAGGAGGTTTTAACCTTTTAAGTGCCTTTTACTCTTAGAAAATTTTAAGTTTTAAAATTTTGTCTATTGGACCTAGATCTGATCTCTGGATTAAGATAAGTCCTACTCAAGTAAAAGAATCCTTATTTTTCAAGGATGATTTGTACATGAAAAAAAAAATCCATATACTTAAAATCATCTGTAAATAGTGACTGAAGAGTAATTGAAAATACATTTGAAAATAATTTTCATTTGAAATTTATGTCAAAATATGTTATTATATAAACGAATCCAGTATATTTTCTCTTATAGCCAGTAAAATTTAGGTTAAATTTTAATTAAGCACAAGTGCTACAATTAAAAAAAAAGAATTACATTTTGTTTTGAGTGATTATTTCAGCAAAACTGGTTTATGGGACAGTAAACTGTCCTTCCCTGCATGTTCAATGTTAGCAGCTCAAGCAGGCTAATTCTGGTAAAAATTTAAGTTTTCCAAGGCCTTCTCTTAATTATTTGATACTCAATTGTTTTTTCTTTTACTTCTATTGTATCTCTTTTTTAAATTGTTAACTACACATCCTCATTTATCAGTGGCTTTGTATGTTTAACCCAGCAGATCTCTGGTATTATTTACAATGGCTTCATGATATTATATCTTTAAAATTCAGAATTTCACTTTAAAGTTGATTTGAATTTTATTTCTATTATACGGTATTATGTTTATGTTATGAATCCATCAGTGAGTAATTTGCTGAAACAGGATGAGCAGTTTGCTGACTTAGAAGGGCTGGAATCTATAGACACCTTAAAATTAGGATGTAGATAACGAATAGTTGGATGACAAGAAACTCTGTTATATGAAAACAGGAATAATAATGAGTGTTCCAAATCTTATCTTTTCTGTTCTTACTTTTCTCCAAAGGTTATTTCTAGAGTACTTAATTCTCCATTCAGTATTAAATGATTGACTATTTGCAGCCTTCCCACCATTCTCCCCACTTCTAGGTCTGAGTTGGATAAACCTTTTGGTTTCATCCTTTCTTTGTGAAGTAGTGTTCCTAGTCAAGCCAGAAGGCTGTTCCATTAAAGGTTTAGCATTTTAGTGATTTTAGTAGTAAGGGTAAGGATAAGTGGTCTTCAACCCGTCACAGTCTTCCACCCAACCTTTCATCAGATGAATTTCCTGCAGTAGAAAAATCAGACAACCAGGCTGAATGATTGAGTCCCTGACTATGACTAGCAATGAACTACTCAGCCCTGGCTTCCTGGGCATGCCATCCTTCAAAAACAGCCTGCCAGGTGGAATCTCAATCCCCTAGCTTGGCATTCAAGATACTCATACTCTAATCCACCAAAATCCAGTTCCAGTAGTTCTCCCCACTTCTTTCATACAGCAAATACCATTCACCCAACTGCATTCACTTATCTGGAGTACAAGTTCTTTTCCTTATATTCCAATATATTCCTATTTCATCTGCCTAGGAAGTCTTTCAAATTCTTCACAATCCTAAATCCTACATGGTCTTTACTTTCCTACCTTTACAACTTGACCTTAAGAAAATTTTTGCTTTCCAAGATCTATGAGTCAATCAATCAATAAACCATTAATAAGTTCATAGGCTGCTTCAATACAGTTCTCCTCAATACAAATATAGTTGTCAATCCTTAATAATAACAGCTTATATTTGATCACATAGAAATGTATTTTAACTCACATATTTGTTATCTAAAATGATAGTATAGCACTCTTCATTTTGTTGGTTATTTTCACATGTTTTAATGTCAGTATCACCTCTTTGAAGACTTAAAGTATATGTTGTCCATTTTTTCAGTATTTTAGTATCCTGCCCTGTTTTACACTTAGTGGGTGTTCAATAAATGACATTGACACTTCACAGAATGGAGAAAATTTTCCCTAATCCTACCTAATCCTACAAGCGTTGACCCTCTCTGACTTTGCACATCACTTGTTAATGGCAGCTGGGTAGTTGTGTTTGATAGAAATTCAAGAAAAAATTTCTACATGTTTCAAGACCAAAGCCACAGTCATATGAGGACCTTAGTCAGCATCATGAATATATTCTTAAACATATACAATGGAGAATTGCACTTTTATGATTTTGGGATGAATCACATGTAAAACAGTCATTCACATTTTATTTATTTATTTATTATTTTTAAATATCTTTATTGGCGTATAATTGCTTTACAATGGTGTGTTAGTTTCTGCTTTATAACAAAGTGAATCAGCTATACATATACATATATCCCCACATCTCCTCCCTCTTGCGTCTCCCTCCCACCCTCCCTATCCCACCCCTCTAGGTGGTCACAAAGCACTGAGCTGATCTCCCTGTGCTATGTGGCTACTTCCCACTAGCTGTCTATTTTACATTTGGTAGTGTATATATGTCCATGCCACTCTCTCTTTGTCCCAGCTTACCCTTCCCCCTCCGCGTGTCCTCAAGTCCATTCTCTATGTCTGCGTATTTATTCCTGTCCTGCACCTAGGTTCTTCAGAACCATTTTTTCTTTCTTTCTTTCTTTTTCTTAGATTCCATATATATGTGTTAGCATATGGGATTTGTTTTTCTCTTTCTGACTTACTTCACTTTGTATGACAGACTCTAGGTCCATCCACCTCACCATGAATAACTCAATTTCGTTTCTTTTTACAGCTGAGTAATATTCCATTGTATATATGTCTCACATCTTCATTATCCATTCATCTGTCGCTGGACACTTCCATGTCCTGGCTATTGTAAATAGAGCTTCAAAGAACATTCTGGTACATGTCTCTTTTTGAATGATGATTTTTCAGGGTATATGCCCAGCAGTGGGATTGCTGGGTCGTATGGTAGTCCTATTTTTAGTTTTTTAAGGACCCGACATACGGTTCTCCATAGTGACTGTATCAATTTACATTTCCACCAACAGTACAAGAGTGTTCCCTTTTCTCCACACCCTCTCCAGCATTTATTGTTTGTAGATTTTTTTGATGATGGCCATTCTGACCGGTGTGAGGTGATACCTCATTGCACTTTTGATTTGCATTTCTCTAATGATTAGTGATGTTGAACATCCTTTCATGGGTTTGTTGTCAATCTGTATATTTTCTTTGGAGAAATGTCTGTTTAGGGCTTCTGCCCATTTTGGGATTGGCTTGTTTGTTTTTTTGATATTGAGCTGCATGAGCTGCTTGTATATTTTGAGATTAATACTTTGTCAGTTTCTTCATTTGCAAATATTTTCTCCCATTCTCAGGATTGTCTTTTCATCTTGTTTATGGTTTCCTTTGCTGTGCAAAAGCTTTGAAGTTTCATTAGGTCCCATTTGTTTATTTTTGTTTTTATTTCCATTTCTCTAGGAGGTGGGTCAAAAAGGATCTTGCTGTGATTTATGTCATAGAGTATTCTGCCTATGTTTTCCTCTAAGAATTTTATAGCATCTGGTCTTACCTTTAGGTCTTTAATCCATTTGGAGTTTATTTTTGTGTATGGTGTTAGGGAGTGTTCTAATTTCATTCTTTTAAATGTAGCTGTCCAGTTTTCCCAGCACCATTATTGAAGAGGCTGTCTTTTCTCCATTGTATATTCTTGCCTCCTTTATGAAAAATAAGGTGACCATATGTGCGTGGGTTTCTCTCTGGGCTTTCTATCCTGTTCCATTGATGTATATTTCTGTCTTTGTGCCAGTACCATACTGTCTTGGTTAGTGTACCTTTGTAATATAGTCTGAGGCCTGGGAGCGTAATTCCTCTAGCTCTGTTTTTCTTTCTCAAGATTGCTTTGGGTATTCAGGGTCTTTTGTGTTTCCATACAAATTGTGAAATTTTTTGTTCTAATTCTGTGAAAAATGCCGTTGGTAGTTGAATAGGTATTGCATTGAATCTGTAGATTGCTGTGGGTAGTATTGCCATTTTCACAATGTTGATTCTTCAATCCAAGAACATGGTATATCTCTCCATCTGTTTGTATCATGTTTAATTTCTTTCCTCAGTGTCTTACCGTTTTCTGCATAAAGGTCTTTTGTCTCCTTAGGTAGGTTTATTCCTAGGTATTTTATTCTTTTTGTTGCAGTGTTAAATGGGAGTGTTTCCTTAATTTGTGTTTCAGATTTTTCATTATTAGTGTATAGGAATGCAAGAGATTTCTGTTCATTTATTTTGTATCCTGCTATATAACCAAATTCATTGATTAGCTCTAGTAGTGTTCTGGTAGCATCTTTAGGATTCTCTATGTATAGTATCATGTCATCTGCAAACAGTGACAGCTTTACTTGTTCTTTTCCAATTCGGATTCCTTTTATTTCTTTTTCTTCTCTGATTTCTGTGGCTAGAACTTCCAAAACTATGTTGAATAATAGTGGTGAGAGTGAACAACCTTGTCTTGTTCCTCATCTTAGAGGAAATGGTTTCAGTTTTTCACCATTGAAAATGGTGTTGGCTCTGGGTTTGTCATATATGGCCTTTATTATGTTGAGGCAAGTTCCCTCTATGCCTACTTTCTGGAGGGTTTTTATCGTAAATGGGTGTTGAATTTTGTGGAAAGCTTTTCCTGCATCTATTCAGATGATCATATGGTTTTTCTCCTTCTATTTGTTAATATGGTTTATCACATTGATTGATTTGCATATATTGAAGAATGCTTTCATTCCTGGGATAAACCCCACTTGATCATGGTGTAGGATCCTTTTAATGTGCTGTTGGATTCTGTTTGCTGGTATTTTGTTGAGGATTTTTGCATCTATGTTCATCAGTGATATTGGTCTGTAGTTTTCTTTCTTTGTGACATCTTTGTCTGGTTTTGGTATCAGGGTGATGGTGGCCTCGTAGAATGAGTTTGGGAATGTTTCTCCCTCTGCTATATTTTGGAAGAGTTTGAGAAGGATAGGTGTTAGCTCTTCTCTAAATGTTTGCTAGAACTCGCCTGTGAAACCATCTGGTCCTGGGCTTTTGTTTGTTGGAAGATTTTTAATCACAGTCTCTATTTCAGTGCTTCTGATTGGTGTCTTTATATTTTCTATTTCTTCCTGGTTCAGTCTCAGAAGGTTGTGCATTTGTGTGTTTCTTCCAGGTTGTCCATTTTATTGGCATAGCGTTGCTTGTAGTGATCTCTCATGATCCATTGTATTTCTGCAGTGTCTCTTGTTACTTCTCCTTTTTCATTTCTAATTCTATTGATTTGAGTCTTCTTCCTTTTTTTCTTAATGAGTCTGGCTAATGGTTTATCAATTTTGTTTATCTTCTCAAAGAACCAGCTTTTAGTTTTATTGATTTTTGCTCTCGTTTCCTTCATTTGTTTTTCATTTATTTCTGATATGATTTTTATGATTTCTTTCCTTCTGCTAACTTTGGGGTTTTTTTTGTTCTTCTTTCCCTATTTGCTTTAAGTGTAAGGTTAGATTGTTTATTTGAGTTGTTTCTTCCTTCTTGAGGTAGGCTTGTATTGCTATAAACTGCCCTCTTACAACTGCTTTTGCAGCATCCCGTAGGTTTTGCGTCATCGTGTTTTCATTGTCATTCGTTTCTAGGTATTTTTTGATTTCTTCAGTGATCTCTTTGTAATTTAGTAACATATTGTTTAGCCTCCATGTTTTTGTATTTTTTACAGTTTTTTCCCTGTAATTGATATCTAGTCTTGTAGCATTATGGTCAGAATAGGTACTTGATACGATTTTAATTTTCGTACATTTACCAGGGCTTGACTTGTGACAAGTCAATATATGATCTATCCTGGAGAATGTTCCATGAGCACTTGAGAAGAAACTGTATTCTGTTCTTTATGGATGGAATGTTCTATAAATATCAATTAAGTCCATCTTGTTTAATGTGTCATTTAAAGCTTGTGGTTCCTTATTTATTTTCATTTTGGATGATCTGTCCTTTGGTGAAAGTGGGGTGTTAAAGTCCCCTCCTATGATTGTGTTACTGTTGATTTCCCCTTCTATGGCTGTTAGCATTTGCCTTATGTATTGAGGTGCTCCTGTTTTAGGTGTGTAAATATTTACAATTGTTATATCTTCTTCTTGGATCGATCCCTTGATCATTATGTAGTGTCCTTCTTTGTCTCTTGTAATAGTCTTTATTTTAAAGTCTATTTTGTCTGATATGAGAATTGCTATTCCAGCTTTCTTTTGATATCCATTTGCATGGAATATCTTTTTCCATCCCCTCACTTTCAGTCTGTATGTGTCCCTAGTATGTGTCTGAAGTGGTTCCTTTGTAGACAGCATATATAGGGGTCTTGTTTTTCTGTCCATTCAGCCAGTCTATGTCCTTTGGTTGGAGCATTTAATTCATTTACATTAAGGTAGTTATTGATATGTATGTTCCTATTCCCATTTTCTTAATTCTTTTGGGGTTGTTATTGGAGGTTTTTTCCTTCTCTTATGTTTCCTATCTAGAGAATTTCCTTTAGCATTTGTAGTAAAGCTGGTTTTGTCGTGCTGAATTCTCTTAGCCTTGGCTTGTCTGTAAAGGTTTTAATTTCTCCGTCGAATCTGAATGAGATCCTTGCTGGGTAGAATTATCTTGGTTGTAGGTTTTTCCCTTTCATCACTTTGAATATGTCTTGCCACTCCCTTCTGGCTTGCAGAGTTTCTGCTGAAAGGTCAGTTGTTAACCTTATGGGGATTCCCTTGTATGTTATTTGTTGTTTTCCCTTGCTGCTTTTAATATTTTTTCTTTGTATTTAATTTTTGATAGTTTGATTAATATGTGTCTTGGCATGTTTCTCCTTGGATGTTTCCTGTATGGCACTGTCTGCGCTTCCTGGACTTGAATGCCTATTTCCTTTCCCATATAAGGGAAGTTTCCAACTGTATTCTCCTCAAATATTTTCTCAGTCCCTTTCTTTTTCTCTTCGTCTTCTGCGACCCCTATAATTCTACTGTTGGTGTGTTTAGTGTTGTCCCAGAGGTCTCTGAGACTGTCCTCAATTCTTTTTATTCTTTTTTCTTTATTCTGCTCTGCAGTAGTTATTTCTACCCTTTTATCTTCCAGGTCACTTTTCTGTTCTTCTGCCTCAGTTATTCTGCTATTGATTCCTTACAGAGAATTTTTAATTTCATTTATTGTGTTCTTCATCATTATTTGTTTGCTCCTTAGTTCTTCTAGGTCCTTGTTAAGCGTTTATTGTATTTTCTCCATTCTGTTTCCAAGCTTTTGGTTCATCTTTACTATGATTACTCTGAGTTCTTTTTCAGGTGGACTGCCTATTTCCTCCTCATTTGTTTGGTCTGGTGGGTTTTTTCCTTGTTCCTTCATCTGCTGTGTATGTCTCTGTATTCTCATTTTACTTAACTTACTGTGTTTGGGGTCTCCTTTTTGCAGGCTGCAGGTTCGTAGTTCCTGCTGTTTTTGGTGTCTGCCCCCAATGGCTAAGGTAGGTTCAGTGGGTTGTGTAGGCTTCTTGGTGGATGGGAGTGGTGCCTGTGTTCTGGTGGATGAGGCTGCATCTTGTCTTTCAGGTGGGCAGGACCGCATCCTGTGGTGTGTTTTGGGGTGTCTGTGACCTTATTATGATTTTAGGCAGCCTGTGTGCTAATGGGTGGAGTTATGTTCCTCTCTTGCTAGTTGTTTGGCATAGGGTTTCCAGCACTGTAGCTTGCTGGTCGTTGAGTGGAGCTGGGTGTTAGCGTTTAGATGGAGATCTCTGGGAGAGCTTTCGCCTTTTGATATTATGTGGTGCTGGGGGGGGTCTCTCGTGGACCAATGTCCTGAACTTGGCTCTCCTGCCTCAGAGGCACAGGCCTGACACCCTACAGAGCACCCAGACCCTGTCAGCCACATGGCTCAGAACAAAAGGGAGAAAAAAAGAAAGAAAGTAAAAAATAAATAAAATAAAGTTATTAAAATAAAAAATAAAAAAATATTAAAAATTTTTAAAAATTAAAAAGTAATTTAAAAAAGAAAGAAAGAAGAGAGCAACCAAACCAAAAAAGAAGTCCACGAATGATAACAAGCCCTATAAACTATACTAAAAAACAAAAGACGTACAGACAGAACCATAGGACAAATGGTATAAGCAAAGCTATACAGACAAAAATCACAGAACGTCCACCGCCTCAATTTTGGGATGATTCATTGTCTATTCAGGTATTCCACTGCTGGGATAGATTTCCCTTTTTCTTCTTTGTTCGCACAGCTCCTGGGGCTCAGCTTTGGATTTGGCCCCGCCTCTGCGTGTAGGTCACCTGAGGGCGTCTTTTCTTCACCCAGACAGTACAGGGTTAAAGGAGCAGCTGCTTCAGGGGCTCTGGCTCACTCAGGCCGGGGGCAGGGTGGGGTACGGAGTGCGGGGCGAGCCTGCCGCAGCAGAGGCCAGCGTGATGTTGCACCAGCCTGAGGCACGCCGTGCGTTCTCCCGCGGAAGTTGTCCCTGGAATTCGGGACCCTGGCAATGGCGGGCTGCAAAGGCTCCCGGGAGGGGAAGTGTGGACAGTGGCTTGTGCTTTCACACAGGATTCTTGGTGGCTGCAGCAGCAGCCTTAGCATCTTATGCCTGTTTCTGGGGTCCCGTGGCTCGCGCCCATCTCTGGAGCTCATTTCAGCAGTGCTTTATTAATCCCCTCTTCTTGTGCACCCCGAAACAGTGGTGTCTTGCCTCTTAGGCAGATCCAGACATTTTCCTGGACTCCCTCCCAGCTAGCTGTGGCACACTAGCCCCCTTCAGGCTGTGTTCACACAGCCAACCCCAGTCCTCTACCTGGGATCTCACCTCTGAAGCCCGAGCCTCAGCTCCCAGCCCCCACCTGCCCTGGCAGGTGAGCAGAGAAGCCTCTGAGGCTGGTGAGTGCTGGTCAGCACCGATCTGTGCGGGATGCTCTCCGCTTTGCCTTTCGCACCCCTGTTGCTGTGCTCTCCTCCGTGTCTCCAAAGCTTCCCCCCACCCACTGCTCCCTGTCTCTACCAGTGAAGGGGCTTCATAGTGTGTGTAAACTTTTCCTCCTTCACAGCTCCCTCCCAAAGGTGCAGGTCCCATCCCTATTCTTTTGTCTGTTTTTTCTTTTTTCTTTTGCCCTACCCAAGTACGTGGGGAGTTTCTTGCCTTTTGGGAAGTCTGAGGTCTTCTGCCAGTGTTCAGTAGGTGTTCTGTAGTTGTTCCACATGTAGATGTATTTCTGATGTATTTGTGGAGAGGAAGGTGATCTCCACGTCTTACTCCTCTGCCATCTTGAAGGTTCATTCATATTTTAAATACTCTTCAGAGCACAATTTTTAAACTTCTATTTCTCGAAACATAATTATTTAATAATTAAGAGGTGTCAAAATATTACAGTTGGTTTTTCTTGTCATTCTGTTTGTTTGTTTGATTCCATATTGTATCTTGGAGATTTTGGGGCAACTTATATTCTGTAGCAGTATACAGTATATATGCACAATGTTTTAAAAATCTGATGTATAAATATTGAGTTTTACTGTCACCTAGATGGCAGATATGCAAAAAAATAAATTCATTAAAATATTTCTAATGTCCTGGTTTTAAAATAGGGAGCACTTTGTCAATGTTCATCTCCTCACATAGTCATAAAGTTTCCTACTTTAACAAAAGTCACTTGGTTCTCTGCGCGCCAATGAACTTGAATGTTAAATTTACCAGTTCATGCTAATGTGTTCTCTGCTAAATTTGGGAAGTTTTCTTTCTGTGTGTCCAGTGATATTTCACTATTTATCATGGTGGTGTAAATGCTTGGGTTAGCTTGACCTAAAGGCATCCAAATTCATGGAAATGAATGTGGAAATGGGACGATATAATTAAATATCACAATTAATGGGCTTGATGCTCCTATTTCATTCTTCACACAAACATATTAAAAGTAGATTTTTTTTTATTACGTAAGACTTGGTTCTATATATAGTTCAGCCAGAAGTAAAATTATTCCTAAATCACCCTGTCTCTCAACCTAATGCATCAGCTTCAGCCTGTACACATAATGACAGTCAGACCTTGATTGGCTTTTTTCTCTTCCAACTGGTGGTGTGGACAGCAAACAGGAACCCTGTCTGAGAAGAGTTTGTGTATAGACCCAGAGAAAAATTTTAACATGGCACTGTTGTTTATGTTATGATCAACCAAATTTATTGATCCAGTCATTTATTTATTTGTTCTTACAAAGTCCTGTATTCATCCATCCAGCACATTTCCTGAATACTTACCATGCACCAAATACTGAAAGTACAGTAATAAGCAAAACAGACATAGCCCACGTAGTCCCAGATTTCATAATTTGGAAAGCACAGCTGGACTAGAGTTACCCTTAGGAAAAATACGTTCAAATATAATTAGATAATCACACAAATATGTGAAATGAATAATAAACATATGATGCTGTAAAAGCAACGAGACCCAGTATTTTCAGGAGGTCAAAGAAAGGCTTCTTTGTGTCAGTGGCATTTGAACTGAGATGGGAAGGATGCATTAACTAAACAGTGGCAGTGATGGGGAAAGTAATCACTAGCTATCTGACCTCAGACAGGTTACTTAACCACTTTATGCATCAGTTTTCTCATCTATCAAATGACAAGGTTAATAATACCTACTTTATAGGGTCTGGTGAGGATTTGGTAAGAGTTTAGGACTATGTTCACTACATGGGCTCTATGTAAATATTACATATTGTTGTTACATGGCATTTTTACCCATAGTTTGCTAAGTTAGAAACATAATGAAGAAAATAAAAATACTTAAATAATACTGAATGTTGATTTCAGATTTATTCAAAGTAAGATGCAAGTGATAAATAAAACTTTCCATACAAAAAGTCACAATTCAGGTAGGGAGACAACATGGAAAATGTTGAAAGCGATGAAAATGATGATGTGAACTGCTTACAATATATGCATTATGAAATGACACCTAGGAAAACTGGAAATCAATGAAGTTGTGTTAATTGCTAGTTTTTCTGGAAAGGGAAGATGGATGCTTGCAATAAACTTAAATGAAAGGTTTTTAAAAATGGTGCCCTGGGAACAGAGAGGCACAAAAGCATGCTCATAATTTTGTGGCTTGGGCTGAAGCATTTCTCAAATGTCCTTGAAAGTTTCCAAAGACAGTCTTTCCTCAGGAAAGTATTTCTCCTGTGAGTAAATAATGTTCTTGCCCAGAAATGAAATGCAGTAATATATTACATTGCAAGTGAACTGTTAGCAAGACTGGCAGCAGAAGTTCAGAAACAAATGTCGCATTGCAATCTAGAGTTTGAGGCTCTGTATCTGAACTTCCATAACTTCTAAAGGGATGCCCTTTGTATGAAATCAAAATAGTCCAGAGAAGAATTTTGACTTCTCTTTACTTAACTATTAGAAGGATTTATTTGGAATTATTATTGTGTCATGCATGTTCTGCCTTAAATTTTCTGTGGTTGAGTTGCACAATTGATAAGCTAAGGTTTCTTTCCACCATAAAAAGGCTCCTTTTAAGGAGTCCTATAATAATGACATTTAAAATACTTGCTTGCTTTTGAAGAAAGCTTCATGCTTTCCAAAGTGCTTTATAAACGCATTTCTATGAGGCAGGTGGAACATGTCCTGTCAACAGTATTTTACAGAAAAGAAAATGGAGGCTGTAAAAGAAAGCTGCTTGGTCGAGGTCATTCAGTGTGTCAGGCGAGTTTTCATCACAGGAGTACTCACAGTTGAGCAGGGAATCCAGCAGGGAAAGCTTAAGGCTTTAGTCTATCTTTACACACGTATTTTTGCATAAATGAAAAATTTACCCAAAATGAAGTGCATTAGGTACCTAGTACTGCCTTCTTGTTCCTTAGAGTCTAGTGAGGGATATAGACTGAGCATATTCTATCCCAATGAAGATAACTTAGATTTTTCTGAGGATGATCACTTGGGCTTCAGAATCTGAATTCCAGCTTGACCCCTTACATGAAGGAAGTTACTTAATCTTTCAGATCCTGTTTCTCCATCCCTTAAATGGCAATTTGAATGCTCTCTTATATGTTTATTAACTCATTCACTTAACAAAGCACCTGCTAGATCTCAAGTACTCTGCTAAGAATGGTGAAGCTTTTCTAGGAAGCCAGAAGGCATCCTTCAGTGGATAGCGGAGGTCAAGAGAGGTTAGAGTTAACATTTGAATTTGACAGTGGGAGAAGATGAAAGGTTCACACAGCAAGGAAAAGAGAAAAAGACTATTATACAGGTTAAAGAGCTAGACCTGGAGATATTTGGAGTGACAAAATTTCTGAATTTTGATGTACCTTACTTCCTGCCTCAGTTTCCACATCTTGGAAATGGGAATAATGATTAAACATGTTTCACAGTATTCATTTGGTAGAGATTAAATGAGGATTAAATAAGCATGGAAAGTGGCATAGGACAAATTTGATAAATTATTATGTATGGAAGTGTGTATAAATAAAATCAATTGCCATGACCCCTCTTCGTACCAAGTAATCACAGCACGCTTTAATTTTCTAGCTGAGTCTGGATATGGATTCGTAACTTTATTCAAACAGTGTATCAGGCACCACTTAACCTTTGGATTGGCTGGAAATTTTTGCTCCTCTGCTCTGCTACAATTTAATTTTAATTTTGGTTTTTAAGGTACATACATGGGTATAAATAAGAAGAGTGCTAAAGAAATGTATTTCAGATTTTAAATTCAAAAATGTAGTGTTAGACCTTCGCGGTCTCCTAGGAGTTTCGACTCGCCCAGGAAACAACAAGAGTCGGAAGCCGATGCAAAATGCAAGAGGTTTATTGAAGGCCGGTGCACCGGAGTTCCTTGGTCCTCACGCAGGAGGTCGAAGAAGGAACCCCTTTTGGGCGCGAATATGTCAGTTTTATAGGTTCCCACTTCCCCGTATGTAAATTATAGATTTGGTTGTGTTTTCCTGCTGATTGGTCCCGGTTTAGGCTCGGACCAGAGAGGGAACTTGTCCCCAGCTTCCTGATTGGTCTTTGACAGACACCTTTTTTACATTTTGTTTATCTCCCTCCTTCTCGGAAGGGGGCCGGACATCCTGGAAATTCACCCATTGTCTAAGAAGCCCCTATTGTCTGGAGAGTTCTTAATCATTAGCTGGAACAATGTCCCTCGTGTCCCACAGTAGAAAAACTTTCTTTTACTATTTTTCATTTTACCTTTGGGTGCACTGATCAGCTACTTTTCCTTCTGCACCCAGGCAAAAGGGATTCTGAAGAAAACACTTTAAAATTTTGATTTCATTTATAAGATAGTGGGAGCCTCTGCCTGCTTGATTTACATTTGTGCTCACCTTCCACTTTATGCGGGAGGGGGCATACGAATAAAGGTAACTTTTATGTGATTTCAAGTTATTTAATTCCTGATATTATATTTAGCCATGATAGAGTGTTATGATTTGCCTACAACATCCATCCTTCCTTTTCTTGTACCTTACCTTGTTCAGAGAGGACTTGTGCCTGTCCTGCTTTGAATTTCTCAACCAGTTCAGCTGCTAAAATCACAGGTGAAGCTTAGTTTCTGCTGATTTAATCCACCCAATCGAGATAGAGTTTCTCATTTTATTCAGCAAATATTTACTCTGCCTTAAAAAAAGATTTTTAAAAAAATGCATGGTCTTATTTGCTAATGCTGCTGGGAATTAATTAAGTTTTAGGTTCACAGTAAAATTGAGCACAAGGTACAGAGATTTCCCACACATTCCTCTGGTGGGAATGTAATAAATTGGTACAGCCACTGTGGCAAACAGTACGGAGGTCCCTCAAAAGCTAAAAATAGAATTACCATATGATCCAGCAATCCCACTCCTGGGCATATATCCAGACAAAACTATAATTCAAAAAGATACATGCACCCCAATGTTCGCAGCATCATAGAGGCGTTATTTACGATTGCCAAGACGTGGAAACAACCTGAGTGTCCATCAACAGATCAATGGATAAAGAAAATTATATATATATATATATATATATAATTTAAATTTATATATTTGCATACATATATATATAAATACTACTCAGCCATAAAAAAGAATGAAATTAATTTTGCCATTTGCAGCAACATGGATGGACTTGGAGGGCATTATTCTAAGAGAAACAAGTCAGACAGAGAAAGATAAATACTGTATGATATCACTTATATGTGGAATCTAAGAAATAAAACAAACTAGTGAATATAACATAAAAGAAGCAGACTCACAGATATAGAGAACAAACTAGTAATTGCCAGTGGGGGAGGGGGGAAAGGCAATTTAAGAGTTGGAATTGGGAAGTGGGAAGTACAAACTATTTGGTGTAAAGTAGGCTCCAGGATGTATTATACAACAGGGGGAATATAGCCAATATTTTGTAATAAATGGCAAGTAGTCTTTAAAATTGTATAAAAATATTTTCTTTTTTAAAAAAGATACTTCTTAGCTGATAGAAGCTTTAGAAGTCTACAGAGGCAGATAATTTTTAAATTGCAGCATATAACTTCTGGAGCCTGGCTGACATTCTCATAGGAAGCCGCATGAAAATTACTTTCAAAGGCAATCATCACCTTAGCTTGCAGGAGCCTGTTCCTTCAGTGTGTATTAGTCCATGGTGCATCCTTACTTTGACTTATCTGTGAGGTTCACTTCTCGCCCCCAGGAACAAAGCCTGCAGAGGGGCAACTTGTTTGGCTTGGGAGCCTGCCCAATATGAAAAGTTTGCAGGCAAAATCAGAAAGAACAGCTGCAGGAGGAGAGATGAGGGTTGCCGACAGCTAACGATTCAGAAAGCAATTTGCATGAGAGCCTTCTGCTTAACAGGAGGCAGCATGTGCAGGGCAATGGTTTACCATCCACTGCCAAGCTGGTTTCTACACCCTGAGTCCTCTTTCCATCAAAACACATGTCCTGAGGGAACGCCCAGCCACCAGCTTCCACTTACCTGAGTTAGCAGGACCTGCCATCTAGAATTTCAGAGAGCTTTTCATTTATTAACTCACATGAATCTACTTTATCCTGAGGCTCTGGATACTAGTCCCATGCAAACTGACTTAATAACAAACATTTAAGTGCAAAGCCAAGGTCATCTAGATAATATTCTTTGACAGCTTATTGCATATGAGGCACTGCACTGTGCAGTTTTTATACCATATCGGACTTCATAACAGACCTCTGAAGTGGGTGGTTAAGTTTCCTGCCAAGGGATCCATACACAAGAAACGATAATCAGAAAAGACCAAAGTATTATTTATTACTAGTGAGCTAGTCGCTGTTACTTCATTTTGGAATTCTAATTGAGGCTTTCCTTCTCTCTCTCTCTTGCCCCCAAATCACAGATGACTAGGTCATGGGACAAGCTTAAGCTAACATGCCTTATTCTGTGAATCATAAGCTGAGCTACTGGGACAGAACCATGTGACACGTTTGTCCCTTTCAAATGTAATAATTCTACCCATTGCTCCATAGATGTTCTGGTTACTGACCAATAACGTTAACAATTCCTCTTCCAAGAATAGGATGGAGGGGAAAGGCACTGGATCTCCTATGCCTCCCAAACATGTGAAGGCCAAAGCATGGTGGGAGGAGAAGCATATCTCTTTGTAATATGTTTTATTCCCTGTTTTATAGATGTGCATATGGAAGATTAGAAAGGCTGAGTAACTTGTCCATGTCATGTAGCCCATGCTTTTAACTTTTTTATTATACCACTTATCCTTCTCACCTATCAATTTGCCTTTTATATTGATGTCCTGAGAAACAGACCACTGTATGGTATAGAAATGAACAACCATAAATAAGCTGGAAATGCATTTCTATTTACATTAACTAAGATAGTCACGATGTGCTTCCATTGATTAAACAAGAATTCTCCAATATTCCATAGAAGAATCATACATTTCTTTAAGCCCTGTGTATGCTTCTAGGGTTTAGATTCTAAATCAAATAGGTTTCTGTTTTTCATTAAAAAAAACGAACACAGGATTTCACTTGTAAATTTATTAACTTTTTTTTTCTGTCTAGCAGCAAGCAGTGACTATTGTTGGGTTGGTGGACATAGTAGAGATGGCCATTCAGAAAATCACAAATTTTAGGAACTCTAGCATTCATGTAGCTCAGAACTGTAAGAAGAGACCAGAGGAAGATCAACATGCTTTAAAGTATATTACAAATCAATATTGAAATAGAGCTTAACATATAATTCATCTGGAAAGAAGCTCAGAACATAATTGCCAGTTATTTAATATTCTGGTCAAAGACAATGGAAGCACTATTAAAGTATGGCATTTTGACTGCCATTGGAAAGGTCAGGTTTCAAACAGCAGTGCACTAGTTGTGCTCAAAATGACTAAAGAATGATGAATAATTAAGTGAAGAGGAAATGGGAGACCTGCACTCTAATCTTGTTTTAGCCATTGATGGGAATCATGTGGACTTTAAGCCCATCACACAGTCATTTACGACCTTGGCTTTCTCACCTGTAAAATGAGGGAGTGACTATAGTTCTTTAATAATCCTTGATGATCTTTAGCGCTATGATTCTAGAAGCATCTTGATTTAATACAGTTTGAGGATTTATGTCTAAACTCTAGCAAGCAGAAAAACGTTCTTTTATTTCTAAAATGGACTTGACATTGCGTTAACAGAGCAAATGAAATCTTTTGAAGATTGTTCAAAGAATCACCAACTTAAAATTCATCTCCATTGTTGGTTTTTATTGTCTGTTTAACTTTTACTAGATCTATAATAGTTCTATTTATTTTCCTTTGCACCTGGACTGGCAGCCTGTGTGGTTGGAGAAACACACCACCACTTCTTTTAGATACTTTGTTATCAGAGCCAACTCTGTAATCTTTGCTCCGCCTGTGAATTATTTATTTAATTTGATGTGTTTTTTCCTGGATTCATAGAATTTCCTTTTGTCATGATGCTTCTTTCCATTTATGGGACTGTAAATACAGCTGACTAAACCTCTCTAGTGGCCGATACATATCAGGTCTTTTGTGTGAAGGATGCTAGCTAATCTTCCCGTTCATAGGCTGACTACATTTTTATTCATTTGCTTTTTTTCTACTCACCCCTGACAGTAGTATCTGTGGAATAAATAAAATAATGATACCTACTACTTATTTAACTTGGATCAGAAAACTTGACCTTTTCCTAATTTTTTACATTTGCTAGCTTTGTGGCAATATGCACCCCTATTTTTCTCTGAATCTCAGTTCACCCTCTACATGGGAATAATTGCGCCAACCATACACGTGGTGATCATAAAAGAAATTCTGCCCATCTACTACCATATTGGGGAAAAATATTTGGATTGACTTTGACCAGACTTGGAGGCACATGTTTGCAGTGGCCTGTTTGAAAATACTGACTACATGGGGTACAGTGGGATACTCTGAAGCCACCTTACAGAGGTAGATAATATCTCTCCCAGGGCATCAACGCTAAAAGTGAGAAGCATTTTGATTTCTCATCAAGAAAGAAATGTTCTATGATGTTAATGGTTCTTAACTTTTGGTGATTCATTGAAATCTCCTGGGGAGCTTTTGATAATCTTAAAGCCCAGCCTGTAATTTATACCAATTAAATATGAATTTCTGGGGGTTGGACTGAGGCATTGGTATATTTTAAGGTTTGCAGAATGTAATGGTTAATTTTAAGTGTCAACTCTCAACTATATCCTGAGATACACAGATATTTTGCTAAACATTATTTCTGGGTGGGTCTGTGAGGGTGTTCCCAGATGAGATTAGCATTTGAATTGGTAGATGGAGTAAAGCAGATTTCCCTCTCCAGTGTAGGTGGGCCTCATCCAATCTCTTGAGGGCCCCAAAAGAATAAAAAGTCAGAGGAAAGGAGAATTTGCTCTCTCTGCCTGAGTGTTTGATCTGATCCCCTGCCCTCTGACTGTGGCTTACGTCAGTTCTGAAAACTACACCCCTGGATTTCCTAGTTTCCAGCTTATATTTCATATACAATATATTTAATATGTTTAATACCTATTACATATGTTAAAGCAATTACATACATTACATTATATTTATTATATATCTCCTATTGGTTCTGTTTCTCTGGAGTACCCTGACTAATATGGTGCTTCCAATACACTGTAAATATTGAGAACTACTATATATGTTAAAATACTATGGCTAAGGTATTACAAAAGTGGATGCTCTGACAGTGTAGTTCTGCTTCTTAAATAGGCAACTCAGTGAGGATAAGTAGCAATGTAAATTATTTTTTTCATTTTAAATGGTGGCCAGTCATATATATATAAACACTTCGGGAGGCTATAAGACACTAATTAAAAGAACTTATAGGATATAAGCACTAAAACCACATCGACTCACCACTCAGTAGAAGGAATTCTAGGCCCAAGATATAGAAACCTCCATACCTGAATCATTGGAAAAGATGTAGAAAAGACTCTAAAACGATTGAAATTTTCAGAGATCCCTTGTGACCCTTTTGGAGGTCATGATATCAGGACTCACTGTCCCCTGAGTCTTGTTTTGTAATACAGAGAGGGACCCACAGTTACATAGTAAATTGACACCCGAGACTTGTTTTTTTTTCAGCTAGAAGTGGAAAGGAGAAATATCTTTCACTGAAGCAGAGAGTAGAGGTATAAGTGGGGAAGACAAGGTAAAGAAAGAGAAAAGAAAAGAATCCATTTAGAGAAGACTTGCTCTTGGGGCAAGCCCTGGACACATAGTCATTTATATATCCTATTTCAGGATACATTGCATGCTTTACTGTAAGTAAGCATTTAATGATTTGTCTTCCACATACTTTGCTTCATTAAAGAGATTCACTTTTGCTGGCATTTTGTTTCATGGGATCCCAGGCCCTTAGCATAGTCCCTTAGTAAAGTATTTGTGGAATGAATCAGTCAATATGTCCTCAAACTCAGTACCCTTCTCAAATCAGTTACCTGCTTTATACCATAACTGAGATTATATTATCATAGTGTTAGGACTCAAAGGGAAATATGATCTCGATTTTAGAAGTTGACGTCATCTGTTTTATCACCTCATCCAATGTAAGAATTCATGCTATAAAAGTACTGGTAATCTGGCCTCTGTTTGAGCACTCCTCGTATCTTGAATGCTCTACTTGGTGAGTTAAGTCATCCAGCATACGAACAGCTATAATTTCTACAAAGTACTTCCTTATAGTTGCCTTCCTGAAGCATGTCACCCATTGGTCTTAGCTTGACCTGATGGAACTACAGAGAAAAATATTTGAGTTTCAAATACCTATGTTTGCACGTCACATCTTTGTAGTCCATTAACACACAACTGAAGTCTACTTTTCTTCAGGAAAACATCTAATGTTTTTTCCTAAAAATCCTGTGAAAGTATGTCTAGGCCCTTCCCCATCTTGTTTATTGATGTTTGTAATAAATAAAACTATTTCATGTGGCTATCTGAAACATCAGTGATTTACATGTGTTTCTTTTTTTTTTTAACAGATTTGTGTTTGTGTGTGTGCCCATGATGAAAACATCATTAAAGTAAAATATCATGAATAGACTCTTAAGAAGCAGAGTCTACTGGAAAATATGAAAGCACTAATATTCATGGACAGCTCTACACTCTGAAAGTTACTCCAAATGTTGTTGATCTCTCTTTTGTCTAGGAGTTTTTCAAATTTTCTACCATGATCATTTGTTAGTTTTATAATTACATAATAAAGGCATTACATCATACAATCTTTTGTTATCCATTGCAGTTTTAAAACTATTCCTTTCCTTGTCCTCAGCAGATATGTCATAGATTATTAGTACACAAGCAAAGACTTTCAACGTAACAGTACTTTATAGTGAGAAGAACTATACTGAGCTATCTCTATCCTAAGACAATGCACTAGGAAAGCACTAGGAATTCTTAAGCACTAGGAATACAGAGACGATCAAGGGGCAAGTTCCTTGCCTTCGAGTATACATGATCATTACAGCAAATGCTTAAATAGCACTTAGTATGTAACTCACCACAGCAGTCTTATTATCCTCCTTTTTGATAGGTGAGCAGAGGAAGCCACAGGGAAGTCATAGGGTAAAGCCAGAATTTGAACCTAGGTAGACTAGTACACTCTCCACGGCTTTAACTACTACATTAAAAAATATATATATATATAAAAGTTATATATATATATATATATATATATATATATATATATATAACTCCAAGTATTCCAAAGTTACAAAACACTTATCTACCAAAACTCAAAAAGGAGCACACAAACTTGCACAGAAAATAAACATGTAAAAGTTCATAAATAAACCACAATATAACCTGCTCCACATAATATACTGACTGCAGTGTCCTGGGTCTCTCCCATCCTTAGGTAGCCGGAAATTACAACAAAATAATACTTTTCACCTTTGGAAGCCACACCATCTCTCATACCAAGCAACCAATTACTTCCTTAGAGAGAATAGGAAATTAACCTGAATATCATAAAAAAAAATATATATATAGCATTACTGATGTAGAATCTTTGTTTAAAGACAATAATTTCAATAGCAGAGGGAACGTTACCATTGCAGGCTTCAGATAACATGTATATTTCTCAGATTTCATGCTAAATCATATAATGCCATATTGTGTCTGAAGCTATTTTTTCAATAGTCCATTTTCTTAAATGGACTAGCAATGCCGTAAATACTGAGGAACATTTTGGCTCCCAAATCCTAAAGCCATTCTGATTATGCCTGGGTGATCATGGGGACGTCATCGGAACTACCAGAGGACTGGCTGAAATACCAGTGTTCTGGCCAGCTTACAAATTAGAAATTATACAGAATCCAATTTTATTTTTTTGTTAAGTAATTCCTGTGAGGCTTTTGGGATGTCAATGTAAAGTCCTTTCATGTGTAATCTTTATCCATTAGATAGGGAACAATGCCAATCCCCGTCATAAATACTTTCACAACCTGACACTGAAAATCCACTGTAGGGCATAGGACCTGCAAATAGGATGTGAATCACACACATCCACTCATTCAGACAATCCACAAATATTCATTTTTAAGTCTACTATATGCCAATAATGTACCGGCCTCTCAGATGCTAGACCATGCTAAATGCTGAAACAGACATACTCAGTTCGGGCCCTCCTGGAACTTATTACCTACAGAAGTGCCTTCATTGTAAATGGTCAGGTCTCAGCCAATGCTATTATCATCAGCAGGTGACCAAAGGATAGAGCTTGCTTTCTAAACAAGCTCCACACTCTTTGCTTTCAACATTTTTGCTTTCCTTCAAGGCACATAATCCAGTGGTCAGTTTCTCCCAGTTAGTGAGGTTTGGGGAAAAGGTACCCAGTGAACAATTCCTTGTGGCCTCACTCTTTCCTCACACTCTCCTCTGTGCTTTTGAGCTAAAGAGACCTGGATTAAAGTCACTTGCTCTAACCTTATTATTTTAAAATACGGCTGCTCCTGCTTTGAGGATTTCCACTGGACCAACACAGCAGCAAAGCAGCACTGAATCAGAAGCAGGTAAATTTCAAAATGACAGCTCTAAACATATCCACTCTCCTTTTGTTCTCCTCCTATCCCTTTGCTCTGAACACCTCTGCCCTGAGGCTTTGCCTTTACCCTTCTCTGATTACTGCTCCAAAAGGGTTTCCAAGAGCGGGGAGTATTTATGGTTTCATTTGCTCCCAAGTCCTTGGTGGAAAAGAATGCTTGCTTCCTGATTCTTACTAATTCCACACTCACATTATCAACACAAAAATCATCATTAAAAAAAAAATTTCCTCAGCTTCATATTTCTTCTGGGCCAACACTGAAAGAATATTTTCAAAGAAACAATATCCTCTCTCCTTTGCTCTTCTGAGTTTCACGTTCTTACCTCCAGTCTCATTTTCAACCCTTATTACAGGATGCATCACAAAAACAGAAGAAAGTTCTTTGTGCTGTCCTGTACCAGCTAATTATTCTAATTTGTTCTGTCTCTACCAAACAGAATGCGAAATCAACACAAAGGCTGATTATGGGACCTCTTCCAAGGGAATGGTCTGAGAGTTGTCTATTTACTAATGAAGCTCAGTGTGTATTAAGGGTTGACTGAAACAATCATCAGGAATTTTCATCCCTTAAATTAGTCTTTTCTACCAGATGCACATCTTTCATTTCAGATAATATAACTTTTAAGTTCAGGATACAACTGGACAAAAGAAAAGAAAAAAAGGTAACCAACACAACATTTGCAGTAATAACACAGTAACAGCTCTCATCCTTCCCTGAGGAATTCAGCCTACTTTATGGACACAATTTAGTACAAACTCATAAGAAAGCTAACAAAGCCCCAAACCACTTCACAAGAGCATAGAGAGGTAAAGGTCAGAAATTATTACTGCCAGACCCAGCAGACAATGGCACCTACCGGAAAGAGCACAGGACAGGAAAACCTGGAAGCCTGTGT
Source organism: Leucopleurus acutus (assembly GCF_964270905.1). Classification (NCBI taxonomy): domain Eukaryota; kingdom Metazoa; phylum Chordata; class Mammalia; order Artiodactyla; family Delphinidae; genus Leucopleurus; species Leucopleurus acutus. Next base: position 34,906,255 of record NC_139159.1, on the reverse strand, counting down.
TCCAGTTTCGGTTATTCCTGTAAGCATTAGTACGATCTGAGTGAACTCAGCCTGCCCTGCTTTTTCCGTTTATAAAAACCTACATCATCCTCTCAGTAGAATGAAATGCCACATCTGAAAAGTTGCAGATCTCTGTAGGAAAGAAACAAAACTCATGCTTTCCAACCAAAATGGAATAATTCTGTCAATGGAGACTTAATAAAAATCTGCCATAAAGCAATTGTTTACTTGAAATCTATCTTTTGTGGTATATTTATTGGGGTAAGGAGTGTAAGCAAATCGTAGTTAGAGTTACCGATTATTCCAGAAATCAAGGTCATTGAGTTCAGATTCCAACTTTGACCCTGACCCAGGCTTACAGAGATGTAAGATGTCCCAATACCTCATATCGACCATACATGGGAGAAACAAGGTATGCAGACAGATCCTCTTATAAATATCCCATATGTCGTGGTTTTAATACAGGGTCTCAGATTCATTGCCATTCTTCGCATCCAGATGTGGGCATTTTCCTTTGAATTTAGGCAGGCTTTCCATGGCTTCAAACAATAGAGCAGGGGTCAGTAAATTATGGCTGGTGGGCCAAGTCTAGGCCGCTACCAGCTTTTATAAATGAAGCTTTATTGGAACACAGCCATGTTCCTTAGTATATGTATTGTTTGTGTCTGTTTTCACATCACAGCAGCAGAGCTAAGTAGTTGCAAAAGAGACTGTATGGCTTGTAAAGCCTAAAATATTGACTGTCTGACACTTTATGGAAAAAGGTCTCCAACGCCTGCAATAGTATATAATGAAAGTGATGCTATGTAACATCTAAGACTAGGTCATAAAAGGTCATGCAGCTTTTGCATGATTCTCGTGGAATGCTTCAACCCTGGACACTCATTCTCTTGGAATACTCTATCTTGAATCCTAACTACCACGTTATGAGAAGTCCAAGCCACCTGGGCAGCCATCTATAGGCACTCCAGTCAACAGTCCTTGTTGGGCCCAGTCTTCAAGGGCCAGACATGTGAATTAAAATTATCTAGATGATTCCAGCCCCAGCCATCTGAATCCTCATGAGCTGAGGTTCCAGACATCAGTCATGGAGTAGAGACAAGCCATCTCCTCTGTGTACTGTTTGAATTGCTGACCCACAGAATCTGGGCACATATTAAAATTTTTGTTTATTTCACCACTAAGTTTGGACTTCTTTATTATGTAGCAATAGATAACTATAGCACTGTGTCTGTACACAGGATATCTACATTTCACAGAGCACAGATTTTTAGATGTGAATGTTGACTGCTCAATTTCTAAGAAGAACGTATACACACACATAGGTACAAAATGTTTATGTATATGTAAATATTAGACCTATATAATAAACTAATCTATATTATCCATAAAATGAGGGGGCCTTGATAATGGCTAACATTATTTTTCGGTATTTATTGTGTTCCAAGAACTGATAAATTCTTGCATTGTATGAATTTTCTCTTTCACCCTCATAGCAACTCCCTGAGAGAAGTAATGGTATCTCTATTTTATAGATGAGAAAACTGAGGCAGAAACAGATAACATGCTCAAGAGTACTCAACAAGTAAATTTTAGAGTCAAGATTTGAACCCAAATTCTCAAGTTTTAGATCCCTTACTCATACTCACCAAGCTATATACTGAGGAAGGGGATGAAAGCGGACGCCATTACCTCATGCTCAAGAAGTTAGACAGAAACTTAGCAGGTATGGTTGAAAGAAGACAGGACTTGGGGTCGTAAGTCCAGAGCCTGAGTTATGAGATGAATTCTCCTCTCATCTAGATATAGGTTTGTTTTTAGAAAATGAAGAAGATCACTGCATATTTTGATTGTTAATTTCTATACTTAATGATTACCAAAGAATGGAACTTTACCAGGGAGCTATTTTGCAATGACATAAATTATTGATTCAAACTCAAACCTTTATTATAAATTATTGATTCAAAATCAAATCTTTATTAAGTCTCCCTTGCATCAGAAGTTTTTCCCACTCTTCATTTCTTTGAAACCCTTTCCTGTCTACTCTTGGCCAAACCTTGAAGCCTAATTTAACACTTGGAAATAAAATAATGAAATAGTCATAACACAGCAATTCCAGTGCCTACTGAAATGGAAGCTCTAAATAATTTTTCAGATAATTTAGGAAATTAAAAATATTTACATCATAGATGCAAAGACAGAAGTTACTTGTGTAATAAATGGTGAGACAAAAAGTTTCTGGTCAAGTAGATTTGTTTAAATATGATCACTAATCTGAGTTCTACCCCTGTGCTAAAACCCAGTGACAGGTTGCATACAGCTTCTAAAGGGATAGTTCAGTGCATTGGGTCAAATTCATGCCATAAAATGTGGTATTAGTAGTAGTACTAGAAGACAGAGTGACTGTCTTCTTTGGGACATAGATGAAGACCCCAAGATAGACAATATCAAGGACAAATTATGTAGAATAAGATATTATCTCAGTCCTTGGAACATGTCATCCAGGATAGAACAAGAAGTAGATTTATTATCAAGTACATGAAGCCAGAGACAGTAAGCAATGAGTGGTAGTTAGTTAAAATAGACAGATTTTAGAAGTAGAGGCATGGATGTAGAAAACAAACTTAGGGTTACCAGGGGATTGTGGCAGGGAGGCTAAATTGGGAGATTGGGACTGAAATATACACACTACTATACATAAAATAGATAACTAATAAGAACCTGCTCTTCTTATTAGCCCAGGGAACTCCATTCAGTACTCTGTAATGGGCTATTTGGAAAAGACTCCAAAAAAAAAAAAAAAAGTGGGGCTTCCCTGGTGGCACAGTGGTTGAGAGTCGGCCTGCTGATGCAGGGGACACGGGTTCGTGCCCCGGTCCGCGAAGATCCCACATGCGTGGAGCGGCTGGGCCCGTGAGCCATAGCTGCTGAGCCTGCGCGTCTGGAGCCTGTGCTCCACAACGGGAAAGGCCACAACAGTGAGAGGTCCGCGTACTGAAAATAGAAAAAAAAAAAAAGTGGATATATGTACATGTATAACTGATTCACTTTGCTGTACACCTGAAACTAACACAACACTGTAAATCAACTATACTCCAATAAAAATTTTTTTAAAAAACAGGTTTTAAGAACCATAGTCAGGGAGCAGTGTGGATTGGAAAGACCTGGCAAGAAAAATTTCTGCATCCTCAGACAATGCTCCCCAAGCTGGCTATTGCAAGGGTGAGCATTTAAGAGATCTTTGACCTAAGGAGGACATGAGATTAACAATCTATCCCAATGTGCATGAATTATTCTCCTCGGGGCTATCAGAAATCAGATGGCATCCTAGAGCAGGGGTCAGCAGATCTTTTTTGTAAAGGGTCAGATAGTAAATATTTTGGATTTTCTGTACCATACGTCTCCATTGCAACTGCCCATCTGCTGCTGTAGCACAGAAACAGCCATGCACAATACGTTAATGAATGGATGCGGCTGTGTTCAAGCAAAACGTTATGTACAAAACCAGGAGTCAAGCGAGATCTCATCAGTGGGCCAGAGTGTGCGGACACCAGTTCTGGGTCAGTGTTCACAGCTGAATGAGTCATGAGGCCTTAAGTTCCAGTTCTCATTGTACTACTTTCTACCTGGGTGAACTTGGGTTCATCCTTTTATTTATATGGGCCACTGTATTAGTCAAGGTTCTCCAGAAAAACAGAACCAACAGCATGTGTATACAATGTGCCCATATATACTGATAGATATAGATCTAGATATCGATATTGATACCTAGATCTATATCCATATCTATATAAAGATAGAGAAAGAGAGAGAGATTTTAAACAATTGGTTCACACAATAATAGAGGCTTGGTAAATTCAAAATCTGCAGGTTAGGCTGTCTAGAGACTCTCGGAAGAGTCGCAGTTCAATTTCTGTAAGTCTTCTGGCAGAATTCCTTTTTGCGACAGGGAGGTCAGTCTTTGTTTTATTAAGAGCTTCACCTGATTGGATGAGGCCCATGCATATTATGGAGGATAATCTGCTTTACTCAAAGTCCACCACCAATTTAAATATGAATTTCATCCAAAAACACCATCACAGGGACTACCCTCCTGGCACAGTGGTTAAGAATCCGCCTGCCAATGCAGGGGACACGGGTTTGAGCCCTGGTCTGGGAAGATCTCACATGCCGTGGAGCAACTAAGCCCATGCACCACAGCTACTGAGCCCGTGCACCTAGCACCCATGCTCTGCAACAAGAGAAGCCACCGCAATGAGAAGCCCGCACACCACAACAAAGAGTAGCCCTCGCTTGCTGCAAATAGAGAAAGCCCACGTGCAGCAACGAAGACCCAATGCAGGCAAAAATATAAATAAATAAAACATAAAAATTTTAAAAAACACCATCACAGAAATATCCAGAATAATATTTGACCAAATAACTGGGCATGGTGGCCCAGACAAATTGACATGGAAAATTCACCACCTAAGCCTTAGTTTTGTCACCTGTTACTGAGAAATATGACTTATCTGAGCTATTTTGATACCTAGAAGATACCTTCTAGAGGTAACACCCTCAGTATTTTACATGGTAGGCAGTAGAGGGAATGAGCCCATTTGCCCAGTCATATGACACCTAAAGGATAAACTTCTGTCTTCTCTCTCCAACCCACAAGGATGAATGCCAAAAATACATCACTTATATCTGCTTTAGCTAACATAGGATAGGTCTGGAACAGACCTATGCTCCCAGTAAGTCTCATGAAATGCTGTTTCATTAAGGAGAGACTTTACTTGCTAAGAGTAGAAGCAAAAGAGGGTGGTGGATGAAAAACTGCCCAAGGATATAAGCTCATGCAAGGAAGCAGGAGAGAGAATGGGTATCCGAAGATGTGCGCTCTGAGCCAACACTAATTCCACAGCATCAGGTTATAATTCAGGCAGCCCAACCGCTGGGGGTTTTTTCCCCTTCTTCTTTTCCCCCAAAGAGGGACAAGCATACTGACAAAGGAAGAGCATCAGTCACCACAGATAAATTGCTTTTTAGAGGTGATCTCGCAAATGATTTGGCTCAGTGTAGACTATGATTTGGCTCCCCAAACCATAAGCTAGAGCATTTCATTCCAGGTCCCTCTTCAAATATCCACGATAGGTAAAACTTTGGCATCAAGTAGGTCTTGAAATCTCCCCAGGTGATTATAATATGCAACCAGGGCTGAGAATCTGGAGATGTAGAGCAAATTTAAATTGAACTTCAGTTAAACAGTAAAACAAGCTCTGACTCTACTGGCTGGAGCTAGACAAGGGATATGGATTTAGTGGGATGAGAAGATAAAGGACACCAGGGAGTAAATCAAATGCTTTACACCTGTGCTTAGCTAATTGTTACTCGGATAATTCAGACAATCTTACAGCACCTGAACCCTGAAATTCCTTAGTTCTGTTTAAAAAAAAGTAACTCTTCAAGTAACTCAACTCTGAGAATCATGCCATCACAAAGAAAAAGAAGAAATCTTATTTTTTGAATTAGTTGATTTCATATATACTGTTTCACTTTCATGATATTAACTAGTTATCTTTCTTTCCATTTTATGTTTGAGGAAAGTAAGGCTTTAAAGTCTCAGTAATTTTCTCAAGGTCACTTGTTAAGGGTGTGGTAGGCAGCATAATGGCTCCTAAAAATGCCCTCACCCTAATCCCTAGAACCTAATAATATGCTACCTTACATGGTAAAGAGGACTTTGCAGATATGACTGAAGTTATAGGCCTTGAGATAGAAAGATTATCCTGGATTACCTCATGGAACAAATCTAATTGCATGAGTCCTTAAAAGCAGAAAACCATTCCCAACTGTAGAAAGAGAAAGAGAGACATGTCCTAATAGAAGCAGAATCAGAGAGATGCAACATTTTGGGTTTTGTAGGTGGAGAAAGGGGACTCTGAGTCAAGGACTACAAGTGACCGCTGGAAGCGGATAAAGTCCAGGGAACAGAAACACCCCTAAGAGCCTCCAGAAAAGAATGTAGCTCTGCCAACACTTTTTTTTCTTTTTTAACCATCTTTATTGGAGTATAATTGCTTTACAATGGCGTGTTAGTTTCTGCTTCATAACAAAGTGAATCAGCTATACATATACATATATCCCCATATCTCCTCCCTCTTGCATCTCCCTCCCACCCTCCCTTGCCTATCCCACACATCTAGGTGGACACAAAGCACAGAGCTGATCTCCCTGTGCTTTGTGGCTGCTTCCCACTAGCTAGCTCTTTTACATTTGGCAGTGTATATATGTCCATGCCACTCTCTCACTTCATCCCAGATTACCCTTCCCTGTCCCTGTGTCCTCAAGTCCACTCTCTATGGCTGCGTCTTTATTCCTGCCCTGCCCCTAGGTTCTTCATAACCATTTTTTCTTTTTTTTTTAGATTCCATATATATGTGTTAGCATATGGTATTTGTTTTTCTCTTTCTGACTTACTTCACTCTGTATGACAGTCTCTAGGTCAATCCACTTCACTACAAATAACTCAATTTCATTTCTTTTTATGGCTGAGTAATATTCCATTGTATATATGTGCCACATCTTTATCCATTCATCTGTCGATCCTGCCAACACTTTTACTCAATTGAGGCCAATGTCAGACTTGTAAGGTAATAAATTTACGTTGTTTTGAGTCACTAAATTTGGGATAATTTGTATGAAAGCAACAAAAAAAAAAATACAGAGGTCCTACAAGAGCCAGGCTATATATTTATACTTAAGTATTTCTGAAATGAATTTAACCTTGTGATTGACAGCAGCAGCAGCAGCAGCTTCCAAGGGATCCCACCACACACCTGAGGCAAAAGGAGCCTAATACAAAGCAGTGACAGCAGCAGGTCACTGCCCCACACTTGGGGTAGAGGGGGACTTGATCTACTGTAGCAGCAGCATAGCCTGAATGGGAACCCATCCTCCTGTGGCACTAGTCCCATCAACATTAGTCTAATCTGCTAGCATCTGCTGTGCCAACAGGCCCAACATATACAAACCCTCCAACTCAGTAGCATTAAGTGAGCCAGGCTCAGTGTCTCCTGAAACTCATATACAGTTGCACTGGAAATCCAAGATATCACCTACTGTTATGAAAACATAAACAATAACAGAAGACTGGGAACTTCAGAAAGAAAAGGGGAACAATGGAATGCGTGAAAACAAATGGGGTAAATATAAGAGACTATCATTAGCCTCATGAGTTTCTTAAATTCTATATGATGGTCAAAGCAAAAATGATGACACCATCTGATGGGGTTCTCAATGTAGAGAAAGGAAATACTACAGAAAATCATACTTTAAAACTGGGGAATATTAAGAGACCTAAATGGAAGTAAAATTTTGAAACTTCACTTGAAGTAATGAAACACTGATTCCAGTAGGCTATGATAAGTTACATATGTATACTGTAATGCCAAAAGCAACCACTAAGAAAACTATACAAACAGTATACACAAATGATTATAAATGAATTAAATTAAAATGGACTTATTAAAAAATGTTTAAGTAGAGCTCGGAGAACGCGGGGCGGCGCGCGGCGTGCGGGTGGCGGCTGAGCTCGGCGATGGCGCTGGCGCCAGCTGCCGGGGTTCGCCCGGGACTGCCTCAGGCTCGCAGAGTGTGCCGCCGGCCCGGCAAGAGGGCCCGCCTGACCGCGCCGGCCCGTGGCGGGAGCTCGGGGACTGCGTCCGGGAGGCAGTGGCCGCCAGCGCGGGGCAGTCGGCGGCCACCCCCTGGGGACCGGGGCTGTGCGGCCGCTTCCCGCCTCGCGGCGCCGCCAGGCCGACCGCCTAGCTTGGCTCTGCCGCGCCACGGCCGCGGCATCCGGCCCGGGTTCCGCGCCGCTAGGGCGCGGGCGGGGTCGGGGGTTGCGTGGCCGGCGCTGCTCGCCCGCCTCGAGTCCGCGTCCAGGGCCCTGGCGGCCTGCGAGCATGGAGGAGAAGTACCTGCTGGAGCTGATGGCGGAGAAGGACTCCCTGGACCCCTCCTTCACGCACGCCCTTGCGGCTGGTGAATCAAGAAATAGAAAAGTTTCACAAAGGAGAAGGCAAGGACGAAGAAAAGTACATTGATGTGGTGATTAATAAGAACATGAAGCTGGGACAGAAAGTGTTGATTCCTGTAAAACAGCTCCCTAAGTTCAACTTCGTGGGAAAACTTTTGGGGCCACGTGGCAATTCTCTGAAGTGCTTGCAAGAAGAAACCTTGACAAAAATGTCCATCCTTGGAAAAGGCTCCATGAGAGACAAGGCAAAGGAAGAAGAGTTGAGGAAAAGTGGAGAAGCAAAGTACTTCCACCTCAATGATGATCTCCATGTTCTGATTGAAGTGTTTGCCCCGCCACAGAAGCCTATGCCCGGATAGGACATGCTCTGGAGGAAATCAAAAAGTTCCTCATTCCGGACTATAATGATGAAATCAGGCAAGCACAGCTCCAGGAATTAACATATTTGAATGGTGGTTCAGAAAATGCAGATGTACCAGTTGCTCGAGGGAAACCTACCTTGCGTACAAGAGGTGTACCAACCCCAGCAATAACCAGGGGAAGGGGAGGAGTCGCGGCCCGGCCAGTGGGAGTCGGGGTACCGCGAGGGACACCAACTTCCAGAGGAATCCTTTCCACCCGAGGGCCAGTGAGTCGAGGAAGAGGACTTCTCACTCCCAGAGCAAGAGATGTCCCCCCAACTGGGTACAGACCTCCACCGCCGCCCCCAACACAAGAGACCTATGGAGATTATGACTATGATGATGGATATGGCGCTGCTTATGATGAACAGAGTTATGATTCCTATGATAACAGCTATAGCGCCCCAGCCCAAAGTGGTGCTGATTACTATGATTATGGACACGGACTCAGTGAAGAGACTTATGATTCCTACGGGCAAGAGGAGTGGACAAACTCAAGACACAAGGCACCCTCGGCAAGGACAGCAAAGGGCGTCTACAGAGACCAGCCATACAGCAGATACTGATTGTACTGTCTGATGTTGTGACATAGCCAGTCTCCACCAGTCCTGTATACTGTTCAAAGTAATTGTTTTCTATGAACAATCCCTTTTTAAATAAATCAAAATGCTTAACATCTGAATGGATGGAATTTAAAATTACTTTGTTGAAACATCAACCTGGGCAGAAAAAAAAAAAGACATGTAAAATTTTGTTATTTCCAGTCTGTATATGAAAAAATAGGTCATCAAAAGGAAAAAAAAAACTTTGATTAACTAGTGTTAAACAAAAAAGATAGGTTTACTAAATATGTTAATCCATCCTTTTAACATAAGCCTCACCTTTCATTTTAAAGGTTTCCATAGAAATTTAGTTATTTTATCTTTCAGCCATATGCTAGTTTTTTTTTCTCTTGCCAACATGCGTAAAAAGGGAAGCCAATTACAAGTGCAAATAATGTGGTATTCTTTTGTAACTCAAGTCTTGAAATGTTCTGTAGTGTTAAGCAAAGTCTCCTCTTGCTTGATACTAAATAAACTTTTGAAAGAAAAAAAAAAGTTTAAGTAACCCACAAGAAGGAAAAATAAGGGAAACACAGGATTGAGAAACTAAGGTAAAAGACAAAACAAAAAATAACATGGTAGACCAAATCTTTGACATGGCAATAATTACATTAATGGTAAATGATCCAAATAACCAAGTCAAAGACAGAGATTGGAAGAGTAGATTAAAAAATCGCAAGCATGATCCAACTATATACTGTCTATAAGAAGCTTACTTTAAACATCATGATATAGGTAGTTCAAAGTAAAAGGATGAAAATGATATATCATGTGAACATTAATCAGAAAAAGCAGGAATGGCTATATTAATATCAGATAAAGTAGACTTCAGAGCAAAGGAAATTATTAGGGGCAAAGAGGGTCATTACATAAAGATAACAGGAATAATCCACCTAGATGACCTAGTGATACTAAATGTGTGCGCACCAAACAACAGAACTTCAAAATGCATGAAGCAAACACTGAAAAAGGTAAAAGGAGAAAGTTTTAAATCCACAATTATTATTTGAGACTTCAACACAGCAATTTATACAACTACCAGAGAGAAAAATCAGCAAGGATATGGAAGAACTGAAAATATCATCAATCAACAGGATATAACTGACATTTAAAGAACACACTCAGTAAGAGCAGAATACATATTGAAGTGTCCATGGAACATTCACTCATATACCATATACTGGGTGATAAAAAAACATTAGCAGATTTAAAAGAATTAAAATCACAGAGAGTATGTTCTCTAGCCATAATGGAATCAGACTAGAAATGAATAAGAGAAAGACAACAGGAAAATCTTCAATCACATGAAAACTAAACATCACACTTCCAAATAACTCATGGGTAAAAAAGACAGCATCAAGGAAAAAATTTTTAAATGCATAGAATAAAATAAAATGGAGATATAACAGATCAAAGTTTGCGGAATGAAGTGAAAGCAATGCTGAAAGGGAAGTTTATAGCACTAAATTGGGAAAGAAAATATTTCAAAGCAATAATCTAATTTTCTATATTAAAATAGTAAAAAAGGAAGAGGAAAAAACACTAAACAAGCAGAAAGAAGGAAATAATAAAGATGAAACAGAAATCCATGAAACTGAAAACAGGAAAATAGGGGGGAAAATCAATGAAACAAAAGGCTGGTTCTTTGAAATAAACAATCTAACCAATAAAGATCTAGAAAGACTGATAAAGATAAACAGAGAGATGGCACAAATCACAGATATCAGAAATGCAACCAGGGATACCATGACATATCCTGCAGGTTAATGAGGGACAAGTTACTATGAACAAGTCTACACTATAAATTCAAAAATGTAGATGAAATGGGCCAATGTTTCTACACCCAAAACTACCAAAACTCAGCCAAGATGAAATAGATAATCTCAATTTTCCTGTAACCATTAGAAACACTGGTTTTTCATTTAAAAACTCCCAAAAGAAATATTCAGGCTTAGATGTTTCACTTTTACCCAAGACTTAAAGAATTAACACCAATTTTACATGATTTGATAAGAAATAGAAGTAGAGGGAACAGTTTCTAATTAATTTTATGAAGCCAGTATTACCTTGATACCAAAACCAGACAGGGATAGTATAGAAAGAAGAAACCTACAGACCAATATTTTTTATGAAATTGGCTGAAAAACCCTCAGCCAAATATTAGCAAATTAAATCCAGAAATATATGAAAAGAATAATATACCATGACCAAGTGGGATTTATTCCAGTTATGCAAAGTTGGTTAAATATTTGAAAATTAAACAGTGTAATCCACCATATCCAATAGATTAAGGGGGAAAAGTCATGTGATCCTATCCATTAATGCAGAGAAAGCATTTGACAAAATCCAATCCCATTCATGATTTTAAAGAAAGAAGAAAAAAAACTCCAAGCAAACTAGGAATAGAAAAGGAACATACTGAAACTCATAAAGATGATCTACAAACAACCTATACCGACATGATATTTAACTGTGAAAGACTGGATGCTTTCTCTGTAAGATCAGAAACAAGGCACCGATATCTGCTCTCACCACTTTTATTAAATATATCACTGGAGGTTCTAGTAAGAAAATAAAGCAAAAATAAATAAATACATAAATTTAAAAGTTAAATTTTTTAAAAGTTTATTTAAAAGATAAAAGACTATTCCTACTACGTTGCATAGGAAGGAACATATCCTACTGAATGTTGAATAGCAATATATCCTATTATACTGAATAAGGAAAAGTAAAACTGTCTGTATCTGAAGATGAGATGATAATCTAAATGGAGAAAATACCAAGGAATCCACAAAAAGCTTGAGAAATAATATTAGTTTGTAAATGATTTAGAGTACAAGATCACCACAATTTTATCAAATTATATATTAATAACAAATGTGTAGAAGCTTAAATAAAAATATGTGATGCCATTTACAACTGACCTAAATAAATACTTAAATATAAGCCCAATAAGACATTTATAGGCCCTCTATACTGAAAATTACAAAATGCTGATGAAGAAAAAATTTTAAGTCCCAAACAAATAGGGAGACATACCTTGTTCATGGATTAGAAAACACAACATGATAAAGATGTCAATTCTCCCCAAGCTAAGAGGCTTAACACAATTACTCTTAAAATGCCCTCAAGGTTTTTGTGGATATAGACAAGCTTATTCTAAGATTTATATGGTAAGAAGAGGCTGAAGAATAGCTAAAACAACTTGTAAAGGAAGATGAAAATGGGAGGAATTAATCTACCCAATTTCAAGATTTTGCAGTAATGATGGAGGGTAGATACATAGATCAATAGAATGGAATAGAGAACCCAGAAATAGACTGACATAAATACATATAACTTGTTTTTGACAGCAGTGCAAAAGCTATCAAGGAAGAATAGACTTTTCAAAAAAATGGTACTGAAACAGTTGGACATCCCTCGACAAAAACAAACAAAAAATGAACCTTAACCTCCACACCTTACACAAAAATTAAATCAAAGTGGATCATAATCTTAAATGTAAAAGAAGGGCATTTTTAGAAAAAAAATAGGAGAAAATGTTTGGCATCTAGAACTAGGGGAATAATTCTTAGACTTGACACCAAAAGTATGATCAATAAAGGCAAAAACTGATAAATTGGATCTCATCAAAATGAGTTAAAAATGCTTCATAGAAGATCCTTTTAAGTGGATGAAAACTCAAATTACACAGTAGGAAAACATATTTGAAAATCCCATATGAGACAAATGACTTGTATCTATAATATACAAAGAACTCTCCAAACAACTTAAAAAAATCCAACTAGAAAATAGGCAGAAGACAGGAACAGACATTTCATGGAAGAGAATATACACACGGCAAAGGAGCACATGAAAAGATGCTCAGCATCATTAGCCATTAGGGAAATGCCAATTAAGACCATAATGAGATGTCAGAGAGTAACTAAAATTAAAGTATAGTGACAACATCAAATGCTGGCGAGTACATAGAAAAATTATATCACATCACTGGTGGGTAAATAAAATGGTTTAGCCACTCTGATCAACAGCTTGACAGTCTCTTTTAATCCTAAAAGTAGATTCACCCTACAACACAGTAATTGTACTCTTGAGCATTTATCCAAAAGAAACAAAAACTTAATTAAGTTCCCACAGAAACTTACACATAAATGTTCATAGCAGTTTTATTTATAATAGCCAAAAACTGGCAACTACCCAAATGTCTTTCAGTGGATGAATGTTGAAACAAATTGTGATAAAATCTTATGATAGAATACTACCGAGCAACAGAAAGGAACAAATTATTAATATACGCAAAAATTGAAATGAACTTCAAGGGAATGATGCCGAGGGAAAAATTTTGAAAAGCCGATCTCCGAAGATTAAGTAATTCATGATTATGTTTACATATTATTCTTAAAATAACAAAACCGTGGAGATGGAGAACAGATTAGAAGTTGCCAAGGGTTAGAGGGGGGTAGAAGGTACAGCGGGGGAACTCTGTGAGGTTTTTGTGGTTCCAGTACAAATAATACAGCAATCTTGGTTTTAATCCCTAAAGATTTCTAAAAGCAATTCCTAATAAGAGGTGTCCAGATATTTAGCAATGGCAGATTAGAGGTATAGCTCCCCAACAGAACAACTTCAAAAGAGAACATACTAATTCAATGCATATGTTAATTTCAAAAAAAAGGCCAGTCACAATACTTAAATGGTATATATCTTAACTATATTATTCTAAGTATCCAGCTATACCAGATGGACTAGCAAGATTTCCTGTACATTCAACCTTATTTAAGACAGTAAATCTTATAATAAGACAGTTAGAAAAAGAAAAAAAAAACAAACCTCAACTACAGTTGGATATTCTCATAGGAAGATGAGGTGAAAATATGCAGCAGCGGTTCAAAAGCTTAAGCAGTGGCACCTAAATTTGGTTGTGCATTAGAATCATCTGAAGCACTTTTTAAAAACCCTCACACTGACGGTTGGTCATCGTAGACCAATAAAATCATTTTAAATCTCCTCAGACGATGCCAATATCTAGCCAGAACTGAGAACCAGCGGACTAAGCAGAAGGGGATGTTTCTACAAAGATCTCTTAACAATAAGTCCTTTCACCCAATCAGATTTACCTCCCCGCAAAGGGCTAAAGAACGCTAGTGTTGTCCATACTTGCTTAGCTTTAATTAGCACTTGTGACTTGCCCAAAACCTAGATCATGTTTCCCCTAAATTTCATGTTATTCCCTACGTTTTTCAAACCCAGGGCTAAGGGGTTTGCCAGGATGAGATTTTAAGTGCTCACACAGGGGAAGTCCCTGGCAAACCAGGACAGCGGTCCCTCTACATTGAAATGTAAAGCATCCTAAATAACCCTGCCACTGCTCCCAGATCCTAGTCTGTGCCAACCAGTGGAGAAAAGGCATTCTCCATTACTACCACGGCAAATGCTGCTGTACTTGCCTTGGCTGGTCCCTATCTTTTCCAGGCACCACTCCCCTTCACCTGCTGGTGGACGCTTTGGCCAGCTGACAATGCAGATATTTTCAAACTTTAAGGTGAATAAAAATCATCTGGAGGGCCTGTTATAACAGAGATCACTGAGCCCCACCAGAGTTGCTGATTCCATAGGGCTGGGACAGGGCCCTAAAACTTGAATATCTGACACATTATCAGGGGACGCTGGTAAAACTGGTCAGGTTGTTACCGAATGCAGGTTCGTGTGTCTGAAGCACAGTGAGGCCAAACAAACCTAAAGGTTGGAGTCTGGAGCAGAGAAAGGTTTATTGCAGGATCGAGCAAGGAGAGGGGTGGCCCGAGTTCCAAAACACCCTGAAATCTCCAAAGGATTTCAGCAAAGCATTTTTAAAGGCCAGGTGAGGGAGGGACGTCCCAGGGAATGTGATCAGCTCGTGCACAATCCTCTGATTGGTTGATGTGGAGGCCACAGGGCAGGTAACATTAACCATCCTTAGGTGCCAGAAGGTCTGGGGGCTACGTGCTCATGATCATCAAGGAGTTAATTTCTTCCATTGGGTGGTGGTTTTTAGCATCTGAAAACTCAAGAAATATGCCTGAGATACTATTATCTGAGTACTTCAGAGAGGAACTACAGCAGAGGATATGGGGGATGGGTCTGTCCTAGGAAGGCCCCATAGGGTACTGCTTGGTTACAAGGTGACCATACTTTGAGAACCACTGCTCTAGTGGCTTGGAATGTTCAGAAAGTAATGGAAGAATCCCTTCCCAGGTCTAGATTCTAGTATCGCCAGCTATTTTGGCGGGGGGAAGGGTAAGTTTTGTCCTTGCTTGGACTTCTGGTTCATTTATATCAAAGCCTATTTGAGGCAGTGCGCTCGGCAGTCCTGCAGTTCTGTCTTTTGCTTCAACAGTGTTTGGAATGAACAGACCCAGGGACGCTCCTTGCTCCAGCCCCCGACCACCCTCCAACCTTTCTTCCTGTCGCAACCTTTGGAATCAGCCACTCAGCTATCCTCAGCCTCCAGGACAGGCCAACACCGTTTTTTGAGCTTAGCTCCTTATCACTGATCAACCACGAGTTCCCAGGTGCGTCAGAATTATTCCATCGAGGTGGAGGCCGCCGTCCACCGCCTGTTCAACATGCATCTGGGGACACTTACCTCTCTCTGAGCTTCTATTTCGACAGCAACGATGGGACTCTGGACAGTGTGGGCCACATTTTTCGCCAACTGGCTGAGGAGAAGTGTGAGGGCGCGCAGCGTCTCTTGAAAATGCAAAACCAGTGCTGTGGCCGCGCCCTCTTCCAGGATGCGCGGAAGCCTTCTCAAGATGAGTGGGGTAAAACCCAGGACGCTGTGGAAACCGCCATTCTTAGGGAGAAGAGCCTGCACCAGGCACTATCAGATCTGCGCGCCCTGGCTTCCGCCCGCGCAGACTCCCACCTCTGTGACTTCCTGGAGAGCCGCTTCCTGGAGGAGCAGGTGAAACTCATCAAGAAGATGGGCGACCACCTGACCAACCTCCGCAGGCTGGCTGGTCCGCAGGCTGTGCTGGGCGAGTATCTCTTTGAAAGGCTCACCCTCGAGCACAAACAGGAGTCTCTGAAGTCCAGCGGCCTCTGAGGAGCCCCTCTGGCATCAGAGCTTCTGCCTGAAGCCCTGCTCTGCAGCTACTAGGCAGCTCTGTAACCGCCCTGGAGCCCTCTCCCAAGCCTTGGACCAAATGGAAACAATAACGCTTTTTGCAGAAGGAAAAAAAAAAAAGGCTATTTGAAACACAAACAGAATAAAGAGGAAAAAAAGAAATATATATATATATATATTCATGTTTTTTTTCCTTTTTTTAAAAATTTATTTTACTGAAGTATAGTTGATATACAATGTTTAGTTTATGCTGTACAACAAAGTGATTCAGTTACACGTATATATAATTTTTCATATTCTTTTCCATTATGGTTAATTACAGGACATTGACTATAGTTCCCTGTACTATACAGTAGGACCTTGTTATTTATCCATCATATATATAATAGGTTACCTCTGCTAATCCCAAACTCCCAATCCATCACTCCCCCACCTCCCCCTTCCCCTCGGGAACCACAAGTTTGTGTGCTATGTCTGTGAGTCTGTTTCTGTTTCATGGATAAGTTCATTTGTATCATATTCTAGATTCCACATATAAGTGATATCATATGGTATTTGTCTTTCTCCTTCTCACTTACTTCATTTAGTATAATAGTCTCTAGGTCCAGCCATGTTGCTGCAAATGGCATTATTTCATTCTTTTTTATAGCTGAGTAGTATTCCATTTTATATATATCACATCTTCTTTATCCATTCATCTGTGAGTGGACATTTAGGTTGTTTGCATGTCTTGGCTATTATAAATAGTGCTGCTGTGAACATAGGGGTGCATGTATGTTTTCGAATTATAGTTTTGTCCAGATATTTGCCCAGGAGTAAGATTGCTGGATCATATGGTAGCTCTACTTTTAGCTTTTTGAGGAACTGCCATAGTGTTTCCATAGTGGTTGCACCAATTTACATCCCCACCAACAGTGTAGAAGTAAGTCAGAAAGAGAGAGACAAATACCGTATGCTAACACATATACATGGAATTTAAGAAAAAAAATGTCATGAAGAACCTAGGGGTAAAACAGGAATAAAGACACAGACTTACTAGAGAACAGACTTGAGGATATGGGGAGGGGGAAGGGTAAACTGTGACAAAGCGTGAGAGAGGCATGGACATATATTCATGTTCTTTTAACATATGAATTGCCCCACTTTATCTGTGTGAAATAAGTTTGTTCCCATTATTGGGCTGCTTCTCAAGCTTTGCTGCTCATTTGAATTACCTAGAGAGCTTTTAAGAAAAACATTGGTGTCTGGGTCCCAGCCCCAGAGATTTTGATTCAGTAGGTCTAGGGAGGAGCCTGGGCACAGGGAGGTCTCAGAGTTCCCCAGGTGATTCTAATGTGCAGCAACTTTGGGAACCACCTCTTGGCTTCAATCCAGCTAGTGATCAGATATTAAATCTAAGACACATGCGCTAGTGCGTGAGCTCTAGGAAGATTCGTGCCAGGGAAAATGATCGATAGTTGTGTTACTTCTCTGAAATGGATTGAAATTTCCAATTCGCATGAACAGGGGAGGGTGAATGGGTGAATGCAATAAGGTGTATCATTTACGTATTGCCCTATGTGTATGGCTAGAAGCTTTTGCAACTGAGGTCTGCCCTACTTTTCATGCTAATGGTAATGCTTGTCCTCCTAATGCAGCTGTAAACTTTATACGCCCATAGGTAGACAGCATCACAAAATATTTACCCCTCCCCACTGGCCCACTCTCAAGCTTCTCTCCCCTTCCCCAATACACAAATGTACATCAATGCTCTTGAGACCACTATCAACATATTGACCTTCAATTCTTCTACTTTGCAGCTTCCCTCTTATCAGAAGATGTCAGCATTTAGTGCAAGGACAAATGCTTGCCTCTTGGTGAGTAATGTAGGCAATGCCTCCAAGAGACAAAAAGCCCTTAGGGAGGGGGAAAAAGTCTTTCAAAAAGGTTGATGCCCAGAGGAGGCATTTTCAGTCATCTCAGCTTAGAGGTCAAATATCCAAAATTAAAAAGGTTAAAAAAAAGGAAAAGAAGAAAGCAAGGAAGAAAAGAAGGAAACAATTTTCTTATCTCATAGTAATAAGGCAGTTTTCCTTAAAAAAAAAAAGACTTAAGCCATAAATTCTCTTTCCTAATCAAAATGTGCTTTTCGGTCTTTAGACTATTCCTCTTATATCCTGTATTATTCATGACGTTTAATTCTTGAAATAGCACATGGCTGAAAACAGAAGCTAACCTCTTGTCCACTATGAATTAAATCTTCTTTTCCTAGGACCTGTCTACAGTGTACAATTTGGGGTTTGCCAACATAATTATTTTTTCTGAAATAAGTTACAGCATTTTGCCTTTTCAATATATAGTTATACAATATATTGTTAACACAACATAGTTAATATAGTCAATATAGTAAATACAACTATAACACACGTGATATGATGCCACTTTGGTGATTTTCTTCATCCATGTAATTCTGAAATTTGACAGTATAGTTTTCATATTCTAATGAGCTGAGTATTACCTTTGCAAGGATAGAAAAATAAAATAAATTCATAATATTCTTGTGTGGTTTGCCCCTGGGGTGGATTACCATAATGGGGGGATATTTGAGCCTTTACCCAAGTCATTAAAAAACCTGCAGCGAGCAGCCCCTTGTCCTCTCCAGGGAGTGGGGGGAAAGGATCTTTAATCATAATAATCCTAGGGGGAGAAATCTCAGAAATAAGACATCTGCTTCTGTGCCTTGTTGTTTTGCAGAATAGCAATGATTGCTTTAGCAGCTTCTATTGCCATGTGTGTACAATAAGTAAATGAACATAAAATTGAATGAACGCATAAAAGAAGGATAAACCCACCCAGCTTAACAAATCCACTCTCTCACCTGCTGTGCCCTGAAACATGAAAGAAAGAATCACGGGATCATAAGGATTAATAAAATAACAGTCTCTGTTAACAATATTGACAGAAGGTATAGGAAAATTTGTCTGATGTGGGACCTACAGCTTAACTGCTTAATCCTTTTTTTTTTAAGGGCAACTCATTCATTTATTGTTTAAAGATTGCAAGACAACTTCTGAATTTCTGTAGCACAGTTTAAATGTTTTACTTTTTTGATAAATCAGAGTATAATAGAAAAAACAATTAGTTTCCAGTAATATCTATATGTCTATTCAGAATTAAGTCTTCCACAGACATGTAACCCGGAAACAAAATCCTGTTACAATAAGCAAAGCTTCAACAGAGCTGCTACTTTTTGGGCCAGGGAAAGGTTCATCCCTATAGGAGGAGGATGTGCTATGTAAAATGGCTGCAAGGTCACAGCCTTGAGGGCGCTGGAAGTCTATTATCCTATCCCACATTAAGTAGTTTGGTGAACTTCAAACGTCCGTTCATCTGCAACCAAGCTGGCGAACTTTAACTGATATTTCAAGCAGGTAAAAAATAAATTAAAAGAAATCCTTACACTGATGTTCCTTGATTCACACTGTTAAATGGTTCATTAACATGTAATTCTGGCTAAGAATTACATTTGAGACTCCTTGCTCAGATTTTGGTTAACAGTACAAATCTTTGAGAAATTCAAGTTCTTATTAATCAATAATTTGTCAGCTAGGCTACATTCAGGCATCAGCTGCAACTACAGAATAGGTGCACTGCCTCAGCGCTTTGGAAAGACATAATCTAGAACACTACTAGCAGACAAAATATCTGTTACTAGACAGCACAGGTGCAGTACAGCAAGACAAAAACATATATTCATGTGTGCCGCGGACCAGCCGGAGAAAGAGGATCTCACCGCCCAGGTTCAGAAGGGAAGGGGTAAGGAACTGAAGTAGCACCGACGAATGGAGTCAGAAGGACCAAGACAATTGATGGTTGCAAGGCAAATTTTATTGCGCTACAGTTGCAGATTATCTAGACTAGAAAAAGGAAGGTTGCCAGATGGTGGTTTACATTATCTACAGACTGTCTCGGCTCAAGGTTAACTTCCCTGGGAGGAAACCCATAAACCCAGAAGCATCAAAAATAACCTGCATGTGCAGGGGGGAGACAGCTTTGCTTGCCTCATTTTACATTCTTTCTGATCTCTGGGCCCTGGTGATTTATCTCCCATGGAAAGGAACAAGGAGGGGAACAAGTAGGGACAGTCCCTTCGAGCAGCGGCGGCACGCCTGGCATGTCCTTTTCTGCTCTCAAGGCTGACTGGCTTCCCACAGGTCCCACGTTTTTATTTTTTAACTTTTGCTGCAAAATAATTCCATGAAGTTTAGTGCCGAGAGTAGTGTACTGTTGCATGAGGATACGAAACAGACATGAGAAGATTATTATCAATAATAGGCAAATTATGGCCAGGGTAATAAATCCTGACAACCTTCCAGTAATCCAAGACTGAGGGTTTAACCACTTTAAATGATCCAGTAAAGTTTGAATTACATCTTCTGGCGAAACATCATCAAGATGTTATTTTGTATATCCTGAATTTCAGCATTTGATTTCTTAAGATTAAGACTAATATTATTATCTGATCAAACACTCAGCAGATGCATTTTTACTTTTTCCCATTCCCAAATACAGTCACTGTACTTTTAAGGAGTAACACACATCCATGTATACTTTGCATGACAAGCTAAACGCATCCTCAATTTTAATGCTGCCATCTGATCTCCAATCCCCAAAATTGCGTTTTTAAATTCATCTAACTTGTTATTAATCCGTAAATATATGTGACTTTGTAAAGATAAAGCAAGACTGGTATGTTGAGATAACTGATTAGCAAAGTGAGCATGATAAATACTCTGTGAAAGGGCAAGACCGGCAGTAGCCACGGTAGCAGACAGAGCAGCCGAGGCAAGTAAACTTACTATTAGCCACCCAAGAAAGCGTCTCCTCTGCAAGGCTTTAGAGAGTTCCACCCATGCCTGTACTCCAGTATCTTCATACCAAGGTTCTCTCAGATGTACAGGCACCATAACATACATGGGTTGCTTTAGTATAAGCACAGATTGCGTTCCTGCAGAAGGGAACATACAACTGCTAAAAATACAATTAACACAGCTAATATTATATCCTCCTTTGGAAGAATTACCAATGTTAATAGAACCAAACAAAAATGTATACGGAGGAGCAACACAAGTTATAACAGGTGTATTGGAATAAGTTAGAGCTAGTTTCCATATATCCCTGTTCTTTTGAAATGTGATAAACCTATCTATGATGGGAAAAGAAGAGATAAGAATTGACACCTTGGTATAATCTATAGTACCATATTTGGTTATTATTCCAAGATGCATTGCAACGTTCAAAATTGGATGCAGGAAAGTTAACGGTCATAAGGGGAGGCAATTGATTTTTTGATTTTCTGTTAAGCATAGTAACCTTATGTCCAGCTATAAGTATCCCTTGTCCTCCAAGTAAACGCTTCATACAGAAATAATTTCCTGAATCTTCACCTGTAACCTTGGCTATAGTAATAGCGGAATCCCTAAGTGGTGAGCCGTATGAGATTTGACCTCTAATATTAATAGCTTGCCCATTTTATATCAAATGATGGTATCCTTAAGATCCTCTCGTCGGCTGGTAGCTGGGCATGTAAGAGTAATGTTGGTTCCTGTAAAACGAAGGATGCCTGGAGAGCCTGACAAACTAATTGATTGATCCGTTCCCTCATAAACATCTGTATGCTCATAACTAATAGCCTTTACACATCCAGTTTCCAGATTCAATGGGCTAAGACAGACAGGATGGGTACTAAACCAGTTAGTATAATTTACAGACATATTGATTTGTTTTATATTCCCAATAAGAGGCCCATAAACACTTATCATTGTAAAATACAGGAAACTCTGCTTCAGACCAAGATATGGGTTGTAATAGTGGAGGATAAGGTACATAGGCCCAGTAAGTTGCTGCATTAACAGCGGGAACACATGAAATGGTTGCCAACATAACCAAAAATAAAGTTACAGGTGTAACAGGATTATTCTGTTGTTTCACTGACTCTTGAGCTCATAAAACCAGTTGTTTAATTTGTCCCCAAGTTGGAACATCACTCCTTTGAGTCGTCCTGGCAAGTGGTCTCCTCTTCTTCTTCTTTTTCTCAATCAACACTGTCAAATTTTCCGGAGAGGTGCAGAGCTTCTTCATCTTCTGAACTAGGTGAGCTGTGGCGAGCCATCTATTTGCTTGACTAAGCGCTCAGGAAGCCAGCAAGGTCCAGGCGCTGATCTGGGAAAGATACACACGTGACCACGTCCCCAAATCAACACAGGATCAGGACCACGCCAAGTGCTGGTTAACGGATCTTTCCAGAGGACCTCCGGAGATTGACAGGCAAATCTTGGCTCAGCCACCAACCTTCTCCCTGCAGAGCAGCCAAATTTGTCAACAGTGAGAACATTTAAAATAAACAGAGCATCATTTATAAGGTTATGTGGCGTTGTTCTATACAATTCCCCCCTTTTTATTTTTTTCAATAGTTAGCTTTAAAGATCTATTTGCACGTTCTATAATACCTTGTCCTTGAGGGTTATATGGAATGCCTGTAACATGGGTAATTTTGTAATGAATTACAAAATGTTGCAAAAGCAGCGGGCCCATTATCTGTTTTAATAATTTTGGGAAGGTTCATGAAAGCAAAACAGTGTAATAAATGAGTGATAACATGTTCAGTAGCTTCTCCGGTCTGTGCTGTAGCACAGAGGAAACCAGAATAAGTATCGATAGTGACATGAACAAACTGTAATTTCCCAAAAGACGGGATATGAGTAACATCCATTTGCCATAAATGCCTAGGTAATAATCCACGAGGATTAACAACATAATGTGGAACAGGAAGGTGAGGTAAGCATTGTGGGCATTGCTTAACAATTTGTGGGGCGGCTTCACCAGTAAGGGAAAATTGTGTGTGTAATGTAGCCGCTGACTGACGGTGTAAAGTGTGCAACTGCTGTGCTGCTTGTGAAGCAGTTTGATCATAACTTACCATAATATGAGGGTGTACAGGACATGGACCATGAGTATCAAGAGTATGAAGATAATGAATGCAGTATATTAGCCATTCTTGACAGCATGACGAACGGAAAGGAGGAGTACGGTAAATTGGGACATGTCCTGCTTTAGGGAAAAGAGATTGAGGAGGAGGAGTAACTTCAACTCTATTCTTGGGAGGAAAATGTACAGGATAAAGATCACGTTTAGATCGAGTTAAAACATCTGCATTCGCATTAAGTTTAGTCAATGGACCAGGCAAGTTAGAATGAGCACGGATATACAGACCTGCGACAGGACCATCATGGGAACGAATAAGCTGTTGAAGCAAACGAAAAGAGGATGATAATTCAGGGTCATTAGTATGTCCTATGCTTGCAGTCTCCAGAAGAAATCACAAGCTAATAAGATATTTACTATCAGAAAACAAATTAAAAGATATAGAAGGCAAATGTTTAAAAGACATAATGACAGCATACAGTTCAACACGTTGAGCTGAAGTCCAGGAAGTTTCTTTAACGAGGTTTGTTCCGTCGTCAATGATTACAGTAGCCACTCCTGAAGAAGAACCGTCCGTAAAAACCAAAGGTACATGAGGAACAGGCTGTTGCCTAATTATAGAAGGAAAGATATGAGTTAAGTTTGCTGAATTGGATCAATTTATCAGCAGGGTAATGGCATTCCAAGGTACCTGAAAATCCTGCAAGAGCAAGACCCCATTCATTACTATGTTGAAAAAGCCAATTTTGTGGACTAACTGAATAAGGGATAATAATTTGAGAAGGTTCTATACTTATAGGTTGTAAGCATCTAGTTCTACCTTGCATTATTAAATTACTAAAAAGTTCATAATAAGGGTTAATAACTTTAGAGGGTGTAGATTTCATATGAATCTATTCAATAATTCCAACAGTTTGCCATAAGACGGCAGTAGGCACATGAGGAGTTGGACAAATTATTAAGAAAATTGGAAGGTGAGTATGAATTCTAGTTAATTGTGTAGAACTGATAGATCTATTGACTATTTGTAAAGCTTGAAATCCTTCTGGAGTCATAGAGCGTGAAGAAGAAGGATCTGAGTCACCTTTAAGAATATCAAACAAAGGCTGTAATTGAGCAGTAGTAAGTTTTAAGGAAGGCCTTAGCCAATTAATATCGCCAAGTAATTTTTGAAAAGCATTTAATGTTTTTAAATTATCAACTCGAATTTGCAGTTTTTGAGGCCTAATAGTAGTGTTATCAATATATTTTCCCAAATATAAAAATGGAGATTGTCTTTGAATTTGTTTTGAGGCAATGACCAAGCCAAATGATTGTAAGGACTGTTGTAAAAATTGAAAAGCAGTCTCTAATAAAGAAATATTATCAGTGGCTAAAAGTATATCATCCATATAATGTATGAGATATAACGATGGAAACCTTTTTCTCACAGGAGTCAAGGCCTGAGCCACATATTTTTGGCATAATGTAGGACTATTTGCCATGCCCTGAGGCAATACTTTCCATTGAAATCTCCTCATGGGTTCCTTAAAAATTAAGGCAGGCAAGCTAAAAGCAAAATGTTTTCTATCTTCAGGAAACAAAGGAATAGTGAAAAAACAATCTTTTAAATCTATAACTAAAAGATGATAATTGTGTGGTATGGCTGTTGGAGAGGATAGGCCTGGTTGAAGAGCTCCCATTATTAGCATAGTTTTATTAACAGCTCTTAGATCCTGTAATAACCTATATTTTCCAGGTTTTTTCTTGATAATAAAAATAGGAGTATTCCAAGGACTACTGGAAATTTCTAAATGCCCTAATTGTTCCAGTACTAATTGTTCTGCAGCTTCTCATTTCTCCTTTGTGAGGGGCCATTGGTCTACCCATACAGGGTCATCAGTCAGCCAAGTAATTGGATCAGCAGTGAGTGGAGGAGAATCCAAGGCCCCTAAGAAAAACCCAAACCTTGTCTATAATTTTTTATTTTCACATCAATAGGATAGACAGTTCCTTGTTGATTTGTTCCCAGCCCTTTTGTGGGAAGAAATCCTTGATCCAACATCATATTAGAGACTTGAGAGTTTGGACTATAAAGTAATACTCCCATTTCTTTTAATATATCTCGGCCCCAGAGGTTTAAAGGCAGCCCAGGCAAAACATAAGGCTGGAAATATCCTGAATGGCCCTCACTATCTTGCCATAAAAAAAACTGACTACTTTGCATAGGAGAAGAACTTTGTCCTATTCCGTGAAGTTCTGTAATAGTAGGACTGATGGGCTAACGTTTAGGCCAGTGTACCTGCATCATAACAGAGACATCAGCTCCAGTGTCTAACAAACCTGAAAAAACCTTTCCATTAATGGTTCATTTCATTTCTGGACGTTCTTTCCCTATCTTCTGAATCCAGTAGGCAGCATTAGACGATCCAAAAACGTTTGTTTCTCTCTTTTGATGTTGTAAAATTTGTCCATGAGGTACAAAGGGCAAAAGTAGCAATTGTGCAATTTTATCACCAGGAGAAATAGTTATTATATTTTTAATAGTTTGTGCCATGACTTTTATTTCTCCTTTGTAGTCAGAATCTGTGACTCCTGGCATAACAGTTAAACCTTTCATGGTGACACTACTTCTTCCCAATAATAGTCCCATCAAACCCTTGGGTAAAGGTCCACAGATGCCCGTAGAGAGGGCCTGAGGACCCATTTCAGGAGTTAATACATATCGGACGGAGGTACTGAGCTCCAGTCCTGCGCTTCCTGGTGTTGCTCTGGAGAGCGAGGATATTGTATGTTTTTGTTTTTGGTTAATGTCTGATTGATAATTTGAGGAGGATACACAGACATTGCCCTTATTATTTGTTGGGGCCGGGGAAGGCCCCAGGAGGAGTTTCCCGACAGTGGTGGCCCATCCTTGTGGGCCACTGAGCAACAATCTTGTGCCCAATGTTTTCCCCTATTGCATTTAGGGCATAAACCAGGGATTTTCTGACCATCTGGAGGTTTCTGAGTAGGGAAGGAAGGACTAGGGTTAGAATTAAAAGATCTACATTCTCTAGCAAAAGGACCTGTCTTTTCTGCATTTAAAACAAATCTTTGTTTTCTTTTGATTGTTTTTAAACCCCACTTTAGTTAATGCTGCAGCCACAGCAGCACCCTGTATATAAGTAGGCCCCATGTCTGCACAAAGGTGAATATAATCCTCCAATGTTCCCCGTTTTCTCCAAGGTCGAATCGGAGCCTGACACGCATTATTAGCATTTTCAAAAGCAAGTTGCTTAACTACAATCGTACCAGTGAGTCCGTCCACAATGAGTCTCCCCACCGCCTGTGACAACCTATCTACAAAATCAGCATATGGTTCATCAGGTCCCTGTCTAAGTTTTGAAAGATCTTCAGTTTTGTGTGTAGAAGGACATTTCCTCCAGGCTTGTAATGCCAAATGATTTATTTGAGGATAAGCAACAAAGGGATAAGTTAATTGATCTTGTAAAGAAAGATATTGTCCTTCCCCAATCAGCATATGATAATCAACTGGAATATTATGGGCAGCATTCTTTTCTGCTTGTTCAGCAGCCCGTTCATAAAAATCAAACTTCCATATTAAATAATCTCCACCATTTAAACAAGCTCGTGCAATAGACTTCCAATCAGCGGGGGGAAGAGCTTCTCCTGTCAACCATAGCAGTAGTAAAAGGAGCAGTGGGCCCATATTGAGCACAGGCAGATTTTCAATCTTTCAAACCTTTCAAAGGGAGAGCCTGATGCTCCCTAGTAGCTTGTTGAGGATTATTAGGATCAGGTCTTTCTATGACGGGACAACAGAAAATAGGATCTTCTCCTCGTTTTATTGCTCCTTGTACAGCGCGCTGCAAGGGACTGAGCATTTTTACAGATGTGGATTTTTGAGGAAGACAGTCCTTATTAACCTGCAGCTTTTTCACTGACTTATCTATCACAGCCATTAGAAAATCATCCTCAGGATATTTCTCTCTTTTATGTTTACAAGCCTCATCTGTTAAGTCAAAATGTTCCTCTTCATCTAAAATATTTAAATTAATTAGCTCTTTCGGTTTAGGAAGTGGCGACACAGTAGCTGATAATACAGTCTCTCCTTCTGTCAGAGGCTTATGTTTTTCTGACTTTACATTCAAATCAACACTATCATGAGAAGAATCTAAACATATTTTTTATCAGATTCCACAAACTATATGTAACAACAGGAGTATGAGTAGGCCCTCGAGACTTGTAATAATTTTTTAATCTTCTCCAACTTTCTGCCAGATTTCTATGTCAACAGAGCCGCCATCAGGAAACCAGGGAGATACACCATGGATATTCTGTAAAAATTCAGTCAACTGTGAGGTAGAAACTTTATTACCCCGAGCTTTAAGCATCGAAAGTAAAACCTGAGCAAATAATTCATACATCTTTGAGCCCTTTTGCCCCATCTTATTTTACTTCTGACTATTGCCTTATGCCTCTATTAGTTCCACTTTTACTGGTGGCCACACATATTTTGCATAAGGGTTCTCTTACCTGCACTTTCTTTTTCTTTTAATTGCCTTCACGCTTCAGGTCCCTGTTCGAGTGCCACTTGCCGCGGACCAGCCGGAGAAAGAGGATCTCACCGCCCAGGGTCAGAAGGGAAGGGGTAAGGAACTGAAGTAGCACCGACGGATGGGGTCAGAAGGACCAAGACAACTGATGGTTGCAAGGCAAATTTTATTATGCTACAGTTGCAGATTATATAGACTAGAAATCGGAAGGTTGCCAGATGGTGGTTTACATTATCTACAGACTGTCTCGGCTCAAGGTTAACTTCCCTGGGAGGAAACCCATAAACCCAGAAGCATCAAAAATAACCTGCATGTGCAGGGGGGAGACAGCTTTGCTTGTCTCATTTTACATTCTTTCTGACCTCTGGGCCCTGGTGATTTATCTCCCATGGAATGGAACAAGGAGGGGAACAAGTAGGGACAGTCCCTTCGAGCAGCGGCCGCATGCCTGGCATGTCCTTACCTGCCCTCAAGGCTGACTGCTTCCCACACGTATGTTGCCTTGTTTAAGCCTCAAGCCCTCGATCCTTTGTTGAAATACAATAATTTCATTCCTATGGTTTTCAATATCAAAAACTCAACCTCCAGGAGGGCTAAAGTCTAATTTGTACTCCAAACCAAGTAGCAGTGCAGTTTGCTACTACTGAGACTGAATCCATAAAGACTTCAAGACCACGTCCAGAAGACAAGTTATTATATATAATACCCTAGAAGGTCTGAAACATAATTATCATATACATAGCTGGTCCTTCAGAGCTTTTTACCTATAACATGTTTTTTGATGAAAGTTATTTAATGTACTGGAGATAACTGTGACTTACTGATCAAATATTTGAATACTTATACTTACCTGGGATTTCATTTCTGCTGAAAGAAAAAGGAAGAACAGGATTCACTAAAAAAAACAAACAAACATTAGAAATGAAAGTAAAAATCTTAACACACACTATCACTTTTGGAAGCAGCATAGAGGGGCAGCCAACGGTAAAACACTGGTGAAATAGGTCAAAACTCTAGGCCAAAAATCCATTATTATTATCATCAGTGACAGTACCACAACTGTGCCCTTCAGAATTAATAATCGCTCCTAAGAATCTTCATTTGGCACCAGATGATGCGGTTAAGAGAAACACTCTGGGAGGTTTTGAATCAGACTTGGTTTTTTGTTAGCCAAGTTACAGGAGAATTTTTAAAGTGGGGGGAAGGGAAGAAGCAAACGGATCAGGAAAAGAATTTAAGCCATCATCTATAAACCAACAAAGCACTGATAGTTCCAAACATTATGTCAGACACTAAAATGACTGACATAGGCTCAAGTGGTTTATAAAACCTATAAAAAGACTACACCAGCAAAGTCCCCATTTATCTGTAGAGTTCAGAAACTAAAACAAGGAATATTTTAGCTTAAAAGCTTATCTCAAGAGAATCATACACACTTCACATGAATACAAATACCCGAAACCAAACATTTTTAAAAGCTCCAATACCCAAAATATAAAGAAAAATATTAATTCAGAAGACTCGATCAATCCATGATAATCACAAAACGGCTGGGCAATCTCTATCTCCCTTCCACACTAACCATCCATCCCATGGAAGACCAAGGGAGATCAGACCTTCCAGACTTACCTTCCAGACCTTCCAGACACCTGGCTGCTGCAAAATTCTATGGAGACTCCTTGTGGAACAGCAGTTTCCCATCTCTTGTGTCTCTCCCTATCGTGATCATGATCATGCAGGAAGCAAGTCTGGCTGTGCTATTTCTTATCATTGACTGTCACCCATCTGCAGCATGGTATTGTACAGATAAGAAAAAAGTAGTTCCCTTTCCCCCAGAAGGTTGAGGCTCAGGTACAGGGTAATTCTCCTGTGCACACAGTCATTATTTAGGCCGACTCAGTGACTTCAACAGGCGTAATCATGTGATCAGGTTTGTTGCCAGCTGCGTAATGCTCCCACATCTGTAGATAGAGCCGCTCTAGGTCCATTGTGTATTGTTTGGTGTTGAACAGAGGGCTAGATGTTCTCTGCTTCCAGACTTTGCCACGAATTTTCTTCAGGTATTCTAGATCAGTTCCCAGTTTCACAGCTATGTCTTCATATTCTTGTCTATTTTGAGCAATAAGCTCAAGACAGCCTAAACAAGTGAGCTGGGAAGCTGCAACTCGGGAAGCAAGAGTCTCTCCTGGCATAGTCACCACGGGTGTCCCTGACCAAAGGACATCCATCCCTGTGGTGTGTCCATTACAGAGTGGAGTGTCCAAGCAGACATCAGCCAGCTGGCCTCTCCGAACATGTTCCTCCTTAGGAGCAACAGGTGAAAAAATGATACGCTTCTGGGGAAGGCCCATATTTTGTGCATACTGTTGAATATTAGGTTCTCCTACTGCTGGAAAACGCAACAGCCACAGTACACTATTGGGAACACGCTTCAGAATATTTGCCCACATCTGCAAAGTAGATGGGTCAATTTTATATAACTGATTGAAGTTACAGTACACAATGGCATCTTCCGGTAACCCGTACTGAGAACGGGTGGTTACAATAATGGTACGGGGAACCTCCTCTCCAGTGGCAGCCTTAATGTTGATCTGGGTAGTTGCCAGTCCATTGCTAAGACTGAATCCATTAATTGTTATCTGAATTTGTCCTCTGTTAATCATTTCAATAACTGCCTCTGCAATAGTATTCATAGGAATGACAGGCATATTAAGAGCCGTATTACTGCTGTCTGCGTTGTCTCCTCCATCAGGACATTTCATCTTGACAATCTGCACATCTGGGAGACTATCAAGAAATGCTTTGAGGTCGATGCCATTCAGCACAATCCGATTGTCATAAATGTGCCCATTGGACTTAAAATCGATGACTGCCTTCTTCTTCAGGTGAGGGAACATATTAGCATGATCACCAATAAAGAAAGTACGGGGCATATAAGCCAGTTTCTCAGAATACTGCTCAGCAACTTCAGCAGGTGAAGTTTCCTGATCAGTGATGATATAATCCATGAAAAGCACGCCACTGGTCCCAGGGTAGCCCAGCCACATTGCCTGAATAGGAGCTGGCCTGAGAGCAAAGAGTTCATTTCGAGCACCCCTGGTATAACCATTCATATTTACAAGGATGTGTATACCATCTTGATGGATGCGATCAGCTGCTTTCCCATTGCATGGAATCTGAGAAAGATCAATGAAATGATGGGCTTCTGCCATCACCTTCGCTCGGAAGTTTGTGCCATCATCTGGGCTCAGGGCATAACAGAATACCTCAAATTTATCAGGATTGTGCATGCCTGGAATAGACTGCATAAGATGAGAAGTAGGATGATTCCCAAAGTCAGAACTCACGTATCCTACACGCAGTCGACCATCACTGAGCTTCAAGTCTTTTGGATGTTCGTACGGTGGTTTATGAAGGACACTGATCTCATCCAAGCAGAGGTTCCCATGGCTCTCAGCAATAGCCTTCCTGAAGCCATGAGAAAGAGGATAGAGCATACTATGATGAGGCTGCACAGAAGGCAACCTATTCTTCTCCAGCTGGTCAGCCACAATGCTGACCAACTTCTTCATTCGCTCATCATAGTCTGTCCAATCACAGACAATCTGCAGGCAATGAGCCAAATCACAATAAGCGTCAGGAAAATCAGGTTCAAGCTTCAGAGCAGTGCGATAAGAAGCAATTGCTTCTGGAATATTCCCTGAATACTTGTGGATGGAAGCCAGATTGCTGTGGGCATCCGCAAGTGCAGGGTTAATCTGAATGGCACGAGTATAACACTGCAAGGCTCCCTGAACATCCTGCATCTCCTTTAGAGTGTTTCCCATGTTACAATAGGCATCAGCAAAGGTAGGACTGATTCGAACAGCCTCCTTATAATGCATCAGAGCTTCCTGCAGTTTTCCCTGCTGCTGCAATACACTTGCTAAATTTGAATGGGCAACAGCAAACTCTGGGAAGACTTCTAATGCTTTACAATACAAGCGAACTGCCTCTTCAATGTTTCCCTGGTCTCCTTTGATATTGGCTAGGTTATTCAGAGAGTCTGCATGGGTGGGACACAGCCGCAGAGCTGTATTATAACACTCTTCTGCTTCGGCAACACTGCCCTTCTCTTCCAGAGCGTTGGCTAGGTTGCAGTAAGCATCAGGGAAATGTGGTTGCAATTCAATAGCTCGCCTGCAGGTGTCTATTGCCAGATCTATCAGGCCTTGCTCATAGTATACACAAGCCAGGTTGGCATGTACCACTGCATGATTTGGGCTCAAGCTTAGGGCACAAAGGTAAGCTGCCACAGCTCTGTCAAAAATCCGTGCCTCTTTCAAGACATTTCCTAAATTGATATAAGCATCCAGAAAATTGGGGTCAAGGGTGACAGCCTTTTCAAAGTGATGAATTGCAAGCCAAATCTCCCCTTGTGCATTGAAAACACAGCCAAGATTACTCCAAGCTACTGCAAAGTTCGGTTGCGTCTCCATTGCTTTCAAATAACATGCCTTGGCTCCTTCCAAGCGACCCAGGGCTTTGAGCAGGTTCCCCAGGTCACTGCGAACACAGTACAAATCAGGATTGCACTGAAGAGCAGAGACGTAAGCTTGTACTGCCCCTTCCATGTCGCCTGCTGCTACCAAAGCGGCTGCCAGGTTAATATAACCATCGATGAAATCTGGTTTGAGATGCAATGCATGCCGGTAATGCTCAATTGCTTCCTGCAACTGCCCTCTTTCCTTGTACACATTCCCCAAATTCGAATAGGCTTCTGCCAGAAGAGGGTTCTGTTTAATTGCCAGAGTACTAAAGTGGGCAGATCTGTCCAGCCTTCGACACTGGAAGTGTAGAGATGAAAGTAATAAAAGTACTCCAGTATTGTCTGGCTCTTGTCTCCACAGCTGCATGCAGTGTCTCTCAGCTGCCTCAAAATCTCCTGCCTGATACTCTCGATGTGCCAACTCTGCTAACCCTTGGAAGGAAAGCATACGTTTCGTTGGTTCTGTGCTGTCGGCCACGTTGCCCACAGAAGACGCCATCTGGAGCTTCTGGAGAGAGTGAGAAAAGGGGGTAATTGAGTCCCGCTGCCGCCACTACTGGCAAGAATATTTCTAGAGGTAGCAAGTACGAGGGCAGCAGCCGTACCACTGCTTTGACAGGCTTAAGCGGCGGCGACAGTTACAGGCACCGAACCTTAGGAACTCTGGTTGGTCGTCTAACTCTCACGCTCTTGAAATCTTAATTCTTAACCCTGCCCTCTTCCACCATTTTCCTCCTAATCAGGGAATAAAAATTACCTATACACTTGCCTTAGAAGAAATCAAAAGTCAGTAGTCCAAACACTTTTCAAAATTTTGATTTCTGCCCAGTTGGAAAGGAAATACATGATTGACTTTACTTCATCATTCATATAGTCAATGTGGAAAACATTAGGGCCGTGAATTTCAATACAGTAAGATCAGAAAATTTTAAATTGGCCTTCCCAAACCACTAATAAGTAACCGATGTTGTATATAATGCTAAAATCTTAGAGACCGAGTTTGATATTTTAAAAGTTCTGAAAGGATTAGCTAATTTCTCCTCATCATATTTCTCATGCCTCAAACCTGAGTATTACATTTTAAAAAATAAATTTATTTATCTTTATTTATTTATTTTTATTTTGGCTGCGTTGGGTCTTCAATGCTGCGTGCAGACTTTCTCTAGTTGCGGCGAGCGGGGGCTACTCTTTGTTGCGGTGCCTGGGCTTCTCATCACAGCAGCTTCTATTGTTGTTCCACAACTCTATGGGTTCCTTTTTAGGTCCTATGAAGAACCCTAGAAATTAGTTCATGGAATTATAAGTTTTTGCAAAATTGTCAAAAGTGAGATATTTTAACTTCCATCAGGTAAGACCAGCGTCTCTTTCTTTGCCAATTTTCCTTCTATCATATTCCGTTATGTTGGATCATATTGGAATGGCCACAGGCTTTTTTGAAATCTGGCTAAGGAGATTTTCTTTTTTCTGTGGTACGCGGGCCTCTCACTGTTGTGGCCTCTCCCGTTGTGGAGCACAGGCTCTGGACGCACAGGCTCAGCGGCCATGGCTCACGGGCCTAGCCGCTCCGCGGCATGTGGGATCTTCCCGGACCGGGACACGAACCCGTGTCCCCTGCGTCGGCAGGTGGACTCTCAACCACTGCGCCACCAGGGAAGCCCTAAGGAGATGTTTTAAGTGAGGCTATTATGTGATTTTCAGACACCGCCATATGTAATTGACTATATACTATCGCATTACAGGAATAACTTCCAGTACTCATACTGACTACTCTACTGACTTAACCTAGCACAAGACACAGAAGCATAAGGACAAAAACCACCTTACAATATAGCCATGTCTTGCACTTCACAGCTCTCAAAGCATGTGCGTTTGAAGAAGAAAAAAAAGAACTGAAAAGTACAAAACCAGAAGCTAATCTGTGGAAAATTATTTCAATCATCAGGCATGTGAAAGATAAGTCAAAGATTCAGTTCTCATCAATGCTTAGTCAAAATGGAAATTTTCTTCTGTCAAGAATATACTCCAGGGGCTTCCCTGATGGCGCAGTGGTTAAGAAGCCACCTGCCAATGCAGGGGACACAGGTTCGAGTCCTGGTCCGGGAAGATCCCACATGTCACGGAGCAACTAAGCCGGTGTGCCACAACTACGGAACCTGCGCTCTAGAGCCCATGAGCCACGACTATTGAGCCTGCGAGCCACAACTACTGAAGCCTCCGTGCCTAGCGCCCGTGCTCTGCAACAAGAGAAGCCACCGCAATGAGAAGCCTGTGCACCGCAACGAAGAGTAGCCCCCAGTCCCTGCAAGTAGAGAAAGCCTGCGCACAGCAACGAAGACCCAACACAGCCAAAAATAAATAAATGAATGAATGAATGAATGAATGAATGAATGAATATACTCCATCAACAATGTGTGTAATGGAATGGTATGAATGAGTATTTTATCAGAATCCCTGTAATGCACAAACCTATAGCAGTACTGAAATCAGTAATGCATTTATAATAGTAAATACTTATGAGGAAGTAATCCATAGAGGTTTTCTCAAAGTTAACAATGAAAATGAATGTGACATTATCAATAATAAACTGTGAAGCTGAAATAAACTTTTCTAAACTATTAATAACTAGAAGCAAATTCTAATCAACCATGCTACAAGAAATCTATGTCTAAAAACTACAAAGTTTATTTCTTAAAATTTTATTTCGAAAATACATAAACTGTCGTATGAGGAGGCAGTTAAAGAATATATAGCTAAAAGAGTGGGGGAAAAGTTTTATAGAGACACATCTGGCAGTAGTTCATTTTTAAATGTCATTTTTCTAGATTTTGTGACACCTATAGTATTGATATTTGAAAGCATTTAAAAAATTGTAATTTGAAGATTTGCTACTTCCAGGTAGAATAAAATATTTTGAAGCAAAACAACGTTTCCACTGAGAAAAACAAAAAAAGCCAAATAAAATAGCCAGCATTCAATCAAAAAGTTCTAGACAAACCAAGAGATAGAATCATATGGCTAAAATTCTAAGAAAAGAACAGATAATACAAAAATATTTATATAAGATATTGTGTGTCTTTATCAGGAAAAGTCTTTATCAAGAAAAGACTTTAAAATCATCAGAATTAATATTATATTTTATTTATTTGTATATTATATTTATATATAGATATTTATATATTTATATAAAGAACTTAAAGATAAAGCCCTAGTTAAGGCAGTGACAATAGCAGTAACAGTGGGAGTAAAAAGAAATGGTTATATTCAAGCATATTTTGTCAGGAAAAGTCCAAGATCAAATGTCTGACTGCATACATGGGAT
This sequence comes from Leucopleurus acutus, assembly GCF_964270905.1. NCBI lineage: Eukaryota > Metazoa > Chordata > Mammalia > Artiodactyla > Delphinidae > Leucopleurus > Leucopleurus acutus. Next base: position 34,870,776 of record NC_139159.1, on the reverse strand, counting down.
GGATAGATGGAGTGGGAAAAATCAAAGTTAACTATAGAGGTTCTAGTGAAGATGGGGTTGCCGTCACCCAACCCAAGGGGCTGCGATCATCCCCAAGGTCTAGGAGACTCAAAGGGAAGGTCATGGTCAGAGGCAAAGTTAATTGGTGGGAAAATAAGACTCCCAGTCTCTCCATCTCCTTATACCAGTTTTTTTTGGTAACATCTTTATTGGAGTATAATTGCTTTACAATGGTGTGTTAGTTTCTGCTTTATAACAAAGCAAATCAGTTATACATATGTCCCCATATCTCCTCCCTCTTGCATCTCCCTCCCTCCCACCCTCCCTATCCCACCCCTCTAGGTGGTCACAAAGCACCGAGCGCATCTCCCTGTGCTATGCGGCTGCTTCCCACTAGCTATCTATTCCTTATACCAGTTTTGTTTTTCTGCTCATATACGTAGCAGCATTTCATTGAAGGGGAATGTCATTGATCTGACTGGTCAAATTAAACAACATAGTTCAAGGCACATTTACAGTGGTTAGTTCCTCCACAATTTAGAAAGTCACATTCACAATTTCCCTCTTCCTACGCCGCGGAACACATTGGCCATTCCTCCAAAGTTTCCACTCCACAGAGTGGATCAGAGATGACGTGAGCCCAGAACTGAGAGCTTGGCATGAGACGGTGTCAGCCCCACGTAGAGCTCTGGCATAAGTTATAACCCATCCCAGCTCTACAGAGAGCTCTGCATGGAATCCTGGGAGTAAACTCAGCCATAATAATGTGATTCTGTTTTTCATTTGCTTTTCTTCCTTGCTTAACTTTCCCTGGCCACTCTGACAAACAAACTTTCAGGCATTCCTGGGCCACTCACTAACTTTATTCCATTTTATGTCATCCAGATTCCCAAGAAAATTACTAACTATAAGGAGGGAAATTTGGGACATGGTGAGTTTTAGATGCCTGAAATATATAGGTCATTGAATCCAGTTAAGTAGCAAATTATCTGGATCTCAAATATGCCAGTAGAATAGCAGACTAACCTCAATTTAATGTACTCTTACTGGAGACACACGTAAATTCTGGGTCAATTTTGAAAAAGTTAAAAGGACATAGCTGAGATTAAAAGAAAGAAAGGAACACCTGCATGTTTCAGAAAGTAACAGAGAAATTAAATCCAGAGAAAGAAGAGCGGACTGATGTCTGTGGGTTCCGTTCCTTAGTATAGGCCTTATGTAAATAGGGGCTGGAGCTAGAAATCTAACATTACCTTGAGGCCAGGAATTTAGACTCAGGATGGAACAATATTGAGAAGTTGGTACAGATATCCTACAGAAATTTCATGAGGAACTGCTTAGTCCATTAAGAGGGCCAAGGGCGGTGGTGAGGAAGATTGATATCTCTTGAAAACCTTCAGGTACAGAAAACATCAACACCTCTGAAAAGTAGGCCTCTCCTTCCCAGCGTTGTGATGGCCAGGTTGTCACTAACCTGTAAGGCCCTGTATGAATCAGAAACTGCAAGGAGAGTAATTCAAAGAAAAACAGATGCAGGATGGGTGTGGCAATAAATCCTAGGACCCTATCAGAAACAAAATTAAAACCACTCTAAAGGGAAATTTTAACAAACCAGAGCAGATAGTATCCTAACCAGAACAGAATAATAATTCTGAGGAAGTTACTTTAGTTATTTAAGTAATATTCAACATCCAGAGCAAAATTCACTTAAGTACTGTACTGGTGGAAACTAGGCAGCACTATGGAGACAATAAAAAGGTGTTTACCATCAAAAAACATCAAGGTAAGAACGATAATGTCTAATTTTTAATTATCCTGTGGTTTATTGAAATCTTTTGGAAACCCAAAATAGAGAAAACCTAGCAGGCAATGAAGACTTAAATCTTTAGAGATTTATCAACTCATCTATAAAAGCTTTATTAATCTCTTCTTTTAATACCACTCCTGAGAGGTATAAATGTGTCCAGTGATAGGGTTGAAGAAGCCTGAGAGAATTTCAATTGTTTACTATTCTTGGTCAGCTATTAAGACCTTTCAGGAGCATCTTGATTTTCATGGCATCATCCAACAAAAAGCAGGATATTTTGCAGAAAGTCCTGGTCCACTTTTTGGCTTGCTTTTGTGTTTATGTTTTTGGTTTTCTCACATTGGGCAGTACATTAGGCTACCTATTGCACACTCCCTCATTCATGCATGCATTCATTCAAACAATATTTACTGAGTTGAGATATTTAATTAACATCCAATAAATGATGTTTAGATGAATGAATGCGCTTTTTATCAAAGTAAGTGTAAGTACTGAGAAAAATTACAGAATGTATGATCCCAGCCCCACAAAAGCGTATAATTGTGTTGAGGATATAACATATGCTGGTGAAATAACTAATATATCACATTGGACAGTTTCTAAGTTCAAAAATGAGTTTTTGTAAATAATCAGAGCCTAAGGAGGACAAAGAAGGGACAGTTCATTATGGGTTGAATCTATCAATAAATGTACATTTCAGATGAGATTTGAGATTGACCTTAAAGAAAGAAGAGGACTTAGATATATGAACAGAGAACAAAAAAGGCATGGTGATAGCATGTGCATAGATAGTGTGGCCAATATTTATGTTCTTCATTAAAGACAGTCAGAGATAACCCAAATGTAACTGTTTCCATGGGTCCATTCTCAGTATCCAAACAAAACAGCAAATCCTATCTTAGTAAAACTAATGAAAAACACAGTCTTTAACAAAGACATTGTGAAGGAAAGGGGGAGAGAAAGGCTTGCGTCCCACACCACGCAACAAAACTTATTTAATTATTTGTTTCATTTTCTCCCTCTGAAAATTTCCTCTCCCTCTCTCTGTACGTCTCTCTTCTCCCACCACATCTGGCCACACTCTACCAGCCACCTTTCCAGATCTTTCCAGAACTCTCCATCCTAGTTTCATTATGCCACAAGTTAAACATCTCACAGGTCTCCAGGATGCATCCTCATCACTTATTCCACAAAGACAAACAAAGGACACGTCTCAGGATCAAGTTTCTTGGAAGGAAGAGGTCACGAGGAGTGATTATAAATAATATAAGGTGGAGAGCACTGACTTAAAATACCATTTTTCCTCTTAGAATGTGAATACAGGGAACTTTGGGAAACCAGAAAATCTAGAAAGGATTCATTGATAATTATTTATTTTCAATGAATAAAATAAAATGTAATAATACGGCTAAACTCTGACAGATTAACTTTTTCAAAAGTTGCTTTCACACACCTTCACTATTGGGATGTTTGATACACACATCTTTCTTCTTTCTTTGCAGATACTGGCACCAAACTTTCAAACAATAAGAACCTTCCCATAAGTCCCTTGCCAGGCAAGATTAAGGTATAACAATCCAAACAGATTTTTGAAGAAGATAACTGGTTGAAAGCACAGGAAAAGAGCTGGGTTGCTCTTTTTCAACAGTCACATAATGAGTAATGTGGGAATTGGTTTACAAAGTCTCTCTCCATGAGGGGCTAAGGTTAAGATTAGAACTTCTGAGGCCAGAAGAGCAAAATAACTACAACAACACACATAGTTTCAAGAGCCACCCTTTGGATGTGAGGGATTGATTTTTCCCACGCTTTTTTCAGCAACCCAACTGGTGTCTTTAGTAAATGACATAAGAGAATACAGTGTGGCCAAGAAGGCTTAGATTTCCTTAGCCCCAAGTCAGATATTCTCAAGTGACTGTCCACTCAAATTAAAAAGAGAGATTTACAAGAGGAAACTGGATACAACTGAGTGTACTTTTATTTCAACCCTTTATCTGAATGCTTTGTTTTGATTTCAGTTCTCCACTGAAGTTGCCTACATTAATATATTTTTAAGAACATTTCCTTAAGTTGAAGCATTCATTCAGTATATTCATTTACTATAATTGAGAAAAGCCAAATGACTTAGGCAAATTCATTTCTATATTGCCACAGCAGTGTATTGTGAACTAAATGACACCTGGCAGTTCTTTACTCAGATACTAACTCAATTAGAAGGCAGAACAAGGATACCTACCCATTGAGGGAAGGAAAGGTCACTTAGCCTCTGTAGCTGTCTTAGGTCTCTTATCATCACAGTAACAAACTGAAGACTACAAACCATACGATCATCTCAATAGATGCAGAAAAAGCTTTTGAAAAAATTCAATATCCATTCATGGTAAAAACTCTCCAGAAAGTGGGCATACAGGGAACATACCTCAACATAATAAAGGCCATATATGACAAGCACATAGCTAACATACTCAATGGTGAAAAGCTGAAAGCATTTCCCCTAAGATCAGGAACAAGACAAGGATGCCCACTCTCACCACTTTTATTGAACAGAGTTTTGGAAGTCCTAGCCACAGCAATCAGACAAGAAAAAATAAATAAATAAAAGGACTCCAAAATGGAAAGGAAAAAGTAAAACTGTCACTGTTTGCAGATGGCATGATACATAGAAAATCTGAAAGACACCATCAAAAAACTATTCGAGCTCAAACATGAACTTGGTAAATTTGCAGGATACAATAGATTTCTATATATAAATTTTGTATTTCTATACACTCACAGTGAACTATCAGAAAGAGAAATTAAGGAAACAATCCCATTTACAATCGCATAAAAAAGAATAAAATGCATAAGAACAAACCTGCCTAAGGAGGTAAAAGACCTGTACCCAGAAAACTATATGACTCTCATAAAAGAAATGAAAGATGACACAAACAGCTGGAAAGATATACCATGGTCACGGATTGGAAGAATTAATATTGTTAAAATGACCATCATACCCAAGGAAATCTACGCATTCAATGCAGTCTGTATCAACATATCAAGGGCATTTTCCACAGACCTAGAACAAATAATTTTAAAGTTTGTATGGAAACACAAAAGATCCTGAATAGCTAAAACAGTCTTGAGAAAGAAGAACACAACTGGAGGAATCACGCTCCCTGGCTTCAGACTGTGCTACAAACCTACAGTAATCAAAACAGTATGGTACTGGCACAAAAACATCCATCACTGGAACAGAATAGAGAGCCCAGAAAGAAACCCATGCACTTATGGTCAATGAATCTATGACAAAGGAGGCAAGAATATGCAATGGAGAAAAGTCTGGGCTTCCTTAGGGATGGTTTCATCAATTAATTTGTTTTCTTAAATGGACCATACTTTTCCATGTCTTTGTATACCTTGTGAGTTTTTTGGTTGAACATTTGGCTTTCAAATATTGTAATGTGGTGTCTATGGAAATCAGATTCTCCCACTTTCCCAGGGTTTTCTGGGCTTTGGATTGTTGAAGGCTGTAGTAGTCTGTTTGTATAGGGACCTTTCCAAACTAGTTTTGCAATGACTGTACCCCTTATCGTATGTAGGCACTGAAGTCTCTGTTCCTTTAGTTCATGTTTAGCTAATGTTTTGACAGAGATGTCCTTGAATTCCTGCACCTAAGACAAACAAAAACAAATATACACAAGCACATCCACATGCACACTCAAAACCACACACCTCTCCCCATTGTGCAGATTGCTGGATCACTCCTTCAACATTTAGCTGACCTGCACTGAGGTCAGGGCTCAGCCCATGGTAAAAGCTTAGAGACTCCTCTGGTGTTTTCAGAACATGCATCTTATCTTGAGTATGCATGTGGCTTTCTTAATTTCTCTGGACACATGTGTACTTTTTGTATGTTCTAAGTTCCCAAAGAATCTCCCCCAACTTTTGCTCCTGCATCTTATGTGGTCTATTGTATTTCAATGCACAGTCTTCTGCCCCAGCCATCTGTGCTTTGTCAGTTCACCTTGCACTTTTTTTGAGCAATGACCGCTGCTTTTCCAGACTGTGTTCCAGGTTAGCTAAGACAGAGATAAGCATCTTGTGTCAGTCCTTCAGGTAGCTCCCAGACAGGTTAGAACAGATACACATAATAATCCGAGAGTATGGGCTCTTCTGCTCCCTCCTGAAGCAGGATTGAGGGCCCCATACTACGAATGGTCTGCTGCTACTTTAAGACTATCACTGCATTAAGACCCCACCACTTTAAGACCACCACTACACTAAGAGTAGATGGGGCAAGGGCAAGTAAAAATGACACAAAGCTTTCCTGCCATTTTCATATTGCCTCTTCCCTGGTTCAGTATGTGTTTGGTTGCTGTAAATCTTTGCCTGATTTCAGGACTAAGAGAAACTCAAGGAACGCCACAACAAGAAACAGTATAATCAAACTCTCAGATGCCAAAAGACACAGAAAGAATCTTTACTCCCAAAGGAGAAAGAAAAAACAAATTTGTTACAAAGCAGGGATCCTCAAAAAGATTCATAGCTAATTTCCTATCTGAAACCATGGAGGCAAGAGGCCAGACATATTTAAAGTGCTGAAAGAAAAAAACTGTCCACCAAGAATTCTATATTTGGCCAAACTGGTTTCAAAACTTAGGGAGAAATTAACACATTCCCAGATGAACAAAGGCTGAGGGCGTTTGTTTTACAACTTCCTAACGCTGCCCTATGACAAATGCTAAATTGAACCTTCAGGTTGAAATGAAAGGACACTAGACAGCAACTCGAAGCTGTATAAAGAAATAGAAATCTCCAGTAAAGATAAATACATGGGCAGATACTAAAGCCAGTATTGTGCTACTGGCTTGTAACTCTACTTTTTATTTCTTACATGATTGAAAAAACAAATGCATAAAATAATCATAAATCCATGTTATTGGGCTCACAAAGTATAAAGGTGTAATTTGTGACAACAATAATGTAAGGAGGAGGAATGGAACTGTAGAGGAACAGAGTTTCTGTGTGCTATTGAAGTTGGTTTCAATTCAAATGATATTGGTTGAACTATAGAAGGGTAAATGTAATCTTCTTGATAACCACAAAGAAAATATCAATAGACTATATGCAAAAAGAAATGAAAAAGGAATCAAGAGTTCACTACAACAAAATCGGCTAAGCACAGAAGAAGTCAGTAATGGAGTAAATGAGGGGCAAAAAATGCATAAGACATACAGAAAACAACCAGGAAACAGACAGAATTAAGTTCTTCCTCATCAGTAATTTTTGAAAAAGTAAGTGGATTAAGCTCTCCAATAAAAAGATAAATATTGGCAGAATGGACTTTAAAAACATCCATAATCCAAGTATATGCTGCCCGCAAAAAACTCACTTGATTTCAGGAGACACAAGTTAGTTGAAAGTTAAAGCACGGAATAAAATATCCCATGCAAATAGTAACAAAAAGAAAGAAAGAGAGAGAGAGAAAAAGAAAGGAAGGAAGGAAGGAAGATAGATCTGGGATGGCTACGTTAATATCACACAAAGTAAACTTTAAATCAAAAACTATCACAAGAGGAAAAGGAGGCCACTATATGTTGATAACAAGTTCAATCTATCAAGAAGATATAACAACTATAAACATATATGTACCAAACATCCCCCAAATATGTGAAGCAGACATTGACAGAATTGAAGGAAGAAATAGATAGTTCTAAAATAATAGCTGGAGATCAATACCTTGCTTTCAATAATGGATAACACATCTAGACAGAAGATCAGTAGAGAGGTAGGGGGACTGAATAACACATTTAACCAAATAAACCTAACAGCCATATATAGATCACTCCACTCAACAACAGCAGAATACACGTTTTTCTCAAGTACACATGGAACATTCTCCAGGAAAGACCGTATGTTACGCCACAATACAAGTACCAATACATTTTTAAGAAACTGAAATCATACAAAGTATCTTCTTTAGCCACAGTGAAAGGAAGGTAGAAATCAGTAACAGAACCATTGGTAGCCATTTCCCATCATGCCTGCCACACATGATATAAAGCAATGAAGGGAAAAACATAATTGACCATTTAGAAAAGTGGGAAAGAGGACATATCATTGACACAGAGTGTGTGCTGTTTCCCGTTGTCAGAGATAGAAATAAATTAGCATCATTTATTCATTAGTGTGTTAATTTCTTGGTCAATCATTGCACAGCCAGTGTTTCTGCCTGATGGGAAGATTTCCTATACTCAGTGTTGAGTGGAGACAACCTTGAAAGGGACATTTAAAAGGATTATACTGTGATGGGCTTAGCAGTACCCTTCCTCCTATGCCAGTATTTAGGCTGGGGTATTTCCATGCAGCGTGTACAACCGTAGGCCCCAGGTCACCAGAATTTAGTTGGATTCGTTTTGTTAATACATTCCCTCAGTACTTTGTCTTTTATTTCACTGTTGCATTTACTTCATTCTTTATTATCACTGCGAAACAACTTTGTTTCCTGTTCAGATGCCAAAAAGTGGATATCAATACCTCCTGAGTTTTACACATCACAGATCTGTTTTACATATCAGAGACAGAGACAGCAACTATTTCCAATGACTTTGAGACATGCTTTGAACATGTGATTAACATGTTGAGTGTTGAAATGTGTGTCGAGCTCATTATACTTGCTCTAAAAGGTTTCAAACTGCAAAGATTTAAAAATCTTTATCTTTGAATAGTTTTCCTGTGCTGTCCCTTTGTGTCAGACTGTTAATGTGCAGTCTGGCACCTTCAAATAATGTGGCTTTGTAACCAATTATTTACATGTTGTTTTATCCACAGAGAATCTTTTTTTTTTAATAGATTTATTTATTTTTGGCTGTGTTGGGTCTTTGTTGCTGCACATGGGCTTTCTCTAGTTGGGGCGAGTGGGGGCTACTCTAAATTGTGGTGTGCGGGCTCCTCATTGCTGTGGCTTCTCTCGTTGCAGAGCATGGGCTCTAGGAGCTGGGGTTTCAGTAGTTGTGGCACGCGGGCTTCAGTAGTTGTGGCTCATTGGCCCTAGAGCACAGGCTCAGTAGTTGTGGCGCACGGGCTTAGTTGCTCCGCAGCATGTGGGATCTTCCCAGACCAGGGCCCGAACCCATGTCCCCTGCACTGGCAGGAGGATTCCCAACCACTGTGCCACCAGGGAAGTCCCCACACAGAGAAGCTTAAGGTCAAAACATACAACTCAATTAACTACACGTCCTCCTGTTCACATTTCCCTCATCTTTTCTTCATCTTCTATGTTTCCTTGGCACTGTTTATATTAAGTGCTTTTGCCATTATATTTGATTGTCTGTATTCCGATGAGTTACCACAATGCTTTATGAGACACGGTAGGATATAAATGCATTTAAGATATATATATATATATATAAAATATATATATATAATTTGCTTTAGTGCAGTGTTTTATGTTTTCTGTACTGAATTCATTAGCATGGGTCGGTATAAAATTTAGCATAGGTCAATATGTAATTTGTAAACTAATAAGGTCTTAAAAGTGAGGAATTAAGTCTTTTAAATTTAATTATTTATTGTAAAGAGCAGAATAGCATACATAAACAGGTGCCTAAGGAAAACTTGTATTCTAATATGGAACTCTCATGAACACCTTTTTTTTTTTTCTTCTAACAGTATGATAGTAGGCCATTTGATTATTTTTATGGCTTTAACTTTACAACAATGAAATATTCGTAAATTTTAAAAAGTATTTTTCTTTATTTGATGCGGGTGGGATACTGGAGAAATGAAAGGTCAAACACCTATTGAGGAATCCATACTTGTCTATATATTGTGTACTTTTATTTCAAGAACTGATTTAAAATTCCTAAAAGGATGCTATAATAAGTTATTATGCCATTTTACAGACTGAATTAAGTCAATTTCAGGGAGGTATGAAACTTGCCTAAGGCTATCCAGCTACCAAGCGGTAGAAGTGAGAATTAAATCCAGGTATACCTATCGCCAAAGTTTCTGCTCATCTCTTTACATCATCCACTTTTAATAGCCAATGCTTTCCTGCTTACAAATATGACTGAGGTTGCCAGACAGTCAACAGTCCTTTTTAATCAGATAGAAAAATTACTGTTGATTCTCTAAAGACATATTCCTTTTCCATTAAGTGACTTTAGTTGTTCATACAGTTGGAGACTAAGAACAGACAGTAGTAATCATACAGTTGGAGACTAAGAACAGACAGTAGTAATCATACAGTTGGAGACTAAGAACAGAACTCAGGGATGTGTCTAGCAGTCAGTGAAGACCAACTGGGCTCACTGATGATATTTACGGTCATTTCCTCTAGACTAACATAATCTTATTATAAGACCCTAATAATTCACAGTACTGCCCTTGCCTGATTGTTTGTTCTTCTCCCTCTATCACTCTCTCTTTCCCCATATTATTATTATTTTGGGCAATTTTTGGTGAATTAAATTCAGGGATTAGTATTCAGGAGTACTTGTCACAAAAGCAGAGAATCTTAGCTCACACCAAAGGAAGAAAATAGAGAAAAAGTATAAATTATATGAATACACACACATACATACATGTGCCAAATATATGTTGCACTTCTCCAAAATCTATTCAGTATCTGCACATTTACTGTATATTAGCATTAAGACCAGAAATGAGCGTAACGCTCTGTTTACAAGGCACAGAAAACAGACCCAAATATGGAAATTACTAGCAATGAGAATGGGGAAGAAAGACTACAACAAGGAATGTAGATGATATTTTTGTTTCCTAGCTATGATGCCAAATATTGAACTTTCAACTTGAGACAAGGAGGCCATAAAAAGTTGTATTAGTTTCCTAGAGCTGCCATGACAAAGTACCAGAGACTGAGGAGGTTAAACAACAGAAATTTACTCACTCACAGGTCTAGAGGCTAGAAATCTGAGATAAGGTGTCAGCAGGATTGATTTCTTCTCAAGTATCTCTTCTTGGTTTGTAGATGCCATGTTTTCCTTTTGTCTTCACATGGTCTTCTCTCTGTGCATGTCTGTGTCCTAATATTTTCTTTTTATAAGGACACCAGTCATAGTGGATTAGAGCCCACTCATTTGACCTCATTTGACCTCAATTACCTACTTAAGGGCCTTATCTCCAAATACAGTCATATTACGAGGTATTGGGGGTTAAGACTTCCACATATTAACTTGAGCAGGACACAATTCAGCTGATAATAGAAGATAAGAGTAATTTAAGCAAGTAAGTAACTATTGTTTACAGTGAGTTGCTTAAGGATATGAATTTACTCAAGAAAAACAAGAAGAAATTACATAACACTGTACGTTATACAAAGATATTAAATTAATCATCATAACATCCTGTGAGATGGGCATTAAATTAGACTAAGCAAGATGAAGCAACTTATCCAGAATTGTATAGTTGGTACTTTCCAGAATTTAAACCAGGTATTTTCCCAGTTCCATTCTATGTTATATATTCATTTCATTATTTGAAATGAATTTTGAGTCTTCATTTTGCTTAGTTTCTGAAGTTACATGGGGATAAAATGGAGTTGGATATTTTCAGTGACATTCACACATGGGGAAGGAAATTGAGTCCAGAAGCTTCAGCAATGTTTCCATGGAGAACACTAACAACAGAACCAGAAACACCGTTATCCTTTTGGTTCAGTGATCTTTCCTGAAGCACTACAAGAATCAACCTTAAGAAGCCCAGTGTTTTCCAAACTTTCACCAATGGGCTCTGTAGGGTCCTCTAACAGTATCTAAGAGACTAACTAGTTTCACATCCCAAGCCACTTAAGACAAGGAGTTCTGATTGTCTCTGTGAGGAAATCAAGTGACAATCATAGCTGGTGATTTAGGATAGTTTCTTCAGGGCCCAGGCAAAACCTAATACACAGTAATAATCATTGTTAACTGCATCTTTGACAAGGATTAATCAGGTATCAAAGAGGTCTATAAATTGGGAGAAATTATGATCAAAGAGAAACATAGACCACAGATATTTAATTAATGCTCAATTTTTTATGAGTTTAACTTCGGTTAACCTAATTTTCCTTCTTCTAGACAATTTCCAATTCGTCTCCACAAAGAGACCAGAATAAGCACCTTCCAATACAAGATTTATTGTGTTGCTTTAATTTAAAGCATACAATGACTTCTACATTCACTCCACCAAGTTTTGCCAGGAGAGAAAAGGAGATGTTATATAGTTTGTCTTGAATTAGATATGCCACCATACTTGACTTAGCTCATCCTACTGGAAGCACTTTGAGGGCAGATTCTACAGTCTTGTCTTACATCCTCTATGGAATCAAGCCAAGGGAATCACACACAGTTACAGCTGGAAAAACATTTGTTCTGGGTTAATACTTTTAGCCTTTACCACCAAGACTTTATCACCAAGACCTACATTTACAGTCTCTAAACAGGAGACCTTCTTGCCTTCCCTTTTCATATTGACTAGGAAGGTAAAGGGAAGAACTGAGAAGTACCCAAAGTCAGCTAGCAGCCAGCACAGATAAATCATCCGTGGAGATATTGTTTCTTTCAAAAGATATAAACATAAGAGGAAGTCCTAGTGTTTGAAGCAACTGTGCATAATAAAATTCCATGAAAACCTAGAAATCCAGATGCAGATCAGTAACATATTGGTTAAATAAGCTGTTATGTTCATGCAATGGACAAGTGTACATACATTAAGAAGAATGAGATACTCTTTTCTATGAGATTCTCTTTTCACTGAACTCATCAGTACTGCAAACACAATGTTACATAATACTTTTTCTTTAACATTATATCAGGCATCCTCATCTTGTCCTGCATTTATTGCCAGTGTTACTGAAGTCTATCACTTACCTCTTTCTCTTTTAGACATATAATTTCTTCTTATTTTGGAAGCATTCATCAATCCCTATTTTACTCTTTCTTTTAAAATACAAATGAATATTGAATTTTATAAAATATCTTTTGGGGGATATTTCAAGTGATTGTATACTTTTGCTCTCCTTTGACCTTGTTATATGGTAAATTATATTTTGTTATTTTATATTGTGCTATTTATTATATATTGTATTATGTTTACTAATGACATTTATTATATTATAATTACATTATTTTTAAGGTAGCATTTTGTTTTAGATAGACAAAACAACCAGTGGAATAGGAAGCATCTTAAAATTAGATGTAAGATATAAGGGAATTGAGATTAAAATAAAATTCACGTTTTGGATCAGTAGCAAAAATTATTCAACAAAAGTGGGAAAATATAGCTATCATAGAATTACTAAATTCTAGATACAGCAACTAGTTAAAAGTGAAAAAATAATGAAAGTGTAAAAGTATCAGAAACCTGGGAGACTTGAAATAAATTATTCATGAGGAATATCTTTCTAAGATACAAAGAAAAAAGGATACATTTAATTATATAAGAATTAAAATTTTCCTCATGGCAAAATGCACTACAAAGGTCAGAAAACAAGCAAAAGAAATTGGGAAATATATTTAGAAATGGATATGCCTTCTTTACAACTTTTGAGAGAAGCACATGTTTCTTTTTCCTTTAACCTGTTATGTGGGTATTAATCTATAATGTAAGTGCATGGTTCCTTTCCTTTAACCTGTAATGTGAGATTTAATCTATATGGTAAGTGCATGGTTCCTTTCCTTTCATCTGTAATGTGAGCGTCAACATGGGGCACTGTTTCCAAGCACAGACTTTGGATGTTCCTGTACTGGTCCCGTCACTGACCATCCACAAAAACTTACAAATGTTGCTTTACTTTCCTGAGGGTTAGAGTCTTAGCTAAGCAATGGAAGCAAAATAGAACTTTCCCCCAGGGATGATAGAAGGTTTAAAGGAGTAAATATGTAAGTGACTTGGCACAGTGCCTAGTACAAGAGAGATCAATATAAGTACTTAGCAATTTTTTAAAGAGACAGAGGAAAGAAATAAAATGTGGTGATTTCAATCTATTGATATATATTCTTGACATTAAACTACCTTTTCATTCATTGGATGACCTAACTTGCTCATGCTTTTTCTTACTCTAGTGAACGTGGGTAGCTAATATCATAGTTTAAAATTTTTCCTTTTATATTTACAAGTAAATTTGACCTGTAAATTTCTTTTTCCTTACAGTCCTAATCTATTTTCAGTATTAGGATTATATAGACTTCATAAGATGACTAAAGGAGCATTCTTCCTTTGCTACTCTCTAGAAGTTTTTCTTTGTTAATATTGATGTTATCTGTTTAACAGAAGTTGGATAGAATTCACCTCCCAAATGATCTGGCCGGGTCTGGTATTTTCTTGGTGAAAGATTGTAAACTATTGACTTAATTCCATTACTGGTGCAAGAACTCCAGCTACAAATTTCCTCTTGTGTCAGTTTTGGTAAACTTTAGGAGCTAGGAAATTGTCCACTTTACAGAAATGTTCAAATTTACTGGCATTTCATATATTCTCTGTTTGTACTCTCTGCTATAACACTGTCCTGATTCTTTCTGTATATTGTTTACTTACGTTTTTGTTTTGCTTAATCAAAGTTTGTTTTTTTAAATCTTTTCAAAGAATATTCTTTTGACTTACTAAATCACCTCAATTTTATACTTTTTTCTGTTTTATTAAGTTCTGCTCATATCTTTATTGTCTATTTTTCTATGTTCTCAGGGTTTATTGTTTTACTCTTCTGATGTCAATTAAAACACTTGGTTATTAATTTTAATAACTCTTTTTACTTATAAATAGTTGAACTTTTTGAAGGTTCCAGTTTAGTTGTACGTATCTAAGGGTCAGCTCCTCCTCATAGTTGCTGGCCTAAGGTTTAGTTCACCCTATAGCAATGTATATATTGACATTTTTTCCCCTCAACTTTCTGTGTTTTGCTACTTCTCACTTCTCTTTGCAGAGAAGCCCTTTGAAATACGCTTAACTTATTTTACAGCCAATAAATCTTTAAAATACTGTGTATTTTTTAAGATAAATCAACTTATATAATTAGGCAGGAAATCGGATCTGCCATATTTTTAAAAACAGCATAAATTCACTCTTCTCCACGATTAACCTGCTGTATTACACAACCTTCGAGTTTTTAGCTTTATCAATGACATGTACTTTAAAAATGTTTGAAAGATCCTACCCAGTCTTTTAAAACATCCTTGCTCCTTGTTTCAGTTCTAGTTTTATGTATATTTTCTGCCTGGCACCTGATAATTCCAACATCTGATGGATGGCCTTGGGAATTTAATTCTGGTATTGATTGTTTTTGCTGATTCTCTCCACCTGTAGCTGATTTCTTCATTATTGCGTAAATTTAGATCATGAGCTCACGTTTAGCTAAACTTTATCTGTGGGAACGCTATAGGCCTGTGTTGAAGGTCTACCTCTCCAGAAAGGGTTTAGTTTTGTGTTTGGAATACCACCGATTTGGGAGCATGTTAAGTTAATTTCTTAGCTTCTGTTTGCAAGACCGCAAATAAATTTGCAACCCAAACACTGTGAACACAGATCTGCGGTTCAGAATTCTCAAGATTTCCTACCTGTTTCCTACCCAGAGCAGAGGCCAAGAGAATTTGCTCTTAGTCTCCCTTTGCCAGCAGATATTTTTTTCTCCTGGCACACCCTTTCATTACAGGTGAAGCCAGGGATAGGTAGGTTTAGTTCTAACTTCCCATCTAGTAGGGATGGAGTCTTACCTCCTGCCTCCCATGTGGTCATGGCCATTTAAAAACAAGTCTCTATACCAGGTGTGTCATTCAACTATGGCCTGTATTCCAAATCCAGACAGCTGCCTATTTTTTATGGCCTATGAGCTATGAATAATTTTCACGTTTTAACTGGTAGCATTTTAAAAGGTTACCTAAGTACCTAAATAATATCCTCAATTTTGCCTCTTTGGTCTACAAAGCCTAAAATATTTGCCATTTGGCTCCATAAAAACAGGATTTCCAGCTTCTGTTCTAAGCTATCAAGATCTTCAATCCACTCACTCTTAATAGAGCTATCACTCTCACACATGGACCACCGTTCCTTCATGGGTCCTGGAAATTTCGACTGCACACTTCCAAAATCAACCACGCACTTAAAAATAAGTTGTGTACATTTAACCTAGCATACCTAACCCATTTCTGTTAGGAGAGTTTTTCAAGTAATCTTGCCCACCGTATTCTTCAGAACTTCATTAATAATGGCAAAAAACTGGGCTTACCTGGTTGCACAGTGGTTGAGAGTCCGCCTGCCGATGCAGGGGACACGGGTTCGTGCCCCGGTCCGGGAAGGTCCCATATGCCGCGGAGCGGCTCGGCCTGTGAGCCATTGCCGCTGAGCCTGTGCGTCCGGAGCCTGTGCTCCGCAACGGGAGAGGCTGCAACAGTGAGAGGCCTACGTACCAAAAAAAAAACAAACAAAAAACAAAAAAAGGCAAAAAATTAAAACAACATTCAACAAAAATGCGAAATGTTCATAACAATTATAGAAGCACATACAGTAGAAAACTATAAACTGTTATTGAAACAGTGAGACATAACTTTTTATTCTTAAAGAACTATATTTAGGTCCCTTTTGTTTAAATAAGTATATTTCTGTGTATGTATGTATACAGTCATGTGTTTATATACACATACATTATTTGTATATTTATATAAACATGAAATACATACCTATACACATACCTTTGATTTACATTTGTATACATAGACAGGAATATAATTATATATTATATATTTATGTACATTGAACTGAAAACTGGTAGTATACATATATATCGTGTATAAATGTGTGTCTACGTGCATGTGTAGAAAAGCGGGTTGACAGATATGGAAGCATGAGTTAGACAGGGTTCAAGATTTTAAAAGTACTTATGTGTAGGTAGTGAGGTTAAGGCCCATTTGATTGAAAATATTGCATATTTTTACATCAATTGTTATGATGACCAGATTCCTATGTCAATAAAATTATAAATAGCTATACATACTCGTATGTGTAATGTATAACTAAAAGTTATATAGTTTTATATATGTATTATATTTATATTATATAATACAATTATACTAATACATTATATATTGTTATATAGAATATATTAACTATAGTGTATTATATCAGATAATAATAATTATATATTTATATATTATGATATAATTGTTTTATAATCAATATTACAGGATATATCATATTAATATTATGAACATATTAACCATAGAAATACATTTCATTACTCATATATTTTGTATATAATATATGCTAGGCAAAAATATATATTAATATAATACATAATTGTTATATACTAATATAAGTATTAGTATATTACACTTATACATCAATATAATATTTAATATTGGTATATTTATATTATTTTTAATATATACATAGCTAATGCTCTTTAAAGCCATCTGCTACAAGTAGAGTAAGACCAGGAGTATGGCCAAAGCAAATTGTAAAAATATTAGATTACTTATATTCATTTATATGTCATTTTCCTGGAATCTGCATCTGGCTATTAGAGAGGACACACAGCAAAATCAACAAAAAGTGCCCAAGACATAGGATCCTTTATTCATTGGAACCTCAAAGGAAACACAGTGCTATTCAGTCCCCCTTCAAAGAGCCAAGAGCAAACCTTGAAGCACCCAGTAAAAGCCAATTCAAACAAAAAAGCTTTTCCACTTAAACTGGAAAAAGTTAAGTTCCCAAGAGACCCCCTACATCAACCACTGAAGCTCATTTGGCAGTAAAAACAATAATGTTCACCCAACAACAAGAAACGCAAAACAACAGGTGTTTTACCAAAAACACAAAAAAACAGCTAATTAGTGTCTTTCCTGTTTGAAAGAAGGTGGTGGGAAGTGGGCAGACGACCTGATAGGAAAGATAAAAAGAAAAAGAAAAGGAAAATAACAGTTTCCAGTTTGACACTCAAGCTGTCTTCTACATCCATTTCGTCAAGACCACCAAGTCAATGTGGAGGCTTTTTCCTCCTTCCCTTTTCTTTTCATGAGACCCACCACAACCAGCACTGCAGATTCCATCGAATTAAGGAATGCTATTGCCTACATGTGTGAATGAGCTGTGAGTAAAGTACTGAAGTAGAGGACACCTAAAGTGAAACGATTTCATGAATGTCCACGTGGCTGAGCAGCAAGTTAACCTTTCATAGATGTGCTAAAGAAGAAGAGTTGGGTTTTATTTTATTTACTTTTCCCTGGACTGTGTTGAATGACTATCATCGACAAGTTCAGGCTACTTTTTGCTGAGGATTAATGCACTGGGAGAGCTGAGAGAACACTGAACAGTAGAGCTGTCTTTTTCTTGACCAGTTCACCTTAGTTTCCCAAACTCTAAGTCTTTCCCTAATTCTTTCTCCTTTTTATTGTAGTAAAATGAACATAACACAAAATTCACCATTTTGATCATTTTACAATTCACTGTACCATTCAGTGGAATTTACTACTGTCACAATGTTGTGCAACTATCACCACTGTCCAACTACAAAACATTTTCATCACCCCTAGAGGAAACATACACCCATTTTGAGGAGTCATTCCCTATTTCCCTCTCTTCCAAACCCCTGGAAACCACTAATGTATAATATTTTCCATGTGTATGGATTTGCCACTGCTGGACATTTCATATAAATGGAACCATACAATATAGAGCCTTTCGCGCCTGACTTCTTTCACTTAGTTGCATCCATGATGTAGCATGTATCAGTAATCCATTCACTTCTACGGCTGAATTCCCTGATCCTGTTTTCTTCATACTGTTTGAATACAAAATTTAAAATAAGTTGAGAGTGAAGCTCTGTTTTAAGGGCACATCTACGAGGCCAACTCTTTTAAAAAAGGTGAAAAGGGAGATATTGTTGTGAAATGATAATCGTTGAGAAGCCTCAGCCAATTTGATAATGAAAAGTTTGGGAAATGTTGCAAAAAATTATCTGCTTTATATTAAAAGCCTTTTAAGCAAGGATTCAGGAGACTGTCTTTTTCTTGCAGGTAACTTAAATGAGTCAGAAGGAAATAACTGCCCTTTAAAACAGATTTTGAAAGGATTCTATTTATTCTCAATAGACGAATGGGAGTACAAGTAGTTCACATCCAATATGGACTCCCTGTCCAAACACTGTTTATCGTTTTAGCCACCACTATCGAATTATATTTCTTGAGAGTAAGGCAGCTCAATTCCTGCATATTACTTTTTTTTCCTGCATATTACTTTTTAAAATTCATCTATCAAATTCATCAATCCATTAATACAGTATAAAGAAGAGATGTTCATGTTTCAGTGCAGTTTAAATATCAGGTATAAAGAACCACCAGCAAGAAAAAGAATCCTATATCTCTTGCCAGAATGTGGTCCGCTCTGGGGTGCTTTGCTAGCTGAAACACACTTTCATTGTTAAGAGGATAGAGGCTGTTTAAGAGGGATGAGAGCCAAAAAATGTTAACTACGTGTATGTGTTAAGAACAGTGCTAGGTTATCTCATATTCTATATCAGCCATTTTACATATGTGAAAAGCGAAGTTAGAAGTGTTTTAGTAGGGCTTCCCTGGTGGCGCAGTGGTTAAGAATCTGCCTGCCAGTGCAGGTTTGAGCCCTGGTCCGGGAAGCTCCCACATGCCACGGAGCAACTAAGAGCATGTGCCACAACTACTGAGCCTGCACTCTAGAGCCCGTGAACCACAACTACTGAAGCCCACACACCTAGACCCCGCGCTCAGCAACAAAGAGAAGCCACCACAATGAGAAGCCCACGCACCGTAACAAAGAGTAGCCCCCGCTCACCACAACTAGAGAAAGCCCGCGCATAGCAAGGAAGAGCCAACGCAGCCAAAAATAAATCTATTTTTTAAAAAAAAAGTGTTTTAGTAACTTACTAAAAGGCACACAATCAGTAAATTTGAGCAAGAATTCAATCCCAAATCTGTCACACTGAAGTTTAAGCTAATACATGAGATTAATAAAAACAGCACTAAATTAAAAGTTCAGAGATATTTTTAATTTCATACTCTTTCACTAACGCTCTTTGGAGATAAATCATTTCTTTTATATGGGCCTTAGTTTTCACAACTATAATAGTTGGAAGCTTGACTAGATGATCTGTATGTAGTCTTCCAATTCTAAAATGTTCCACTCATTTGGATTCCTACAATAATTGCCCTTGCATTGCCCATGCATGCTGCCACCAAGCAGCCGCAGAGACTATTAGTTCCTTTTATATCCCTAGTGGGGAGTGCATTTTGACATCAGACTTACCGGTCAATAGTACAACCTGTTACTATAACTATAAAATAACAAAATAATCTGGTATTATTTCCTGTAAAGCAGAAGCTTTCCATTGTCTGTGAATCATATCAGAATCACCTGTAGGTTTGTTTGGTTGTGTTTTAACATCTTTATTGGAGTATAATTGCTTTACAATGGTGTGTTAGTTTCTGCTTTATAACACCTGTAGGTTTTTAAACATAGAGGAAATCCATAACCCATTGAATGAGAATCTTCAGAGACAGGACATGGGCATCTGGATTTTTGGGCTCCCATCATCCGTATATTTTACTTTATTTTATTTTTTGCCTATGTACAATATTTGTCACATCCTCTTGAACCTTTAAATGTTTCTTGTTTTAAAATTTTGGAATATTCCATAATCTTCACCTACTTTTCATAAGGTGTTATCTGTTATGTTTATTCGATCTTGTGCTTCTCCTGGTTAAGTTTTCTTTTTTTCCTTTTTTTTGGCGGGGCGGGGGGGGAGGTCCCTGCCTCATGGCTTGCAGGATCTTAGTTCCCTGACCGGGAATTGGACCCCAGGGCCCCAGCAGTGCAAGTGCCAAGTTCTAACCACTGGACCACCAGGGAAGTCCAAAGACTTCTGTTTTAAATGACTTTTTTTTCCCACTCTAATTCATTCCTGGGATCAGTTTCATGTTTGAACATTAAACCAACCTTGCATTACTAGAATAAAGCTACTTTGATTGTGATATACGATTGTTTTACATACCATGGATACAGTTTGTGCTTCTGTTTACACATTTTGCATGCATGTTCAAAAGAGAAACTGGCCTGTGATTCTATTCTTGTAATATTCTTTTTAGTTTTGATCTGAAGCTTATGTTGGCCTTATAAATATTTTGAGCAATATATACTTTTCTGTTTCCTGGAAGATTTTTATGTAAGATTACCAATATTTCTTCCCTAAATATTTGGAACAATTTACTTGGAAAGCCATTTATCCCTGGAAATCATTTTCTGTAAAGGTACTTAATTATACAAACAACTTTTGCAGTAGATATAGGTTTTTGAGATATGTTTTCTTTCTTGGGTTAGTCTTGTTAGCTTGCATTTTTAAAGAATTTGTCATTTTCGATGAATTTTCAAATTTATAAATATAAAATTATCATAATTTTAACAGCTTTATTGGGATGT
The DNA here is from genome assembly GCF_964270905.1 of Leucopleurus acutus. Classification (NCBI taxonomy): domain Eukaryota; kingdom Metazoa; phylum Chordata; class Mammalia; order Artiodactyla; family Delphinidae; genus Leucopleurus; species Leucopleurus acutus. The sequence continues at coordinate 34,849,553 of NC_139159.1, read as the reverse complement.
AATTTACATACCATAATTTCAACACTTTAATGTATACGATTCAGTGGTTCTCAGTGTAACCACTAAAAGACTTGTGTAAGCATCACAACAATCCAATTTTAGATTTCTGTCCCCCCACAAAAAACCCATTACACATTAACAAGCTTTTTTCAATCTCCTCAACCCTCTCAGCCCTAGGCAACCACTCATCTACTTCCTGTCTCTACAGATTTGCTATTCTGGGCATTTCATATAAATGGGACCGCACAATATGTGATCTTTTGTGAGTGGCTGCTTTTACTTTACATAATGCTTTCATGGTTCATCCATGTTGTAACATGGATCAATAGATCATTCCCTTCTATAGCTGAATGCTATTCTATTGTATGGATATTCCACATTTTGTTTATTCATTTATCCGGTTGTCATTCGAATTATTTCCACCTTTTGTTTTTAGAAATATGCTTCTATGAACATTCACGTACAAGCTTTTGTGCAGACATAAGTTTTTATTTCTCTTAGGTATATATTTAGTAGTGGAACTGCTGGATCATAGGGTAACTCTATGTTTAACACTTGCAGGAATTCTCAAGCTGTTTTGTAAAATGGCCGCACCATTTTACATTCCCACCAGCAATGTATGTGGGTTTCAATCTCTTCTCTTACAGCCTAGCATGTCATCTATGCTGGAAAACGTTTCACATGTAGTTGAGCAGGATGAGTATTTTACTGTTTGGTTGAGTGTTCTGTAAACATTTATTAGGTCTTGTTAATTCATAGTCTCGTCCAAGTCTTCTATATCGTTGTTGATCTTCTGCCTAACTGTTCTATCCATTATTGACTGTGGAGTACTGAAGCCTCTACCTAATGTTGTGCAAATATCTATTTCTTCCTTCAATTCTTCATGGATTTTGGTATTTTCTTCTTCATGTATTTTGGTTTTACCTTATTCAGGGCAAATATGTTAAAGATTTTTGTATCTTCCCTTTCTTTATCATAAAATGTTCCTTTTCATATCTAGTAACCTTTTTGTTTGTTTTAAAGTCTATTTTTTCTGGTATTAGTATAGCCACTTCAGCAATGCTTACGGTTGCTATTTGCATGATGTATATTTTTTCATCCTTTTACTTTGTACACATTAGACTTTTGAATCCAAGCAGTGTCTCCTATAGAAAACATTTTTAATACCCAGTTCGACAATATCTGCCTTTTGACTGTACTGTTTAATTCATTTACATTTAGTTTTTATTATTGATATGGTAGGATTTATTTATGTCTATCATTTTACCTTTGGTTTTCTACATGTCTCATGTTTTTGTTTTTTTGTTATTGTTGTTGTTCCTCCATTTTCCTTTTATAGTAAGTAGATATTTTCTACTGTAACATGTAATTCCTTTAATGATTTTTAACCACATTGTTTGAGTAATGGCTGCACTAGGGCTTATGGAATACATCTCAGAATCTCTTCAGATTTTTAGTAGGTTCATTCCAGATAGAAACAGAAACTGTACTGTTACAGAGCAGTATGCCTTCCCCTCTTTTTTGTTTTTATTACATTTATATATGTTACATACTTAACAACATATTATAATAATTACTTCTCACAAGCTTATTTTTTCAAAGAGCTTAGAGAAGAAAGTTGAGCAAATAAATATTTTTGAGTTTGTCGGGTAATCTATTTACCATTTCTGGTTCTCTTCCTTTCTTCCTGCGGATTCAGCTTATGATCTACTGTCATTTTTATTCTAACACAGCTTTGTTCTCACTGCCTTCGTTGTGCCATATCATCAAATGTATGATTTTTTTTATGTTATATAGAGAACAATCCAAATATAGTCATATTGGTTAGGCACTTACTTTTTAAATTTGTTAAGAGAAGAAAGGAGAAGAAATTTGAAATTACAGTATCTTTTATAATTCCCTACACAACTGCTCTAGTCAGCATTCTTTGTTTTGTTTGTATGGCTTGAGTTACTGTCTGCTATCATTTGAAGAACTTCCACTAGTATTGCTTGTGAAGCCCATCTGCTAACAGTGAACTCACTCAGTTTCTGTTTCTGTTTCTGAGTTATGGTGAAGTATTGATGATAAGTTGTGGAGTGGTAGGAAAAACTAAAATGCGATGTGCTGTATGATGTATGTTTCACTGAAGTGTCTTGGTCAAATTCTAATGATTTATGATAGAAATCACATAAAGCAAGCATCACAATTCTCCAGGAATGCTCTGTAGAATGCTAATGTTAATGATGAATATGTGATCCCAAATCTTTCACTTGTATTGACCTTATCTCATTAATTCTTCTCCCAACAATGCCATAACTAGAGTTGAGTTCTAAAGTGTACCTTCCTCTTTTCCAATAGAAATGGTCCCACAATTTCAGAAAGTTCTCAAAGGTGAAAAAGTGCACACGGCGTTTATCACGTTTGCAAATGCCAATGAAAATGCTAAGGTAACACTGTCCAAAAGGCAATATTCTTCTGTGAGGGCACCCAACTTTAAACAAATACACATATTCTAAATACAGCTTAGATCTGTGACATGTTTTGGCCAATGAAGTGTGAGCAGACATGATGGCCTTCAATGAGCAGCAGAGGCCTTACATGGGCTTGTGCAGTTGGGCTCACCTCTTATGTTTCAGTGAACTTTGTGAGAAGACAGGGCCTGGGAGCTGCGGCCTCACAGTTGGGCTCCAGAGGAACATGTGTGTTACAGACCTCAAACTGACCCAAAACACGGAGCAAAACCAGCCATCTAGAGGTCTAAAAGAGAGCCACTGCAGCTAGCCAATAGGTCCAAGAAAAATAAATTCTTGTTTATGGAACTGAGTTTTGGGTCGACTTGTTCCAAAGCATTATCACAGCAAGAGCTGACTAACACAACATCCTCCAAATCATTGTTATGTAAATGGATGCCACCATGCCTACAAGTAAGGCAACTGTGTACTCAAATTGTGAGAGTTCTTGAACTCTTGGTGCCTCTCCAACACAATGTACATGGCTAAATTTCCACAAATAAGTTCACTAATATACCACAAAGATCTCCCTAAGCTTTTATTAAATGTAATGCAAACTTCTTTCTTTTCATTTTCTGCTTCTACATAGTTAAAATGCTTTTTATCAATGTAAAATGGCTCTTACCTTTTGGCTTCTGTCGTGAGAGTCTTTTGAACTCTGAAACACTGTAGGATATCACCTATAAATGGAATCTAAAACAGACAACAATTGAACGAATATAACAAAAAAGAAGGAGAGTCACCGATATAGAGAACAAACTAATGGTTGCCAGTGCGGAGGGGGAGGAGGGGGCAATACAGGGGTGGGGAAGTGAGAGATGTAAACTACTGGGTGTACGACAGGCTCAAGGATGTATTGTACAACACAGGGAATATAGCCAATATTTTGTAATAACTGTAAATGTAAAGTAACCTTTAAAAAGGATATAAAATTTTTTTAAAAAAGAAATCATACTTAAAATTCGAAACAATTTAAATGTCCATCAACAGGAAAATGCACATATAAATTATTGGATTTCCCTACATGGGAATCCTACGTAGCGAGGAAAGTACATGAACTAGACAGATCTTTACGTGTCAGCATGGATGAACCTAGCAAAGATAACACTAAATAAAGCAAGTAACAAGAGAAAACAAAATAGAATACGATATGCAGTTTAAGAATACTTAAAATTGTAGCCTACATAGAAAGACATCCATGCCACTGATGGAGACCAAGTTCAGAGGAGGGGTTACCCAGGGTCAGCTGGGGAGTGGCTGTGTCTGGGAAAGTGGTCACACCAGAGACTCTTCAACAGGAATGGTAATGTTTCACTTCACACGCTGGCTGGAGGACGGAGAAGTGTCTGCGATGTTATAATGTGAGCACGCTGCATGTAAAACCCATTGCTGACCACACCTAGGGGAACTGATGCGTGGGAGCTGGTAGTGGGTGGAGGCATCCAGAAGGTGGTGGTAGAAGAGGAACGTTGTACACGTAACGCCTAAGGCCTGACCAGAGGACGACCACTGCTCTAGAAACTGGACACAAATCCAACTTCTACGGCCAATCTTAGAAGACAAACTGAGGCATATTTAAAATTTTAACACTTTATGTGCGCAAAAATAGATTCAATTCAGGCAGCACAAAGCGGAAGAGGTGAGGAGCACTCCAGCCACAGGAGCTGCAGAGATGTTTATTTTAAAAGGGCAGAAGCAAAGCAAGGAAACGAGTGATTTGCTATGGCTTTAACGCCTAGTTGGTGGTTTGTGACTGGGTGTCCTCAGCGGTGTTCGTCACCCTGAGGCGCTGACAGGCTTAGATTTTGGTTGGTTTAAGTAGGCGGCCGCATCGCTAGAGCCACCGCAGGCTAACGGCCTCCTTGCAGGGTTAATTTACTAACACCAATTGTCTGAGTCCTTCCTCTTACTCAGTCACTTCACTTCCTACGCCTCACTTTCTCTTCTCTAAAGTGGATATTCAGTAATAAATTCTCTGTGGAGGTGTCAGTACAAAACAAAGTGATTATTAGGAACCACGATCATGTCCTGAATGCACGGAACACGTCACCGTTTGCCAACCACCGTGTCAAGTCAGCAGAAACGACAGAAATTAAGAGCTCTCCGCAGAAATTCACACACCTGTGCACCAGGTAAGGGACCACAGGCAGACGTTCACTCAGCCTTTCCTGTGTCCCTCACGGAGTTCACGCTCTCTCCTGGGCGGGGCGAGCACAGACACTTTGCGGGAGTTTAACTACTTTTAAAATGCACTGATACAACCATGTCTCACTTTTGTTTGGATCAGTCAGCAAACGCTTTTTGGAAACCCCAAATTCTCCACACCTCCTACCTTTCGCGCTGCCTTAGTCTCAAAGCTGCCGACACCGCCCCTCAGGCCGCGTGGTCAGGGGAGGCGGGTCGGCGTGCTGCTCCTCAAGCCGCGTCGTCAAGGGAGGCGGGTCTGCGTGCGGACGCACGGCGAGCGCGCAGAAGTCCTCGAGCCCCGCCCCCACGGGCCCGCCCGGAGGCTTAAGCCGCAACCCCGCGGCTCGGGAGGGCGTTGATGCCCGCTCCAACACCAGACCGCGCGTGGGCTCCGGAGCGCGGCATGGAGGGCTCGGCCTAGCTGGGGCCCGTGGCCCTATGTCTTCGGGCCGCAGCCGCCGGGCGGTGGGCGCCCGAGGGGCCGGGAGGCGAGCCGGGACCCACAGGCGGGTGTGGGCATCCTGTCTGCAGCCAGCGTCCCCGAGGCCGCGCTCAGGCCATGATCACTCGGTGAAGCTGCGCCCGGACAGCACGGCCGACTCCTTCTCGCGCTCTGAGGACCTGTGCGCGCTGCAGGACTCGGTGCCTCTGCCCTCCGTGCGGGCTTCCCTGAGGGAGGGCCTGCTGGACTTAACGCCGACCGCCTCCGCGGGGTAGACTGGGCGCCACTCCTGAGCACCCTCTGCCCCTGATCTGTATCCAGAGCTTCTTCCAGCCACGGCTTGTCGAGACAGGTTTGTACTTCCCGCTTCCAGGGGCCCTCGTGTGGGCGCTGAGAAGCGGGGTTTTAAATGGTTGAAGGTGGAGAGTGGGCACTAGAACCGGTGCCCAGTGACCGGGTGTACGTGCACTAGACGGGGCGTGCGGCCTAGGACTCCTGCCAGCTCGGTGACCCCGGCCGAGTGCCTTAAGGCTTCAAGGTCTCAGTGTTCTCATCTGTAGCGTGGGCTTAACAGGACCCAGCCTCTGTGGCGGTTACAAGGATGCACTGTGTTAATGCTTCTCGGCTCTACAAAGTAGAACACTTAGCACAGTTTGGAGTATCGTTAATTGTTGCACGGATGTTACCTGGTCTGTTGAATGACTTTGCCTGGTACACACCAAAGCGGTTAGGAAATGGATATATCCCAGCTTCATTTCCTTTCCATTCAAACGGGGCTCAGGAAAAAAAAAATTTTTTTCAATAGGTGTATCATATATAGTGGAAAGAGCACCGGTGTCAAGGCAGCTTAGGGTTTGAATTCCAGAGCTTATGCTCTCTGTGGCCTGGACAGGTTTCTTTTGCACTACAATCCCCACACTTGTAAAATGACATTAAAAACCACTCTTTCTGTGGGTTCTTAGAATTAATTAAGCAGGTTATGTGTGTAAAGTATCCTGGCACTTGAATGAGTTGTCAGAACCAAGGGCTGCTGGAGACCATGCTTCTGCCCTAGGGAATCTTCCCTTCTACTGGGCAGCAAGTAAACACAAGCACAGGAGTCAGTGCTCTGGAAGAAGTGAGTTCTGCTGCTACAGAGCACAGAATCTCTTTTTTCTTTGATTTAATTTTTATTCTATATTGGAGGATAGTTGATTTACAATATTGTGTTAGTTTCAGGTGTACAGTAAAGTGATTCAGTTATACATATATCCATTCCTTTTCAGATTCTTTTCCCGTACACTTTGTTACAGGATATGGAGTAGAGGTCCCTGTGCTATGCAGTAGATCCTTGTTGATTATTTTATATATAGTCGTGTGTATATGTTAATGCCAAACTCCTGATGTATCCCTCCCCGCCATCTTTCCCCTTTGCAGAGCACAGAAACTTGGAAGGGCAAGTTCAGGGTAGGATTCTTGGAGGAAGTGCCGTCCTTTCTAAGGATATGTAGAAGCTCCTGGGGTGGCAGGAGAAAGCAGTGTGTGTTGAAGTTTGAGAAATGTAAGAAAATATGGCAAAACTAAGGTACAGGACTGGAACTCAGGGTTTGGGAAAGAAATGAGAGTCGATACTGAAAACTTAGTGGGGCCCAACAGAAAGGCGCCTTGTTTGTCCTGTCAGAAGTTTGGATGTTTATCCTGAAGGCTGCGGGAAACACCAAAGAACAGTGAAATGGAATTCTGGTTTAGAGGCTCACTTGGACCTCCATGTGGAAGGCAGTTGATTGGGTGCAGGGTGAATTGTAATCTAAGGGTCCCACTTAAGTTATAAAAGGTGGGACCGGGTTTTGCAGATCTGAGAGAGAATGGGTGAGGCCTGGTGACCAGTTAGAAAAGGGAGGGCAGCAAGCGTGGGTGACAGTTTACAGCTGCATCTTTTTGAGAGATACAGAGCACAGTAGAAAGGGATTGGGGGTGGCAAGAGGATCTTACTTCATCTTCAGTGCTTTAGAGGGGCCTGGTAGACAGGTCTGGGCCCAAGGTACAGATGTGGGCTTTTGGGAGGACAGGTGTTTGAAGGCATGGTAGAGACTTAGGTTATCCACAAGAATATCCAAAGAATCATAGGTCTGAGAGTGTTTTTAAGTGGGTATATTTGAGGATGTTTATAAGCTGAGAGAAAGTAGCCAACAGAAGAAGGGTGTAAAGATCTAGGAGAGGAAGTGATTGTTCATTTGTTTTTGAAAAGCTGAACACTTATCGTGTGCCTGGCCCGTTTCTAGGATCTGGGGTTCACACCATCTGTTATCTCTTCCGCAAGGACAGTTCAATTCATCCCCTGGTGAACAGAAGTCAGATTATTCTTTGCATCCCATTCAGGTGTAAGAACTGTTTTGTACCTCTGAAGGGAAGCAAGCTCTATCCTTTGGTCACCTGCTGATGATAATAGCATTGGCTGAGACCTGACCATTTACAGTGAAGGCACTTCTGTAGGTAATAAGTTCCAGGAGGGCCCGAACTGAGTATGTCTGTTTCAGCATTTAGCATGGTTTAGCATCTGAGAGGCCGGTACATTATTGGCATATAGTAGACTTAAAAATGAATATTTGTGGATTGTCTGAATGAGTGGATGTGTGTGATTCACATCCTATTTGCAGGTCCTATGCCCTGCAATGGATTTTCAGTGTCAGGTTGTGAAAGTATTTATGACGGGGATTGGCATTGTTCCCTATCTAATGGATAAAGATTACACATGAAAGGACTTTACACTGACATCCCAAAAGCCTCATAGGAATTACTTAACAAAAAAATAAAATTGGATTCTGTATAATTTCTAATTTGTAAGCTGGCCAGAACACTGGTATTTCAGTCAGTCCTCTGGTAGTTCCGATGACGTCCCCATGATCACCCAGGCATAATCAGAATGGCTTTAGGATTTGGGAGCCAAAATGTTCCTCAGTATTTACGGCTTTGCTCGTCCATTTAAGAAAATGGACTATTGAAAAAAATAGCTTCAGACACAATATGGCATTTTATGATTTAGCATGAAATCTGAGAAATATAGAGGTTATCGGAAGCCTGCAATGGTAAAGTTCCCTCTGCTATTGAAGTTATTGTCTTTAAACAAAGATTCTACATCACTAATGCTATATATATATTTTTTTATGATATTCAGGTTAATTTCCAATTCTAAGGAAGTAATTGGTTGGTTGGTATGAGAGATGGTGTGGCTTCCAAAGGTGAAAAGTATTATTTTGCTGTAATTTCCGGCTACCTAAGGATGGGAGAGGCCCGGGACACTGCAGTCAGTATATTATGTGGAGCAGGTTATATTGTGGTTTATTTATGAACTTTTACATGTTTATTTTCTTCTTTGCGGTATGCGGGCCTCTCACTGTTGCGGCCTCTCCCGTTGAGGAGCACAGGCTCCGGATGCGCAGGCTCAGCGGCCATGGCTCACGGGCCTAGCCACTCCGCGGCATGTGGGATCTTCCCGGACTGGGGCACGAACCCGTGTCCCCTGCATAGGCAGGCAGACTCTCAACCACTGCGCCACAAGGGAAGCCCACGTGTTTATTTTCTATGCAAGTTTGTGTGCTCCTTTTTGAGTTTTGGTAGATAAGTGTTTTGTAACTTTGGAATACTTGGAGTTATATACATATATATATATTTTAATGTAGTAGTTAGAGCCGCGGAAGTGTACTAGTCTACCTAGTACTCCCTGTCGGAATGCCACACTTGAGGCCTGATGCCAGCCTTCCCAGAACATTCGTGGCCTCCTTTCAGTTTTTGACCTGCTCAGATTGAGTCCCTGTAGACTCTTCATCAGCTTGAAACCTGATCTTCCACCCCTTCCCTGACCTTGATGGTTACCTTCCTACTTTAGGCCTCAGGTGCTTTAGCTATAAATGATATAGTTGCCCTTAATTCTAAAGTTTTCTTTCTAAAGGGCTACAATGTGGTGGCTCCTTGAAAATGTTTCTCTTTGCTGGTTTTAATTTTGTAGAGAATTAAAACCCCAGCCACTCTAAAAGACAGTAAGTTACATTGGATAAGGAAAGTGTGCTTTTGTAGTTAGATTAACAGGGATGGAAGATGACTTAATATGTTTTAAGATACTCATGATCCGTTCTCATGAGAGTCGGGGGAAGAAGGGGAAGAGAGTTAATAAAATACCAAACGACTGTGACAAATTAAGTTCACCAAGATGTAGCTGATTAGTTACTACTTGAATAAGCCACACAAATCCAATTCAAGTTGTCCTTTATTTTTCTAAGAAGGATCCCAGTGAACTGAGTCCCATGTTCAGTGACTCCACGTTCAATGGCTTAGTCTTTAAAAACTGTTACGTTGCTGGAAGAAGAAATATTGCCCATCAGTCCTAATTGATGTTTAGCTATCACGCACATTTGAAATAAATTTATTACTTTGCCTGATCTCAGTGTAATACATTCTAAAGGGGCAAAGAGCACACGAAAAGTTATGGAGTCTCCATCTTCTACACTAAAGTGTGCAATAAATTACATATTATTTGGCTGTGAAATTCACAAGCCATAGAAACCACACCATTAGCAATGTATACAGTGGTAAACAGCAGGTAATGAGAATGATATAAAATAAAACAGACTGTGTATGTTGGCACTGCTGCCAATAAAACAATCATTCAATGCATTCATATGCATCTACGCTAGGTAAGCTCTTTAGGGCAATTGCTATGAGTTCTACATACCTGTCAGGATATTATATATAGCCCACTTTCTACGGCATTTTTTCAAAGACTCTGAGAAAGGGTTACTCTGGGTAAATTCAGACCTTTTCTCAATATAGAATTTGGTCAACATGCATTCTGAACAGCAAAATTTCACAGTATTTTCCTACACTAATTGCCACCTCAGCAAATGCAGGATTAAGTATAATGGATTATAAGGAGTTAGAAAGGAAAGATGGAAGAAAAGAAGGAAGGTAGAAAAAAGGTGGGTATGGAGTACTTCATCATTTACGTAAAGAGTGGACCTAAAACTAACCTGAGGTTTCCCTGAGCTATTAGCATACGCTATAGAAACTTAAATGAAAAAATAAAAAAAACAGCAAGGGAAACTCAAAGATTCTTTGTTTTTTCACTTTACTGCATACACACGTCCACCTTAAACAATCTATATGCTTATATCCAATAAGAGAGCATTGTTTTGCAAGGCTATTTGGGTTCTATCAGCATGTAAAGGTCGGACAACTCAACTTTAGCAGAGTTAGCCTTCAGGTGAATAATTGCTTCTTTCAGGTTGCGAGCATTTGAATTTTCCAGAAATGTTTCCCAAAATATGAAAACTAAAAGAAGGGTCCTAGGACAGCGTCCTTTAGAAGTTTTATAGTATCAAGCCTTTTGGAGGAAGAGAATCTTTGTCGATTATCAACACAATGATTCCAAGTAGGTCAATTTTTGCTGACAATATTATATAACAGAACCCACTTCACCTCCATTATACTGACAATGATCTTCCTTACTTCAACCTTGTGCTTCTTAGTAAAGTTGAAAATACTGAGCCAAGAACAGACAGTGACAATGCCAGAGACTCAGATGTACCTATAGGTGCCTTCAGACAACATCAGCCACCCAGGCTAAAGTCCTGGTTTAAAACATCCCAACATGAATGAATCTCAAAAACCATATGCTGAGCAAGTGAAGCCAGATCAAAAGGCCACCTACTGTATTATTCAACTTACATGAAATTCTAAACTCGGCAAAAGTCGTCTCTAAAGATAAAAAACAGATCTGTGGTTGCCGTGGGGTAGGAGATGGGGATACTTTTGCAAAAGCCTAGGAGGAAACTTTCTAGGGTTTTAGAATTGTTATCTATCTTTATGGGGGTGGTAGTTATACAAATGTATACATTAATTAAAAGTCACTGAACCGTTGACTAAAAATGTCTGCATTTTATGTATGTAAATGATACCTTAATAAGGTTGATTACAAAATGAACCAAAACCAAAACAAAGCAGAAGAAAAACCTCTCAAGACCTCAAAGGAAATACACTGTTTTCTTCCAGGGTACCAGACTGGAAATGAGGCATTGGTCTGTTCTACCCTCAGATTATCCCTAGGATTATCTAGTCTATTTTAAAGCACTAGAGTCCCCTATCAGGAAAACTCACCCCATGTTTAATTACTTTGATTTCTTCTCTGCCTCTTCTCCCAAGACAGTGAAGCCATTCACGGAAGGAAAACCAGCTTTTTCCAACTTTGCATCACCACATATTCTTTCCAAAGCTATTATTTATGGAATGGAATTTGGCTACACTTTGTAAAAATCTAGCTTTTTGGGCCTTACAAATCTTAACAGTTAACCTATTGCCTCCACTGGAATTTGGAAAAAACTTATTTTGAAAAGGAATAGCTGAGACTTGACATTTTTTGTGTGTGATTTTCTCTTCCCCTAAGAGAGAAGTGAGTAGGAATTAGAAAAACAAACATAAAGAAAAATAAATTATCTTGCTGCCTTTGCATGGTTATAATTTATAGGAGGCCCTTTTCAACAATAATCTATTATTAGAATCAATAAAATATAATCTCCATGAAGGCCAGGACAGGATATTTGTCCCTTTTTCAGCAGATTGCAATACAAACCACATTCATGGATATGCTTCTTGATGATCTTTGTAATACTGTAACAGTTGCCCATTTCCTCATGCCTCTTCACCTTAACTTCAACCTGGTTTTTCACCAATGACCTCACATTTCCTTCTCTATCACTTGGTTGTGGGCCTCTTTTCCAACTCCAACTCCAACTCGCATTTCACTCTGGCACCAAAGGAAGACTCACACCTTCCTGCTTTTTAGTCATACCTCAAGGTCATTACCATATTGTGATCACCCTGAAGAATAGCCAGACAATTGTTATTTCAGAGCCATCTGACAGTTTGTAGCTCTAAAAATTAACTAAGAACCGCATTTGACAAAAATATCCTAGTTTAAGATTTTGGTAATACAGCAACAGTAATTCCGAAGTCATTTATGACAATCAGTGTGGGAAGCACCCTCCTTCAGGAAGATCCTTTGCCATACAATACTCTTTCCCTGTCTGGTAATAAGGAAGAATGGCAGAGGAAAGTAACCTTTTGTGGAAATAAATACTTGGCTTTGAGAAGGCTTGAAGTTCATACATTTTTCTTGAATTAGATTCCCCATTAATTACTTTATCCACAAAGAGGTAATTATCAGAGTTATGTAAGCAATTAAGGAGATGCTACTCCATATTCTTTCAGCTTGTTGACCTTTCTCACTTTATTTCATGTGGCTATCTGAAACATCAGTGATTTACATGCCTTTTTCTTTTTGACAGATTTCTCTGTGTATGTGTCCCCATGATGAAAACATCATTAAAGTAAAATATCATGAATAGACTCTTAAGAAGCAGAGTCTACTGAAAGTCCTGGAAAATATGAAAGCACTAATATTCATGGACAACTCTACACTCTGAAAGTTACTCCAAATTTTGTTGATCTCTCTTTTGTCTAGGAGTTTTTCATATTTTCTACCATGATCATTTGTTAGTTTTATAATTACATAATAAAGGCATTACATCATACAATCTTTTGTTATCCATTGCAGTTTTAAAACTATTCCTTTCCTTGTCCTCAGCAGATATGTCATAGATTACTAGTACACAAGCAAAGACTTTCAACGTAACAGTACTTTATAGTGAGAAGAACTATACTGAGCTATCTCTATCCTAAGACAATGCACTAGGAAAGCACTAGGAATTCTTAAGCACTAGGAATACAGAGACGATCAAGGGGCAAGTTCCTTGCCTTTGAGTATACATGATCATTATAGCAAATGCTTAAATAGCACTTAGTATGTAACTCACCACAGCAGTCTTATTATCCTCCTTTTTAATAGGTGAGCAGAGGAAGCCACAGGGAAGTAATAGGGTAAAGCCAGAATTTGAACCTAGGTAGACTAGTACACTCTCCACGGCTTTAACTACTACATTAGTGTATATATATATATATATATATATATATATATATGTATATAACTCCAAGTATTCCAAAGTTACAAAACACTTATCTACCAAAACTCAAAAAGGAGCACACAAACTTGCATAGAAAATAAACACGTGGGCTTCCCTTGTGGCGCAGTGGTTGAGAGTCTGCCTGCCTATGCAGGGGACACGGGTTCGTGCCCCAGTCCGGGAAGATCCCACATGCCGCGGAGTGGCTAGGCCCGTGAGCCATGGCCGCTGAGCCTGCGCATCCGGAGCCTGTGCTCCTCAACGGGAGAGGCCGCAACAGTGAGAGGCCCGCATACCGCAAAGAAGAAAATAAACATGTAAAAGTTCATAAATAAACCACAATATAACCTGCTCCACATAATATACTGACTGCAGTGTCCCGGGCCTCTCCCATCCTTAGGTAGCCGGAAATTACAGCAAAATAATACTTTTCACCTTTGGAAGCCACACCATCTCTCATACCAACCAACCAATTACTTCCTTAGAATTGGAAATTAACCTGAATATCATAAAAAAATATATATATAGCATTAGTGATGTAGAATCTTTGTTTAAAGACAATAACTTCAATAGCAGAGGGAACTTTACCATTGCAGGCTTCCGATAACCTCTATATTTCTCAGATTTCATGCTAAATCATAAAATGCCATATTGTGTCTGAAGCTATTTTTTTCAATAGTCCATTTTCTTAAATGGACGAGCAAAGCCGTAAATACTGAGGAACATTTTGGCTCCCAAATCCTAAAGCCATTCTGATTATGCCTGGGTGATCATGGGGACGTCATCGGAACTGCCAGAGGACTGACTGAAATACCAGTGTTCTGGCCAGCTTACAAATTAGAAATTATACAGAATCCAATTTTATTTTTTTGTTAAGTAATTCCTATGAGGCTTTTGGGATGTCAGTGTAAAGTCCTTTCATGTGTAATCTTTATCCATTAGATAGGGAACAATGCCAATCCCCGTCATAAATACTTTCACAACCTGACACTGAAAATCCATTGCAGGGCATAGGACCTGCAAATAGGATGTGAATCACACACATCCACTCATTCAGACAATCCACAAATATTCATTTTTAAGTCTACTATATGCCAATAATGTACCGGCCTCTCAGATGCTAAACCATGCTAAATGCTGAAACAGACATACTCAGTTCGGGCCCTCCTGGAACTTATTACCTACAGAAGTGCCTTCACTGTAAATGGTCAGGTCTCAGCCAATGCTATTATCATCAGCAGGTGACCAAAGGATAGAGCTTGCTTCCCTTCAGAGGTACAAAACAGTTCTTACACCTGAATGGGATGCAAAGAATAATCTGACTTCTGTTCACCAGGGGATGAATTGAACTGTCCTTGCGGAAGAGATAACAGATGGTGTGAACCCCAGATCCTAGAAACGGGCCAGGCACACGATAAGTGTTCAGCTTTTCAAAAACAAATGAACAATCACTTCCTCTCCTAGATCTTTACACCCTTCTTCTGTTGGCTACTTTCTCTCAGCTTATAAACATCCTCAAATATACCCACTTAAAAACACTCTCAGACCTATGATTCTTTGGATATTCTTGTGGATAACCTAAGTCTCTACCATGCCTTCAAACACCTGTCCTCCCAAAAGCCCACATCTGTACCTTGGGCCCAGACCTGTCTACCAGGCCCCTCTAAAGCACTGAAGATGAAGTAAGATCCTCTTGCCACCCCCAATCCCTTTCTACTGTGCTCTGTATCTCTCAAAAAGATGCAGCTGTAAACTGTCACCCACGCTTGCTGCCCTCCCTTTTCTAACTGGTCACCAGGCCTCACCCATTCTCTCTCAGATCTGCAAAACCCGGTCCCACCTTTTATAACTTAAGTGGGACCCTTAGATTACAATTCACCCTGCACCCAATCAACTGCCTTCCACATGGAGGTCCAAGTGAGCCTCTAAACCAGAATTCCATTTCACTGTTCTTTGGTGTTTCCCGCAGCCTTCAGGATAAACATCCAAACTTCTGACAGGACAAACAAGGCGCCTTTCTGTTGGGCCCCACTAAGTTTTCAGTATCGACTCTCATTTCTTTCCCAAACCCTGAGTTCCAGTCCTGTACCTTAGTTTTGCCATATTTTCTTACATTTCTCAAACTTCAACACACACTGCTTTCTCCTGCCACCCCAGGAGCTTCTACATATCCTTAGAAAGGACGGCACTTCCTCCAAGAATCCTACCCTGAACTTGCCCTTCCAAGTTTCTGTGCTCTGCAAAGGGGAAAGATGGCGGGGAGGGATACATCAGGAGTTTGGCATTAACATATACACACGACTATATATAAAATAATCAACAAGGATCTACTGCATAGCACAGGGACCTCTACTCCATATCCTGTAACAAAGTGTACGGGAAAAGAATCTGAAAAGGAATGGATATATGTATAACTGAATCACTTTACTGTACACCTGAAACTAACACAATATTGTAAATCAACTATCCTCCAATATAGAATAAAAATTAAATCAAAGAAAAAAGAGATTCTGTGCTCTGTAGCAGCAGAACTCACTTCTTCCAGAGCACTGACTCCTGTGCTTGTGTTTACTTGCTGCCCAGTAGAAGGGAAGATTCCCTAGGGCAGAAGCATGGTCTCCAGCAGCCCTTGGTTCTGACAACTCATTCAAGTGCCAGGATACTTTACACACATAACCTGCTTAATTAATTCTAAGAACCCACAGAAAGAGTGGTTTTTAATGTCATTTTACAAGTGTGGGGATTGTAGTGCAAAAGAAACCTGTCCAGGCCACAGAGAGCATAAGCTCTGGAATTCAAACCCTAAGCTGCCTTGACACCGGTGCTCTTTCCACTATATATGATACACCTATTGAAAAAAATTTTTTTTTTCCTGAGCCCCGTTTGAATGGAAAGGAAATGAAGCTGGGATATATCCATTTCCTAACCGCTTTGGTGTGTACCAGGCAAAGTCATTCAACAGACCAGGTAACATCCGTGCAACAATTAACGATACTCCAAACTGTGCTAAGTGTTCTACTTTGTAGAGCCGAGAAGCATTAACACAGTGCATCCTTGTAACCGCCACAGAGGCTGGGTCCTGTTAAGCCCACGCTACAGATGAGAACACTGAGACCTTGAAGCCTTAAGGCACTCGGCCGGGGTCACCGAGCTGGCAGGAGTCCTAGGCCGCACGCCCCGTCTAGTGCACGTACACCCGGTCACTGGGCACCGGTTCTAGTGCCCACTCTCCACCTTCAACCATTTAAAACCCCGCTTCTCAGCGCCCACACGAGGGCCCCTGGAAGCGGGAAGTACAAACCTGTCTCGACAAGCCGTGGCTGGAAGAAGCTCTGGATACAGATCAGGGGCAGAGGGTGCTCAGGAGTGGCGCCCAGTCTACCCCGCGGAGGCGGTCGGCGTTAAGTCCAGCAGGCCCTCCCTCAGGGAAGCCCGCACGGAGGGCAGAGGCACCGAGTCCTGCAGCGCGCACAGGTCCTCAGAGCGCGAGAAGGAGTCGGCCGTGCTGTCCGGGCGCAGCTTCACCGAGTGATCATGGCCTGAGCGCGGCCTCGGGGACGCTGGCTGCAGACAGGATGCCCACACCCGCCTGTGGGTCCCGGCTCGCCTCCCGGCCCCTCGGGCGCCCACCGCCCGGCGGCTGCGGCCCGAAGACATAGGGCCACGGGCCCCAGCTAGGCCGAGCCCTCCATGCCGCGCTCCGGAGCCCACGCGCGGTCTGGTGTTGGAGCGGGCATCAACGCCCTCCCGAGCCGCGGGGTTGCGGCTTAAGCCTCCGGGCGGGCCCGTGGGGGCGGGGCTCGAGGACTTCTGCGCGCTCGCCGTGCGTCCGCACGCAGACCCGCCTCCCTTGACGACGCGGCTTGAGGAGCAGCACGCCGACCCGCCTCCCCTGACCACGCGGCCTGAGGGGCGGTGTCGGCAGCTTTGAGACTAAGGCAGCGCGAAAGGTAGGAGGTGTGGAGAATTTGGGGTTTCCAAAAAGCGTTTGCTGACTGATCCAAACAAAAGTGAGACATGGTTGTATCAGTGCATTTTAAAAGTAGTTAAACTCCCGCAAAGTGTCTGTGCTCGCCCCGCCCAGGAGAGAGCGTGAACTCCGTGAGGGACACAGGAAAGGCTGAGTGAACGTCTGCCTGTGGTCCCTTACCTGGTGCACAGGTGTGTGAATTTCTGCGGAGAGCTCTTAATTTCTGTCGTTTCTGCTGACTTGACACGGTGGTTGGCAAACGGTGACGTGTTCCGTGCATTCAGGACATGATCGTGGTTCCTAATAATCACTTTGTTTTGTACTGACACCTCCACAGAGAATTTATTACTGAATATCCACTTTAGAGAAGAGAAAGTGAGGCGTAGGAAGTGAAGTGACTGAGTAAGAGGAAGGACTCAGACAATTGGTGTTAGTAAATTAACCCTGCAAGGAGGCCGTTAGCCTGCGGTGGCTCTAGCGATGCGGCCGCCTACTTAAACCAACCAAAATCTAAGCCTGTCAGCGCCTCAGGGTGACGAAGAGCGCTGAGGACACCCAGTCACAAACCACCAACTAGGCGTTAAAGCCATAGCAAATCACTCGTTTCCTTGCTTTGCTTCTGCCCTTTTAAAATAAACATCTCTGCAGCTCCTGTGGCTGGAGTGCTCCTCACCTCTTCCGCTTTGTGCTGCCTGAATTGAATCCATTTTTGCGCACATAAAGTGTTAAAATTTTAAATATGCCTCAGTTTGTCTTCTAAGATTGGCCGTAGAAGTTGGATTTGTGTCCAGTTTCTAGAGCAGTGGTCGTCCTCTGGTCAGGCCTTAGGCGTTACGTGTACAATGTTCCTCTTCTACCACCACCTTCTGGATGCCTCCACCCACTACCAGCTCCCACGCATCAGTTCCCCTAGGTGTGGTCAGCAATGGGTTTTACATGCAGCGTGCTCACATTATAACATCCGCAGACACTCCTCCGTCCTCCAGCCAGCGTGTGAAGTGAAACATTACCATTCCTGTTGAAGAGTCTCAGGGGTGACCACTTTCCCAAACACAGCAATTCCCCAGCTGACCCTGGGTAACCCCTCCTCTGAACTTGGTCTCCATCAGTGGCATGGATGTCTTTCTATGTAGGCTACAATTTTAAGTATTCTTAAACTGCACATCGTATTCTATTTTGTTTTCTCTTGTTACTTGCTTTATTTAGTGTTATCTTTGCTAGGTTCATCCATGCTGACACGTAAAGATCTGTCTAGTTCATGTACTTTCCTCGCTACGTAGGATTCCCATGTAGGGAAATCCGATAATTTATATGTGCATTTTCCTGTTGATGGACATTTAAATTGTTTCGAATTTTAAGTATGAGTTCTTTTTAAAAAAATTTTTATATCCTTTTTAAAGGTTACTTTACATTTACAGTTATTACAAAATATTGGCTATATTCCCTGTGTTGTACAATACATCCTTGAGCCTGTCGTACACCCAGTAGTTTACATCTCTCACTTCCCCACCCCTGTATTGCCCCCTCCTCCCCCTCCGCACTGGCAACCATTAGTTTGTTCTCTATATCGGTGACTCTCCTTCTTTTTTGTTATATTCGTTCAATTGTTGTCTGTTTTAGATTCCATATATAGGTGATATCCTACAGTGTTTCAGAGTTCAAAAGACTCTCACGACAGAAGCCAAAAGGTAAGAGCCATTTTACATTGATAAAAAGCATTTTAACTATGTAGAAGCAGAAAATGAAAAGAAAGAACTTTGCATTACATTTAATAAAAGCTTAGGGAGATCTTTGTGGTATATTAGTGAACTTATTTGTGGAAATTTAGCCATGTACATTGTGTTGGAGAGGCACCAAGAGTTCAAGGACTCTCACAATTTGAGTACACAATTGCCTTACTTGTAGGCATGGTGGCATCCATTTACATAACAATGATTTGGAGGATGTTGTGTTAGTCAGCTCTTGCTGTGATAATGCTTTGGAACAAATCGACCCAAAACTCAGTTCCATAAACAAGAATTTATTTTTCTTGGACCTATTGGCTAGCTGCAGTGGCTCTCTTTTAGACCTCTAGATGGCTGGTTTTGCTCCGTGTTTTGGGTCAGTTTGAGGTCTGTAACACACATGTTCCTCTGGAGCCCAACTGTGAGGCCGCAGCTCCCAGGCCCTGTCTTCTCACAAAGTTCACTGAAACATAAGAGGTGAGCCCAACTGCACAAGCCCATTTAAGGCCTCTGCTGCTCATTGAAGGCCATCATGTCTGCTCACACTTCATTGGCCAAAACATGTCACAGATCTAAGCTGTATTTAGAATATGTGTATTTGTTTAAAGTTGGGTGCCCTCACAGAAGAATATTGCCTTTTGGACAGTGTTACCTTAGCATTTTCATTGGCATTTGCAAACGTGATAAACGCCGTGTGCACTTTTTCACCTTTGAGAACTTTCTGAAATTGTGGGACCATTTCTATTGGAAAAGAGGAAGGTACACTTTAGAACTCAACTCTAGTTATGGCATTGTTGGGAGAAGAATTAATGAGATAAGGTCAATACAAGTGAAAGATTTGGGATCACATATTCATCATTAACATTAGCATTCTACAGAACATTCCTGGAGAATTGTGATGCTTGCTTTATGTGATTTCTATCATAAATCATTAGAATTTGACCAAGACACTTCAGTGAAACATACATCATACAGCACATCGCATTTTAGTTTTTCCTACCACTCCACAACTTGTCATCAATACTTCACCATAACTCAGAAACAGAAACAGAAACTGAGTGAGTTCACTGTTAGCAGATGGGCTTCACAAGCAATACTAGTGGAAGTTCTTCAAATGATAGCAGACAGTAACTCAAGCCATAAAAACAAAACAAAGAATGCTGACTAGAGCAGTTGTGTAGGGAATTATAAAAGATACTGTAATTTCAAATTTCTTCTCTTAACAAATTTAAAAAGTAAGTGCCTAACCAATATGACTATATTTGGATTGTTCTCTATATAACATAAAAAAAATCATATATTTGATGATATGGCACAACGAAGGCAGTGAGAACAAAGCTGTGTTAGAATAAAAATGACAGTAGATCATAAGCTGAATCCGCAGGAAGAAAGGAAGAGAACCAGAAATGGTAAATAGATTACCCGACAAACTCAAAAATATTTATTTGCTCAACTTTCTTCTCTAAGCTCTTTGAAAAAATAAGCTTGTGAGAAGTAATTATTATAATATGTTGTTAAGTATGTAACATATATAAATGTAATAAAAACAAAAAAGAGGGGAAGGCATACAGCTCTATAAAAGTACAGTTTCTGTTTCTATCTGGAATGAACCTAGTAAAAATCTGAAGAGATTCTGAGATGTATTCCATAAGCCCTAGTGCAGCCATTACTCAAACAATGTGGTTAAAAATCATTAAAGGAATTACATGTTACAGCAGAAAATATCTACTTACTATAAAAGGAAAATGGAGGAACAACAACAATAACAAAAAAACAAAAACATGAGACATGTAGAAAACCAAAGGTAAAATGATAGACATAAATAAATCCTACCATATCAATAATAAAAACTAAATGTAAATGAATTAAACAGTACAATCAAAAGGCAGATATTGTCGAACTGGGTATTAAAAAAGGTTTTCTATAGGAGACACTGCTTGGATTCAAAAGTCTAATGTGTACAAAGTAAAAGGATGAAAAAATATACATCATGCAAATAGCAACCATAAGCATTGCTGAAGTGGCTATACTAATACCAGAAAAAATAGACTTTAAAACAAACAAAAAGGTTACTAGATATGAAAAGGAACATTTTATGATAAAGAAAGGGAAGATACAAAAATCTTTAACATATTTGCCCTGAATAAGGTAAAACCAAAATACATGAAGAAGAAAATACCAAAATCCATGAAGAATTGAAGGAAGAAATAGATAATTGCACATCATTAGTTAGAGGCTTCAGTACTCCACAGTCAATAATGGATAGAACAGTTAGGCAGAAGATCAACAACGATATAGAAGACTTGGACGAGACTATGAATTAACAAGACCTAATAAATGTTTACAGAACACTCAACCAAACAGTAAAATACTCATCCTGCTCAACTACATGTGAAACGTTTTCCAGCATAGATGACATGCTAGGCTGTAAGAGAAGAGATTGAAACCCACATACATTGCTGGTGGGAATGTAAAATGGTGCGGCCATTTTACAAAACAGCTTGAGAGTTCCTGCAAGTGTTAAGCATAGAGTTACCCTATGACCCAGCAGTTCCACTACTAAATATATACCTAAGAGAAATAAAAACTTATGTCTGCACAAAAGCTTGTACGTGAATGTTCATAGAAGCCTATTTCTAAAAACAAAAGGTGGAAATAATTCAAATGACAACCGGATAAATGAATAAACAAAATGTGGAATATCCATACAATAGAATAGCATTCAGCTATAGAAAGGAATGATCTACTGATCCATGTTACAACATGGATGAACCATGAAAGCATTATGTAAAGTAACAGCAGCCACTCACAAAAGATCACATATTGTACGGTCCCATTTATATGAAATGCCCAGAATAGCAAATCTGTAGAGACAGGAAGTAGATGAGTGGTTGCCTAGGGCTGAGAGGGTTGAGGAGATTGAAAAAAGCTTGTTAATGTGTAATGGGTTTTTTGTGGGGGGACAGAAATCTAAAATTGGATTGTTGTGATGCTTACACAAGTCTTTTAGTGGTTACACTGAGAACCACTGAATTGTATACATTAAAGTGTTGAAATTATGGTATGTAAATTACATCCCAATAAAGCTGTTAAAATTATGATAATTTTATATTTATAAATTTGAAAATTCATCGAAAATGACAAATTCTTTAAAAATGCAAGCTAACAAGACTAACCCAAGAAAGAAAACATATCTCAGAAACCTATATCTACTGCAAAAGTTGTTTGTATAATTAAGTACCTTTACAGAAAATGATTTCCAGGGATAAATGGCTTTCCAAGTAAATTGTTCCAAATATTTAGGGAAGAAATATTGGTAATCTTACATAAAAATCTTCCAGGAAACAGAAAAGTATATATTGCTCAAAATATTTATAAGGCCAACATAAGCTTCAGATCAAAACTAAAAAGAATATTACAAGAATAGAATCACAGGCCAGTTTCTCTTTTGAACATGCATGCAAAATGTGTAAACAGAAGCACAAACTGTATCCGTGGTATGTAAAACAATCATATATCACAATCAAAGTAGCTTTATTCTAGTAATGCAAGGTTGGTTTAATGTTCAAACATGAAACTGATCCCAGGAATGAATTAGAGTGGGAAAAAAGTCATTTAAAACAGAAGTCTTGGGACTTCCCTGGTGGTCCAGTGGTTAGAACTTGGCGCTTTCACTGCTGGGGCCCTGGGGTCTAATTCCCGGTCAGGGAACTAAGATCCTGCAAGCCATGAGGCAGGGCCCCCCCCCCCGCCAAAAAAAAAGAAAATAAAGAAGACAACCAGGAGAAGCACAAGATCGAATAAACATAACAGATAACAGCTTATGAAAAGTAGGTGAAGATTATAGAATATGCTAAAATTTTAAAACAAAAAGAAACATTTAAAGATTCAAGAGGATGTGACAAATATTGTACATAGGCAAAAAATAAAATAAAATAAAATATACGGATGATGGGAGCCCAAAAATCCAGATGCCCATGTCCTGTCTCTGAAGATTCTCATTCAGTGGGTTATGGATTTCCTCTATGTTTAAAAACCTACAGGTGTTATAAAGCAGAAACTAAACACCATTGTAAAGCAGTTATACTCCACTAAAGATGTTAAAACACAACCAAACAAACCTACAGGTGATTCTGATATGATTCACAGACAATGGAAAGCTTCTGCTTTACAGGAAATAATACCAGATTATTTTGTTATTTTATAGTTATAGTAACAGGTTGTACTATTGACCGGTAAGTCTGATGTCAAAATGCACTCCCCACTAGGGATATAAAAGGAACTCATAGTCTCTACGGCTACTTGGTGGCAGCATGCATGTATTGCAAGGGCAATTATTGTAGGAATCCAAATGAGTAGAACATTTTAGAATTGGAAGACTACATACAGATCATCTAGTCAAGCTTCCAACTATTATAGTTGTGAAAACTAAGGCCCATATAAAAGAAATGATTTATCTCCAAAGAGCGTTAGTGAAAGAGTATGAAATTAAAAATATCTCTGAACTTTTAATTTAGTGCTGTTTTTATTAATCTCATGTATTAGCTTAAACTTCAGTGTGACAGATTTGGGATTGAATTCTTGCTCAGATTTACTGATTGCGTGCCTTTTAGTAAGTTACTAAAACACTTTTTTTTTTAAAAAAAAAGATTTATTTATTTATTTTTGGCTGCGTTGGCTCTTCCTTGCCATGCGCGCGCTTTCTCTCGTTGCGGTGAGCGGGGGCTACTCTTTGTTACGGTGCGCGGGCTTCTCATTGTGGTGGCTTCTCTTTGTCGCTGAGCATGGGGTCTAGGTGTGTGGGCTTCAGTAGTTGTGGTTCACGGGCTCTAGAGTGCAGGCTCAGTAGTTGTGGCACATGCTCTTAGTTGCTCCGTGGCATGTGGGAGCTTCCCGGACCAGGGCTCAAACCCGCGTCCCCTGCACTGGCAGGCAGATTCTTAACCACTGCACCACCAGGGAAGCCCTACTAAAACACTTTTAACTTCGCTTTTCACATATGTAAACTGGTGAGCCTTGGCTGATATAGAATATGAGATAACCTAGCACTGTTCTTAACACATACACGTAGTTAACATTTTTTGGCTCTCATCCCTCTTAAACAGCCTCTATCCTCTTAACAATGAAAGTGTGTTTCAGCTAGCAAAGCACCCCAGAGCTGACCACATTCTGGCAAGAGATATAGGATTCTTTTTCTTGCTGGTGGTTCTTTATACCTGATATTTGAACTGCACTGAAACACGAACATCTCTTGTTTATACTGTATCAATGGATTGATGAATTTGATAGATGAATTTTAAAAAGTAATATGCAGGAAAAAAAAGTAATATGCAGGAATGGAGCTGCCTTACTCTCAAGAAATATAATTCGATAGTGGTGGCTAAAACAATAAACAGTGTTTGGACAGGGAGTCCATATTGGATGTGAACTACTTGTACTCCCATTCGTCTATTAAGAATAAATAGAATCCTTTCAAAATCTGTTTTAAAGCGCAGTTATTTCCTTCTGACTCATTTAAGTTACCTGCAAGAAAAAGACAATCTCCTGAATCCTTGCTTAAGAGGCTTTTAATATAAAGCAGATAATTTTTTGCAACATTTCCCAAACTTTTCATTATCAAATTGGCTGAGGCTTCTCAACGATTATCATTTCACAACAATATCTCCCTTTTCACCTTTTTTAAAAGAATTGGCCTCGTAGATGTGCCCTTAAAACAGAGCTTCACTCTCAACTTATTTTAAATTTTGTATTCAAACAGTATGAAGAAAACAGGATCAGGGAATTTAGCCATAAAAGTGAATGGATTACTGATACATGCTACATCATGGATGCAACTAAGTGAAAGAAGTCAGGCGCGAAAGGCTCTATATTGTATGGTTCCATTTATATGAAATGTCCAGCAGTGGCAAATCCATACACACGGAAAATATTATACATTAGTGGTTTCCAGGGGTTTGGAAGAGAGGGAAATAGGGAATGACTCCTCAAAATGGGTGTATGTTTCCTCTAGGGGTGATGAAAATGTTTTGTAGTTGGACAGTGGTGATAGTTGCACAACATTGTGACAGTAGTAAATTCCACTGAATGGTACAGTGAATTGTCAAATGATCAAAATGGTGAATTTTGTGTTATGTTCATTTTACTACAATAAAAAGGAGAAGGAATTAGGGAAAGACTTAGAGTTTGGGAAACTAAGGTGAACTGGTCAAGAAAAAGACAGCTCTACTGTTCGGTGTTCTCTCAGTTCTCCCAGTGCATTGATCCTCAGCAAAAAGTAGCCTGAACTTGTCGATGATAGTCATTCAACACAGTCCAGGGAAAAGTAAATAAAATAAAACCCAACTCTTCTTCTTTAGCACATCTATGAAAGGTTAACTTGCTGCTCAGCCACGTGGACATTCATGAAATCGTTTCACTTTAGGTGTCCTCTACTTCAGTACTTTACTCACAGCTCATTCACACATGTAGGCAACAGCATTCCTTAATTCGATGGAATCTGCAGTGCTGGTTGTGGTGGGTCTCATGAAAAGCAAAGGGAAGGAGGAAAAAGCCTCCACATTGACTTGGTGGTCTTGACGAAATGGATGCAGAAGACAGCTTGAGTGTCAAACTGGAAACTGTTATTTTCCTTTTCCTTTTCTTTTTATCTTTCCTATCAGGTCTTCTGCCCACTTCCCACCCCCTTCTCTCAAACAGGAAAGACACTAATTAGCTGCTTTTTTGTGTTTTTGGTAAAACACCTATTGTTTTGCATTTCTTGTTGTTCGGTGAACACTATTGTTTTTACTGCCAAATGAGCTTCAGTGGTTGATGTAGGGGGTCTCTTGGGAACTTAACATTTTCCAGTTTAAGTGGAAAAGCTTTCTTGTTTGAATTGGCTTTTACTGGGTGCTTCAAGGTTTGCTCTTGGTTCTTTGAAGGGGGACTGAGTAGCATTGTGTTTCCTTTGAGGTTCCAATGAATAAAGGATCCTATGTCCTGGGCACTTTTTGTTGTTTTTGCTGTGTGTCCTCTCTAATAGCCAGATGCAGATTCCAGGAAAATGACATATAAATGAATATAAGTAATCTAATATTTTTACAATTTGCTTTGGCCATACTCCTGGTCTTATTCTACTTGTAGCAGATGGCTTTAAAGAGCATTAGCTATGTATATATTAAAAATAATATAAATATACCAATATTAAATATTATATTGATGTATAAATGTAATATACTAATATTTATATTAATGTATAACAATTATGTATTATATTAATATATATTTTTGCCTAGCATATATTATATACAAAATATATGAGTAATGAAATGTATTTCTATGGTTAATATGTTCATAATATTAATATGATATATCCTATAATATTGATTATAAAACAATTATATCATAATATATAATTATTATCATCTGATATAATACACTATAGTTAATATATTCTGTATAACACAATATATAATGTATTAGTATAATTGTATTATATAAATATAATACATATATAAAACTATATATCTTTTAGCTATACATTACACATACGAGTATGTATAGCTATTTATAATTTTATTTACAAAGGAATCTGGTCATCATAACAATTGATGTAAAAATGTGCAATATTTTCAATCAAATGGGCCTTAACCTCACTACCTACACATAACTACTTTTAAAATCTTGAACCCTGTCTAACTCATGCTTCCATATCTCTCAACCTGCTTTTCTACACATGCACGTAGACACACGTTTATACACGATATATATGTATACTACCAGTTTTCAGTTCAATGTATATAAATATATAATTATATTCCTGTGTATGTATACAAATATAAATCAAAGGTATGTGTATAGGTATGTATTTCATATGTTTATATAAATATATCATACAAATAATGTATGTGTATATAAATACATGACTGTATACATACATACACAGAAATACACTTATTTAAACAAAAGGGACCTAAATAAACATAGTTCTCTAAGAATAAAAGGTTATGTCTCACTCTTTCAATAACAGTTTATAGTTTTCTACTGTATGTGCTTCTATAATTGTTATGAACATTTCCCATTTTTGTTGAATGTTAAGTTGTTTTAATTTTTTGCCGTTTTTTGTTTTTTGTTTGTTTTTTTGGTACGTAGTCCTCTCACTGTCGTGGCCTCTCCCGTTGCGGAGCACAGGCTCCGGAAGCACAGGCTCAGCGGCCATGGCTCATGGGCCCAGCCGCTCCCCGGCATGTGGGACCTTCCCAGACCAGGGCACGAACCCGTGTCCCCTGCATCAGCAGGCGGACTCTCAACCACTGCGCCACCAGGTAAGCCCAGTTTTTTGCCATTATTAATGAAGTTCTGAAGAATACGGTGGGCAAGATTACTTGAAAAACTCTCCTAAAAGAAAAGGGTTAGGTATGCTAGGTTAAATGTACACAACTTATTTTTAAGTGCGTGGTTGATTTTGGAAGTGTGCAGTCGAAATTTCCAGGACCCATGAAGGAAGGGTGGTACATGTGTGAGAGTTATAGCTCTATTAAGAGTGCATTGAAGATCTTGATAGCTTAGAACAGAAGCTGGAAATCCTGTTTTTATGGAGCCAAATGGCAAATATTTTAAGCTTTGTAGACCAAAGAGGCAAAATTGAGGATATTATTTAGGTACTTAGGTAACCATTTAAAATGTTACCAGTTAAAACGTGAAAATTATTCATAGCTCATAGGCCATAAAAAATAGGCAGCTGTCTGGATTTGGAATACAGGCCGTAGTTGAATGACACACCTGGTATAGAGACTTGTTTTTAAATGGCCATGACCACATGGGAGGCAGGAGGTAAGACTCCATCCCTACTAGATGGGAAGTTAGAACTAAACCTATCTATCCCTGGCTTCACCTGTAATGAAAGGGTGTGCCAGGAGAAAAAAATATCTGCTGGCAAAGGGAGACTAAGAGCAAATTCTCTTGGCCTCTGCTCTGGGTAGGAAACAGGTAGGAAATCTTGAGAATTCTGAACCGCAGATCTGTGTTCACAGTGTTTGGGTTGCAAATTTATTTGCGGTCTTGCAAACAGAAGCTAAGAAATTAACTTAAAATGTTCCCAAATCGGTGGTATTCCAAACACAAAACTAAACCCTTTCTGGAGAGGTAGACCTTCAACACAGGCCTATAGCGTTCCCACAGATAAAGTTTAGCTAAACGTGAGCTCATGATCTAAATTTACACAATAATGAAGAAATCAGCTACAAGTGGAGAGAATCAGCAAAAACAATCAATACCAGAATTAGATTCCCAAGGCCATCCATCAGATGTTGGAATAATCAGGTGCCAGGCAGAAAATATACATAAAACTAGAACTGAAACAAGGAGCGAGGATGTTTTAAAAGACTGGGTAGGATCTTTCAAACATTTTTAAAGTACATGTCATTGATAAAGCTAAAAACTCGAAGGTCGTGTAATACAGCAGATTAATCGTGGAGAAGAGTGAAATTATGCTGTTTTTAAAAATATGGCAGATCAGATTTCCTGCCTAATTATATAAGTTGATTTATCTTAAAAAATACACAGTATTTTAAAGACTTATTGGCTGTAAAATAAGTTAAGGGTATTTCAAAGGGCTTCTCTGCAAAGAGAAGTGAGAAGTAGCAAAACACAGAAAGTCGAGGGGAAAAAATGTCAGTATATACATTGCTATAGGGTGAGCTAAGCCTTAGGCCAGCAACTGTGAGGAGGAGCTGACCCTTAGATACGTACAACTAAGCTGGAACCTTCAAAAAGTTCAACTGTTTATAAGTAAAAAGATTTATTAAAATTAATAACCAAGTGTTTTAATTGACATCAGAAGAGTAAAACAATAAACCCTGAGAACATAGAAAAATAGACAATAAAGATATGAGCAGAACTTAATAAAACAGAAAAAAGTATAAAATTGAGGTGATTTAGTAAGTCAAAAGAATATTCTTTGAAAAGATTTAAAAAAACAAACTTTGATTAAGCAAAACAAAAACGTAAGTAAACAATATACAGAAAGAATCAGGACAATGTTATAGCAGAGAGTACAAACAGAGAATATATGAAATGCCAGTAAATTTGAACATTTCTGTAAAGTGGACAATTTCCTAGCTCCTAAAGTTTACCAAAACTGACACAAGAGGAAATTTGTAGCTGGAGTTCTTGCACCAGTAAAGGAATTAAGTCAATAGTTTACAAGCTTTCACCAAGAAAATACCAGACCCGGCCAGATCATTTGGGAGGTGAATTCTATCCAACTTCTGTTAAACAGATAACATCAATATTAACAAAGAAAAACTTCTAGGGAGTAGCAAAGGAAGAATGCTCCTTTATTCATCTTATGAAGTCTATATAATCCTAATACTGAAAATAGATTAGGACTGTAAGGAAAAAGAAATTTACAGGTCAAATTTACTTGTAAATATAAAAGGAAAAATTTTAAACTATGATATTAGCTACCCAAGTTCACTAGAGTAAGAAAAAGCACGAGCAAGTTAGGTCATCCAATGTAGTTTAATGTCAAGAATATATATCAATAGATTGAAATCACCACATTTTATTTCTTTCATGTGTCTCTTTAAAAAATTGGTAAGTACTTATATTGATCTCTCTTGTACTAGGCACTGTGCCAAGTCACTTACATATTTACTCCTTTAAACCTTCTGTCATCCCTGGGAGAAAGTTCTATTTTGCTTCCATTTCTTAGCTAAGACTCTAATCCCCAGGAAAGTAAAGCAACATTTGTAAGTTTTTGTGGATGGTCAGTGACGGGACCAGTACAGGAACATCCAAAGTCTGTGCTTGGAAACAGTGCCCCATGTTGACGCTCACATTACAGATGAAAGGAAAGGAACCATGCACTTACCATATAGATTAAATCTCACATTACAGGTTAAAGGAAAGGAACCATGCACTTACATTATAGATTAATACCCACATAACAGGTTAAAGGAAAAAGAAACATGTGCTTCTCTCAAAAGTTGTAAAGAAGGCATATCCATTTCTAAATATATTTCCCAATTTCTTTTGCTTGTTTTCTGACCTTTGTAGTGCATTTTGCCATGAGGAAAATTTTAATTCTTATATAATTAAATGTATCCTTTTTTCTTTGTATCTTAGAAAGATATTCCTCATGAATAATTTATTTCAAGTCTCCCAGGTTTCTGATACTTTTACACTTTCATTATTTTTTCACTTTTAACTAGTTGCTGTATCTAGAATTTAGTAATTCTATGATAGCCATATTTTCCCACTTTTGTTGAATAATTTTTGCTGCTGATCCAAAACGTGAATTTTATTTTAATCTCAATTCCCTTATGCTCTCGCATCTAATTTTAAGATGCTTCCTATCTCACTGGTTGTTTTGTCTATCTAAAACAAAATGCTACCTTAAAAATAATGTAATTATAATAAATGTCATTAGTAAACATAATACAATATATAATAAATAGCATAATATAAAATAACAAAATATAATTTACCATATAACAAGGTCAAAGGAGAGCAAAAGTATACAATCACTTGAAATATCCCCCAAAAGATATTTTATAAAATTCAATATTCATTTGTAATTTAAAAGAAAGAGTAAAATAGGGATTGATGAATGCTTCCAAAGTAAGAAGAAATTATATGTCTAAAAGAGAAAGAGGTAAGTGATAGACTTTAGTAACACTGGCAATAAATGCAGGACAAGATGAGGATGCCTGATATAATGTTAAAGAAAAAGTATTATGTAACATTGTGTTTGCAGCACTGATGAGTTCAGTGACAAGAGAATCTCATAGAGAAGAGTATCTCGTTCTTCTTAATGTATGTACACTTGTCCATTGCATGAACATAACAGCTTATTTAACCAATATGTTACTGATCTGCATCTGGATTTCTAGGTTTTCATGGAATTTTATTATGCACAGTTGCTTCAAACACTAGGACTTCCTCTTATGTTTATATCTTTTGAAAGAAACAATATCTCCACAGACGATTTATCTGTGCTGGCTGCTAGCTGACTTTGGGTACTTCTCAGTTCTTCCCTTTACCTTCCTAGTCAATATGAAAAGGGAAGGCAAGAAGGTCTCCTGTTTAGAGACTGTAAAGGTAGGTCTTGGTGATAAAGTCTTGGTGGTAAAGGCTAAAAGTATTAACCCAGAACAAATGTTTTTCCAGCTGTAACTGTGTGTGATTCCCTTGGCTTGATTCCGTAGAGGATGTAAGACAAGACTGTAGAATCTGCCCTCAAAGAGCTAAGTCAAGTATGGTGGCATATCTAATTCAAGACAAACTATAACGTCTCCTTTTCTCTCCTGGCAAAACTTGGTGGAGTGAATGTAGAAGTCACTGTATGCTTTAAATTAAAGCAACACAATAAATCTTGTATTGGAAGGTGCTTATTCTGGTCTCTTTGTGGAGACGAATTGGAAATTGTCTAGAAGAAGGAAAATTAGGTTAACCAAAGTTAAACTCATAAATAATTGAGCATTAATTAAATATCTGTGGTCTGTGTTTCTCTTTGATCATAATTTCTCCCAATTTATAGACCTCTTTGATACCTGATTAATCCTTGTCAAAGATGCAGTTAACAATGATTATTACTGTGTATTAGGTTTTGCCTGGGCCCTGAAGAAACTATCGTAAATCACCAGCTATGATTGTCACTTGATTTCCTCACAGAGAACAATCAGAACTCCTTGTCTTAAGTGGCTTGGGATGTGAAACTAGTTAGTCTCTTAGATACTGTTAGAGGACCCTACAGAGCCCATTGGTGAAAGTTTGGAAAGCACTGGGCTTCTTAAGATTGATTCTTGTAGTGCTTCAGGAAAGATCACTGAACCAAAAGGATAACGGTGTTTCTGGTTCTGTTGTTAGTGTTCTCCATGGAAACATTGCTGAAGCTTCTGGACTCAATTTCCTTCCCCATGTGTGAATGTCGCTGAAAAGATCCAACTCCATTCTATCCCCATGTAACTTCAGAAACTAAGCAAAATGAAGACTCAAAATTCATTTCAACTAATGAAATGAATATATAACGTAGAGTGGAACTGGGAAAATACCTGGTTTAAATTCTGGAAAGTACCAACTATACAATTCTGGATAAGTTGCTTCATCTTGCTTAGTCTAATTTAATGCCCATCTCACAGGATGTTATGATGATTAATTTAATATCTTTGTATAACGTACAGTGTTATGTAATTTCTTCTTCGTTTTCTTGAGTAAATTCATATCCTTAAGCAACTCACTGTAAACAATAGTTACTTACTTGCTTAAATTACTCTTATCTTCTATTATCAGCTGAATTGTGTCCTGCTCAAGTTAATATGTGGAAGTCTTAACCCCCAATACCTGGTAATATGACTGTATTTGGAGATAAGGCCCTTAAGTAGGTAACTGAGGTCAAATGAGGTCAAATGGGTGGGCTCTAATCCACTATGACTGGTGTCCTTATAAAAAGAAAATATTAGGACACAGACATGCACAGAGAGAAGACCATGTGAAGACAAAAGGAAAACATGGCATCTACAAACCAAGAAGGGATACTTGAGAAGAAATCAATCCTGCTGACACCTTATCTCAGATTTCTAGCCTCTAGACCTGTGAGTGAGTAAATTTCTGTTGTTTAACCTCCTCAGTCTCTGGTACTTTGTCATGGCAGCTCTAGGAAACTAATACAACTTTTTATGGCCTCCTTGTCTCAAGTTGAAAGTTCAATATTTGGCATCATAGCTAGGAAACAAAAATATCATCTACATTCCTTGTTGTAGTCTTTCTTCCCCATTCTCATTGCTAGTAATTTCCATATTTGGGTCTCTTTTCTGTGCCTTGTAAACAGCGTTACGCTCATTTCTGGTCTTACTGCTAATATACAGTAAATGTGCAGATACTGAATAGATTTTGGAGAAGTGCAGCATATAGTTGGCACATGTGTGTATGTGTGTGTATTCATATAATTTATACTTTTTCTCTATTTTCTTCCTTTGGTGTGAGCTAAGATTCTCTGCTTTTGTGACGAGTACTCCTGAGTACTAATCCCTGAATTTAATTCACCAAAAATAATAATAATATGGGGAAAGAGAGAGTGATAGAGGGAGAAGAACAAACAATCAGGCAAGGGCACTGCTGTGAATTATTAGGGTCTTATTAATAAGATTATGTTAGTCTAGAGGAAATGACCGTAAATATCATCAGTGAGCCCAGTTGGTCTTTACTGACTGCTAGACACATCCCCGAGTTCTGTTCTTAGTCCCCAACTGTATGATTACTACTGTCTGGAAGTATCATTTGAACAACTAAAGTCACTTAATGGAAAAGGAATATGTCTTTAGAGAGTCAACAGTAATTTTTCTATCTGATTAAAAAGGAATGTTGACTGTCTGGCAACCTCAGTCATATTTGTAAGCAGGAAAGCATTGGTTATTAAAAGTGGATGATGTAAAGTGATGAGCAGAAACTTTGGCGATAGGTATACCTGGATTTAATTCTCACTTCTACTGCTTGGTAGCTGGATAGCCTTAGGCAAGTTTCATACCTCCCTGAAATTGACTTAATTCAGTCTGTAAAATGGCATAATAACTTATTATAGCATCCTTTTAGGAATTTTAAATCAGTTCTTGAAATAAAAGTACACAATATATAGACAAGTATGGATTCCTCAATAGGTGTTTGACCTTTCATTTCTCCAGTATCCCACCCGCATCAAATAAAGAAAAATACTTTTTTAAAATTTACGAATATTTCATTGTTCTAAAGTTAAAGCCGTAAAAATAGAAATAATCAAATGGCCTACTATCATACCATTAGAAGAAAAAAAAAGTGTTCATGAGAGTTCCATATTAGAATACAAATTTTCCTTAGGCACCTGTTTATGTATGCTATTCTGCTCTTTACAATAAATAATTAAATTTAAAAGACTTAATTCCTCACTTTTAAGACCTTATTAGTTTACAAATTACATATTGACCTATGCTAAATTTTATACCGACCCATGCTAATGAATTCAGTACAGAAAACAAAAAACACTGCACTCAAGCAAACTGCATATATATATATATATACACACACATATATATATATATATATGTATATATATATATAACTTAAATGCATTTATATCCTACCATGTCTCATAAAGCATTGTGGTAACTCACCTGAATACAGACAATCAAATATAATGGCAAAAGCACTTAATATAAACAGGGCCAAGGAAACATAGACAGAAGATGAAGAAAAGATGAGGGAAATGTGAACAGGAGGACGTGTAGTTAATCGAGTTGTATGTTTTGACCTTAAGATTCTCTGTGTGGGGACTTCCCTGGTGGCACAGTGGTTGGGAATCCTCCTGCCAGTGCAGGGGACATGGGTTCGGGCCCTGGTCTGGGAATATCCCACATGCCGCGGAGCAACTAAGCCCGTGCGCCACAACTACTGAGCCTGTGCTCTAGGGCCAATGAGCCACAACTACTGAAGCCCGCGTGCCACAACTACTGAAACCCCAGTGCCTAGAGCCCGTGCTCCGCAACGAGAGAAGCCACAGCAATGAGGAGCCCGCACACCACAATGTAGAGTAGCCCCCACTCGCCCCAACTAGAGAAAGCCCATGTGCAGCAACAAAGACCCAACACAGCCAAAAATAAATAAATTTATTTTTTTAAAAAAAAGATTCTCTGTGGATAAAACAACATGTAAATAATTGGTTACAAAGCCACATTATTTAAAGGTGCCAGACTGCACATTAACAGTCTGACACAAAGGGACAGCACAGGAAAACTATTCAAAGATAAAGATTTTTAAATCTTTGCAGTTTGAAACCTTTTAGAGCAAGTGTCATGAGCTCGACACACATTTCAACACTCCACATGTTAATCACATGTTCAAAGCATGTCTCAAAGTCATTGGAAATAGTTGCTGTCTCTGTCTCTGATATGTAAAACAGATCTGTGATGTGTAAAACTCAGGAGGTATTGATATCCACTTTTTGGCATCTGAACAGGAAACAAAGTTGTTTCGCAGTGATAATAAAGAATGAAGTAAATGCAACAGTGAAATAAAAGACAAAGTACTGAGGGAATGTATTAACAAAACGAATCCAACTAAATTCTGGTGACCTGGGGCCTACGATTGTACACACTGCATGGAAATACCCCAGCCTAAATACTGGCATAGGAGGAAGGGTACTGCTAAGCCCATCACAGTATAATCCTTTTAAATGTCCCTTTCAAGGTTGTCTCCACTCAACACTGAGTATAGGAAATCTTCCCATCAGGCAGAAACACTGGCTGCGCAATGATTGACCAAGAACACACTAATGAATAAATGATGCTAATTTATTTCTATCCCTGAGAACGGGAAACAGCACACACTCTGTGTCAATGGTATGTCCTCTTTCCCACTTTTCTAAATGGTCAATTATGTTTTCCCCTTCATTGCTTTATATCATGTGTGGCAGGCATGATGGGAAATGGCTACCAATGGTTCTGTTATTGATTTCTACCTTCCTTTCACTGTGGCTAAAGAAGATACTTTGTATGATTTCAGTTTCTTAAAAATGTATTGGTACTTGTATTGTGGCGTAACATATGGTCTTTCCTGGAGAATGTTCCATGTGTACTTGAGAAAAATGTGTATTCTGCTGTTGTTGAGTGGAGTGATCTATATATGGCTGTTAGGTTTATTTGGTTAAATGTGTTATTCAGTCCCCCTACCTCTCTACTGATCTGTCTAGATGTGTTATCCATTATTGAAAGCAAGGTATTGATCTCCAACTATTATTTTAGAACTATCTATTTCTTCCTTCAATTCTGTCAATGTCTGCTTCACATATTTGGGGGATGTTTGGTACATATATGTTTATAGTTGTTATATCTCCTTGATAGATTGAACTTGTTATCAACATATAGTGGCCTCCTTTTCCTCTTGTGATAGTTTTTGATTTAAAGTTTATTTTGTGTGATATTAACGTAGCCATCCCAGATCTATCTTCCTTCCTTCCTTCCTTCCTTTTTCTCTCTCTCTCTCTTTCTTTCTTTTTGTTACTATTTGCATGGGATATTTTATTCTGTGCTTTAACTTTCAACCAACTTGTGTCTCTTGAAATCAAGTGAGTTTTTTGCGGACAGCATATACTTGGATTATGGATGTTTTTAAGGTCCACTCTGCCAATATTTATCTTTTTATTGGAGAGCTTAATCCACTTTTTCAAAACTTACTGATGAGGAAGAACTTAATTCTGTTTCCTGGTTGTTTTCTGTATGTCTTATGCATTTTTTGCCCCTCATTTACTCCATTACTGACTTCTTCTGTGCTTAGCCGATTTTGTTGTAGTGAACTCTTGATTCCTTTTTCATTTCTTTTTGCATATAGTCTATTGATATTTTCTTTGTGGTTATCAAGAAGATTACATTTACCCTTCTAAAGTTCAACCAGTATCATTTGAATTGAAACCAACTTCAATAGCACACAGAAACTCTGTTCCTCTACAGTTCCATTCCTCCTCCTTACATTATTGTTGTCACAAATTACACCTTTATACTTTGTGAGCCCAATAACATGGATTTATGATTATTTTATGCATTTGTTTTTTCAATCATGTAAGAAATAAAAAGTAGAGTTACAAGCCAGTAGCACAATACTGGCTTTAGTATCTGCCCATGTATTTATCTTTACTGGAGATTTCTATTTCTTTATACAGCTTCGAGTTGCTGTCTAGTGTCCTTTCATTTCAACCTGAAGGTTCAATTTAGCATTTGTCATGGGGCAGTGTTAGGAAGTTGTAAAACAAACGCCCTCAGCCTTTGTTCATCTGGGAATGTGTTAATTTCTCCGTAAGTTTTGAAACCAGTTTGGCCAAATATAGAATTCTTGGTGGACAGTTTTTTTCTTTCAGCACTTTAAATATGTCTGGCCTCTTGCTTCCGTGGTTTCAGATAGGAAATTAGCTATGAACCTTTTTGAGGATCCCTGCTTTGTAACAAATTTGTTTTTTCTTTCTCCTTTGGGAGTAAAGATTCTTTCTGTGTCTTTTGGCATCTGAGAGTTTGATTATACTGTTTCTTGTTGTGGCGTTCCTTGAGTTTCTCTTAGTCCTGAAATCAGGCAAAGATTTACAGCAAGCAAACACATACTGAACCAGGGAAGAGGCAATTTGAAAATGGCAGGAAAGCTTTGTGGCATTTTTACTTGCCCTTGCCCCATCTACTCTTAGTGTAGTGATGGTCTTAAAGTGGTGGGGTCTTAATGCAGTGATAGTCTTAAAGTAGCAGCAGACCATTCCTAGTATGGGGCCCTCAATCCTGCTTCAGGAGAGAGCAGAAGAGACCATACTCTCGGATTATTATGTGTATCTGTTCTAACCTGTCTGGGAGCTACCTGAAGGACTGACACAAGATGCTTATCTCTGTCTTAGCTAACCTGGAACACAGTCTGGAAAAGCAGCGGTCATTGCTCAAAAAAAGTGCAAGGTGAACTAACAAAGCACAGATGGCTGGGGCAGAAGACTGTGCATTGAAATACAATAGACCACATAAGATGCAGGAGCAAAAGTTGGGGGAGATTCTTTGGGAACTTAGAACATACAAAAAGTACACATGTGTCCAGAGAAATTAAGAAAGCCACATGCATACTCAAGATAAGATGCATGTTCTGAAAACACCAGAGGAGTCTCTAAGCTTTTGCCATGGGCTGAGCCCTGAACTCAGTGCAGGTCAGCTAAATGTTGAAGGAGTGATCCAGCAATCTGCACAATGGGGAGAGGTGTGTGGTTTTGAGTGTGCATGTGGATGTGCTTGTGTATATTTGTTTTTGTTTGTCTTAGGTGCGGGAATTCAAGGACATCTCTGTCAAAACATTAGCTAAACATGAACTAAAGGAACAGAGACTTCAGTGCCTACATACGATAAGGGGTACAGTCATTGCAAAACTAGTTTGGAAAGGTCCCTAAACAAACAGACTACTACAGCCTTCAACAATCCAAAGCCCAGAAAACCCTGGGAAAGTGGGAGAATCTGATTTCCATAGACACCACATTATAATATTTGAAAGCCAAATGTTCAACCAAAAAACTCACAAGGTATACAAAGACATGGAAAAGTATGGTCCATTTAAGAAAACAAATTAATTGATGAAACCATCCCTAAGGAAGCCCAGACTTTTCTCCATTGCATATTCTTGCCTCCTTTGTCATAGATTCATTGACCATAAGTGCATGGGTTTCTTTCTGGGCTCTCTATTCTGTTCCAGTGATGGATGTTGTTGTGCCGGTACCATACTGTTTTGATTACTGTAGGTTTGTAGCACAGTCTGAAGCCAGGGAGCATGATTCCTCCAGTTGTGTTCTTCTTTCTCAAGACTGTTTTAGCTATTCAGGATCTTTTGTGTTTCCATACAAACTTTAAAATTATTTGTTCTAGGTCTGTGGAAAATGCCCTTGATATGTTGATACAGACTGCATTGAATGCGTAGATGTCCTTGGGTATGATGGTCATTTTAACAATATTAATTCTTCCACTCCGTGACCATGGTATATCTTTCCAGCTGTTTGTGTCATCTTTCATTTCTTTTATGAGTGTCATATAGTTTCCTGGGTACAGGTCTTTTACCTCCTTAGGCAGGTTTATTCTTAATGTATTTTATTCTTTTTTATGTGATTGTAAATGGGATTGTTTCCTTAATTTCTCTTTCTGATAGTTCACTGTGAGTGTATAGAAATACAAAATTTATATATAGAAATCTATTGTATCCTGCAAATTTACCAAGTTCATGTTTGAGCTCGAATAGTTTTTTGATGGTGTCTTTCAGATTTTCTATGTATCATGCCATCTGCAAACAGTGACAGTTTTACTTTTTCCTTTCCATTTTGGAGTCCTTTTATTTATTTATTTTTTCTTGTCTGATTGCTGTGGCTAGGACTTCCAAAACTCTGTTCAATAAAAGTGGTGAGAGTGGGCATCCTTGTCTTGTTCCTGATCTTAGGGGAAATGCTTTCAGCTTTTCACCATTGAGTATGATAGCTATGGGCTTGTCATATATGGCCTTTATTATGTTGAGGTATGTTCCCTCTATGCCCACTTTCTGGAGAGTTTTTACCATGAATGGATATTGAATTTTTTCAAAAGCTTTTTCTGCATCTATTGAGATGATCGTATGGTTTTTAGTCTTCAGTTTGTTACTGTGATGATAAGAGACCTAAGACAGCTACAGAGGCTAAGTGACCTTTCCTTCCCTCAATGGGTAGGTATCCTTGTTCTGCCTTCTAATTGAGTTAGTATCTGAGTAAAGAACTGCCAGGTGTCATTTAGTTCACAATACACTGCTGTGGCAATATAGAAATGAATTTGCCTAAGTCATTTGGCTTTTCTCAATTATAGTAAATGAATATACTGAATGAATACTTCAACTTAAGGAAATGTTCTTAAAAATATATTAATGTAGGCAACTTCAGTGGAGAACTGAAATCAAAACAAAGCATTCAGATAAAGGGTTGAAATAAAAGTACACTCAGTTGTATCCAGTTTCCTCTTGTAAATCTCTCTTTTTAATTTGAGTGGACAGTCACTTGAGAATATCTGACTTGCGGCTAAGGAAATCTAAGCCTTCTTGGCCACACTGTATTCCCTTATGTCATTTAATAAAGACACCAGTTGGGTTGCTGAAAAAAGCGTGGGAAAAATCAATCCCTCACATCCAAAGGGCGGCTCTTGAAACTATGTGTGTTGTTGTAGTTATTTTGCTCTTCTGGCCTCAGAAGTTCTAATCTTAACCTTAGCCCCTCATGGAGAGAGACTTTGTAAACCAATTCCCACATTACTCATCATGTGACCGTTGAAAAAGAGCAACCCAGCTCTTTTCCTGTGCTTTCAACCAGTTATCTTCTTCAAAAATCTGTTTGGAGTGTTATACCTTAATCTTGCCTGGCAAGGGACTTATGGGAAGGTTCTTATTGTTTGAAAGTTTGGTGCCAGTATCTGCAAATAAAGAAGAAAGATGTGTTTATCAAACATCCCAATAGTGAAGGTGTGTGAAAGCAACTTTTGAAAAAGTTAATCTGTCAGAGTTTAGCCGTATTATTACATTTTATTTTATTCATTGAAAATAAACAATTATCAATGAATCCTTTCTAGATTTTCTAGTTTCCCAAAGTTCCCTGTATTCACATTCTAAGAGGAAAAATGGTATTTTAAGTCACTGCTCTCCACCTTACGTTATTTATAATCACTCCTCGTGACCTCTTCCTTCCAAGAAACTTGATCCTGAGAAGTGTCCTTTGTTTGTCTTTGTGGAATAAGTGATGAGGATGCATCCTGGAGACCTGTGAGATGTTCAACTTGTGGCATAATGAAACTAGGATGGAGAGTTCTGGAAAGATCTGGAAAGGTGGCTGGTAGAGTGTGGCCAGATGTGGGAGAAGAGAGACGTACAGAGAGAGGGAGAGGAAATTTTCAGAGGGAGAAAATGAAACAAATAATTAAATAAGTTTTGTTGTGTGGTGTGGGACGCAAGCCTTTCTCTCCCCCTTTCCTTCACAATGTCTTCGTTAAAGACTGTGTTTTTCATTAGTTTTACTAAGATAGGATTTGCCGTTTTGTTTGGATACTGAGAATGGACCCATGGAAACAGTTACATTTGGGTTATCTCTGACTGTCTTTAATGAAGAACATAAATATTGGCCACACTATCTATGCACATGCTATCACCATGCCTTTTTTGTTCTCTGTTCATATATCTAAGTCCTCTTCTTTCTTTAAGGTCAATCTCAAATCTCATCTGAAATGTACATTTATTGATAGATTCAACCCATAATGAACTGTCCCTTCTTTGTCCTCCTTAGGCTCTGATTATTTACAAAAACTCATTTTTGAACTTAGAAACTGTCCAATATGATATATTAGTTATTTCACCAGCATATGTTATATCCTCAACACAATTATACGCTTTTGTGGGGCTGGGATCATACATTCTGTAATTTTTCTCAGTACTTACACTTACTTTGATAAAAAGCGCATTCATTCATCTAAACATCATTTATTGGGTGTTAATTAAATATCTCAACTCAGTAAATATTGTTTGAATGAATGCATGCATGAATGAGGGAGTGTGCAATAGGTAGCCTAATGTACCGCCCAATGTGAGAAAACCAAAAACATAAACACAAAAGCAAGCCAAAAAGTGGACCAGGACTTTCTGCAAAATATCCTGCTTTTTGTTGGATGATGCCATGAAAATCAAGATGCTCCTGAAAGGTCTTAATAGCTGACCAAGAATAGTAAACAATTGAAATTCTCTCAGGCTTCTTCAACCCTATCACTGGACACATTTATACCTCTCAGGAGTGGTATTAAAAGAAGAGATTAATAAAGCTTTTATAGATGAGTTGATAAATCTCTAAAGATTTAAGTCTTCATTGCCTCCTAGGTTTTCTCTATTTTGGGTTTCCAAAAGATTTCAATAAACCACAGGATAATTAAAAATTAGACATTATCTTTCTTACCTTGACGTTTTTTGATGGTAAACACCTTTTTATTGTCTCCATAGTGCTGCCCAATTTCCACCAGTACAGTACTTAAGTGAATTTTGCTCTGGATGGTGGGATATAGAAGATGTAAACGAATTGTTTGTATATGTTTTAGAATTCTTCAAAAGGGCCTGGCCATGGAAATGCATTGAATATTACTTAAATAACTAAAGTAACTTCCTCAGAATTATTATTCTGTTCTGGTTAGGATACTATCTGCTCTGGTTTGTTAAAATTTCCCTTTAGAGTGGTTTTAATTTTGTTTCTGATAGGGTCCTAGGATTTATTGCCACACCCATCCTGCATCTGTTTTTCTTTGAATTACTCTCCTTGCAGTTTCTGATTCATACAGGGCCTTACAGGTTAGTGACAACCTGGCCATCACAACGCTGGGAAGGAGAGGCCTACTTTTCAGAGGTGTTGCTGTTTTCTGTACCTGAAGGTTTTCAAGAGATATCAATCTTCCTCACCACTGCCCTTGGCCCTCTTAATGGACTAAGCAGTTCCTCATGAAATTTCTGTAGGATATCTGTACCAACTTCTCAATATTGTTCCATCCTGAGTCTATAAATTCCTGGCCACAAGGTAATGTTAGATTTCTTGCTCCAGCCCCTATTTACATAAGGCCTATACTAAGGAACGGAACCCACAGACATCAGTCCGCTCTTCTTTCTCTGGATTTAATTTCTCTGTTACTTTCTGAAACATGCAGGTGTTCCTTTCTTTCTTTTAATCTCAGCTACGTGCTTTTAACTTTTTCAAAATTGACCCAGAATTTACATGTGTCTCCAGTAAGAGTACATTATATTGAGCTTAGTCTGCTATTCTACTGGCATATTTGAGATCCAGATAATTTGCTACTTAACTGGATTCAATGACCTGTATATTTCAGGCATCTAAAACTCACCATGTTCCAAATATCCCTCCTTATAGTTAGTAATTTTCTTGGGAATCTGGATGAGATTAAATGGAATAAAGTTAGTGAGTGGCCCAGGAATGCCTGAAAGTTTGTTTGTCAGAGTGGCCAGGGAAAGTTAAGCAAGGAAGAAAAGCAAATGAAAAACAGAATCACATTATTATGGCTGAGTTTACTCCCAGGATTCCATGCAGAGCTCTCTGTAGAGCTAGGATGGGTTATAACTTATGCCAGAGCTCTACGTGGGGCTGACACCGTCTCATGCC
The DNA here is from genome assembly GCF_964270905.1 of Leucopleurus acutus. Lineage (NCBI taxonomy): Eukaryota > Metazoa > Chordata > Mammalia > Artiodactyla > Delphinidae > Leucopleurus > Leucopleurus acutus. Next base: position 34,807,082 of record NC_139159.1, on the reverse strand, counting down.
AAGCTCTCAGTTCTGGGCTCACGTCATCTCTGGTCCACTCTGTGGAGTGGAAACTTTGGAGGAATGGCCAATGTGTTCCGCGGCGTAGGAAGAGGGAAATTGTGAATGTGACTTTCTAAATTGTGGAGGAACTAACCATTGTAAATGTGCCGTGAACTATGTTGTTTAATTTGACCAGTCAGATCAATGACTTTCCCCTTGAATGAAATGCTGCTACGTATATGAGCAGAAAAACAAAACTGGTATAAGGAATAGATAGCTAGTGGGAAGCAGCCGCATAGCACAGGGAGATGCGCTCGGTGCTTTGTGACCACCTAGAGGGGTGGGATAGGGAGGGTGGGAGGGAGGGAGATGCAAGAGGGAGGAGATATGGGGACATATGTATAACTGATTTACTTTGTTATAAAGCAGAAACTAACACACCATTGTAAAGCAATTATACTCCAATAAAGATGTTACCAAAAAAAACTGGTATAAGGAGATGGGGAGACTGGGAGTCTTATTTTCCCACCAATTAACTTTGCCTCTGACCATGACCTTCCCTTTGAGTCTCCTAGACCTTGGGGATGATCGCAGCCCCTTGGGTTGGGTGACGGCAACCCATCTTCACTAGAACCTCTATAGGTAACTTTGATTTTTCCCACTCCGTCTATCCATCCCATGTATGCAGTCAGACATTTGATCTTGGACTTTTCCTGACAAAATATGCTTGAATATAACCATTTCTTTTCACTCCCACTGCTACTGCTATTGTCACTGCCTTAACTAGGGCTTTATCTTTAAGTTCTTTATATAAATATATAAATATCTATATATAAATATAATATACAAATAAAATACAATATTAATTCTGATGATTTTAAAGTCTTTTCTTGATAAAGACTTTTCCTGATAAAGATACACAATATCTTATATAAATATTTTTGTATTATCTGCTCTTTTCTTAGAATTTTAGCCATATGATTCTATCTCTTGGTTTGTCTAGAACTTTTTGATTGAATGCTGGCTATTTTATTTGGCTTCTTTTGTTTTTCTCAGTGGAAACGTTGTTTTGCTTCAAAATATTTTATTCTACCTGGAAGTAGCAAATCTTCAAATTACAATTTTTTAAATGCTTTCAAATATCAATACTATAGGTGTCACAAAATCTAGAAAAATGACATTTAAAAATGAACTACTGCCAGATGTGTCTCTATAAAGCTTTTCCCCCACTCTTTTAGCTATATATTCTTTAACTGCCTCCTCATATGACAGTTTATGTATTTTCGAAATGAAATTTTAAGAAATAAACTTTGTAGTTTTTAGACATAGATTTCTTGTAACATGGTTGATTAGAATTTGCTTCTAGTTATTAATAGTTTAGAAAAGTTTATTTCAGCTTCACAATTTATTATTGATAATGTCATATTAATTTTCATTGTTAACTTTGAGAAAACCTCTATGGATTACTTCCTCATGAGTATTTACTATTATAAATGCATTACTGATTTCAGTACTGCTATAGGTTTGTGCATTACAGGGATTCTGATAAAATACTCATTCACACCATTCCATTACACACATTGTTGATGGAGTATATTCATTCATTCATTCATTCATTCATTCATTTATTTATTTTTGGCTGTGTTGGGTCTTTGTTGCTGTGCGCAGGCTTTCTCTACTTGCAGGGAGTGGGGGCTACTCTTCGTTGCGGTGCACAGGCTTCTCATTGCGGTGGCTTCTCTTGTTGCAGAGCATGGGCGCTAGGCACGGAGGCTTCAGTAGTTGTGGCTAGCAGGCTCAATAGTCGTGGCTCACGGGCTCTAGAGCGCAGGTTCCGTAGTTGTGGCACACCGGCTTAGTTGCTCCGTGGCATGTGGGATCTTCCCGGACCAGGGCTCGAACCCTTGTCCCCTGCATTGGCAGTGGCTTCTTAACCACTGTGCCATCAGGGAAGCCCCTGGAGTATATTCTTGACAGAAGAAAATTTCCGTTTTGACTAAGCATTGATGAGAACTGAATCTTTGACTTATCTTTCACATGCCTGATGATTGAAATAATTTTCCACAGAATAGCTTCTGGTTTTGTACTTTTCAGTTCTTTTTTTCTTCTTCAAACGCACATGCTTTGAGAGCTGTGAAGTGCAAGACATGGCTATATTGTAAGGTGGTTTCTGTCCTTATGCTTCTGTGTCTTGTGCTAGGTTAAGTCAGTAGAGTAGTCAGTATGAGTACTGGAAGTTATTCCTGTAATGCGATAGTATATAGTCAATTACATATGGCGGTGTCTGAAAATCACATAATAGCCTCACTTAAAACATCTCCTTAGGGCTTCCCTGGTGGCGCAGTGGTTGAGAGTCCACCTGCCGACGCAGGGGACACGGGTTCGTGTCCCGGTCCGGGAAGATCCCACATGCCGCGGAGCGGCTAGGCCCGTGAGCCATGGCCGCTGAGCCTGTGCGTCCAGAGCCTGTGCTCCACAACGGGAGAGGCCACAACAGTGAGAGGCCCGCGTACCACAGAAAAAAGAAAATCTCCTTAGCCAGATTTCAAAAAAGCCTGTGGCCATTCCAATATGATCCAACATAACGGAATATGATAGAAGGAAAATTGGCAAAGAAAAGAGACGCTGGTCTTACCTGATGGAAGTTAAAATATCTCACTTTTGACAATTTTGCAAAAACTTATAATTCCATGAACTAATTTCTAGGGTTCTTCATAGGACCTAAAAAGGAACCCATAGAGTTGTGGAACAACAATAGAAGCTGCTGTGATGAGAAGCCCAGGCACCGCAACAAAGAGTAGCCCCCGCTCGCCACAACTAGAGAAAGTCTGCACGCAGCATTGAAGACCCAACGCAGCCAAAATAAAAATAAATAAATAAAGATAAATAAATTTATTTTTAAAAATGTAATACTCAGGTTTGAGGCATGAGAAATATGATGAGGAGAAATTAGCTAATCCTTTCAGAACTTTTAAAATATCAAACTCAGTCTCTAAGATTTTAGCATTATATACAACATTGGTTACTTATTAGTGGTTTGGGAAGGCCAATTTAAAATTTTCTGATCTTACTGTATTGAAATTCACGGCCCTAATGTTTTCCACATTGACTATATGAATGATGAAGTAAAGTCAATCATGTATTTCCTTTCCAACTGGGCAGAAATCAAAATTTTGAAAAGTGTTTGGACTACTGACTTTTGATTTCTTCTAAGGCAAGTGTATAGGTAATTTTTATTCCCTGATTAGGAGAAAAATGGTGGAAGAGGGCAGGGTTAAGAATTAAGATTTCAAGAGCATGAGAGTTAGACGACCAACCAGAGTTCCTAAGGTTCGGTGCCTGTAACTGTCGCCGCCGCTTAAGCCTGTCAAAGCAGTGGTACGGCTGCTGCCCTCGTACTTGCTACCTCTAGAAATATTCTTGCCAGTAGTGGCGGCAGCGGGACTCAATTACCCCCTTTTCTCACTCTCTCCAGAAGCTCCAGATGGCGTCTTCTGTGGGCAACGTGGCCGACAGCACAGAACCAACAAAACGTATGCTTTCCTTCCAAGGGTTAGCTGAGTTGGCACATCGAGAGTATCAGGCAGGAGATTTTGAGGCAGCTGAGAGACACTGCATGCAGCTGTGGAGACAAGAGCCAGACAATACTGGAGTACTTTTATTACTTTCATCTCTACACTTCCAGTGTCGAAGGCTGGACAGATCTGCCCACTTTAGTACTCTGGCAATTAAACAGAACCCTCTTCTGGCAGAAGCCTATTCGAATTTGGGGAATGTGTACAAGGAAAGAGGGCAGTTGCAGGAAGCAATTGAGCATTACCGGCATGCATTGCATCTCAAACCAGATTTCATCGATGGTTATATTAACCTGGCAGCCGCTTTGGTAGCAGCAGGCGACATGGAAGGGGCAGTACAAGCTTACGTCTCTGCTCTTCAGTGCAATCCTGATTTGTACTGTGTTCGCAGTGACCTGGGGAACCTGCTCAAAGCCCTGGGTCGCTTGGAAGGAGCCAAGGCATGTTATTTGAAAGCAATGGAGACGCAACCGAACTTTGCAGTAGCTTGGAGTAATCTTGGCTGTGTTTTCAATGCACAAGGGGAGATTTGGCTTGCAATTCATCACTTTGAAAAGGCTGTCACCCTTGACCCCAATTTTCTGGATGCTTATATCAATTTAGGAAATGTCTTGAAAGAGGCACGGATTTTTGACAGAGCTGTGGCAGCTTACCTTTGTGCCCTAAGCTTGAGCCCAAATCATGCAGTGGTACATGCCAACCTGGCTTGTGTATACTATGAGCAAGGCCTGATAGATCTGGCAATAGACACCTGCAGGCGAGCTATTGAATTGCAACCACATTTCCCTGATGCTTACTGCAACCTAGCCAACGCTCTGGAAGAGAAGGGCAGTGTTGCCGAAGCAGAAGAGTGTTATAATACAGCTCTGCGGCTGTGTCCCACCCATGCAGACTCTCTGAATAACCTAGCCAATATCAAAGGAGACCAGGGAAACATTGAAGAGGCAGTTCGCTTGTATTGTAAAGCATTAGAAGTCTTCCCAGAGTTTGCTGTTGCCCATTCAAATTTAGCAAGTGTATTGCAGCAGCAGGGAAAACTGCAGGAAGCTCTGATGCATTATAAGGAGGCTGTTCGAATCAGTCCTACCTTTGCTGATGCCTATTGTAACATGGGAAACACTCTAAAGGAGATGCAGGATGTTCAGGGAGCCTTGCAGTGTTATACTCGTGCCATTCAGATTAACCCTGCACTTGCGGATGCCCACAGCAATCTGGCTTCCATCCACAAGTATTCAGGGAATATTCCAGAAGCAATTGCTTCTTATCGCACTGCTCTGAAGCTTGAACCTGATTTTCCTGACGCTTATTGTGATTTGGCTCACTGCCTGCAGATTGTCTGTGATTGGACAGACTATGATGAGCGAATGAAGAAGTTGGTCAGCATTGTGCCTGACCAGCTGGAGAAGAATAGGTTACCTTCTGTGCAGCCTCATCATAGTATGCTCTATCCTCTTTCTCATGGCTTCAGGAAGGCTATTGCTGAGAGCCATGGGAACCTCTGCTTGGATGAGATCAGTGTCCTTCATAAACCACCGTACGAACATCCAAAAGACTTGAAGCTCAGTGATGGTCGACTGCGTGTAGGATACGTGAGTTCTGACTTTGGGAATCATCCTACTTCTCATCTTATGCAGTCTATTCCAGGCATGCACAATCCTGATAAATTTGAGGTATTCTGTTATGCCCTGAGCCCAGATGATGGCACAAACTTCCGAGCGAAGGTGATGGCAGAAGCCCATCATTTCATTGATCTTTCTCAGATTCCATGCAATGGGAAAGCAGCTGATCGCATCCATCAAGATGGTATACACATCCTTGTAAATATGAATGGTTATACCAGGGGTGCTCGAAATGAACTCTTTGCTCTCAGGCCAGCTCCTATTCAGGCAATGTGGCTGGGCTACCCTGGGACCAGTGGCGTGCTTTTCATGGATTATATCATCACTGATCAGGAAACTTCACCTGCTGAAGTTGCTGAGCAGTATTCTGAGAAACTGGCTTATATGCCCCGTACTTTCTTTATTGGTGATCATGCTAATATGTTCCCTCACCTGAAGAAGAAGGCAGTCATCGATTTTAAGTCCAATGGGCACATTTATGACAATCGGATTGTGCTGAATGGCATCGACCTCAAAGCATTTCTTGATAGTCTCCCAGATGTGCAGATTGTCAAGATGAAATGTCCTGATGGAGGAGACAACGCAGACAGCAGTAATACGGCTCTTAATATGCCTGTCATTCCTATGAATACTATTGCAGAGGCAGTTATTGAAATGATTAACAGAGGACAAATTCAGATAACAATTAATGGATTCAGTCTTAGCAATGGACTGGCAACTACCCAGATCAACATTAAGGCTGCCACTGGAGAGGAGGTTCCCCGTACCATTATTGTAACCACCCGTTCTCAGTACGGGTTACCGGAAGATGCCATTGTGTACTGTAACTTCAATCAGTTATATAAAATTGACCCATCTACTTTGCAGATGTGGGCAAATATTCTGAAGCGTGTTCCCAATAGTGTACTGTGGCTGTTGCGTTTTCCAGCAGTAGGAGAACCTAATATTCAACAGTATGCACAAAATATGGGCCTTCCCCAGAAGCGTATCATTTTTTCACCTGTTGCTCCTAAAGAGGAACATGTTCGGAGAGGCCAGCTGGCTGATGTCTGCTTGGACACTCCACTCTGTAATGGACACACCACAGGGATGGATGTCCTTTGGTCAGGGACACCCGTGGTGACTATGCCAGGAGAGACTCTTGCTTCCCGAGTTGCAGCTTCCCAGCTCACTTGTTTAGGCTGTCTTGAGCTTATTGCTCAAAATAGACAAGAATATGAAGACATAGCTGTGAAACTGGGAACTGATCTAGAATACCTGAAGAAAATTCGTGGCAAAGTCTGGAAGCAGAGAACATCTAGCCCTCTGTTCAACACCAAACAATACACAATGGACCTAGAGCGGCTCTATCTACAGATGTGGGAGCATTACGCAGCTGGCAACAAACCTGATCACATGATTACGCCTGTTGAAGTCACTGAGTCGGCCTAAATAATGACTGTGTGCACAGGAGAATTACCCTGTACCTGAGCCTCAACCTTCTGGGGGAAAGGGAACTACTTTTTCCTTATCTGTACAATACCATGCTGCAGATGGGTGACAGTCAATGATAAGAAATAGCACAGCCAGACTTGCTTCCTGCATGATCATGATCACGATAGGGAGAGACACAAGAGATGGGAAACTGCTGTTGCACAAGGAGTCTCCATAGAATTTTGCAGCAGCCAGGTGTCTGGAAGGTCTGGAAGGTAAGTCTGGAAGGTCTGTTCTCCCTTGGTCTTCCATGGGATGGATGGTTAGTGTGGAAGGGAGATAGAGATTGCCCAGCCGTTTTGTGATTATCATGGATTGATCGAGTCTTCTGAATTAATATTTTTCTTTATATTTTGGGTATTGGAGCTTTTAAAAATGTTTGGTTTCGGGTATTTGTATTCATGTGAAGTGTGTATGATTCTCTTGAGATAAGCTTTTAAGCTAAAATATTCCTTGTTTTAGTTTCTGAACTCTACAGATAAATGGGAACTTTGCTGGTGTAGTCTTTTTATAGGTTTTATAAACCACTTGAGCCTATATCAGTCATTTTAGTGTCTGACATAATGTTTGGAACTATCAGTGCTTTGTTGGTTTATAGATGATGGCTTAAATTCTTTTCCTGGTCCGTTTGCTTCTTCCCTTCCCCCCACTTTAAAAATTCTCCTGTAACTTGGCTAACAAAAAACCAAGTCTGATTCAAAACCTCCCAGAGTGTTTCTCTTAGCCGCATCATCTGGTGCCAAATGAAGATTCTTAGGAGCGATTATTAATTCTGAAGGGCACAGTTGTGGTACTGTCACTGATGATAATAATAATGGATTTTTGGCCTAGAGTTTTGACCTATTTCACCAGTGTTTTACCGTTGGCTGCCCCTCTATGCTGCTTCCAAAAGTGATAGTGTGTGTTAAGATTTTTACTTTCATTTCTAATGTTTGTTTGTTTTTTTTAGTGAGTCCTGTTCTACCTTTTTCTTTCAGCAGAAATGAAATCCCAGGTAAGTATAAGTATTCAAATATTTGATCAGTAAGTCACAGTTATCTCCAGTACATTAAATAACTTTCATCAAAAAACATGTTATAGGTAAAAAGCTCTGAAGGACCAGCTATGTATATGATAATTATGTTTCAGACCTTCTAGGGTATTATATATAATAACTTGTCTTCTGGACGTGGTCTTGAAGTCTTTATGGATTCAGTCTCAGTAGTAGCAAACTGCATTGCTACTTGGTTTGGAGTACAAATTAGACTTTAGCCCTCCTGGAGGTTGAGTTTTTGGTATTGAAAACCATAGGAATGAAATTATTGTATTTCAACAAAGGATCGAGGGCTTGAGGCTTAAACAAGGCAACATACGTGTGGGAAGCAGTCAGCCTTGAGGGCAGGTAAGGACATGCCAGGCATGCGGCCGCTGCTCGAAGGGACTGTCCCTACTTGTTCCCCTCCTTGTTCCATTCCATGGGAGATAAATCACCAGGGCCCAGAGGTCAGAAAGAATGTAGAATGAGACAAGCAAAGCTGTCTCCCCCCTGCACATGCAGGTTATTTTTGATGCTTCTGGGTTTATGGGTTTCCTCCCAGGGAAGTTAACCTTGAGCCGAGACAGTCTGTAGATAATGTAAACCACCATCTGGCAACCTTCCGATTTCTAGGCTAGATAATCTGCAACTGTAGCATAATAAAATTTGCCTTGCAACCATCAGTTGTCTTGGTCCTTCTGACCCCATCCGTCGGTGCTACTTCAGTTCCTTACCCCTTCCCTTCTGACCCTGGGCGGTGAGATCCTCTTTCTCCGGCTGGTCCGCGGCAAGTGGCACTCGAACAGGGACCTGAAGCGTGAAGGCAATTAAAAGAAAAAGAAAGTGCAGGTAAGAGAACCCTTATGCAAAATATGTGTGGCCACCAGTAAAAGTGGAACTAATAGAGGCATAAGGCAATAGTCAGAAGTAAAATAAGATGGGGCAAAAGGGCTCAAAGATGTATGAATTATTTGCTCAGGTTTTACTTTCGATGCTTAAAGCTCGGGGTAATAAAGTTTCTACCTCACAGTTGACTGAATTTTTACAGAATATCCATGGTGTATCTCCCTGGTTTCCTGATGGCGGCTCTGTTGACATAGAAATCTGGCAGAAAGTTGGAGAAGATTAAAAAATTATTACAAGTCTCGAGGGCCTACTCATACTCCTGTTGTTACATATAGTTTGTGGAATCTGATAAAAAATATGTTTAGATTCTTCTCATGATAGTGTTGATTTGAATGTAAAGTCAGAAAAACATAAGCCTCTGACAGAAGGAGAGACTGTATTATCAGCTACTGTGTCGCCACTTCCTAAACCAAGAGCTAATTAATTTAAATATTTTAGATGAAGAGGAACATTTTGACTTAACAGATGAGGCTTGTAAACATAAAAGAGAGAAATATCCTGAGGATGATTTTCTAATGGCTGTGATAGATAAGTCAGTGAAAAAGCTGCAGGTTAATAAGGACTGTCTTCCTCAAAAATCCACATCTGTAAAAATGCTCAGTCCCTTGCAGCGCGCTGTACAAGGAGCAATAAAACGAGGAGAAGATCCTATTTTCTGTTGTCCCGTCATAGAAAGACCTGATCCTAATAATCCTCAACAAGCTACTAGGGAGCATCAGGCTCTCCCTTTGAAAGGTTTGAAAGATTGAAAATCTGCCTGTGCTCAATATGGGCCCACTGCTCCTTTTACTACTGCTATGGTTGACAGGAGAAGCTCTTCCCCCCGCTGATTGGAAGTCTATTGCACGAGCTTGTTTAAATGGTGGAGATTATTTAATATGGAAGTTTGATTTTTATGAACGGGCTGCTGAACAAGCAGAAAAGAATGCTGCCCATAATATTCCAGTTGATTACCATATGCTGATTGGGGAAGGACAATATCTTTCTTTACAAGATCAATTAACTTATCCCTTTGTTGCTTATCCTCAAATAAATCATTTGGCATTACAAGCCTGGAGGAAATGTCCTTCTACACACAAAACTGAAGATCTTTCAAAACTTAGACAGGGACCTGATGAACCATATGCTGATTTTGTAGATAGGTTGTCACAGGCGGTGGGGAGACTCATTGTGGACGGACTCACTGGTATGATTGTAGTTAAGCAACTTGCTTTTGAAAATGCTAATAATGCGTGTCAGGCTGCGATTCGACCTTGGAGAAAACGGGGAACATTGGAGGATTATATTCACCTTTGTGCAGACATTGGGCCTACTTATATACAGGGTGCTGCTGTGGCTGCAGCATTAACTAAAGTGGGGTTTAAAAACAATCAAAAGAAAACAAAGACTTGTTTTAAATGCAGAAAGGCAGGTCATTTTGCTAGAGAATGTAGATCTTTTAATTCTAACCCTAGTCCTTCCTTCCCTACTCAGAAACCTCCAGATGGTCAGAAAATCCCTGGTTTATGCCCTAAATGCAATAGGGGAAAACATTGGGCACAGATGGTTGCTCAGTGGCCCACAAGGATGGGCCACCACTGTCGGGAAACTCCTCCCGGGGCCTTCCCCAGCCCCAACAAATAATAAGGGTAATGTCTGTGTATCCTCCTCAAATTATCAATCAGACATTAACCAAAAACAAAAACATACAATATCCTCGCTCTCCGGAGCAACACCAGGAAGCGCAGGACTGGAGCTCAGTACCTCCGCCCGATATGTATTAACTCCTGAAATGGGTCCTCAGGCCCTCTCTGCAGGCATCTGTGGACCTTTACCCAAGGGTTTGATGGGACTATTATTGGGAAGAAGTAGTGTCACCATGAAAGGTTTAACTGTTATGCCAGGAGTCATGGTTTCTGACTACGAAGGAGAAATAAAAGTCATGGCACAAACTATTAAAAATATAATAACTATTTCTCCTGGTGATAAAATTGGACAATTGCTACTTTTGCCCTTTGTACCTCATGGACAAAGATTACAACATCAAAAGAGAGAAACAAAGGCTTTTGGATCGTCTGATGCTGCCTACTGGATTCAGAAGATAGGGAAAGAACGTCCAGAAATGAAATGAACCATTAATGGAAAGGTTTTTTCAGGTTTGTTAGACACTGGAGCTGATGTCTCTGTTATGACGCAGATACACTGGCCTAAACGTTAGCCCATTAGTCCTACTATTACAGAACTTCACGGAATAGGACAAAGTTCTTCTCCTATGCAAAGTAGTCAGTTTTTTTTATGGCAAGATAGTGAGGACCATTCAGGATACTTCCAGCCTTATGTTTTGCCTGGGCTGCCTTTAAACCTCTGGGGCCGAGATATAGTAAAAGAAATGGGAGTATTACTTTATAGTCCAAACTCTCAAGTCTCTAATATGATGTTGGATCAAGGATTTCTTCCCACAAAAGCGCTGGGAACAAATCAACAAGGAACTGTCTATCCTATTGATGTGAAAATAAAAAATGATAGACAAGGTTTGGGTTTTTCTTAGGGGCCTTGGAGTCTCCTCCACTCACTGCTGATCCAATTACTTGGCTGACTGATGACCCTGTATGGGTGGACCAATGGCCCCTCACAAAGGAGAAATGAGAAGCTGCAGAACAATTAGTACTGGAACAATTAGGGCATTTAGAAATTTCCAGTAGTCCTTGGAATACTCCTATTTTTATTATCAAGAAAAAACCTGGAAAATATAGGTTATTACAGGATCTAAGAGCTGTTAATAAAACTATGCTAATAATGGGAGCTCTTCAACCAGGCCTACCCTCTCCAACAGCCATACTACACAATTATCATCTTTTAGTTATAGATTTAAAAGATTGTTTTTTCACTATTCCTTTGTTTCCTGAAGATAGAAAACATTTTGCTTTTAGCTTGCCTGCCTTAATTTTTAAGGAACCCATGAGGAGATTTCAATGGAAAGTATTGCCTCAGGGCATGGCAAATAGTCCTACATTATGCCAAAAATATGTGGCTCAGGCCTTGACTCCTGTGAGAAAAAGGTTTCCATCGTTATATCTCATACATTATATGGATGATATACTTTTAGCCACTGATAATATTTCTTTATTAGAGACTGCTTTTCAATTTTTACAACAGTCCTTACAATCATTTGGCTTGGTCATTGCCTCAAAACAAATTCAAAGACAATCTCCATTTTTATATTTTGGAAAATATATTGATAACACTACTATTAGGCCTCAAAAACTGCAAATTCGAGTTGATAATTTAAAAACATTAAATGCTTTTCAAAAATTACTTGGCGATATTAATTGGCTAAGGCCTTCCTTAAAACTTACTACTGCTCAATTACAGCCTTTGTTTGATATTCTTAAAGGTGACTCAGATCCTCCTTCTTCACGCTCTATGACTCCAGAAGGATTTCAAGCTTTACAAATAGTCAATAGATCTATCAGTTCTACACAATTAACTAGAATTCATACTCACCTTCCAATTTTCTTAATAATTTGTCCAACTCCTCATGTGCCTACTGCTGTCTTATGGCAAACTGTTGGAATTATTGAATAGATTCATATGAAAACTACACCCTCTAAAGTTATTAACCCTTATTATGAACTTATTAGTAATTTAATAATGCAAGGTAGAACTAGATGCTTACAACCTATAAGTATAGAACCTTCTCAAATTATTATCCCTTATTCAGTTAGTCCACAAAATTGGCTTTTTCAACGTAGTAATGAATGGGGTCTTGCTCTTGCAGGATTTTCAGGTACCTTGGAATGCCATTACCCTGCTGATAAATTGATCCAATTCAGCAAACTTAACTCATATCTTTCCTTCTATAATTAGGCAACAGCCTGTTCCTCATGTACCTTTGGTTTTTACGGATGGTTCTTCTTCAGGAGTGGCTACTGTAATCATTGACGACGGAACAAACCTCATTAAAGAAACTTCCTTGACTTCAGCTCAACGTGTTGAACTGTATGCTGTCATTATGTCTTTTAAACATTTGCCTTCTATATCTTTTAATTTGTTTTCTGATAGTAAATATCTTATTAGCTTGTGATTTCTTCTAGAGACTGCGCGCATAGGACATACTAATGACCCTGAATTACCATCCTCTTTTCGTTTGCTTCAACAGCTTATTCGTTCCCATGATGGTCCTGTTGCAGGTCTGTATATCCGTGCTCATTCTAACTTGCCTGGTCCATTGACTAAACTTAATGCGACTGCAGATGTTTTAACTCGATCTAAACGTGATCTTTATCCTGTAGATTTTCCTCCCAAGAATAGAGTTGAAGTTACTCCTCCTCCTCAATCTCTTTTCCCTAAAGCAGGACATGTCCCAATTTACCGTACTCCTCCTTTCCGTTCGTCATGCTGTCAAGAATGGCTAATATACTGCATTCATTATCTTCATACTCTTGATACTCATGGTCCATGTCCTGGACACCCTCATATTATGGTAAGTTATGATCAAACTGCTTCACAAGCAGCACAGCAGTTGCACGCTTTACACCGTCAGTCAGCGGCTACATTACACACACAATTTTCCCTTACTGGTGAAGCCGCCCCACAAATTGTTAAGCAATGCGCACAATGCTTACCTCACCTTCCTGTTCCACATTATGTTGTTAATCCTCGTGGATTATTACCTAGACATTTATGGCAAATGGATGTTACTCATATCCCGTCTTTTGGGAAATTACAGTTTGTTCATGTCACTATCGATACTTATTCTGGTTTCCTCTGTGCTACAGCACAGACCGGAGAAGCTACTAAACATGTTATCACTCATTTATTACACTGTTTTGCTTTCATGAACCTTCCCAAAATTATTAAAACAGATAATGGGCCCGCTGCTTTTGCAACATTTTGTAATTCATTACAAAATTACCCATATTACAGGCATTCCATATACCCCTCAAGGACAAGGTATTATAGAACGTGCAAATAGATCTTTAAAGCTAACTATTGAAAAAATAAACAGGGGGGAATTGTATAGAACAACGCCACATAACCTTATAAATCATGCTCTGTTTATTTTAAATGTTCTCACTGTTGACAAATTTGGCTGCTCTGCAGGGGGAAGGTTGGTGGCTGAGCCAAGATTGGCCTCTCAGTCTCCGGAGGTCCTCTGGAAAGATCCGTTAACCAGCACTTGGCATGGTCCTGATCCTGTGTTGATTTGGGGACGTGGTCACGTGTGTATCTTTCCCAGATCAGCGCCTGGACCTCGCTGGCTTCCTGAGCGCTTAGTCAAGCAAATAGATGGCTCGCCACAGCTCACCTAGTTCAGAAGATGAAGAAGCTCTGCACCTTTCCCGAAAATTTGACAGTGTTGATTGAGAAAAAGAAGAAGAAGAGGAGACCACTTGCCAGGACGACTCAAAGGAGTGATGTTCCAACTTGGGGACAAATTAAACAACTGGTTTCACGAGCTCAAGAGTCAGTGAAACAACAGAATAATCCTGTTACACCTGTAACTTTATTTTTGGCTATGTTGGCAACCATTTCATGTGTTCCCTCTGTTAATGCAGCAACTTACTGGGCCTATGTACCTGATCCTCCACTATTACAACCCATATCTTGGTCTGAAGCAGAGTTTCCTGTATTTTACAATGATAACTGTTTATGGGCCTCTTATTGGGAATATAAAACAAATCAATATGTCTGTAAATTATACTAACTGGTTTAGTACCCATCCTGTCTGTCTTAGCCCATTGAATCTGGAAACTGGATGTGTAAAGGCTATTAGTTATGAGCATACAGATGTTTATGAGGGAACGGATCAATCAATTAGTTTGTCAGGCTCTCCAGGCATCCTTCGTTTTACAGGAACCAACATTACTCTTACATGCCAGGCTACCAGCCGACGAGAGGATCTTAAGGATACCATCATTTGGTATAAAATGGGCAAGCTATTAATATTAGAGGTCAAATCTCATACGGCTCACCACTTAGGGATTCCGCTATTACTATAGCCAAGGTTACAGGTGAAGATTCAGGAAATTATTTCTGTATGAAGCGTTTACTTGGAGGACAAGGGATACTTATAGCTGGACATAAGGTTACTATGCTTAACAGAAAATCAAAAAATCAATTGCCTCCCCTTATGACCGTTAACTTTCCTGCATCCAATTTTGAACGTTGCAATGCATCTTGGAATAATAACCAAATATGGTCTACTATAGATTATACCAAGCTGTCAATTCTTATCTCTTCTTTTCCCATCATAGATAGGTTTATCACATTGCAAAAGAACTGGGATATATGGAAACTAGCTCTAACTTATTCCAATACACCTGTTATAACTTGTGTTGCTCCTCCATATACACTTTTGTTTGGTTCTATTAACATTGGTAATTCTTCCAAAGGAGGATATAATATTAGCTGTGTTAATTGTATTTTTAGCAGTTGTATGTTCCCTTCTGCAGGAACGCAATCTGTGCTTATACTAAAGCAACCCATGTATGTTATGGTGCCTGTACATCTGAGAGAACCTTGGTATGAAGATACTGGAGTACAGGCATGGGTGGAACTCTCTAAAGCCTTGCAGAGAAGGAGACGCTTTCTTGGGTGGCTAATAGTAAGTTTACTTGCCTCGGCTGCTCTGTCTGCTACCGTGGCTACTGCCGGTCTTGCTCTTTCACAGAGTATTCATCATGCTCACTTTGCTAATCAGTTATCTCAACATACCAGTCTTGCTTTATCTTTACAAAGTCACATAGATTTACAGATTAATAACAAGTTAGATGAATTCAAAAACGCAATTTTGGGGATTGGAGATCAGATAGAAGCATTAAAATTGAGGATGCGTTTAGCTTGTCATGCAAAGTATACATGGATGTGTGTTACTCCTTAAAAGTACAGTGACTATTTGGGAATGGGAAAAAGTAAAAATGCATCTGCTGAATGTTTGGTCAGATAATAATATTAGTCTTGATCTTAAGAAATTAAATGCTGAAATTCAGGGTATACAAAATACACATCTTGATGATGTTTCGCCAGAAGATGTAATTCAAACTTTACTGGATCATTTAAAGTGGTTAAACCCTCAGTCTTGGATTACTGGAAGGTTGTCAGGATTTATTACCCTGGCCATAATTTGCCTATTATTGATAATAATCTTCTCATGTCTGTTTCGTATCCTCATGCAACAGTACACTACTCTCGGCACTAAACTTCATGGAATTATTTTGCAGCAAAAGTTAAAAAATAAAAAAGGGGGACCTGTGGGAAGCAGTCAGCCTTGAGAGCAGGTAAGGACATGCTAGGCATGCCGCCGCTGCTCGAAGGGACTGTCCCTACTTGTTCCCCTCCTTGTTCCATTCCATGGGAGATAAATCACCAGGCCCCAGAGATCAGAAAGAATGTAAAATGAGACAAGCAAAGCTGTCTTCCCCCTGCACATGCAGGTTATTTCTGATGCTTCTGGGTTTATGGGTTTTCTCCCAGGGAAGTTAACCTTGAGCCGAGACAGTCTGTAGATAATGTAAACCACCATCTGGCAACCTTCCGATTTCTAGTCTAGATAATCTGCAACTGTAGAGCAATAAAATTTGCCTTGCAACCATCAGTTGTCTTGGTCCTTCTGACCCTATTCGTCGGTGCCACTTCAGTTCCTTACCCCTTCCCTTCTGACCCTGGGCGGTGAAATCCTCTTTCTCCAGCTGGTCCGCGGCACACATGAATATATGTTTTTGTCTTGCTGTACTGCACGTGTGCTGTCTAGTAACAGATATTTTGTCTGCTAGTAGTGTTCTAGATTATGTCTTTCCAAAGCACTGAGGCAGTGCACCTATTCTGTAGTTGCAGCTGATGCCTGAATGTAGCCTAGCTGACAAATTATTGATTAATAAGAACTTGAATTTCTCAAAGATTTGTACTGTTAACCAAAATCTGAGCAAGGAGTCTCAAATGTAATTCTTAGCCAGAATTACATGTTAATGAACCATTTAACAGTGTGAATCAAGGAACATCAGTGTAAGGATTTCTTTTATTTTTTACCTGCTTGAGATATCAGTTAAAGTTTGCCAGCTTGGTTGCAGATGAACGGACGTTTGAAGTTCACCAAACTACTTAATGTGGGATAGGATAATAGACTTCCAGCGCCCTCAAGGCTGTGACCTTGCAGCCATTTTACATAGCACATCCTCCTCCTATAGGGATGAACCTTTCCCTGGCCCGAAAAGTAGCAGCTCTGTTGAAGCTTTGCTTATTGTAACAGGCTTTTGTTTCCAGGTTACATGTCTGTGGAAGACTTAATTCTGAATAGAGATATAGATATTACTGGAAACTAATTGTTTTTTCTATTATACTCTGATTTATCAAAAAAGTAAAACATTTAAACTGTGCTACAGAAATTCAGAAGTTGTCTTGCAATCTTTAAACAACAAATGAATGAGTTGCCCTTAAAAAAAAAAAAAAAGGATTAAGCAGTTAAGCTGTTGGTCCCACATCAGACAAATTATCCTTATACCTCCTGTCAATATTGTTAACAGAGACTGTTATTTTATTAATCCTTATGATCCCGTGATTCTTTCTTTCATGTTTCAGGGCACAGCAGGTGAGAGAGTGGATTTGTTAAGCTGGGTGGGTTTATCCTTCTTTTATGCGTTCATTCAATTTTATGTTCATTTACTTATTGTACACACATGGCAATAGAAGCTGCTAAAGCAATCATTGCTATTCTGCAAAACAACAAGGCGCAGAAGCAGATGTCTTATTTCTGAGATTTCTCCCCCCAGGATTATTATGATTAAAGATCCTTTCCCCCCACTCCCTGGAAAGGACAAGGGGCTGCTCGCTGGAGGTTTTTTAATGACTTGGGGAAAGGCTCAAATATCCACCCCAGGGGCAAACCACACAAGAATATTATGAATTTATTTTATTTTTCTATCCTTGCAAAGGTAATACTCAGCTCATTAGAATATGAAAACTATACTGTCAAATTTCAGAATTACATGGATGAAGAAAATCACCAAAGTGGCATCATATCACGTGTGTTATAGTTGTATTTACTATATTGACTATATTAACTATGTTGTGTTAACAATATATTGTATAACTATATATTGAAAAGGCAAAATGCTGTAACTTATTTCAGAGAAAATAATTATGTTGGCAAACCCCAAATTGTACACTGTAGACAGGTCCTAAGAAAAGAAGATTTAATTCATAGTGGACAAGAGGTTAGCTTCTGTTTTCAGCCATGTGCTATTTCAAGAATTAAACGTCATGAATAATACAGGATATAAGAGGAATAGTCTAAAGACCGAAAAGCACATTTTGATTAGGAAAGAGAATTTATGGCTTAAGTCTTTTTTTTTTTTAAGGAAAACTGCCTTATTACTATGAGATAAGAAAATTGTTTCCTTCTTTTCTTCCTTGCTTTTTTCCTTTTCTTCCTTGCTTTTTTTAACCTTTTTAATTTTGGATATTTGACCTCTAAGCTGAGATGACTGAAAATGCCTCCTCTGGGCATCAACCTTTTTGAAAGACTTTTTCCCCCTTCCTAAGGGCTATTTGTCTCTTGGAGGCATTGCCTACATTACTCACCAAGAGCCAAGCATTTGTCCTTGCACTAAATGCTGACATCTCCTGATAAGAGGGAAGCTGCAAAGTAGAAGAATTGAAGGTCAATATGTTGATAGTGGTCTCAAGAGCATTGATGTACATTTGTGTATTGGGGAAGGGGAGAGAAGCTTGAGAGTGGGCCAGTGGGGAGGGGTAAATATTTTGTGATGCTGTCTACCTATGGGCTTATAAAGTTTACAGCTGCATTAGGAGGACAAGCATTACCATTAGCATGAAAAGTAGGGCAGATCTCAGTTGCAAAAGCTTCTAGCCATACACATAGGGCAATACGTAAATGATACACCTTATTGCATTCACCCATTCACCCTCCCCTGTTCATGCTAATTGGAAATTTCAGTCCATTTCAGAGAAG
This sequence comes from Leucopleurus acutus, assembly GCF_964270905.1. Lineage (NCBI taxonomy): Eukaryota > Metazoa > Chordata > Mammalia > Artiodactyla > Delphinidae > Leucopleurus > Leucopleurus acutus. The sequence goes on along the minus strand of NC_139159.1, from coordinate 34,788,563 downwards.
TAACACAACTATCGATCATTTTCCCTGGCACGAATCTTCCTAGAGCTCACGCACTAGCCCATGTGTCTTAGATTTAATATCTGATCACTAGCTGGATTGAAGCCAAGAGGTGGTTCCCAAAGTTGCTGCACATTAGAATCACCTGGGGAACTCTGAGACCTCCCTGTGCCCAGGCTCCTCCCTAGACCTACTGAATCAAAATCTCTGGGGCTGGGACCCAGACACCAATGTTTTTCTTAAAAGCTCTTTAGGTAATTCAAATGAGCAGCAAAGCTTGAGAAGCAGCCCAATAACGGGAACAAACTTATTTCACACAGATAAAGTGGGGCAATTCATATGTTAAAAGAACATGAATATATGTCCATGCCTCTCTCACACTTTGTCACAGTTTACCCTTCCCCCTCCCCATATCCTCAAGTCCGTTCTCTAGTAAGTCTGTGTCTTTATTCCTGTTTTACCCCTAGGTTCTTCATGACATTTTTTTTTCTTAAATTCCATATATATGTGTTAGCATACGGTATTTGTCTCTCTCTTTCTGACTGACTTCTACACTGTTGGTGGGGATGTAAATCGGTGCAACCACTATGGAAAACACTATGGCAGTTCCTCAAAAAGCTAAAAGTAGAGCTACCATATGATCCAGCAATCTTACTCCTGGGCATATATCTGGACAAAACTATAATTCGAAAACATACATGCACCCCTATGTTCACAGCAGCACTATTTATAATAGCCAAGACATGAAAACAACCTAAATGTCCACTCACAGATGAATGGATAAAGATGTGATATATATAAAATGGAATACTACTCAGCTATAAAAAAGAATGAAATAATGCCATTTGCAGCAACATGGCTGGACCTAGAGACTATTATACTAAATGAAGTAAGTGAGAAGGAGGAAGACGAATACCATATGATATCACTTATATGTGGAATCTAGAATATGATACAAATGAACTTATCCATGAAACAGAAACAGACTCACAGACATAGCACACAAACTTGTGGTTCCCGAGGGGAAGGGGGAGGTGGGGGAGTGATGGATTGGGAGTTTGGGATTAGCAGAGGTAACCTATTATATATATGATGGATAAACAACAAGGTCCTACTGTATAGTACAGGGAACTATAGTCAATGTCCTGTAATTAACCATAATGGAAAAGAATATGAAAAATTATATATACGTGTAACTGAATCACTTTGTTGTACAGCATAAACTAAACATTGTATATCAACTATACTTCAGTAAAATAAATTTTTAAAAAAAGGAAAAAAAACATGAATATATATATATATATATTTCTTTTTTTCCTCTTTATTCTGTTTGTGTTTCAAATAGGCTTTTTTTTTTTTTCCTTCTGCAAAAAGCGTTATTGTTTCCATTTGGTCCAAGGCTTGGGAGAGGGCTCCAGGGCGGTTACAGAGCTGCCTAGTAGCTGCAGAGCAGGGCTTCAGGCAGAAGCTCTGATGCCAGAGGGGCTCCTCAGAGGCCGCTGGACTTCAGAGACTCCTGTTTGTGCTCGAGGGTGAGCCTTTCAAAGAGATACTCGCCCAGCACAGCCTGCGGACCAGCCAGCCTGCGGAGGTTGGTCAGGTGGTCGCCCATCTTCTTGATGAGTTTCACCTGCTCCTCCAGGAAGCGGCTCTCCAGGAAGTCACAGAGGTGGGAGTCTGCGCGGGCGGAAGCCAGGGCGCGCAGATCTGATAGTGCCTGGTGCAGGCTCTTCTCCCTAAGAATGGCGGCTTCCACAGCATCCTGGGTTTTACCCCACTCATCTTGAGAAGGCTTCCGCGCATCCTGGAAGAGGGCGCGGCCACAGCACTGGTTTTGCATTTTCAAGAGACGCTGCGCGCCCTCACACTTCTCCTCAGCCAGTTGGCGAAAAATGTGGCCCACACTGTCCAGAGTCCCATCGTTGCTGTCGAAATAGAAGCTCAGAGAGAGGTAAGTGTCCCCAGATGCATGTTGAACAGGCGGTGGACGGCGGCCTCCACCTCGATGGAATAATTCTGACGCACCTGGGAACTCGTGGTTGATCAGTGATAAGGAGCTAAGCTCAAAAAACGGTGTTGGCCTGTCCTGGAGGCTGAGGATAGCTGAGTGGCTGATTCCAAAGGTTGCGACAGGAAGAAAGGTTGGAGGGTGGTCGGGGGCTGGAGCAAGGAGCGTCCCTGGGTCTGTTCATTCCAAACACTGTTGAAGCAAAAGACAGAACTGCAGGACTGCCGAGCGCACTGCCTCAAATAGGCTTTGATATAAATGAACCAGAAGTCCAAGCAAGGACAAAACTTACCCTTCCCCCCGCCAAAATAGCTGGCGATACTAGAATCTAGACCTGGGAAGGGATTCTTCCATTACTTTCTGAACATTCCAAGCCACTAGAGCAGTGGTTCTGAAAGTATGGTCACCTTGTAACCAAGCAGTACCCTATGGGGCCTTCCTAGGACAGACCCATCCCCCATATCCTCTGCTGTAGTTCCTCTCTGAAGTACTCAGATAATAGTATCTCAGGCATATTTCTTGAGTTTTCAGATGCTAAAAACCACCACCCAATGGAAGAAATTAACTCCTTGATGATCATGAGCACGTAGCCCCCAGACCTTCTGGCACCTAAGGATGGTTAATGTTACCTGCCCTGTGGCCTCCACATCAACCAATCAGAGGATTGTGCACGAGCTGATCACATTCCCTGGGACGTCCCTCCCTCACCTGGCCTTTAAACATGCTTTGCTGAAATCCTTTGGAGATTTCAGGGTGTTTTGGAACTCGGGCCACCCCTCTCCTTGCTCGATCCTGCAATAAACCTTTCTCTACTCCAGACTCCAACCTTTAGGTTTGTTTGGCCTCACTGTGCTTCAGACACACGAACCTGCATTCGGTAACAACCTGACCAGTTTTACCAGCGTCAGATATTCAAGTTTTAGGGCCCTGTCCCAGCCCTATGCAATCAGCAACTCTGGTGGGGCTCAGTGATCTCTGTTATAACAGGCCCTCCAGATGATTTTTATTCACCTTAAAGTTTGAAAATATCTGCATTGTCAGCTGGCCAAAGCGTCCACCAGCAGGTGAAGGGGAGTGGTGCCTGGAAAAGATAGGGACCAGCCAAGGCAAGTACAGCAGCATTTGCCGTGGTGGTAATGGAGAATGCCTTTTCTCCACTGGTTGGCACAGACTAGGATCTGGGAGCAGTGGCAGGGTTATTTAGGATGCTTTACATTTCAATGTAGAGGGACCGCTGTCCTGGTTTGCCAGGGACTTGCCCTGTGTGAGCACTTAAAATCTCATCCTGGCAAACCCCTTAGCCCTGGTTTTGAAAAACGTAGGGAATAACATGAAATTTAGGGGAAACATGATCTAGGTTTTGGGCAAGTCACAAGTGCTAATTAAAGCTAAGCAAGTATGGACAACACTAGCATTCTTTAGCCCTTTGCGGGGAGGTAAATCTGATTGGGTGAAAGGACTTATTGTTAAGAGATCTTTGTAGAAACATCCCCTTCTGCTTAGTCCGCTGGTTCTCAGTTCTGGCTAGACATTGGCATCGTCTGAGGAGATTTAAAATGATTTTATTGGTCTACGATGACCAACCGTCAGTGTGAGGGTTTTTAAAAAGTGCTTCAGATGATTCTAATGCACAACCAAATTTAGGTGCCACTGCTTAAGCTTTTGAACCGCTGCTGCATATTTTCACCTCATCTTCCTATGAGAATATCCAACTGTAGTTGAGGTTTGTTTTTTTTTTCTTTTTCTAACTGTCTTATTATAAGATTTACTGTCTTAAATAAGGTTGAATGTACAGAAAATCTTGCTAGTCCATCTGGTATAGCTGGATACTTAGAATAATATAGTTAAGATATATACCATTTAAGTATTGTGACAGGCCTTTTTTGAAATTAACATATGCATTGAATTAGTATGTTCTCTTTTGAAGTTGTTATGTTGGGGAGCTATACCTCTAATCTGCCATTGCTAAATATCTGGACACCTCTTATTAGGAATTGCTTTTAGAAATCTTTAGGGATTAAAACCAAGATTGCTGTATTATTTGTACTGGAACCACAAAAACCTCACAGAGTTCCCCCGCTGTACCTTCTACCCCCACTCTAACCCTTGGCAACTTCTAATCTGTTCTCCATCTCCACAGTTTTGTTATTTTAAGAATAATATGTAAACATAATCATGAATTACTTAATCTTCGGAGATCGGCTTTTCAAAATTTTTCCCTCGGCATCATTCCCTTGAAGTTCATTTCAATTTTTGCGTATATTAATAATTTGTTCCTTTCTGTTGCTCGGTAGTATTCTATCATAAGATTTTATCACAATTTGTTTCAACATTCATCCACTGAAAGACATTTGGGTAGTTGCCAGTTTTTGGCTATTATAAATAAAACTGCTATGAACATTTATGTGTAAGTTTCTGTGGGAACTTAATTAAGTTTTTGTTTCTTTTGGATAAATGCTCAAGAGTACAATTACTGCGTTGTAGGGTGAATCTACTTTTAGGATTAAAAGAGACTGTCAAGCTGTTGATCAGAGTGGCTAAACCATTTTATTTTCCCACCAGTGATGTGATATAATTTTTCTATGTACTCGCCAGCATTTGATGTTGTCACTATACTTTAATTTTAGTTACTCTCTGACATCTCATTATGGTCTTAATTGGCATTTCCCTAATGGCTAATGCTGCTGAGCATCTTTTCATGTGCTCCTTTGCCGTGTGTATATTCTCTTCCATGAAATGTCTGTTCCTGTCTTCTGCCTATTTTCTAGTTGGATTTTTTTAAGTTGTTTGGAGAGTTCTTTGTATATTATAGATACAAGTCATTTGTCTCATATGGGATTTTCAAATATGTTTTCCTACTGTGTAATTTGAGTTTTCATCCACTTAAAAGGATCTTCTATGAAGCATTTTTAACTCATTTTGATGAGATCCAATTTATCAGTTTTTGCCCTTATTGATCATACTTTTGGTGTCAAGTCTAAGAATTATTCCCCTAGTTCTAGATGCCAAACATTTTCTCCTATTTTTTTCTAAAAATGTCCTGCTTTTACATTTAAGATTATGATCCACTTTGATTTAATTTTTGTGTAAGGTGTGGAGGTTAAGGTTCATTTTTTGTTTGTTTGTTTTTGTCGAGGGATGTCCAACTGTTTCAGTACCATTTTTTGAAAAGTCTATTCTTCCTTGATAGCTTTTGCACTGCTGTCAAAAACAAGTTATATGTATTGATGTCAGTCTATTTCTGGGTTCTCTATTCCATTCCATTGATCTATGTATCTACCCTCCATCATTACTGCAAACTCTTGAAATTGGGTAGATTAATTCCTCCCATTTTCATCTTCCTTTACAAGTTGTTTTAGCTATTCTTCAGCCTCTTCTTACCATATAAATCTTAGAATAAGCTTGTCTATATCCACAAAAACCTTGAGGGCATTTTAAGAGTAATTGTGTTAAGCCTCTTAACTTGGGGAGAATTGACATCTTTATCATGTTGTGTTTTCTAATCCATGAACAAGGTATGTCTCCCTATTTGTTTGGGACTTAAAAATTTTTCTTCATCAGCATTTTGTAATTTTCAGTATAGAGGTCCTATAAATGTCTTATTGGGCTTATATTTAAGTATTTATTTAGGTCAGTTGTAAATGGCATCACATATTTTTATTTAAGCTTCTACACATTTGTTATTAATATATAATTTGATAAAATTGTGGTGATCTTGTACTCTAAATCATTTACAAACTAATATTATTTCTCAAGCTTTTTGTGGATTCCTTGGTATTTTCTCCATTTAGATTATCATCTCATCTTCAGATACAGACAGTTTTACTTTTCCTTATTCAGTATAATAGGATATATTGCTATTCAACATTCAGTAGGATATGTTCCTTCCTATGCAACGTAGTAGGAATAGTCCTTTTATCTTTTAAATAAACTTTTTAAAAATTTAACTTTTAAATTTATGTATTTATTTATTTTTGCTTTATTTTCTTACTAGAACCTCCAGTGATATATTTAATAAAAGTGGTGAGAGCAGATATCGGTGCCTTGTTTCTGATCTTACAGAGAAAGCATCCAGTCTTTCACAGTTAAATATCATGTCGGTATAGGTTGTTTGTAGATCATCTTTATGAGTTTCAGTATGTTCCTTTTCTATTCCTAGTTTGCTTGGAGTTTTTTTTCTTCTTTCTTTAAAATCATGAATGGGATTGGATTTTGTCAAATGCTTTCTCTGCATTAATGGATAGGATCACATGACTTTTCCCCCTTAATCTATTGGATATGGTGGATTACACTGTTTAATTTTCAAATATTTAACCAACTTTGCATAACTGGAATAAATCCCACTTGGTCATGGTATATTATTCTTTTCATATATTTCTGGATTTAATTTGCTAATATTTGGCTGAGGGTTTTTCAGCCAATTTCATAAAAAATATTGGTCTGTAGGTTTCTTCTTTCTATACTATCCCTGTCTGGTTTTGGTATCAAGGTAATACTGGCTTCATAAAATTAATTAGAAACTGTTCCCTCTACTTCTATTTCTTATCAAATCATGTAAAATTGGTGTTAATTCTTTAAGTCTTGGGTAAAAGTGAAACATCTAAGCCTGAATATTTCTTTTGGGAGTTTTTAAATGAAAAACCAGTGTTTCTAATGGTTACAGGAAAATTGAGATTATCTATTTCATCTTGGCTGAGTTTTGGTAGTTTTGGGTGTAGAAACATTGGCCCATTTCATCTACATTTTTGAATTTATAGTGTAGACTTGTTCATAGTAACTTGTCCCTCATTAACCTGCAGGATATGTCATGGTATCCCTGGTTGCACTTCTGATATCTGTGATTTGTGCCATCTCTCTGTTTATCTTTATCAGTCTTTCTAGATCTTTATTGGTTAGATTGTTTATTTCAAAGAACCAGCCTTTTGTTTCATTGATTTTCCCCCCTATTTTCCTGTTTTCAGTTTCATGGATTTCTGTTTCATCTTTATTATTTCCTTCTTTCTGCTTGTTTAGTGTTTTTTCCTCTTCCTTTTTTACTATTTTAATATAGAAAATTAGATTATTGCTTTGAAATATTTTCTTTCCCAATTTAGTGCTATAAACTTCCCTTTCAGCATTGCTTTCACTTCATTCCGCAAACTTTGATCTGTTATATCTCCATTTTATTTTATTCTATGCATTTAAAAATTTTTTCCTTGATGCTGTCTTTTTTACCCATGAGTTATTTGGAAGTGTGATGTTTAGTTTTCATGTGATTGAAGATTTTCCTGTTGTCTTTCTCTTATTGATTTCTAGTCTGATTCCATTATGGCTAGAGAACATACTCTCTGTGATTTTAATTCTTTTAAATCTGCTAATGTTTTTTTATCGCCCAGTATATGGTATATGAGTGAATGTTGCATGGACACTTGAATATGTATTCTGCTCTTACTGAGTGTGTTCTTTAAATGTCAGTTATATCCTGTTGATTGATGATGTTTTCAGTTCTTCCATATCCTTGCTGATTTTTCTCTCTGGTAGCTGTATAAATTGCTGTGTTGAAGTCTCAAATAATAATTGTGGATTTAAAACTTTCTCCTTTTACCTTTTTCAGTGTTTGCTTCATGCATTTTGAAGTTCTGTTGTTTGGTGCGCACACATTTAGTATCACTAGGTCATCTAGGTGGATTATTCCTGTTATCTTTATGTAATGACCCTCTTTGCCCCTAATAATTTCCTTTGCTCTGAAGTCTACTTTATCTGATATTAATATAGCCATTCCTGCTTTTTCTGATTAATGTTCACATGATATATCATTTTCATCCTTTTACTTTGAACTACCTATATCATGATGTTTAAAGTAAGCTTCTTATAGACAGTATATAGTTGGATCATGCTTGCGATTTTTTAATCTACTCTTCCAATCTCTGTCTTTGACTTGGTTATTTAGATCATTTACCATTAATGTAATTATTGCCATGTCAAAGATTTGGTCTACCATGTTATTTTTTGTTTTGTCTTTTACCTTAGTTTCTCAATCCTGTGTTTCCCTTATTTTTCCTTCTTGTGGGTTACTTAAACATTTTTTTTTCTTTCAAAAGTTTATTTAGTATCAAGCAAGAGGAGACTTTGCTTAACACTACAGAACATTTCAAGACTTGAGTTACAAAAGAATACCACATTATTTGCACTTGTAATTGGCTTCCCTTTTTACGCATGTTGGCAAGAGAAAAAAAAACTAGCATATGGCTGAAAGATAAAATAACTAAATTTCTATGGAAACCTTTAAAATGAAAGGTGAGGCTTATGTTAAAAGGATGGATTAACATATTTAGTAAACCTATCTTTTTTGTTTAACACTAGTTAATCAAAGTTTTTTTTTTCCTTTTGATGACCTATTTTTTCATATACAGACTGGAAATAACAAAATTTTACATGTCTTTTTTTTTTTTTCTGCCCAGGTTGATGTTTCAACAAAGTAATTTTAAATTCCATCCATTCAGATGTTAAGCATTTTGATTTATTTAAAAAGGGATTGTTCATAGAAAACAATTACTTTGAACAGTATACAGGACTGGTGGAGACTGGCTATGTCACAACATCAGACAGTACAATCAGTATCTGCTGTATGGCTGGTCTCTGTAGACGCCCTTTGCTGTCCTTGCCGAGGGTGCCTTGTGTCTTGAGTTTGTCCCCTCCTCTTGCCCGTAGGAATCATAAGTCTCTTCACTGAGTCCGTGTCCATAATCATAGTAATCAGCACCACTTTGGGCTGGGGCGCTATAGCTGTTATCATAGGAATCATAACTCTGTTCATCATAAGCAGCGCCATATCCATCATCATAGTCATAATCTCCATAGGTCTCTTGTGTTGGGGGCGGCGGTGGAGGTCTGTACCCAGTTGGGGGGACATCTCTTGCTCTGGGAGTGAGAAGTCCTCTTCCTCGACTCACTGGCCCTCGGGTGGAAAGGATTCCTCTGGAAGTTGGCGTCCCTCGCGGTACCCCGACTCCCACTGGCCGGGCCGCGACTCCTCCCCTTCCCCTGGTTATTGCTGGGGTTGGTACACCTCTTGTACGCAAGGTAGGTTTCCCTCGAACAGCTGGTACATCTGCATTTTCTGAACCACCATTCAAATATGTTAATTCCTGGAGCTGTGCTTGCCTGATTTCATCATCATAGTCCGGAATGAGGAACTTTTTGATTTCCTCCAGAGCATGTCCTATCCGGGCATAGGCTTCTGTGGCGGGGCAAACACTTCAATCAGAACATGGAGATCATCATTGAGGTGGAAGTACTTTGCTTCTCCACTTTTCCTCAACTCTTCTTCCTTTGCCTTGTCTCTCATGGAGCCTTTTCCAAGGATGGACATTTTTGTCAAGGTTTCTTCTTGCAAGCGCTTCAGAGAATTGCCACGTGGCCTCAAAAGTTTTCCCACAAAGTTGAACTTAGGGAGCTGTTTTACAGGAATCAACACTTTCTGTCCCAGCTTCATGTTCTTATTAATCACCACATCAATGTACTTTTCTTCGTCCTTGCCTTCTCCTTTGTGAAACTTTTCTATTTCTTGGTTCACCAGCCGCAGGGCGTGCGTGAAGGAGGGGTCCAGGGAGTCCTTCTCCGCCATCAGCTCCAGCAGGTACTTCTCCTCCATGCTCGCCGGCCGCCAGGGCCCTGGACGCGGACTCGAGGCGGGCGAGCAGCGCCGGCCACGCAACCCCCGACCCCGCCCGCGCACTAGCGGCGCGGAACCCGGGCCGGACGCCGCGGCCGGGGCGCGGCGGAGCCAAGCCGGGCGGTCGTCCTGGCGGCGCCGCGAGGCGGGAAGCGGCCGCGCAGCCCCGGTCCCCAGGGGGTGGCCGCCGACTGCCCCGCGCTGGCGGCCACTGCCTCCCGGACGCGGTCCCCGAGCTCCCGCCACGGGCCGGCGCGGTCAGGCGGGCCCTCTTGCCGGGCCGGCGGCACACTCTGCGAGCCTGAGGCAGTCCCGGGCGAACCCCGGCAGCCGGCGCCAGCGCCAGCGCCGAGCTCAGCCGCCACCCTCACGCCGCGCGCCGCCCCGCGTTCTCCGAGCTCTACTTAAACATTTTTTAATAAGTCCATTTTAATTTAATTCATTTATAATCATTTGTGTATACTGTTTGTATAGTTTTCTTAGTGGTTGCTTTTGGCATTACAGTATACATATGTAACTTATCATAGCCTACTGGAATCAGTGTTTCATTACTTCAAGTGAAGTTTCAAAATTTTACTTCCATTTAGGTCTCTTAATATTCCCCAGTTTTAAAGTATGATTTTCTGTAGTATTTCCTTTCTCTACATTGAGAACCCCATCAGATGGTGTCATCATTTTTGCTTTGACCATCATATAGAAGTTAAGAAACTCATGAGGCTAATGATAGTCTCTTATATTTACCCCATTTGTTTTCACGCATTCCATTGTTCCCCTTTTCTTTCTGAAGTTCCCAGTCTTCTGTTATTGTTTATGTTTTCATAACAGTAGGTGATATCTTGGATTTCCAGTGCAACTGGATATGAGTTTCAGGAAACACTGAGCCTGGCTCACTTAATGCTACTGAGTTGGAGGGTTTGTATATGTTGGGCCTGTTGGCACAGCAGATGCTAGCAGATTAGACTAATGTTGATGGGACTAGTGCCACAGGAGGATGGGTTCCCATTCAGGCTATGCTGCTGCTACAGTAGATCAAGTCCCCCTCTACCCCAAGTGTGGGGCAGTGACCTGCTGCTGTCACTGCTTTGTATTAGGCTCCTTTTGCCTCAGGTGTGTGGTGGGATCCCTTGGAAGCTGCTGCTGCTGCTGCTGTCAATCACAAGGTTAAATTCATTTCAGAAATACTTAAGTATAAATATATAGCCTGGCTCTTGTAGGACCTCTGTATTTTTTTTTATTGCTTTCATACAAATTATCCCAAATTTAGTGACTCAAAACAACGTAAATTTATTACCTTACAAGTCTGACATTGGCCTCAATTGAGTAAAAGTGTTGGCAGGATCGACAGATGAATGGATAAAGATGTGGCACATATATACAATGGAATATTACTCAGCCATAAAAAGAAATGAAATTGAGTTATTTGTAGTGAGGTGGATTGACCTAGAGACTGTCATACAGAGTGAAGTAAGTCAGAAAGAGAAAAACAAATACCATATGCTAACACATATATATGGAATCAAAAAAAAAAAAGAAAAAATGGTTATGAAGAACCTAGGGGTAGGGCAGGAATAAAGACGCAGCCATAGAGAGTGGACTTGAGGACACAGGGATGGGGAAGGGTAATCTGGGATGAAGTGAGAGAGTGGCATGGACATATATACACTACCAAATGTAAAAGAGCTAGCTAGTGGGAAGCAGCCACAAAGCACAGGGAGATCAGCTCTGTGCTTTGTGTCCACCTAGATGTGTGGGATAGGGAAGGGAGGGTGGGAGGGAGATGCAAGAGGGACGAGATATGGGGATATATGTGTATGTATAGCTGATTCACTTTGTTATGAAGCAGAAACTAACACGCCATTGTAAAGCAATTATACTCCAATAAAGATGGTTAAAAAAGAAAAAAAAGTGTTGGCAGAGCTACATTCTTTTCTGGAGGCTCTTAGGGGTGTTTCTGTTCCCTGGACTTTATCCACTTCCAGCGGTCACTTGTAGTCCTTGACTCAGAGTCCCCTTTCTCCACCTACAAAACCCAAAATGTTGCATCTCTCTGATTCTGCTTCTATTAGGACATCTCTCTCTTTCTCTTTCTACAGTTGGGAATGGTTTTCTGCTTTTAAGGACTCATGCAATTAGATTTGTTCCATGAGGTAATCCAGGATAATCTTTCTATCTCAAGGCCTATAACTTCAGTCATATCTGCAAAGTCCTCTTTACCATGTAAGGTAACATATTATTAGGTTCTAGGGATTAGGGTGAGGGCATTTTTAGGAGCCATTATGCTGCCTACCACACCCTTAACAAGTGACCTTGAGAAAATTACTGAGACTTTAAAGCCTTACTTTCCTCAAACATAAAATGGAAAGAAAGATAACTAGTTAAAATCATGAAAGTGAAACAGTATATATGAAATCAACTAATTCAAAAAATAAGATTTCTTCTTTTTCTTTATGATTGGCATGATTCTCAGAGTTCAGTTACTTGAAGAGTTACTTTTTTTTAAACAGAACTAAGGCATTTCAGGGTTCAGGTGCTGTAAGATTGTCTGAATTATCTGAGTAGCAATTAGCTAAGCACAGGTGTAAAGCATTTGATTTACTCCCTGGTGTCCTTTATCTTCTCATCCCACTAAATCCATATCCCTTGTCTAGCTCCAGCCAGTAGAGTCAGAGCTTGTTTTACTGTTTAACTAAAGTTCAATTTAAATTTGCTCTACATCTCCAGATTCTCAGCCCTGGTTGCATATTATAATCACCTGGGGAGATTTCAAGACCTACTTGATGCCAAAGTTTTACCTATCATGGATATTTGAGGAGGGACCTGGAATGAAATGCTCTAGCTTATGGTTTGGGGAGCCAAATCATAGTCTACACTGAGCCAAATCATTTGCGAGATCACCTCTAAAAAGCAATTTATCTGTGGTGACTGATGCTCTTCCTTTGTCAGTATGCTTGTCCCTCTTTGGGGGAAAAGAAGAAGGGGAAAAAAAACCCCAGCGGTTGGGCTCCCTGAATTATAACCTGATGCTGTGGAATTAGTGTTCGTTCAGAGCGCACATCTTCGGATACCCATTCTCTCTCCTGCTTCCTTGCATGAGCTTATATCCTTGGGCAGTTTTTCATCCACCACCCTCTTTTGCTTCTAATCTTAGCAAGTAAAGTCTCTCCTTAATGAAACAGCATTTCATGAGACTTACTGGGAGCATAGGTCTGTTCCAGACCTATCCTATGTTAGCTAAAGCAGATATAAGTGATGTATTTTTGGCATTCATCCTTGTGGGTTGGAGAGAGAAGACAGAAGTTTATCCTTTAGGTGTCATATGACTGGGCTAATGGGCTCATTCCCTCTACTGCCTACCATGTAAAATACTGAGGGTGTTACCTCCAGAAGGTATCTTCTAGGTATCAAAATAGCTCAGATAAGTCATATTTCTCAGTAACAGGTGACAAAACTATGGCTTAGGTGGTGAATTTTCCATGTCAATTTGTCTGGGCCACCATGCCCAGTTATTTGGTCAAATATTATTCTGGATATTTCTGTGATGGTGTTTTTGTGTTTTTTAAAATTTTTATGTTTTATTTATTTATATTTTTGGCTGCATTGGGTCTTTGTTGCTGCACGTGGGCTCTCTCTATTTGCAGCAAGCGAGGGCTACTCTTTGTTGGGGTGTGCGGGCTTCTCATTGCGGTGGCTTCTCTTGTTGCAGAGCATGGGCGCTAGGTGCACGGGCTCAGTGGTGCATGGGCTTAGTTGCTCCACGGCATGTGAGATCTTCCCAGACCAGGGCTCAAACCCGTGTCCCCTGCATTGGCAGGCGGATTCTTAACCACAGTGCCACCAGGGTAGTCCCTGTGATGGTGTTTTTGGATGAAATTAATAATTAAATTTGTGGTGGACTTTGAGTAAAGCAGAGTATCCTCCATAATATGCATGGGCCTCATCCAATCAGGTGAAGCTCTTAATAAAGACTGACCTCCCTGTCGCAAAAAGGAATTCTGCCAGAAGACTTACAGAAATTGAACTGCAGCTCTTCCGAGAGTCTCTAGACAGCCTAACCTGCAGATTTTGAATTTACCAAGCCTCTATTATTGTGTGAACCAGTTGTTTAAAATCTCTCTCTCTTTCTCTGTCTTTATATAGATATGGATATAGATCTAGGTATCAATATCGATATCTAGATCTATATCAGTATATATGGGCACATTGTATACACATGCTGTTGGTTCTGTTTTTCTGGAGAACCTTGACTAATACAGTGGCCCATATAAATAAAAGGACGAACCCAAGTTCACCCAGGTAGAAAGTAGTACAATGAGAACTGGAACTTAAGGCCTCATGACTCATTCAGCTGTGAACACTGACCCAGAACTGGCGTCCGCACACTCTGGCCCACTGATGAGATCTCGCTTGACTCCTGGTTTTGTACATAACGTTTTGCTTGAACACAGCCGCATCCATTCATTAACGTATTGTGCATGGCTGTTTCTGTGCTACAGCAGCAGATGGGCAGTTGCAATGGAGACGTATGGTACAGAAAATCCAAAATATTTACTATCTGACCCTTTACAAAAAAGATCTGCTGACCCCTGCTCTAGGATGCCATCTGATTTCTGATAGCACCGAGGAGAATAATTCATGCACATTGGGATAGATTGTTAATCTCATGTCCTCCTTAGGTCAAAGATATCTTAAATGCTTACCCTTGCAATAGCCAGCTTGGGGAGCACTGTCTGAGGATGCAGAAATATTTCTTGCCAGGTCTTTCCAATCCACACTGCTCCCTGACTATGGTTCTTAAACCCTGTTTTTTTTTTTTAAATTTTATTGGAGTGTAGTTGATGTACAGTGTTGTGTTAGGTTCAGGTGTACAACAGAGTGAATCACTTATACATATACACATATCCACTTTTTTTTTTTCTTTTTTCAGTACGCGGGCCTCTCACTGTTGTGGCCTCTCCCGTTGTGGAGCACAGGCTCCAGACGCGCAGACTCAGCGGCCATGGCTCACGGGCCCAGCCGCTCCGCGGCATGTGGGATCTTCGCGGACCAGGGCACGAACCCGTGTTCCCTGCATCAGCAGGCAGACTCTCAACCACTGCGCCACCAGGGAAGCCCCACTTTTATTTTTTTTTTAGAGTCTTTTCCAAATAGCCCATTACAGAGTACTGAGTGGAGTTCCCTGTGCTAATAAGAAGAGCAGGTTCTTACTAGTTATCTATTTTATGTATAGTAGTGTGTATATTTCAGTCCCAATCTCCCAATTTAGCTTCCCTGCTACAATCCCCTGGTAACCCTAAGTTTGTTTTCTACATCCGTGCCTCTGCTTCTAAAACCTGTCTATTTTAACCAACTACCACTCATTGCTTACTGTCTCTGGCTTCATGTACTTGATAATAAATCTACTTCTTGTTCTATCCTGCATGACATGTTCCAAGGACTGAGATAATATCTTATTCTACATAATTTGTCCTTGATATTGTCTATCTTGGGGTCTTCATCTATGTCCCAAAGAAGACAGTCACTCTGTCTTCTAGTACTACTACTAATACCACATTTTATGGCATGAATTTGACCCAATGCACTGAACTATCCCTTTAGAAGCTGTATGCAACCTGTCACTGGGTTTTAGCACAGGGGTAGAACTCAGATTAGTGATCATATTTAAACAAATCTACTTGACCAGAAACTTTTTGTCTCACCATTTATTACACAAGTAACTTCTGTCTTTGCATCTATGATGTAAATATTTTTAATTTCCTAAATTATCTGAAAAATTATTTAGAGCTTCCATTTCAGTAGGCACTGGAATTGCTGTGTTATGACTATTTCATTATTTTATTTCCAAATTTTAATAAATTAAGCTTCAAGCTTTGGCCAAGAGTAGACAGGAAAGGGCTTCAAAGAAATGAAGAGTGGGAAAGACTTCTGATGCAAGGGAGAATTAATAAAGATTTGATTTTGAATCAATAATTTATAATAAAGGTTTGATTTTGAATCAATCATTTATGTCATTGCAAAATAGCTCCCTGGTAAAATTCCATTCTTTGGTAATCATTAAGTACAGAAATTAACAATCAAAATATGCAGTGATCTTCTTCATTTTCTAAAAACAAACCTATATCTAGATGAGAGGAGAATTCATCTCATAACTCAGGCTCTGGACTTACAACTCCAAGTCCTGTCTTCTTTCAACCATACCTGCTAAGTTTCTGTCTGACTTCTTGAGCATGAGGTAATGGCATCAGCTTTCATCCCCTTCCTCAGTATATAGCTTGGTGAGTATGAGTAAGGGATCTAAAACTTGAGAATTTGGGTTCAAATCTTGACTCTAAAATTTACTTGTTGAGTACTCTTGAGCATGTTATCTGTTTTTGCCTCAGTTTTCCCATCTATAAAATAAAGATAACATTACTTCTCTCAGGGAGTTGCTATGAGGGTTAAAGAGAAAATTCATACAATGCAACAATTTATCAGTTCTTGGAACACAATAAATACTGAAATACCTCATTTTATGGATAATATAGATTAGTTTATATAGGTCTAATATTTACATATACATAAACATTTTGTACCTATGTGTGTGTATACGTTCTTCTTAGAAATTGAGCAGTCAACATTCACATCTAAAAATCTGTGCTCTGTGAAATGTAGATATCCTGTGTACAGACACAGTGCTATAGTTATCTATTGCTGCATAATAAAGAAGTCCAAACTTCGTGGTGAAATAAACAAAAATTTTAATATGTGCCCAGATTCTGTGGGTCAGCAATTCAAACAGTACACAGAGGAGATGGCTTGTCTCTACTCCATGACTGATGTCTGGAACCTCAGCTCATGAGGATTCAGATGGCTGGGGCTGGAATCATCTAGATAATTTTAATTCACATGTCTGGCCCTTGAAGACTGGGCCCAACAAGGACTGTTACTGGAGTGCCTATAGATGGCTGCCCAGGTGGCTTGGACTTCTCATAACGTGGTAGTTAGGATTCAAGAAAGAGTATTCCAAGAGAATGAGTGTCCAGGGTTGAAGCATTCCATGAGAATCATGCAAAAGCTGCATGACCTTTTATGACCTAGTCTTAGATGTTACATAGCATCACTTTCATTATATACTATTGCAGGCGTTGGAGACCTTTTTCCATAAAGTGTCAGACAGTCAATATTTTAGGCATTACAAGCCATACAGTCTCTTTTGCAACTACTTAGCTCTGCTGCTGTGATGTGAAAACAGACACAAACAATACATATACTAAGGAACATGGCTGTGTTCCAATAAAGCTTCATTTATAAAAGCTGGTAGAGGCCTAGACTTGGCACACCAGCCATAATTTACTGACCCCTGCTCTATTGTTTGAAGCCATGGAAAGCCTGCCCAAATTCAAGGGAAAATGCCCACATCTGGATGCGAAGAATGGCAATGAATCTGAGACCCTGTATTAAAACCACGACATATGGGATATTTATAAGAGGATCTGTCTGCATACCTTGTTTCTCCCATGTATGGTGGATATGAGGTATTGGGACATCTTACATCTCTGTAAGCCTGGGTCAGGGTCAAAGTTGGAATCTGAACTCAATGACCTTGATTTCTGGAATAATCGGTAACTCTAATTATGACTTGCTTACACTTCTTACCCCAATAAATATACCACAAAAGATAGATTTCAAGTAAACAATTGCTTTATGGCAGATTTTTATTAAGTCTCCATTGACTGAATTATTCCATTTTGGTTGGAAAGCATGAGTTTTTTTCTTTCCTAAAGAGATCTGCAACTTTTCAGATGTGGCATTTCATTCTACTGAGAGGATGATGTAGGTTTTTATAAACGGAAAAAGCAGGGCAGGCTGAGTTCACTCAGATCGTACTAGTCCTTAAAGGAATAACCGAAACTGGAACACAGGCTTCCAGGTTTTCCTGTCCTGTGCTCTTTCCGGTAGGTGCCATTGTCTGCTGGGTCTGGCAGTAATAATTTCTGACCTTTACCTCTCTACGCTCTTGTGAAGTGGTTTG
Organism: Leucopleurus acutus; assembly: GCF_964270905.1. Classification (NCBI taxonomy): domain Eukaryota; kingdom Metazoa; phylum Chordata; class Mammalia; order Artiodactyla; family Delphinidae; genus Leucopleurus; species Leucopleurus acutus. Next base: position 34,770,896 of record NC_139159.1, on the reverse strand, counting down.
GGGCTTTGTTAGCTTTCTTATGAGTTTGTACTAAATTGTGTCCATAAAGTAGGCTGAATTCCTCAGGGAAGGATGATAGCTGTTACTGTGTTATTACTGCAAATGTTGTGTTGGTTACCTTTTTTTCTTTTCTTTTGTCCAGTTGTATCCTGAACTTAAAAGTTATATTATCCGAAATGAAAGATGTGCATCTGGTAGAAAAGACTAATTTAAGGGATGAAAATTCCTGATGATTGCTTCAGTCAAGCCTTAATACACACTGAGCTTCATTAGTAAATAGACAACTCTCAGACCATTCCCTTGGAAGAGGTCGCATAATCAGCCTTTGTGTTGATTTCGCATTCTGTTCGGTAGAGACAGAACAAATTAGAATAATTAGCTGGTACAGGACAGCACAAAGAACTTTCTTCCGTTTTTGTGATGCATCCCTTAATAAGGGTTGAAAATGAGACTGGAGGTAAGAACGTGAAACTCAGAAGAGCAAAGGAGAGAGGATAGTGTTTCTTTGAAAATATTCTTTCAGTGTTGGCCCAGAAGAAATATGAAGCTGAGGAACTTTTTTTTTTAATGATGATTTTTGTGTTGATGATGTGAGTGTGGAATTAGTAAGAATCAGGAAGCAAGCATCCTTTTCCACCAAGGACTTGGGAGCAAATGAAACCATAAATACTCCCCGCTCTTGGAAACCCTTTTGGAGCAGTAATCAGAGAAGGGTAAAGGCAAAGCCTCAGGGCAGAGGTGTTCAGAGCAAAGGGATAGGAGGAGAACAAAAGGAGAGTGGATATGTTTAGAGCTGTCATTTTGAAATTTACCTGCTTCTGATTCAGTGCTGCTTTGCTGCTGTGTTGGTCCAGTGGAAATCCTCAAAGCAGGAGCAGCCGTATTTTAAAATAATAAGCTTAGAACAACTGACTTTAATCCAGGTCTCTTTAGCTCAAGAGCACAGAGGAGAGTGTGAGGAAAGAGTGAGGCCACAAGGAATTGTTCACTGGGTACATTTTCCCCAAACCTCACTAACTGGGAGAAACTGACCACTGGATTATGTGCCTTGAAGGAAAGAAAAAATGTTGAAAGCAAAGAGTGTGGAGCTTGTTTAGAAAGCAAGCTCTATCCTTTGGTCACCTGCTGATGATAATAGCATTGGCTGAGACCTGACCATTTACAATGAAGGCACTTCTGTAGGTAGTAAGTTCCAGGAGGGCCCGAACTGAGTATGTCTGTTTCAGCATTTAGCATGGTCTAGCATCTGAGAGGCTGGTACATTATTGGCATATAGTAGACTTAAAAATGGATATTTGTGATTGTCTGAATGAGTGGATGTGTGTTATTCATATCCTGTTTGCAGGTCCTATGCCCTACAGTGGATTTTCAGTGTCAGGTTGTGAAAGTATTTATGACGGGGATTGGCATTGTTCCCTATCTAAAGATTACACATGAAAGGACTTTACATTGACATCCCAAAAGCCTCATAGGAATTACTTAACAAAGAAATAAAATTGGATTCTGTATAATTTCTGATTTGTAGGCTGGCCAGAACACTGGTATTTCAGCCAGTCCTCTGGTAGTTCCGATGACATCCCCATGATCACCCAGGCATAATCAGAATTGCTTTAGGATTTGGGAGCCAAAATGTTCCTCAGTATTTACGGCTTTGCTCGTCCATTTAAGAAAATGGACTATTGAAAAAATAGCCTCAGACACAATATGGCATTTTATGATTTAGCATGAAATCTGAGAAATATAGAGGTTATCTGAAGCCTGCAATAGTAAAGATCCCTCTGCTATTTAAGTTATTGTCTTTAAACAAAGATTCTACATCACTAATGCTATATATATATATATAATGATATATAGGTTATATATATATAATGATATATATATAATTATATATATCATTATATATATATATATATAATGATATATAATGATATTTAGGTTAATTTCCTATTCTCTCTAAGGAAGTAATTGGTTAGTTGGTATGAGAGATGTTGTGGCTTCCAAAGGTGAAAAGTATTATTTTGTTGTGATTTCCAGCTACCTAAGGATGGGAGAGGCCCAGGACACTGCAGTCAGTATATTATGTGGAGCAGATTATATTGTGGTTTATTTATGAACTTTTACATGTTTATTTTCTTCTTTGCGGTATGCGGGCCTCTCACTGTTGCGGCCTCTCCCGTTGAGGAGCACAGGCTCCGGACACGCAGGCTCAGCGCCATGGCTCACGGGCCTAGCCACTCCGCGGCATGTGGGATCTTCCCGGACTGGGGCACGAACCCATGTCCCCTGCATCGGCAGGCAGACCTTCAACCACTGCGCCACAAGGAAGCCCACATGTTTATTTACTATGCAAGTTTGTGTGCTCCTTTTTAAGTTTTGGTAGATAAGTGTTTTGTAACTTTGGAATACTTGGAGTTATATATATATATATATATAACTTTTATATATATATTTTTTAACGTAGTAGTTAAAGCCGTGTGGAGTGTACTAGTCTACCTAGGTTCAAATTCTGGCTTTACCCTATGACTTCCCTGTGGCTTCCTCTGCTCACCTATTAAAAAGGAGGATAATAAGACTGCTGTGGTGAGTTACATACTAAGTGCTATTTAAGCATTTGCTATAATGATCATGTATACTCGAAGGCAAGGAACTTGCCCCTTGATCGTCTCTGTATTCCTAGTGCTTAAGAATTCCTAGTGCTTTCCTAGTGCATTGTCTTAGGATAGAGATAGCTCAGTATAGTTCTTCTCACTATAAAGTACTCTTACGTTGAAAGTCTGCTTGTGTACTAATAATGTATGACATATCTGCTGAGGACAAGGAAAGGAATAGTTTTAAAACTGCAATAGATAACAAAAGATTGTATGATGTAATGCCTTTATTATGTAATTATAAAACTAACAAATGATCATGGTAGAAAATTTGAAAAACTCCTAGACAAAAGAGAGATCAACAACATTTGGAGTAACTTTCAGAGTGTAGAGCTGTCCATGAATATTAGTGCTTTCATATTTTCCAGGACTTTCAGTAGACTCTGCTTCTTAAGAGTGTATTCATGATATTTTACTTTAATGATGTTTTCATCATGGGGACACACACACACAGAAATCTGTTAAAAAAAAAGATAGACATGTAAATCACTGATGTTTCAGATAGCCACATGAAATAAAGTGAGAAAGGTCAACAAGCTGAAAGAATGTGGAGTAGCATCTCCTTAATTGCTTACATAATTCTGATAATTACCTCTTTGTGGATAAAGTAATTAATGGGGAATCTAATTTAAGAAAAAGATATGAACTTCAAGCCTTCTCGAAGCCAAGTATTTATTTCCAGAAAAGGTTACTTTCCACGGCCGTGCTTCCTTATTACCAGACAGGGAAAGAGTATTGTATGGCAAAGGATCTTCTTGAAGGAGGGTGCTTCCCACACTGATTGTCACAAATGACTTCGGAATTACTGTTGCTGTATTACCAAAATCTTAAACTAGGATATTTTTGACAAATTTGGTCCTTAGTTAATTTTTAGAGCTACAAACTGTCAGATGGCTCTGAAATAACAATTGTCTGGCTATTCTTCAGGGTGATCACAATATGGTAATGACCTTGAGGTATCACTAAAAAGCAGGAAGGTGTGAGTCTTCCTTTGGTGACAGAGTGAAATTCGAGTTGGAGTTGGAGTTGGAAAAGAGGCCCACAACCAAGTGATAGAGAGGGAAATGTGAGGTCATTGGTGAAAAACCAGGTTGAAGTTAAGGTGAAGAGGCATGAGGAAATGGTCAACTGTTACAGTATTACAAAGATCATCAAGAAGCATATCCATGAATGTAGTTTGTATTGCAATCTGCTGAAAAAGAGACAAATATCCTGGCCTGGCCTTCATGGAGATTATATTTTATTGATTCTGATAATAGATTATTGTTGAAAAGGGCCTCCTATAAATTATAACCATGCAAAGGCAGCAAGATAATTTATTTTTCTTTATGTATGTGTTTCTCATTCCTTCTCACTTCTCTCTTAGGAGAAGTGAAAAATCACAAAAAACAAAAATGTCAAGTCTCAGCTATTCAGTTTCAAAATAATTTTTTTCCAAATTCCAGTGAAGGCAATAGGTTAACTGTTAAGATTTGTAAGGCTCAAAAAGCTAGATTTTTACGAAGTGTAGCCAAATTTTATTCCATAAATAATAGCTTTGGAAAGAATATGTGGTGATGCAAAGTTGGAAAAAGCTGGTTTTCCTTCCGTGAATGGCTTCACTGTGTTAGGAGAAGAGGCAGAGAAGAAATCAAAGTAATTAAACATGGGGTGAGTTTTCCTGATAGGGGACTCTAGTGCTTTAAAATAGACTAGATAATCCTAGGGATAATCTGAGGGTAGAACAGACCAATGCCTCATTTCCAGTCTGGTACCCTGGAAGAAAACAGTGTATTTCCTTTGAGGTCTTGAGAGGTTTTTCTTCCGCTTTGTTTTGGTTTTCCTTCATTTTGTAATCAGCCTTATTAAGGAATCACTTATATATAATAAAATGCAGACATTTTTAGTTAACGGTTCAGTGACTTTTAATTAATATATACATTTGTATAACTACCATCCCCATAAAGATAGATAACAGTTCTAAAACCCTAGAAAGTTTCCTCCTAGGCTTCTGCAAAAGTATCCCCATCTCCCACCCCAAGGCAACCACGGATTTGTTTTTTATCTTTAGAGATGACTTTTGCCGAGTTTACAATTTCATGTAAGTTGAATAATACAGTAGGTGCCCTTCTGATGTGGCTTCACTTGCTCAGCATATGGCTTTTGAGATTCATTCATGTTGGGATGTTTTAAACCAGGACTTTAGCCTGGGTGGCTGATGTTGTCTGAAGGCACCTTATAGGTAAATCTGAATCTCTGGCATTGTCACTGTCTGTTCTTGGCTCAGTATTTTCAACTTTCTAAGAAGCACAAGGTTGAAGTAAGGAAGATCATTGTCAGTATAATGGAGGTGAAGTGGGTTCTGTTATATAATATTCTCAGCATAAATTGACCTGCTTGGAATCATTGTGTTGATAATCGACAAGGATACTCTTCCTCCAAAAACCTTGATACTATAAACCTTCTAAAGGACACTGTTCTAGGACCCTTTTAGTTTTCATTTTTTGGGAAACATTTCTAGAAAATTCAAATGCTCGCAACCTGAAAGAAGCAATTATTCACCTGAAGGCTAACTCTGCTAAAGTTGAGTTGTCCGACCTTTACATGCTGATAGAACCCAAATAGCCTTGCAAAATAATGCTCTCGTGTTGGATATAAGCATATAGATTGTTTAAGACGGACGTGTATACGCAGTAAAGTAAAAAAGCAAAGAATCTTTGAGTGTCCCTTGCTGTTTTTTTTTATTTTTTCATTTAAGTTTCTATAGCGTATGCTAATAGCTCAGGGAAACCTCAGGTTAGTTTTAGGTCCACTCTTTACATAAATGTTGAAGTACTCCATACCAACCTTTTTCCTACTTTCCTTCTTTTCTTCCATCTTTCCTTTCTAACTTCTTATAATCCATTATACTTAATCCTGCATTTGCTGAGGTGGCAATTAGTGTAGGAAAATACTGTGAAATTTTGCTGTTCAGAATGCATGTTGACCAAATTCTATATTGAGAAAAAGTCTGAATTTACCCAGAGTAACCCTTTCTCAGCGTCTTTTAATAAAGGCCATAGAAACTGGGCTATATATAGTATCCTGACAGGTATGTAGAACTCATAGCAGTTGCCCTAAAGAGCTTACCTAGCGTAGATGCATATGAATGCATTTAATGATTGTTTTATTGGCAGCAGTGCCAACATACACAGTCTGTTTTGTTTTATATCATTCTCATTACCTGCTGTTTACCACTGTATACATTGCTAATGGCGTGGTTTCTATGGCTTGTGAATTTCACGGCCAAATAATATGTAATTTATTGCACACTTTAGTGTAGAAGATGGAGACTCCATAACTTTTCGTGTGTTCTTTGCCCCTTTGGAATGTATTACACTGAGCTAAGGCAAAGTAATAAATTTATTTCAAATGTGCGTGATAGCTAAACATCAATTAGGACTGATGGGCAATATTTCTGCTTCCAGCAACAAAACAGTTTTTAAAGACTAAGCCATTGAACGTGGAGTTACTGAACATGGGACTCAGTTCACTGGGATCCTTCTTAGAAAACTAAAGGAAAACTTGGATTGGATTTGTGTGGCTTATTCAAGTAGTAACTAATCAGCTACATCTTGGTGAACTTAATTGTCACAATCGTTTGGTATTTTATTAACTCTCTTCCCCTTCTTCCCCGACTCTCACGAGAACGGATCATGAGTATCTTAAAACATATTAAGTCATCTTCCATCCCTGTTAATCTAACTACAAAAGCACACTTTCCTTATCCAATGTAACTTACTGTCTTTTAGAGTGGCTGGGGTTTTAATTCTCTACAAAATTAAAACCAGCAAAGAGAAACATTTTCAAGGAGCCACCACATTGTAGCGCTTTAGAAAGAAGACTGTAGAATTAAGGGCAACTATATCATTTTATAGCTAAAGCACCTGAGGCCTAAAGTAGGAAGGTAACCATCAAGGTCAGGGAAGGGGTAGAAGATCAGGTTTCAAGCTGAGGAAGAGTCTAGAGGGACTCAATCTGAGGTCAAAAACTGAAATGAGGCCACGAATGTTCTGGGAAGGCTGGCATCTGGCCTCAAGTGTGGGATTCAGACAGGGAGTGGACCCGGGGGGAACTGAGCTTCTGCAGTAGGCAGAGAAGTCCACCTCCTCTCCGGAAATTACCACTGACATCAGGGAGTTGAGGGGAAAGAACAGAATTCCAGTCCACCTGAGAAAGCAGGCCAGTCTGATTAACTCAGAATTTAGGCTTATTTCAGATACTTCTTGAGAAAGAAGTTGGACAAGAGCAAGTCCCACGCAGCCTCTTTTAAATCCTTGCCCAGTATTTTCTGGTGGAGCTGCTTAAACCCTCCAACTGACTCCAGTATTTTAATTTCACTCTGTATTTAATTCCGACAGTTCTATGATTGATTATTTAATGGGCAAATAAGTAGGGTCACAAAAGAGTGTGAATGTATTTTACAGGATGAGGATGGGCGGAGTGGAGCAGTCTGGAATAGGACACCAATAAAAAGGGATCTTGGTAAAGAAGAACGTCTATTAGAAATGGAGAGGAATTCGCAAGGACATTAGTGCCTGACACCACGCCCTTCTCTCTGCATGTTTAGAAGCTAGTTTCTAATTTTATTTTCGTAGGAGATGTGCCTGTGATGAATTCTCTTTTACCTCCACACCATTTATCACATGGACATATTGTGAAGTTTGTGTGAGAGAAAGCAAGTATTAGAATGTGTCTTGCAAGGAGCTATTAAACACTTCTTGGAACAATCTAGGGTAGAAGGAAAAGGAAAGGAAGGTGGAAACAAAGGAGAAAGACAGCTAATGATGCTGGAGTCTCTCGCTGGGATTTGTGGTATCTCTTTTTGAAACTAAGTACAGAAAGTCAGAACTTGACTGATTGTTTCCTGATCACGGTTTGTTTTCAGTTTTGCTTTTTTCTTGCTCTCTCATCAGTTATTCCAGCCATTGCTATGTCATTTTCAGTTTCAGTAAGCATGCCTGTCTTGTTTCCATTTGCATTATTCATGCAAACGTTGATTGAACTGATGACCCCGAGTTATCACGGAAACATTAGATACACCAGTGGATACATTTCTTAATTTTAGAAAAAAACTACCGAGTGAAGGTTAAAATAACTCCTCTTAAATTTGTCATTTGAAAAAAAACTTCTCCTAACATACAATACTTTCATTGCCTAATAATGCCAGATAAATGAAGAATTCCTATGTATTCATGAATGCAGGCTAGTCTGTATATTTTTTGGCAGGTATGCCCGTTACCGAGGGTAACGGCCTGGTTTGCTGGCCATGTCCTGTCTCTTAGAAAGTTGTACTCTCTGTTGTCTTTCAGCTGGTCCATTGGATATCAGAGGTGAATTTATAAAACTATACTTCCCTTTACACTTAGTTTTGTTTTGTTTTACTTGAAGTATAGTTGATTGACAATGTTATGTTTCAGGTGTACAGCCAAGTTATTCCGATATATGTATTTCTTTTTCAGATCCTTTTCCATTTTAGGTTATTACAAGGTATTGAATATAGTTGCCTGTGCTATACAGTAGGACCTCGTAGTCTATCTACTTTATATATAGTATACACTTACTTTGTGTGATCCACGCTGGTCAGACCACATGATTATTTTCACTTCTGATATAATTTTTGCAGGTCTAACCTCAAATCTTTGATAAGAAGATATTTTTTAGCATGTGTGTGCTCTAAATCCTACAGTAGTTATTAGAGATATGGTTTTGCAGTAGGTATTCTTCGCCTTTTTGTTCTCGGCCAACCAACTGAAAATTAGCTTTTATTTTCTGGTTGGTTTGCTAGATGTTTATGACTATAAAAAAAGTCTTACATTTTGTCTCATATCTTAAAACACAATCTGAATTAGCAATGGGTATTGTGCTATACATAGGCGCTGTGATATAAATATTGTATCTAATTTCAAAAACATATAGCCTAGAAGGGAACCACAGACACCTAAGCAGCAATTATGGCAACTGCATTTGTTTACTAAGTGAAATAGTACTGAGATGGATAAAGTGCTAGCCCAAATCAGCTTCAAAAACAGATGCGCAGTTCTTTAAAAATCTTTTAAACATTTTTCCATCTACATGTAGAATATAACTTAGCATAAAAACGGTATGGGTTTTATTTTAAGTAATGTAGCATTTTGACATCCTCATAATGAAATTAAATCCAGAAGGAGGTTTCTCTCCATGATCTCTTGAAATGGTCCTTGATCATCCACAATATTTCCCATCATCACAAAGGTGGTACCAAGGGCAGGAAACTCCAGCATTATTAAAGTTTCATAAAGCAAAGTCAATTTTAAGAATATAATGTCCCCAAACTGATAAAGGTCTTGACAGAAAATTTCAAGGGAAGCATAAATTATTTTTTGTTTGTCAGAGGGCAAAAATATTTAGGTTGAGTTAATGAATGGTAGAGTTTTTGAGTGGAGGGTGTCCTTAAAATATTATGTAGATCTGTACTGTCAACAGATGCTAGCCACATGGCATTATTTATATTTAAACAAATTTAAAAATAAGATTAAAAAATCAGTTCCTCAGTTGCATTTGCCATATTCCAAAGATGTTTATTAGCTCCATGTAGCTGTTGAACACTGCTTTACATAGTACAGATATAGAATATTTTCATTATCACCAAAAATTCTATTGAGCAATACTAAAATTATACCCAGATATTCACAGAGAAGGCAACCAAGTCTCAAGGAAATAATATAACTTCCCCAAGATCGCACAGCTGTGTTTTTAAAGAAAAAGAAAACGACACAAAGGAAATAGTAACAGAGGCATTAACGAAACCCAGTAAGTTTCTGGAGCAGTCAAAGTAGGGTTTAACAGTGCATACTTAGCTGTTTGCAGGGCTGAAGCTCTTGATGGCTGGTAAGATCTACCTGCCTGAATTTGGACATTAGCATTTTATGTGATGAATTAAAAGCAAAAAATCCTTTCAGCGAATGGCTGCCAGCTCCATAGTTTTAGCCATTGCCGTGCTTCCAGGTTATGTTTATCACTTTCATGTACAGGGCACCACTGTGAGATGTGATGGTTTATCTGACCCCAGAGAAATCAAGAAATCTTGTGGGGGTTATGGCTATATTTGAAAAGGTTGATTTTTAAATGCATCATGCAGACTGGCCCTGTTTTAAAAGGGATTCCTGCCATCAAATAATCAAAATGTAAACTCTCTTCTCACCTTGCAAAAGTCAAAGATAGTCCCTGCATCTTCATTATTTCGTTGAAATCCAAATATTATTTTTCCATTCTCTAACTTGTTTTCCTCACAGTGTGATCAACTATTGCCAAGGAAGGAAAGGTTAGATTTATCAAAGTTTGCTAAAGGCCCCCTCGGTAACTGAACCCTCAGGAGAAACAATCGTCATGTATTCTTTTTCTGTTGTTTCAGTATCTTCCTAAAGATTCATTTCAATATATTTGGTTCTGTAGCAGAGGTTCTAGTGAAGTGCTTATCTTTCTCAGAGGTCCAGAAAGCCTGCGAGTCTGTGGGTAAAGATGGGTAAGGAGAGAGAGGGAAGGAGGCTAGAGAGAGGCTCAGTGCTGAGATAAGGACAGTGTTCTAAAGCCTCCTGGGGGTGAGGCTGGGGTGCACAAACACCCACGACTAATCTAGACAGAAACTGAATAATCAAGGGGACGACCAGTGTGAAGTCATGTGGTCACCTCTCCCTCTAGAAATAAATATTGCCCTCAGTAAGTCTCCCTCCTGCCCCAGAAGAGCATTAGGAAGGTCTGGAGAGGGGGATTATTGGCAGAAATGGAAAAAGCAGGTTGAAGGGATTAGCCTGGAGCAGAGAGCCCAAGAAACCCAAGCCAGTAGATGGAAGGCAGACTTTTCATGGAAGTCTCCAAGCCCACGTCAACTTCTGGGACCACCAAGTACAAGTCAAAGAGTGCTCATTTAACCCCTTTGGGCCCCCACGGGAGTGGAGGAAGACTGGACAGAGAGGGAGAAGGGGCCATTGAAGGTACAGTATTTACTATGGGATTTAACTCCTCAAAGGCCTCCCAGTAGCTTCAGATCTGCTCAAGAATCCTTCATGTCCTGCTGGTTTGCAGTGAGTGGCTCACAGCTTCAAGGCCTCCTCTGCCAGATGGAGAACTATTTCAAACATCCTGCCTCTATTTTGTACTGTAGCAATGCAGACCGGAAACCTGACCCCATTTTCAGGTTCTAAAGAGAAATTCTAAGTACCTGAAAGACTGAGGAACATGGTGGCTTTTATTTAAGATGTGGAGATAGAGAGCACATACCTGGACTTGGGCCTGCAGCAGCACCGAATTGCACCAAGAGTTCCCTTTATTTTCTCTCGCATCTCTGTTCCTCCTTTTCTGTCTGCTGGATTAGCCATGGGGACTCCAAGTTCTTCATTGTGTGGTCCTGGTACCAAGATTCTCCTGGGAATTATAAAGCTATTCACCTTCTACATCGAGCACTTCTTATTTTTTCCCCAGCAACATAAGTCATCCTTAAGAGGGGTCAGGGTGCTAGCTCTTAAATATATTTTAGGCATCCCTTTGTACATTAAATTCTCTTTCTTGGAGACTGTTCCTGACATGTGTTCACCGTGCTCTCAGCTGGCCTCCTGAAGTTCTGCCCTGTCTTTCCCACCAGGTACAGTTCAGGAGCTGCCTACCTCAGGGTGATAGGTTATCTTCTAGTTGTTTTATTCCTTTCCGTTTTACATTTGGAGAGTATAATTGGAATACATAAACTTCTCTGTGACCACAGCTTTATTTGCAACCCACAGGTTTTGTTATGGCATGTTTTCATTATCATTCAATTAATAAAATTCTAATTCCCATTGCGACTTTATCTTTGACCTACATAATGATCAAAAGTAAGTCTTTAATATCCAACTATTTGGTAAAATATTGGTTATATAGTTTTAAATTTCTTGCTTATTCGGAGTCTTGTTTTATAACCAGAATATAGTCAATTTTATAAGTGTGCCACGTGCACCTAAAAATTTCTGCGTGATATATATATTCCATCATTGTTGGTACAGTGTCTTATATAAATTTAGGCCAAAGTTTTTAATGATGGTATTCAGATCTTCTATAATCTGCTGATTTATTGTTGTGGTTCTATGTTACTGATCTAGGTAATTCAGATTTTTCTATTTCTACTTAGATTTTTGGAATTTCCCTTCATATATTGCATTGAAGTTTAGATTTATAATATATTCCTTGTAAAGTAACAGTGGGTTTTATTATCCTGCCTTATCGCCAGTGATACTTTTTGCTTTCAAATCTGTTAACATTAAAAAATCTTCTTCAATTTTGCTTATTGTTGTTATGACATAATTGCTGAATCCTTTCATTTTCAATCTGACTCTTGTCTCTTGTAGGTGGCATAGAATTAGGTTTTTTGTTTGTTTCAATAATCCTTGTCCTTTAATTTGAGTATTTACAGTTAATGTATTTTCTTACAGATCGTTTACTCCTTGTTTACTATTTGTCCCACCTTGTTATGTTCCTTTTGCTCTTATTTCTTCCTTTGAGATTTCTTCAAATTCCATTTTCCCTTGTATTAGCTTGTTATTTTTACATAAGTAGCAGTTACACATGTACCATGACTTATTAGCTCTTTTACTGCTTCTCAGGCAATGCTGAGATCTTAAATTTCTTTTACTATATTTTCCTCTTCCATTTGTTTTAATGCATTCTAATTTTTGATATATTTTATTATTACCCTTTTGTGTTGTTAGATTTTATTTAGGTTTATCCACTTATTTATCCTTTCTGTTATACATAATTCTTTATAAATTCCTTATGTTCATCTGTGATAATCTTCCTTCTGCCTGCAGGTCTCCCTTTATAATTTAATTCAGTCAGTTCTGATGAGAAAATATTTTCTAAATTTTGTTTGTCTGCAAATTTCCTTATTGCATCTTTCCTTCCAAACAACAATTTCTCTGCCTCTAGAATTCCCAATGGGCAGTTCTTTTCTTCAGCACTTAAAAATGTTATTCCATTATTTTCTAGTATCCATTCAGTTTCGCTGAGAAGTAAACTGTAATCTTAATCCTATTGTTCCTTTGAAAGTAATCTCTCTCGTTTTGGTCGGGCTGCTTTTAAGATGTCATGCTTTTCTTTGCTATTCGTGAATTGTACTGTGGTGATGTTAGGTGTGGTTTTCTTTGTATTTGTTCTTGTTGCATTTTTTTAGTGCTTATTGATTTATGGCTCCATATATTCCTTTTAGTTTTAGAGAACTCTCAGCTGTTAATATTTCTGAAATATTGTTTTCATCCCAATCTCTCTCTCCTTTTTTCTTTGGACTCCAGTTTACACATATGATAAAAATGTTTACTGTGGCCCATATGTCTCAAATGCGCTTATGTGTACTTTTTATTCTTTTCGTTTCCCGTGCTTTAGTCTTAATATTGTTACTACTCTATCTTCCAGTTCACTTACCTCTCTTTACCTGTGTCCAATCCACTACCGAGTTTTAAATTTCGTATAATTTTTAATTCTATCAGTTCAACTTCAGTTTCTAGTTTCTAGTTGTCAAGTTAAATTCTTCACCTTGTCATCTGTTTTCTTGAACTTGATAATATTTACCAAAATATGTATGAACTTGAACGTTTAGGTCATCTATGGTTCTGATTCTGTTTTGTTTTTTATTCTAATTCTCCTTTTCTTGGTAGTCTTGGTGGTTCTTCAGTGAATACCAGACTTGGGATATGACAAGTTGTAGAGAATCTGAATGACATTACAGTTGTCCTTTGAACAACCTGGGTTTGAACTGCACAGATCCACTTATACATGGATTTTTTTTCAATAAGTAATACAGTACTACATGATCTGTGGTTGGTTGAATCCTCAGATTCAGAACCACAGATAAGAAGGGCCGACCATAAAGTTGTATGTGGATTTTTGACTGCACAGGGAGTCAGTGGCTCTAAATCCTACATTGTTCCAGGGTCAACTGTATTTACTTGAGGAGAGAATTTCCTATTCTTAGGTAGGGAGCAGAGAGGAAGATCACCTCAGTCACCTGGACCAACTTCATACTCATTTTCCTTCTTTATAAGGTTCAATGTAGATGTTGCATCAACCTTCCTAACACACACACACACACACACACACACACATATGTAGAGACTTCCAATATCCTAATTCATATCATTAGTTTTCCATTGGGCCACAAATCTTTCATAGGTTCTGAACCCCAATTTTGTCTCTTCAGCATTATGAGCCAACTAAGTCTTTGCTTTGACTTCAGTTAGCTTTTGTTTGACTTCTTAGCATCTTGTCTTGTCTACCTTTTATACATGGAAAATACTGCAAGGGAACACTGTTGCTGAATCCAGCTCCGTTCTCTGAATCTTTACTCTCTCTGTGATTTTGGTCCTTAAAATTCTAGCTGCCTTGTTATTTCTCAATTCCAACTCTGGTTTCCTTAGTCCTATGACATTGTCCTAAGATCTACTGGCTTTTCTACCTCTTAGGAGCCACATTTGGTTTCTCAGACTTTTGCTCTTCATCAGTAGTTCCTAAATGACTGGGCTAGAAATGCATGTGCAGAATATTGTTCTCACTTCAGTGAGTTTCTTTCTCTATTTTACTTTTCTAGGTCATGGCTACCTCAGTAGCTTTCTAACGCTCACAGTCAAATGTTGCTTATGATTTATCTGGCCTTTCTAGTACGTTTTCCTAAGGTAAACTGATACAGTTGGAAACAGAAGTTCGTACCCACCATTTAAAAAATTCTGTTTTGTCTTTCTATGAATTGTCTTTTTGTCCCATCTTCTGTCACTTTTTCCTACCCAAAATTCCCATTCTCACAGATAGATTATTTTAAGATTAAAAATTATTATTAAGCTAATACTTTAATTTTGAAAGGAATTAATTTTGCTTTGAACAAGAACACAGATTGGTGAATGGAATATGGAAGATTCCTTAAGACCTTTTTCATCTCTAAGAGTAGTATCCAACCATCGGTACCATCATAAGTTTGTCAACTATGGAAGAAAGCAGTCTTTATAAAATCAGCATTTTTTTTCTTATTTTTTTGGGTGTCACCAGGACTTGCCTTAGACCACAACTCCTGGCAACACCAAATATAAATGAACCCTGTTACCCATGGGCGTTTACTTGGCTCTGCCACCCTAAGATTGGCCTCCTGGCTCCTTAACCCCAGGGGACTCTAAGCCCTGGGCCACATTCTTGAACCCAAGCCCTGCTCCTCTGTCAGTGGGCAGAATAGTCCTGATACCCCCTGGACCAGGGACTGGGCACATGGCCCACATCTGCCACCACACGGGTCAGGGCGAGAGGGAAGAGGGACCTTGACATTCTCTTCTGGTTTCCCTCTGGGGCTTGGAGTCAGATCCAGGCAAAGACCCCTCCCTTCCGTGTGGAGCTCCTGGCCCCTCATTTGCAGCGCCCAAAACCTGCCTCTGGGGAACCCCTCATTTTGCTCCTTTCTTTGGCTGAGGGTGCTCAGGAAGGAAGCACTGCTGAGACCCAGAATCCCAGGCCAGAAGATGCCCAACAAAGTAGGCTAGGCCAGCCCCAGGACATGATACCGGAAGTCCCTCCTTAACAAGACTGAACTCACCACACAGATGGGGAAACTGAGGTCCAAGAGGGCAACGGCTTACTGGCGGAGCCTGGAGCAGAGTCTCTAATGGACACATTCCATGTTACCACCAAAACATGGGATTTCTAGAGTGCAGCTCACCCCGTGCTGACACCCCCCCCCCTTAGCCTGGCCACCAAGGTCTCGCCTCCATAATCCCATCCCACGACACCCCCTACCTGTGTCCCACACAACAGCCGGATTAGACCCCTTGCCCTCAGGCTGTCGTTCACAGGGCTCCTTCTCCCCGAAGCTCCTTCTCCCACCTCTGCCTGCCCAAGTTCAACCAGCCTCTTTAGGGTCCGGCTCAATGCCAGCTCCTTCATGAGCCACCCAGAGCCCTCATGCTTCTCTAACCTTCCGAGGTGCTTTGCCTCCACCCTCACACCCCGCGCTCTGTTGTCCACGTGAGCTGTGGTTACGGTGTGTGAGCTTCCTGAAGCCGCAGACCACCTCCCATCTGGGCCCCAGCACCTGGCGCAGTACCCAGCACTCAGTAGGTGCTCAGTAAAATCTCCTCCTCATCTGATGCCCTGCCATGTCCTACCGATAACTGACAATAATACCTATTGTTTACTGAGCATATACCATAAGCCCGGCTCTGGTACTGTCTCCCATCCTCATGTGATGGACCCAGGTCACAGAGGTTGTGTGACTTTCCTGAGGTCAGAGCTCTGGAACTGGAACCCCACTGGTTCTTGTGCCTAAATGAGTCTCCTTTCCTTCCCACTCACCTCTTCTAAGTCAGGCCACCATCATTTCCTCACCCTGTCCTGTCACTAAAGACTTCCCATGACTCCTTGTGGCCCACTAGACAAAATCTAAACCCCTAAGCATGGCATCTAAACTCTGTGACATCTGGCTTCTTCCCTCTTTGCAGCTTCTCCTCTAGTCTCTGAGCATCACGTCAGTTTCCAGCCTACTGTACCTTGATTTACTTGTAGGCTCTGCACATGCTTTGCCCTCTGCCTAGAACACCCTTCCCCTACTTTTCCTCCTGTGAACTCCTACACATCTCTCAACATCTAAGATCAAGGGTTACCTTCCAGTCTAGTCAGATGAGACAAGCAGCAAACGAATTGGACACAAAATTGAGAGCTCTACGAGGGAAGGACCTGTGTCATCATAGAATCCCCAATGCTTAACCCATAATCAGTGCTCAGTCAACATTTGTTGAATGAATAAATGAATACTCTATATATTCTTGTTGACTAAACGGAGAAATGGCAAAAGAATACAAGGCCACAGTATGCAGGGCTGGAGGTGGAAGGGAAGAGACTGAGGCCAGGAAGGCCAAGGACGTGGTGGAGTACAGTGACAAGTACTTCAGGGGCTGCTCTGCAGCAGAGCCACGCTCTTGGCAGAGGGAGTGTTTGTGAGAGACAGAGGAAGGAAAGTGATGGTGTGAGGGAGGCTCTGAAAGTATGTGTGTGTGTGCACGCACACGCGCATGTGAGAAGGCGGTGGGGATGTATGCGGGGGAGTGTGCGTGTGTGAGTGTGCTGCATTTGTGAATCAGTCTGTGAGAGCGGTGCTGAGGAAGTATGTGAAGGAGCACGTGTACGTGGCTTGTGGGTCTGTGGCGGAGAGCCCGTGCGTTCTATTTGTGCATGGGGGTCTGCGTGAGAAGGCGAGGGTGTGGGCCACGAAGGCTGTGCCGGAGGTTGTGCATGTCTGCAGGGCGAGGGGGTGGGGACAGTGATTGAGAAAGACAACAAGGAGGGGACACCTGAGGGGGGTGTGAGAGAGAAACCGTAAGTGTGCGGGCGTGGAGGGTGTTGTAAGCACGTGCAGGAGGAGACGGTGTGACCGTGAGTGTGCATGACACGGAGGGTAAGGTAGGATGTCAGGGCGCTGCTGAGGGTATGGCTGCATGGCCTCGGCCACGGGGCCGGGAGCCAGAGGTGGGGGCTGGCCCTGGGCCCAGGGTGGGGCTCTGACCGAGCAGAAGGTTCCTCAGAGTTCTCCCTGGAGCCACGGGCGCCAGATCACCACGTCCCCAGGTAGAGGGGTCGAGCAGGAGGCCCAGATGTGTGTGTGCGCCTCACATTTTGTCCACAGCAAAACCTCTGGGCATTTATTTGTCTTTGTCTGTGTCCGGGTGTGCACGCCTGTGCTTGTGTGCGTGCTGCCGGCTGTGTGTCTGTGCCTGTCTTTGTCTCTGTATGTATCTGGGCCTTTGTCTCAGTGTGTGTGGCGGTTGGTCTAGGCTTGCCCACAAGACTGTGTCTGGGGTTGTGTGTGTCTACGTGTATCTGTGCCTGTGGGGCACCGGGCGTCCTTGATCTGTGCATGTCTAAGTAGGGCTGCGAGCATCCCCCTGGACCGCCTGTTTGTATCTCTGTCTGTGTGGCCTTAGTGTGAGTGGGAGAACGTTGTGCTTTGGAGACTGTGGATCTAGATCTCGGTGTATCTTTAAGTGTGAGTGTGTGCTTGTGTATCTGCATGTGAAAGTCTGCCATGCGTTGTAGCATGGAAATGCTTATGTGTGTCTGTGGAAGGTGCGTTTGTGAGACCAAGGATCTCCGTGTGTCTCTGTGCCTCTGTGTGTGTATGTGTGTTGGGTGTGAGGGGTTTGTCACAGACTGGTGAGCAAGTTAATCTCAGACTCCGTGACACGTGGAATAAAATCACGCTCCCATAATGGGAGAGAACCAACTCTTCACCCTCTGCCCTGGGGGAGCCAGTGGGAGCCAGGGCCAGGCTTAGGCCCCTATGCAGGGCCCCCTGTGGCCTCAGCACCCTACCCCCGCCTCTCCTCTGCCACACCAGGCTCATTCTGCCTCCAGAGTGCCCCGGTGCCCACTGCTGGCTGGGCTAGGCTCCAGGACAAGTGACGGAGTCTTAGAGGCCTGTCCTGAGCCCCCCAGCCCCACCCACTGCTGAGGAGGGCCCTGCCCCAGATGGGAGGAAGCAATCTTTGGGCCCCTCCTCCTCCCGGAGGAGAGGGATGAGCTGCAGGCGCGACCTGGATCTTCCATCTCTCAGCAACAAGATTCCTGGTGAGCAGGCTGCGAGGCTTGGCAGGGCGCCTGCCGGAGACTCGCCCTCACCCGCCAGGACGCCTGGGTCCCCAGGGCCGGGCAGCAGCAGGTTCCCTGGGGAGCTAGGAGGGCCCCAGAACTTCAGGCTACAGCTGCCCGGGACTATGGGAAAGCCAGACCCTTCCAGGCTCCCACCCCCAACCACAGACGGCTCCTCAGCCCCCCAGGCAAACCGCCACCCTTCTTCTGGCCTCTCCCCAGCCTCGGCCTTTGCTTCAGAAAGCAGACCAGCCACCCAGCACCACCCACTCCCTACCTGAGCTTCAGCGCACACCCAGCCTGAGTTCAAGACCTCACCTCTGGGTTTGAGGGCTCTCAAGGCCAGGACTGTGCTGCTTATCTCAGAATGGGGCTTCTGAGGACAGGGCCATGTGTCCTGCAGCTGTGAAATCCCTCTTGGTCTTAGCACTCCTTCCTGACTGAGCAGTCAGGCACCAGGAGAGGATTTCAAACCCAAGGCTGGGGACACTGAGGCAGTGAAGCTCTCTGCCCTGCCTACCGTTATGAATCAGAGGCCAAATCCAGTAGTCTAGACACACAAGTTCTTAATTCTGTCCAGCGGCAGTGGCTGCAACTTGTTCTTCCCCATAAGGGGTGCAATTTCGGGGCGGGAGGCATCAGTTGGAGGGAGAGGGGAATGGGCAGGTGGACCCCCCTCAACCCTCAGACTTGGATGAGCAGCCGGAGAGCAGGTTTGGTAAGAGATTAAGGTCGAGGAGAAGAGAACCCAGACGCTCCAAGATTCATGACCCTAATTCTTCTCCCTTAAATTCCCCTCCAAGCCCCCCAGCCCTAGCCTGGTCCCTCCAGGGTCATGCTGTGGCCCCAGGCCAATGTCAAGGCCTTAACCCATCCATCAGTTGTTGCCAGGGAGTTTCCACCCCAATGGGTCCCAAAGGGAGGAGATCAACTGACACTACGGGCCCAGACTGATGGGGAAGGGGCATGGCCCTAAAGAGGTGGCCAACAGCCCCCTGCCCCCTCCCAGGATGTAGGGGCTCACAACCTCCAGGGCAGAAGCTAGGCTGGTGGGTGGGGTCCAGGAGGAGGGGACCTCCCAGCTCTGGCACCACTCCCAGCCCCGCCCTTCCAACAGGCCAGGAGACCGGGGATCCCACGGGACCCTACAGCTTACAGGGTGTGTGGCCTTGGGCCCTTGCTGCTCCTCTCCAAGCCTCAGCCTCCCCACCACACAATGCAGGAAGTGGTCTGGATACCCCAGGCATCCCCCCTTCAGCTCCGCTCCCTCAGTGCTAAGCCCTGCCCTCTCTCCAGTCCAGGGGTGTCACCTAGAATCTGGGCCAGATGGGGTGAGGCTTTGGCAGTTAACTGGAGGAGCCCCTGAAGCCACCCAAGTCAGAGCTGAAGAACATATGGTGCTCACTCCTCCACCGCACATCCATTTCCCAGAAGAGTGAAACTGAGGCCCTGAGAGAAGGTCGGGGTCTGCGCCAAGACCTGAGTGTTACTGGTGGGATGGTTAAGAGCACAGGCTCTGGGGACAGAAAGACTTAAGATTAAAATGTCAGCTGCAACAGAAACTTGTTATGGGAAGTCCCTTGCCTTCTCAGCCTCAGATTCCTCATCCATAAAATGGGCAATAGTGCCTCCCTCCTACGACTGCTCAGTTGAAATAAGAAAACGCATGTAAAGGGCTCGGCCAGTGTAGCAAACGCTTGGACAATGGTAACTATCATGACTGTGGGTAGCATTAACACAAAGCCAAGTGGCCGGGGGGAAGGGTAGGTGGGGTCCCGACCGGGCTCATCCTCCAGACCAGGAGGGCCAGCCAAATACCTCAGAGCCCCCCAGCTGTCTCCCCTCTTCGTTAAAGGCCTCTCATTAGTGAGCCTGGGCACCTGCCCCCCCACACGTAATAAGCCTCATTAGTATCTTAGCCCCAAGTTCTGAGCCCACAGTCTGTGCATGTGCACACGCGTGAGGGTGGGGGGCTGCGACAGGCCACCAGCCAGGAGACAGCATCCCCGCCAACCACACCCCCTGCCTGTCATCAGCAGGGCCCATCACCACCCAGCTTGTCACCTGCCTGCCTCGCACCCGGCATCACCTGTCACCCACCCAGCTCGTCACCCACCCAGCCCATCACCCACCCAGCCCATCACCTGCACCACCTGTCACCCACCCAGCTCGTCACCCACCCAGCCCATCACCTGCACCACCTGTCACCCACCCAGCTCGTCACCCACCCAGCCCATCACCTGCACCACCTGTCACCCACTCAGCCTGTCACCGGAGCTGCCTGACGGGCCTCTGGGTGAGGGACAGGAGATGGGGAGGAGAAGACCACAGGGGTGTGGAGCTGGGGGCCCCAGGGACCCTGTAAGACCCCCACTTCAGCTCGGCATCCTGCAGCATCGCCATGGTAACGTCTCAGCCACAACCACTTTCCCAAACATCCCCCCCGCTCCCCAGGCCCTGCTCTTAGCTGAGCTGAGGCTGAGAAGAGCCTTGACTGACAGCAGAATGGGACAGGAAGGAGGTGCTCATCAGCTGGCTGGCCTTGGCCATCCCTGCCCTCTCTGGGCTTGGTTACTCCATCTGCAAAATGGAGGGGCTGGAACTGGGGAGGCCCCTGTACAGCGGGTCATCCCTTCCCAGCCTGGATTTGCTGAGCCAGTGGCCAGTTAACCTGTGAAGGCTGGTGGGGGCGGGGTACAAAAGGACAGGGGGTTCTGGGTTCTTCCACACTCCTTTGCCCTGGCCCAGCTCACACAGGCTGGGCCTCTGGCCCAAACTCACATAGCAAAAGAGGAGGAGCAGGCTGGAAGGCAGAGGGGCTCTGCCACAGGACTGCCAGCTGGAGATGATGCCACAGTGGGTGACCCAAGGCTGAGCTGGCCCTCACCTCCAAGCTGCATTATTTATAAAACCCAGAGCTCCTAGCCGAGCAACAGCTGTTGTGCCGCTCCTCCAGGGGGCACAGGCAGCGGTGGAAGGGTGGTGCCTCCCCGGGGGAGCCCCCTGGGGTCCCGGGCTCCCTCCACAGCTGGCTGGGGCAGGGGCTGAGGTGGGAAAGGGGCGGCTGCGCCATCCTTCCCCTCCCAGCCCCCTCTCCTCTCCTCTCCTCCAGGCAGGTGGCGACAGGATTACTTCTGCATGACTGCCCGCTCCACAGCATTCCAGAGACCCTCCTGCCTGCAGCAATCTAAAATTCCTGTAGCCTGGCCTCTCTCCCCTTCTCCCCACAATGAATGCTCCAGCTTCTACCACAGTGTGCCCGCGGCCGACACCACCACCAGCGAGCTAGCCGGGGCCCCAGGTCCCCGGAGCCACGGGCAAAGGTAGACCCATTCTCGGGGTGTCCCTCGGAACCCTCTGAGGCCCAGGCCCTGACCCATCCCCTCCGGCCCCTGGTGCCCGTCCAGCCCCACAGGGCAAGGCTCAAGCTGGGGTCGGGCCTGCCAGCTGTGCCAAGGAGGACCGGCACATACGTGCAAACACACCTGGTGGGTCCTGGCGTGCCTGGCCACATCCTCTGCTGCCAAAACCTGGATGTCCCCACCTCTGCTCTAACCGCCCCCTCCCTAACCTCACTAATCCTTGCTACCCCTGGGGTGGGCAGACAGCTGGGCCAGGCCGGCGCCTGTGGCTCCCCAGGGCACAAGAAGCAGGCAAGAGATCGATCCACTGAATTTTTTAAGGCTCTAATGGAGCCTGCCTCCCCAGACTTGGGGCCTGGGACACAGGTGATCTCTCAGGGACCCCTCCCTCAGCATTGCAGTTGCTTCCTCTTTCAGGTCTAGGGGGTCGGGGCACCTTTCTAGCAGCCTTTCCCCCAACAAGAGAAGAGGCACGAGGGGCCCCTGGGAAAGAGATGGGATTGGGGGGCTGTGAGCAATACCCAGAGGCCCCCCCAGTCTCCCCAGCCCTAATGCAGGCAGAAGCAGCTCAGCCTCTAAATCACTCCCCTCATGCTGCCCTCTGAGGCGGAGTCTGTGCATCTGTAATTAGGGGGTGGAACAGATGGTGGAGATTCCGTTTAAAATCATGCATCTAGTAAAGTAACCTTCACTGTTGGAACTCACTCCCAGGGAGACCAAGCCCCAAGCCTGGATCTGGGGTTGGGGTGGGAGGGGAAGCATGTCAAGCCAGCACCTTCTCCATCTTTTTTCCTGAAGCTCCAGGCCCAATGTCCCCCTCAGGTGAGCCCAAAAAGGGGGGGATTTGGCAAGCACCTGAGAATGTGCAGGCTGGGGGTAAATCCCCCTGCCCAGACCCCCCACCCCCACCCATACACGACAGAGTCAGGGCATGGCTGGGTACTCAGAGTTCTTGGCTGACACACCAGGATGACCAGGTGCCAAGAGCCCCCAAAGAGGCCCCAAAGCCCCAAAGCCCAGGCCAGGGTGCCCAGAGCACAGGGTCTTGGGTGGGGCAGCTTTGAACCAGATGTACAGCCTCACTGTCCAGGAACGAAAGGCCTGAGGCAATGAGGGGGGGGTGGAGATGCCTCCCCAGGCAGAGGAGGCTCTGGGAAGTGGGGGAGGACCAGGCAGCCGAGAATGAGAGAGAGCACCGAAGAGCGGGCCAGTGTGTCTGCAAGGCTGAGGCTATCTGGGGGGAGTTTGGGGGAGGGAGGCTGGGGAGGACAAGGTGGGGTGGGGGAGCGGTGATGGAGAGCGCTGAGGAGGGAGGCTGTGCTGGAACGTGTGATGGTGGGAGTGCGGCTGCAGGGTGAGGTGGGGGCGCAGGGCAGAGCTGCTCTGAGGGGTGACTGGGCTGGGGCCCTGTGTGTTCGTGTATGAGTGCGGGACTGGTGTTTGGAGAGGGGTGGGGGCTGTCCCTGGGCCCTTGGATGGCTGAGGAAAGTACTGGAGCTGGAGCTTGCTGGGGAACACACAGAGGACTGCTTGTTTGCGGAGGTGCTGGGACCTGGGGGGTGTGTGTGCGTGTGCGGGATGCGCATGCATGTGCACGGCCTGGAAGGTACGAGAAGCTGAGAGGACATTACTGTTCCAAGATGCACCTTGTCTGTGTGTTTGAGGTAAATGGTGTGGCTACAGGGGTGTCCTCCTCCGCGTGGGTGTTGAGGCGGTGTGTGTACGTGTATGTCGCGGGGAGAGTTTGGAAAGGTGTAGGGGGCTGTATCGGTGTGTCTGGGGACGTGATGAGCTGCAGCAGAGGGAAACGCTGGGGCCGTCGGGAGAGTCTGTGGGTGTCTGGTTAGGTGCTGGGACTCTGAGAACCTGAGTGTGTGGAAGGTATTAGGGCTACAGTAGGGTCCTGGGTGTATCTGGGGAGGTGCTGGGATTGGAGGAAGAGTTGATCTGTTTCAGGATGTGGTAGAAGCCTTGTGTGTGTGTTGGGGTGTCTGGGGGTATATTGGGGGTCATAAACATCTGGGTTTTGGTTAAGTACTAGGGCTGTAATATGTGTTTGGGTGGGTAGGCATGTGGTGGTTGTGTGTTTGGGGGCGTGCTGGGGCTGTGTGTTTAGGGGTGCTGGAGCTGTGAGTGGGGAAGTGGTTGTGTATTTAGGAGGTACAAGGGGCTGGAGTTGGGCCCCTGTGCCCAGACAGGTGATGGGGCTGCGGGGTGAGGGCGGGTGCCCCTCTGAGGAGGTGAAGGGCAGAGTCCTGGCCTTTGCTCGGGCCCACCTGGGGGCAGCCCGCTAGAGCCCCTCTGCCGGTGGTGCCCGCCCACCCCCAGACCCCACATCCGGGTGTCGAGACAGGCAGTCCATCTGTCTCTTCCTGTGCCCAGGCTGAAGGAGCAGTGCCGCCTCCTCGCTCCCTGGGGGGGCGGCAGCAGATCCCAGCCCACCCATCTGCCTTCAGATGGTCGAGGCAGGAGCCTCCACAAAGCTGCCTAGAGGGCATCCCTGTGTTTGAAGAGGCACGGGCTGGGGGGTGGGGGGAACTGCACAGCAAACAGTCCTCGTGGAGGCTCCTTTGAAAACCACTGACGCCAGGAGAGACGAAGAGGGAGGACAGGGGCGGGTATGTGTGTCCTTGTACGTCGTGCGGGTCAGCGCCCAACTGTGTGCCTTGGAGCCCCTTCGCATGTGTTCATGCCGGTGGCCTCTGTTCAAGCAGCATCCTTGCCTTGGAAAACAGCCCTCCAATCCAGGCTACGAGCTCACAGCCTCACACAGGCAGCTACCCCCTCATCCATGCACCCTGCCTACACTACACTCACACGCAAACATCCCCCACACCTTCACATCTGCAGAACACTGCACCCTGGTACACATGCCCCTCAGCCCCAGAGTCCCAGTCCTTCACATGTGTACGCCCATGACACACACCCGCACACTGCAAAGCCAGGTACAGCCACATGCACCTGTCACATATGCATGCCTCCACACAGACATACCTGACAAGTAGCTGTCACACCCACACCCACACACTCCACACACCTTGGGGAGTGGATCTCCCTGTCACACCCATATCCCACCTCATATGCACTCAGTCTCTCTCATACACATTGTAACAGATACTCACCATCCCTTATACCTGTACATACGCACACATGTTTGTACACGTGCATACCCACTCTCACCAGCTCTCAGCTCTTTCACACCAGCCAGTTTCTCTGTGTCCAGGCCAGGCCCTGCAGGAAGGCTGCCACCGGCTGAAAGTGTCTCCTGCCTCCCTGCCCTGCCAGCTAGGTCAGAGTGGGGGGCATACCCCCCCACCATGACACCATGGCTCCCTGGGAACCCTGATCTTCCCCTCCAGAGAGAAAGAGTCCTCTCTCGGCTCTGGGGTGACTGCCACTGTTGTGTGAGAGTGTGACTGTGTATGTGTGTGTATCAACATGTTTTGAGAAGCCACGATGAGGCCTGTGTGTCACTGCCTGTATGGGTAAGAAAGCATAGGGACAGGTTCACCGGTTATGTTTGTGAGATTCAAGATGAGTGTGAGAGCAGAGACATGTATGCCACAAAATGTGTATTTGTGAGTGTGTGTGAGGCCAGGCCCCTGTGGACAGGTGTGAGTATGGGGGGTGCACTTACACAAGGAGACACACAGTGAGTGTGAGTGGGGAGTGAGTGGGAAGTATTCTGGGATATTTTCTGAGACAAGGGGTATGTACATTTGTGAGTAGGGGTCAGGGCTAGGAGAGGCACCCTCCGCAACTCCCTCCTCCTACAAAGAGATCAGGGGAATGGGGTCTCTAAATTTGGGGGGAGTGTGTGTGTGTGTGTGTGTGTGTGTGTGTGTGTGTGTGTGTGTGTGTGTGTGTGTGTGTGTGTGTCTTCCTCTCTCTCTTTCTCCCTGACCTCTTTAGCAGCTGGAAACTGAGCCGGGGGTGGAAGGAATGGAGACTTGGCTGGCCTGGGGGTTTCGGGAGGGAAGCAGGAGAAAACACCTTCCAGATTCTCATCAAATCCTTGTTTGTGGTTTGTAGCCTTCAGTCTCTCCTCTCTCTTTCTCTCAGTCTGGGTTTCCCCCTTTCTTTATCTCTTCCTGCCCCTCCCTCTCTCCCGTGTATCTCTCCTCCCATCTCAGTCACCTTGTCTCCCCCCTTGGATCTCCCTATCTCCAAGTCTGTCTCTCTCTGTCTGTTACTCTCTCCCCAGGCCCTTCCATTTTTCTGACTCCTGTCTCTGCCAGCACCTCTGTATGTCCGTCTCTCCCAGTCCTGGTCCATCTGTCTGTCTCTCTCCGTCTGCCTGTGCGTGGGTGTCTCTGTCCATCGGCTCCGCCACCCATCTGTCTGGTTGTCTGTGCTAGTCCTTCTAAGGGTGCCCACTCGCTCACCAAGACACCCTCCCCCAGGTCAGCAAAGGCCTCTCCTGGCTCAGGGGGCGGGGAGGGGGTGCAGAGCTGCAGCTTCTGGAAGCTTCAGTAGCAGCTGGCTGAGCTGGGAGTTCGGGGCCAACCAGCTGCAGAAGTGGCCCCTCCCCTGGGCTCCCAAGCCAAGGACCCCAGAGCAGAGAGAGGAGAAAGCAGGGCCTCACTGCAGCTGAGTCTGTGTGTGCGCGCGTAGGGGGAGGCAGGGGGCCTCACTATGCCTTCACTTCACCGTTCCCCCCAAAGCCAGGCCCTGTAGGAGAGGAAGCTTCAGTGCCCACCTCCCTCATCCCCTCACCAATGGAAGAGATGCTGGGGATCCAGGAGGGAAGGGCTGGGGGATGCCAGGCCTTGGATGAAGCCATAGCTTCCTGTCAGATGGGTGGGAGGGGGGCTCCTTCTCTCCTCCCTCCCAGGCAGTCCCTAGGGATCCCTCCAGTGCTGGTCCCAGCTCCGGACACGAGGGGCCCCATAGGCAGTTCTCACCAGCTCCCACAGGGACCATTCCTACCTCCCAGCTGCCCCAGAGCCTCTGACCCACAGGGATAAGGTGGAGGGGGGTGGATCACAAGGGTGTCTCTTCCCTCCCCAAATGGAGGTTGGCTCTGGATCTGGAGTTCGTGGCCCTGTCTACGCCCTGGCCATCCTGAGAGGCCCCAGGCAGTCCACCTACCATTGCCAGCCCGGCACCACACACATACACACACACTGCACCCCAGCACTCGTGGCCCACCACCGCCACTCCCTGGCCCAGCAACTCTGAGGGCTCGAGAGGAGCCCTACCGCGGAGACCTGCACCCTACACTGACTGGTGGCAGCCTCCAGCAGGGCCCCCGGCACAAAGCCAGCAGCTGGAGGAAGTACCCCCAACACTTCCCAGGAGGCTCTGTTCCTCCCTCTCTAAGAAGAGCTCACAGTCCAAATCCCACAATAGATGGGGAAACTGAGGAAGGGATGGGATGACACAGTCAGTCATTCTTCCTGAGACCCTGGGGTGGGATCATAAATGAGGAATAGGGAATGAAAAGGATGCCGCAGGGGCAGAATCTGGCTCCTTCCTGACCTGCCACGGGCAAAGTCCATGTTGGCTGCACAGCCCTGCACAGCCCTACCGCTGGGCCAGGGCCAGGGGCTGGCTCCCTCCCTCTAGAGCTCTCCTTGCCCCTGGCTGGGCCCCCTCCGTCTCCTCACTTCTGAGCAGCCCTCCCTACCCTCTCCCTCCCAGCTCTGGCTCTCTAATCCTCAGCTCTTGGAAGCCTGACTCACTGTTTCCCCTCCTCTCTCCCAGCAAAGGTGCCTCCCCCTCCCCTGGGGGGGCTCTGGCCACAAGGGTGCCCGGCTGCTCCTCTCCTCAGGCTCTGGCCCCCTCCGCACCCAGGAGGCCCCCTGCAGCTGTTCCAGCTCTCTAACTACAGAGAGGTGGACGGAAAGAGCCTAGGTCCCAGGCAAGCAAGGGGAGGGGGCCCCTCTAGACTGGATTTCCTCCTGTCAAACAAGGTGGGGGGGATCCAACCGGATGACACCCCTGGTGTCTCTAACAGTCCTAATGTTCCCCGCTTTTAAAAGCCCAGTGCCTCCTGACAGAGCGCCCACAACCTGTGGGGTGCTGTACCTGCCTCAGGCTCCGCCCCCAGGTCCAAAGAAGAGGTCGGCTCTGTTCCCAGACATTTGGGGAGTGGGGAGACGCTGCCCTGGGGCAGGAGCATTAGTCAAGTGACCCCTGGAATCCCCCTGTCTCCCCGTTCTCCCTCCTCCTGTGGGAGAGCTTCCTTCTCTCTCTCTCCCACCTGTCCTCCTCCCTTTTCCCAGAGACGTTTGCTTGTCTCTCCTTCAGATACTATCTTAGCAGCAATTGATCTTGGGTGAGAGGCTCTCAGTGCCCGCTCATCTTGGGCTGTGGGGTGGGGAGTGGCACATGCCTAGGCCTTCTTGGTCCCCTGGATGCCATCTCCAGGGGCTGTGATCCTGGCTCTTCTCCTTGACCGTTTTCTCTCTCACCCCCTCATCACTGGCTTCTGTCATCATCTTTTCCTCTTTCCACCTCAAGTCGGGCTCTCTGGGTCTCTTTCCTCCCCACCTCCCCCAGCTCTCTCCCTGGGGGGCCCATCTGCTGACATTAGCAACAATGTTACCGTTGCTCCCCCCCTTCAGTTCCCAGCTCCACCCCATCCTGGCTTCCCCCTCCCCGGCTCTGTCCCAAGAGACCCAGGGGACCCAGAGGCAGAGCTGGGCTCCATCCCATAATGGTGAGTCTGCTTGACCTCACTAATCACACCAGAAGTGCCTGGGCATCTGGTATGAAGGCATGGCACCCTGCGGTCTTGGGTGGCTGGCCTGAGGCACAGAGCTCTGTATTCCACAAACCAAAAAAAAAAAAAAAAAAAAAAAGTTGACTTGGGGTGGGGCAGAGCAGAGAAGAGGGGAAGTGAGGGGGATCAGGTTTGCCTGGAGGAAGCCCCTGTCCAATGGGGAACAGAGGCAAGAGGAGGTAGTGGCTTGAGCCAGCGCTCCAGGCTGACTGAGAACAAGCAATGTCCCTCTGGGGCTCTGCTGGTCCAGATCAGCTCCCCCTAAAAAAAAGGTCTTCTGCCGGGGACAGTTTGCCCTCCAAGCCTCCAGCACAGCCACACCAAGCAGGTAAAGATCCCGCGTCTCTGTCTCTTAATCTCCTTTAGAATCCAAATCCATCCTCCCTACAGTACACCTCCACTTAGCTCAGCAGGGGGTTCCATAAGCCTCCCTGCCCCAATCTAACCAGGTGGAATGGGAGGGGACAAAGCCCCCCAGCTCCCAAGCCCCCTCACCAAAGGCCCCATCAAGGGCTGGGGAGCAATGCAAAACAATCCTGGAACCCACGCACCTTCAAACTGAGAAGCAACCCTGTCCATCCACAGCACCTGGGGGTGCTGGGGCTCCCTGCCCCCACGACCCTGTTCCAGACCCCCCAGCCCAGCAACCATAATAAACAGCAAGCTCTTTTTCTTTATGACACCAAATTCCTCCAAGCCGAACAGCTCCTTCCATCACTACCTCAGCCATAGATCACATTAAAAACTCACAGAGGGCAACTTAAACACATCACATTTGTTTCTCTCTATATTATTTCAATAGTAACGGCATTAAAAATGGATTTTACTACAGAAAATAAATATCAACACGTGGGCCGGGAGCCCAGGCAGGGGGAGAGAGCCCACCAGGAGAAGGTCCCTGAGGGCTTGGGCACAGCTTAGGCACTGACCAAGGAGGTGGCTGAGAGGACAGACTACACCTGGGGTGAGGTGGGGTGTGGGGGGAATGCCTGGGGAGGGGGCAATGCCCGCCCACCTGGGCACCTGCCCCAATGCCAGACCAAGAGGGACAAGAGTCACTGGTTTGAACTGGTCTCCCAAAGCTCATGCCCTCACTGATCTTTGCAACCTCTGGAGGGTAGGAGCTCTGGGGCAAGAAGTTCACTAGTCTCTAGGGGTTATTCCAACTATTGACACAGCAGAAGAAAAAAATGAATTCAACTTACTATCCAGTTTGATTTTCCATTACTATAAAAATATACATCTGCTCAAAGGAGGGAGATGGCAAGCTGCAGGCACATGCCACCTGGGGGGTCCCCCTGCAGCTCACCACCACAACCCAGCCTACCCCTCCAGGCGGCAGGGGTGGGGACTGTGTGTGGGTGGGGGACGACCAACTGGTAATCTGTCACCTACAGCCCCAGCTCACACAGCTACACACACCGGGCCACAAGGAACAGGAACAAGCCAACAAGAGAAACACCCCAAATGCTCCTGGCAGGACTGTGCCCAGGATCGGGCGCATGCCCCCGCCCTGCCGGCGGCAGCAGCGGACAAAATGTGGCCACCCTGACCTGGAGGCAAAACTTGTCCTCACACCCTGAGCTCTGCCCGGGGAACTGGGGCCAAGTCCCACCTGACACCAACTGGTCCGGCGGGAAACGCCTGCCCAGCCAGACAGGCACAGGCCCCCCCAAGGGTCCCTCCTTGTGCTCAGGAGCCAGGCTGGTGCAGCCTGGCCCTACCTCCCAGGGTGACGCCTGGGCCCAAATTCAGCTGGCTCTGCCAGTCAGACACTGGTGCAGAACGGAGGGCACCAGGCTCAGCCCCTCCCAGCCCAGCCCCAGGGCCCCCAAGCTAGGAGGGAGGGGGGACTCCCCACCCCTCCACATCTGGCCCTGGCCCCCAGGGTCTGCGGCAGAGAATTCCCACCCCCGCTTCTCTCTCTCTCCCTCCTCCCTCTCAGTGCCCGCTGCCCGTCTCAGGGACGGCCCCAGCTCCCGCCTCAGGCCAGCAAGGCCCACATCCTTCCTCCCTCAGCTGGCCCCTTCGCCTGGCAGGAGGCTGGGGCGTCAGGCTGCTGGGGAACCCCTCCAGCTCCCATCAGTCTTCATCCCCAGCCCCCAAACTCTGGGTTGCTGTCCCTTTTCCTGTAGAACACGAAACAAGGTTATTTCCTAGACTCAGAGCCAGCCCTCTGCCCCTCTGGCTCTGCCTGGGGACCAGGACCCAGCAGGGGAATGCGCCCTTAGCCAGAAAGCAGAGGGATTCTGCAATTCACCCCCAGCTACCGGCCCAGGGGGCTGACAGCTGTCACTCAGCACCCCACTCCCTGGGGAAGAGGGGGCCCGATTCAATCAGAGCCTCAGAGGAAACGCACTGATAGGCGATTATTTATTTATTTATGCAAAAGTGAGCCGACTTTGTTCGCCAGGTAACCGGGCACGCGGCCCAACCCCTACGGCCTTGGCCGCCCCAAATCCCTCCTCCGCCCCACACCCGCTCCTGGTCATTAGGTCCCCGGCTCTCAACTCCCAGAGCACCAGCAGAACCTTGGGATTTGGGGGTTGAAGGGGAGGGGCTCCTCCGCAGTCTCCCCCTTTCCCATGGCCGTTCCTAAAATCCAGCCTTGTTCTCCGGTCCCACGGTCCCCCCCTTCACCCACCCCCGCCACATTCTCAGCAAGCTGGAGAGCAAACTGCAGTTTTAAATCCAAAGACGGAGGGAGGAGGAAGGAGGAGGGGGCACGCGGCAGCGCTGGGCGCGCACCTCGCCCCCGAGCCGGGGGAGCCGCGGGGCGGCCAGGAAACCCGAGAACCCCCCCTCCCCGCGCCCCCTTCTCGTCCACCTCCCCCTCCCCCTTCCCGGCGCTGCCTGCCAGGCTTCGAGCCGAGCCCAGCCGAGCCTCGGGCCCCGGTGGAAACAAAGACCGATCGCACCGCGGGCACCGCAGCCATGGGGTCCGGCGGACCGGACCCGGGCGCGCGGAGGGGGTGCAGAGCACCCCCGGTGCGCTGCACAAAAGAGCCCGGCCGGCCGGTCCCCAGCGGGGGGTCTAGGGCTGGGGAGGAGGCGCCACTCACCGGAGTGCTGGGCTGCCGGCTCCGTTGGTCCGAGCCAGGCGAGGGGCTTTGGGGGCGTCTGTCTTCCGGCCGCGGCAGCGACGCGGGCGCTCGGCAGCTTCGCCGCTCACCCTAAAATCGAGATCATATTTCCCTTTGAGTCCTAACACTATGATAATATAATCTCAGTTATGGTATAAAGCAGGTAACTGATTTGAGAAGGATACTGAGTTTGAGGACATATTGACTGATTCATTCCACAAATACTTTACTAACGGACTATGCTAAGGGCCTGGGATCCCATGAAACAAAATGCCAGCAGAAGTGAATCTCTTTAATGAAGCAAAGTATGTGGAAGACAAATCATTAAATGCTTACTTACAGTAAAGCATGCAATGTATCCTGAAATAGGATATATAAATGACTATGTGTCCAGGGCTTGTCCCAAGAGCAAGTCTTCTCTAAATGGATTCTTTTCTTTTCTCTTTCTTTACCTTGTCTTCCCCACTTATACCTCTACTCTCTGCTTCAGTGAAAGATATTTCTCCTTTCCACTTCTAGCTGAAAAAAAAAAAAACAAGTCTCAGGTGTCAATTTACTATGTAACTGTGGGTCCCTCTCTGTATTACAAAACAAGACTCAGGGGCCAGTGAGTCCTGATATCATGACCTCCAAAAGGGTCACAAGGGATCTCCGAAAATTTCAATAGTTTTAGAGTCTTTTCTACATCTTTTCCAATGATTCAGGTATGGAGGTTTCTATATCTTGGGCCTAGAATTCCTTCTACTGAGTGGTGAGCCGATGTGGTTTTAGTGCTTATATCCTATAAGTTCTTTTAATTAGTGTCTTATACCTCCCAAAGTGTTTATATATATATGACTGGCCACCGTTTAAAATGAAAAAAATAATTTACATTGCTACTTATCCTCATTGAGCTGCCCATTTAAGAAGCAGAACTACACTGTCAGAGCATCCACTTTTGTAATACCTTAGCCATAGTATTTTAACATATATAGTAGTTCTCAATATTTACAGTGTATTGGAAGCACCATATTAGTCAGGGTACTCCAGAGAAACAGAACCAACAGGAGATATATAATAAATATAATGTAATATATGTAATTGCTTTAACATATGTAATTGATATTAAACATATTAAATATATTGTATATGAAATATAAGCTGGAAACTAGGAAATCCAGGGGTGTGGTTTTCAGAACTACCGTAAGCCACAGTCAGAGGGCAGGGGATCAGATCAAACACTCAGGCAGAGAGAGCAAATTCCCCTTTCCTCTGACTTTTTATTCTTTTGGGGCCCTCAAGAGATTGGATGAGGCCCACCTACACTGGGGAGGGAAATCTGCTTTACTCCAGCTACCAATTCAAATGCTAATCTCATCTGGGAACACCCTCACAGACCCACCCAGAAATAATGTTTAGGAAAATATCTGTGTATCTCAGGATATAGTTGAGAGTTGACACTTAAAATTAACCATTACATTCTGCAAACCTTAAAATATACCAATGCCTCAGTCCAACCCCCAGAAATCCATATTTAATTGGTATAATTACAGGCTGGGCTTTAAGATTATCAAAAGCTCCCCAGGAGATTTCAATGAATCACCAAAAGTTAAGAACCATTAACATCACAGAACATTTCTTTCTTGACGAGAAATCAAAATGCTTCTCACTTTTAGTGTTGATGCCCTGGGAGAGATATTATCTACCTCTGTAAGGTGGCTTCAGAGTATCCCACTGTACCCCATGTAGTCAGTATTTTCAAACAGGCCACTGCAAACATGTGCCTCCAAGTCTGGTCAAAGTCAATCCAAATATTTTTCCCCAATATGGTAGTAGATGGGCGGAATTTCTTTTATGATCACCACGTTGTATGGTAGGCATAATAATTCCCATGTAGAGGGTGAACTGAGATTCAGAGAAAAATAGGGGTGCATATTGCCACAAAGCTAGCAAATGTAAAAAATTAGGAAAAGGTCAAGTTTTCTGATCCGAGTTAAATAAGTAGTAGGTATCATTATTTTATTTATTCCACAGATTCTACTGTCAGGGGTGAGTAGAATAAAAGCAAATGAATAAAAATGTAGTCAGCCTATGAATGGGAAGATTAGCTAGCATCCTTCACACAAAAGACCTGATATGTATCGGCCACTAGAGAGGTTTAGTCAGCTGTATTTACAGTCCCATAAATGGAAAGAAGCATCATGACAAAAGGAAATTCTATGAATCCAGGAAAAAACACATCAAATTAAATAAATAATTCACAGGCAGAGCAAAGATTACAGAGTTGGCTCTGACAACAAAGTATCTAAAATAAGTGGTGATGTGTTTCTCCAACCACACAGGCTGCCAGTCCAGGTGCAAAGGAAAATAAATAAAACTATTATAGATCTAGTAAAAGTTAAACAGACAATAAAAACCAACAATGGGGATGAATTTTAAGTTGGTGATTCTTTGAACAATACTCAAGAGATTTCATTTGCTCTGTTAACGCAATGTCAAGTCCATTTTAGAAATAAAAGAACATTTTTCTGCTTGCTAGAGTTTAGACATAAATCCTCAAACTGTATTAAATCAAGATGCTTCTAGAATCAGAGCTAAAGATCATCAAGGATTATTAAAGAACTACAGTCACTCCCTCATTTTACAGGTGAGAAAACCAAGGTGGTAAATGATTGTGTGATGGGCTTAAGTCCACATGATTCCCATCAGTGGCCAAAACAAGATTAGAGTGCAGGTCTCCCATTTCCTCTTCACTTAATTATTCATCATTCTTTGGTCATTTTGAGCACAACTAGTGCACTGCTGTTTGAAACCTGACCTTTCCAATGGCAGTCAAAATGCCATACTTTAATAGTGCTTCCACTGTCTTTGATCAGAATATTAAATAACTGGCAATCACGTTCTGAGCTTCTTTCCAGATGAATTATATGTTAAGCTCTATTTCAATATTGATTTGTAATATACTTTAAAGCATGTTGATCTTCCTCTGGTCTCTTCTTACAGTTCTGAGCTACATGAATGCTAGAGTTCCTAAACTTTGTGATTTTCTGAATGGCCATCTCTACTATGTCCACCAATCCAACAATAGTCACTGCTTGTTGCTACACAGAAAAAAAAAGTTAATAAATTTACAAGTGAAATCCTGTGTTCATTTTTTTTTTAATGAAAAACAGAAACCTATTTGATTTACAATCTAAACCCTAGAAGCATACATAGGGCTTAAAGAAATGTATGATTCTTCTATGGAATATTGGAGAATTCTTGTTTAATCAATGGAAGCACATCGTTAGTTTACTCAGGTCCCTAAAAAGGTGGAGGACCTCACTTAAAAGAAACAAGTGACTATCTTAGTTAATGTAAATAGAAATGCATTTCCAGCTTATTTATGGTTGTTCATTTCTATACCATACAGTGGCCTGTTTCTCAGGATATCAGTATAAAAGGCAAATTGATAGGTGAGAAGGATAAGTGGTATAATAAAAAAGTTAAAAGCATGGGCTACATGACATGGACAAGTTACTCAGCCTTTCTAATCTTCCATATGCACATCTATAAAACAGGGAACAAAACATATTACGAAGAGATATGCTTCTCCTCCCACCATGCTTTGGCCTTTACATGTTTGGGAGGCATAGGAGATCCAGTGCCTTTCCCCTCCATCCTATTCTTGGAAGAGGAATTGTTAATGTTATTGGTCAGTAACCAGAACATCTATGGAGCAATGGGTAGAATTATTACATTTGAAAGGGACAAACGTGTCACATGGTTCTGTCCCAGTAGCTCAGCTTATGATTCACAGAATAAGGCATGTTAGCTTAAGCTTGTCCCATGACCTAATCATCTGTGATTTGGGGCCGAGAGAGAGAGAAGGAAAGCCTCAATTAGAATTCCAAAATGAAGTAACAGCGACTAGCTCACTAGTAATAAATAATACTTTGGTCTTTTCTGATGATCGTTTCTTGTGTATGGATCCCTTGGCAGGAAACTTAACCACCCACTTCAGAGGTCTGTTATGAAGTCCGATATGGTATAAAGAAGTGCACAGTGCAGTGCCTCATATGCAATAAGCTGTCAAAGAATATTATCTAGATGACCTTGGATTTGCACTTAAATGTTTGTTATTAAATCAGTTTGCATGGGACTAGTATCCAGAGCCTCAGGATAAAGTAGATTCATGTGAGTTAATAAATGAAAAGCTCTCTGAAATTCTAGATGGCAGGTCTTGCTAACTCAGGTAAGTGGAAGCTGGTGGCTGGGCGTTCCCTCAGAACACGTGTTTTGATGGAATGAGGATTCAGGGTGTAGAAACCAGCTTGGCAGTGGATGGTAAACCACTGCCCAGCACATGCTGCCTCCTGTTAAACAGAAGGTTCTCATGCAAATTGCTTTCTGAATCGTTAGCTGTCGGCAAACCTCATCTCTCCTCCTGCAGCTGTTCTTTCTGATTTTGCCTGCAAACTTTTCATATTGGGCAGGCTCCCAAGCCAAACAAGTTGTCCCTCTGCAGGCTTTGTTCCTGGGGGCGAGAAGTGAACCTCACAGATAAGTCAAAGTAAGGATGCACCATGGACTAATACACACTGAAGGAACAGACTCCTTTAAGCTAAGGTGATGAATGCCTTTGAAAGTAATTTTCTTGCAGCTTCCTGTGAGAAAGTCAGCCAGGCTCCAGAAGTTATATGCTGCAATTTTAAAATTATCTGCCTCTGTAGACTTCTAAAGCTTCTATCAGCTAAGAAGTATCTTTTTAAAAAAAGAAAATATTTTTATACAATTTTAAAGACTACTTTCCATTTATTACAAAATATTGGCTATATTCCCCCTGTTGTATAATACATCCTGGAGCCTACTTTACACCCAATAGTTTGTACTTCCCACTCCCCAATTCCAACTCTTAAATTGCCTTTCCCCCCTCCCTCACTGGCAATTACTAGTTTGTTCTCTATATCTGTGAGTCTGCTTCTTTTATGTTATATTCACTAGTTTGTTTTATTTCTTAGATTCCACATATAAGAGGTATCATACAGTATTTATCTTTCTCTGTCTGACTTGTTTCTCTTAGAATAATGCCCTCCAAGTCCATCCATGTTGCTGCAAATGGCAAAATTAATTTCATTCTTTTTTATGGCTGAGTAGTATTTATATATATATATGTATGCAAATATATAAATTTAAATTATATATATTACTATATATATATATATATATATATATAAAATCTTCTTTATCCATTGATCTGTTGATGGACACTCAGGTTGTTTCCACGTCTTGGCAATCGTAAATAACGCTGCTACGATGCTACGAACATTGGGGTGCATGTATCTTTTTGAATTATAGTTTTGTCTGGATATATGCCCAGGAGTGGGATTGCTGGATCATATGGTAATTCTATTTTTAGCTTTTGAGGGACCTCCGTACTGTTTTCCACAGTGGCTGTACCAATTTATTACATTCCCACCAGAGGAATGTGTGG
Organism: Leucopleurus acutus; assembly: GCF_964270905.1. NCBI lineage: Eukaryota > Metazoa > Chordata > Mammalia > Artiodactyla > Delphinidae > Leucopleurus > Leucopleurus acutus. The sequence goes on along the minus strand of NC_139159.1, from coordinate 34,733,988 downwards.
GAAATCTCTGTACCTTGTGCTCAATTTTACTGTGAACCTAAAACTTAATTAATTAATTATTTCCCAGCAGCATCAGCAAATAAGACCATGCATTTTTTTAAAAATCTTTTTTTAAGGCAGAGTAAATATTTGCTGAATAAAATGAGAAACTCTATCTCGATTGGGTGGATTAAATCAGCAGAAACTAAGCTTCACCTGTGATTTTAGCAGCTGAACTGGTTGAGAAATTCAAAGCAGAACAGGCACAAGTCCTCTCTGAACAAGGTAAGGTACAAGAAAAGGAAGGATGGATGTTGTAGGCAAATCATAACACTCTATCATGGCTAAATACAATATCAGGAATTAAATAACTTGAAATCATATAAAAGTTTCCTTTATTCGTATGCCCCCTCCCGCATAAAGTGGAAGGTGAGCACAAATGTAAATCAAGCAGGCAGAGGCTCCCACTATCTTATAAATGAAATCAAAATTTTAAAGTGTTTTCTTCAGAATCCCTTTTGCCTGGGTGCAGAAGAAAAAGTAGCTGATCAGTGCACCCAAAGGTAAAATGAAAAATAGTAAAAGAAAGTTTTTCTACATTTTTGAATTTAAAATCTGAAATATATTTCTTTAACACTCTTATTTATACCCATGTACCTGAAAAACCAAAATTAAAATTAAATTGTATTAGAGCAGAGGAGCAAAAATTTCCAGCCAATCCAAAGGTTAAGTGGTGCCTGATACACTGTTTGAATAAAGTTACGAATCCATATCCAGACTCAGCTAGAAAATTAAAGCGTGCTGTGATCACTTGGTACGAAGAGGGGTCATGGCAATTGATTTTACTTATACACACTTTCATACATAATAATTTATCAAATTTGTCCTATGCCACTTTCCATGCTTATTTAATCCTCATTTAATCTCTACCAAATGAATACTGTGAAACATGTTTAATCATTATTCCCATTTCCAAGATGTGGAAACTGAGGCAGGAAGTAAGGTACATCAAAATTCAGAAATTTTGTCACTCCAAATATCTCCAGGTCTAGCTCTTTAACCTGTATAATAGTCTTTTTCTCTTTTCCTTGCCATGTGAACGTTTCATCTTCTCCCACTGTCAAATTCAAGTTTTAACTCTAACCTCTCTTGACCTCCGCTATCCACTGAAGGATGCCTTCTGGCTTCCTAGAAAAGCTTCACCATTCTTAGCAGAGTACTTGAGATCTAGCAGGTGCTTTGTTAAGTGAATGAGTTAATAAACATATAAGAGAGCATTCAAATTGCCATTTAAGGGATGGAGAAACAGGATCTGAAAGATTAAGTAACTTCCTTCATGTAAGGGGTCAAGCTGGAACTCAGATTCTAAAGCCCAAGTGATCATCCTCAGAAAATTCTAAGTTATCTTCATTGGGATAGAATATGCTCAGTCTATATCCCTCACTAGACTCTAAGGAACAAGAAGGCAGTACTAGGTACCTAATGCACTTCATTTTGGGTAAATTTTTCATTTATGCAAAAATACGTGTGTAAAGATAGACTAAAGCCTTAAGCTTTCCCTGCTGGATTCCCTGCTCAACTGTGAGTACTTCTGTGATGAAAACTTGCCTAACACACTGAATGACCTTGACCAAGCAGCTTTCTTTTACAGCCTCCATTTTCTTTTCTGTAAAATACTGTTGACAGGACATGTTCCACCTGCCTCATAGAAATGCGTTTATAAAGCACTTTGGAAAGCATGAAGCTTTCTTCAAAAGCAAGCAAGTATTTTAAATGTCATTATTATAGGACTCCTTAAGAGGAGCCTTTTATGGTGGAAAGAAACCTTAGCTTATCAATTGTGCAACTCAACCACAGAAAATTTAAGGCAGAACATGCATGACACAATAATAATTCCAAATAAATCCTTCTAATAGTTAAGTAAAGAGAAGTCAAAATTCTTCTCTGGACTATTTTGATTTCATACAAAGGGCATCCATTTAGAAGCTATGGAAGTTCAGATACAGAGCCTCAAACTCTAGATTGCAATGCGACATTTGTTTCTGAACTTCTGCTGCCAGTCTTGCTAACAGTTCACTTGCAATGTAATATATTACTGCATTTCATTTCTAGGCGAGAACATTATTTACTCACAGGAGAAATACTTTCCTGAGGAAAGACTGTCTTTGGAAACTTTCAAGGACATTTGAGAAATGCTTCAGCCCAAGCCACAAAATTATGAGCATGCTTTTGTGCCTCTCTGTTCCCAGGGCACCATTTTTAAAAATCTTTCATTTAAGTTGATTGCAAGCATCCATCTTCCCTTTCCAGAAAAACTAGCAATTAACACAACTTCATTGATTTCCAGTTTTTCTAGGTGTCATTTCATAATGCATATATTGTAAGCAGTTCACATCATCATTTTCATCGCTTTCAACATTTTCCATGTTGTCTCCCTACCTGAATTGTGACTTTTTGTATGGAAAGTTTATCACTTGCATCTTACTTTGAATAAATCTGAAATCAACATTCAGTACTATTTAATTATTTTTATTTTCTTCAGTATGTTTCTAACTTAGCAAACTATGGGTAAAAATGCCATGTAACAACAATATGTAATATTTACATAGAGCCCATGTAGTGAACATAGTCCTAAACTCTTACCAAATCCTCACCAGACCCTATAAAGTAGGTACTATTAACCTTGTCATTTGATAGATGAGAAAACTGACGCATAAACTGGTTAAGTAACCTGTCTGAGGTCAGATAGCTAGTGATTACTTTCCCCATCACCGCCATTGTTTAGTTAATGCGGGCTTCCCATCTCAGTTCAAATGGCACTGACACAAAAAAGCCTTTCTTTGACCTCTTGAAAATACTGGGTCTTGTTGCTTTTACAGCATCATATGTTTATTATTCATTTCACATATTTGTGTGATTATCTAATTATATTTGAACGTATTTTTCCTAAGGGTAACTCTAGTCCAGCTGTGCTTTCCAAATTATGAAATCTGGGACTACGTGGGCTATGTCTGTTTTGCTTATTACTGTACTTTCAGTATTTGGTGCATGGTAAGTATTCAGGAAATGTGATGGATGGATGAATACAGGACTTTGTAAGGACAAATAAATAAATGACTGGATCAGTAAATTTGGTTGATCATAACATAAACAACAGTGCCATGTTAAAATTTTTCTCTGGGTCTATACACAAACTCTTCTCAGACAGGGTTCCTGTTTGCTGTCTACACCGCCAGTTGGAAGAGAAAAAAGCCAATCAAGGTCTGACTGTCATTATGTGTACAGGCTGAAGCTGATGCATTAGGTTGAGAGACAGGGTGATTTAGGAATAATTTTACTTCTGGCTGAACTATATACAGAACCAAGTCTTACATAATAAAAAAAAAATCTACTTTTAATATGTTTGTGTGAAGAATGAAATAGGAGCATCAAGCCCAGTAATTGTGATATTTAATTATATTGTCCCATTTCCACATTCATTTCCATGAATTTGGATGCCTTTAGGTCAAGCTAACCCAAGCATTTACACCACCATGATAAATAGTGAAATATCAATGGTTACACAGAAAGAAAATTTCCCAAATTTAGCAGAGAACACATTAGCATGAACTTGTAAATTTAACATTCAAGTTCATTGGTGCGCAGAGAACCAAGTGACTTTTGTTAAAGTAGGAAATTTTATGACTATGTGAGGAGATGAACTTTGAGAAAGTGCTCCCTATTTTAAAACCAGGACATTAGAAATATTTTAATGAATTTATTTTTTGCACATCTGCCATCTAGGTGACAGTAAAACTCAATATTTATACATCAGATTTTTAAAACATTGTGCATATATACTGTATACTGCTACAGAATATAAGTTGCCCCCAAATCTCCAAGATACAATATGGGATCAAACAAACAAACAGAATGACAAGAAAAACCAACTGTAATATTTTGACACCTCTTAATTATTAAATAATTATGTTTAGAGAAATAAAAGTTAAAAAATTGTGCTCTGAAGAGTATTTAAAATATGAATGAACCTTCAAGATGGCAGAGGAGTAAGACGTGGAGATCACCTTCCTCCCCACAAATACATCAGAAATACATCTACATGCGGAACAACTACAGAACACCTACTGAACGCTGGCAGAAGACCTCAGACTTCCCAAAAGGCAAGAAACGCCCCACGTACGTGGGTAGGGCAAAAGAAAAAAGAAAAAACAGAGACAAAAGAATACGGATGGGACCTGCACCTTTGGGAGGGAGCTGTGAAGGAGGAAAAGTTTACACACACTATGAAGCCCCTTCACTGGTAGAGACAGGGAGCAGTGGGTGGGGGGAAGCTTTGGAGACACGGAGGAGAGCACAGCAACAGGGGTGCAAAGGGCAAAGCGGAGAGCATCCCGCACAGATCGGTGCCAACCAGCACTCACCAGCCTCAGAGGCTTCTCTGCTCACCTGCCAGGGCAGGTGGGGGCTGCGAGCTGAGGCTCAGGCTTCAGAGGTGAGATCCCAGGGAGAGGACTGGGGTTGGCTGCGTGAACACAGCCTGAAGGGGGCTAGTGTGCCACAGCTAGCTGGGAGGGAGTCGAGGAAAATGTCTGGATCTGCCTAAGAGGCAAGACACCACTGTTTCGGGGTGCGCAAGGAGAGGGGATTAATAAAGCACTGCCGAAACGAGCTCCAGAGACGGGCGCAAGCCGCGGCTATCAGCGCGGATCCCAGAGACAGGCATAAGATGCTAAGGCTGCTGCTGCAGCCACCAAGAATCCTGTGTGAAGGCACAAGCCACTGTCCACACTTCCCCTCCCGGGAGCCTTTGCAGCCCGCCATTGCCAGGGTCCCAAATTCCAGGGACTTCCGCGGGAGAACGCCTCAGGCTGGTGCAACATCACGCTAGCCTCTGCTGCGGCAGGCTCGCCCCGCACTCCGTACCCCACCCTCCCCCCGGCCTGAGTGAGCCAGAGCCCCCGAAGCAGCTGCTCCTTTAACCCTGTACTGCCTGGGTGAAGAAAAGACGCCCTCAGGTGACCTACACGCAGAGGTGGGGCCAAATCCAAAGCTGAGCCCCAGGAGCTGTGCGAACAAAGAAGAAAAAGGGAAATCTATCCCAGCAGTGGAATACCTGAATAGACAATGAATCATCCCAAAATTGAGGCAGTGGACTTTCTGTGATTTTGTCTGTATAGCTTTGCTTATACCATTTGTCCTATGGTTCTGTCTGTACGTCTTTTGTTTTTCTGTTTTTTAGTATAGTTTATAGGGCTTGTTATCATTGGTGGATTTCTTTTTTGGTTTGGTTGCTCTCTTCTTTCTTTCTTTCTTTTTTAAAATTACTTAATTTTTAAAAATTTAAAAAATTTTTTTATTTTAATAACTTTATTTTTTACTTTCTTTCTTTCTTTTTTTCTCCCTTTTGTTCTGAACCGTGTGGCTGACAGGGTCTGGGTGCTCTGAAGGGTGTCAGGCCTGTGCCTCTGAGGCAGGAGAGCCAAGTTCAGGACATTGGTCCACGAGAGACCCCCCCAGCACCAGGTAATATCAAAAGGCGAAAGCTCTCTCAGAGATCTCCATCTAAACGCTAACACCCAGCTCCACTCAACGACCAGCAAGCTACAGTGCTGGAAACCCTATGCCAAACAACTAGCAAGAGAGGAACATAACCCCACCCATTAGCACACAGGCTGCCTAAAATCATAATAAGGTCACAGACACCCCAAAACACACCACGGGATGCGGTCCTGCCCACCTGAAAGACAAGATGCAGCCTCATCCACCAGAACACAGGCACCACTCCCATCTACCAGGAAGCCTACACAACCCACTGAACCTACCTTAGCCATTGGGGGCAGACACCAAAAACAGCAGGAACTACGAACCTGCAGCCTGCAAAAAGGAGACCCCAAACACAGTAAGTTAAGCAAAATGAGAATACAGAGAAATACACAGCAGATGAAGGAACAAGGTAAAAACCCACCAGACGAAAACAACTGAAGAGGAAATAGGCAGTCCACCTGAAAAAGAACTCAGAGTAATCATAGTAAAGATGAGCCAAGAGCTTGGAAACAGAATGGAGAAAATACAATAAACGTTTAACAAGGACCTAGAAGAACTAAAGAGCAAACAAACAATGATGAAGAACACAATAAATGAAATTAAAAATTCTCTGTAAGGAATCAATAGCAGAATAACTGAGGCAGAAGAACAGAAAAGTGACCTGGAAGATAAAACGGTAGAAATAACTACTGCAGAGCAGAATAAAGAAAAAAGAATTGAGGACAGTCTCAGAGACCTCTGGGACAACATTAAACACACCAACAGTAGAATTATAGGGGTCGCAGAAGACGAAGAGAAAAAGAAAGGGACTGAGAAAATATCTGAGGAGAATATAGTGGAAAATTTCCCTTATATGGGAAAGGAAATAGGCAATCAAGTCCAGGAAGCGCAGACAGTGCCATACAGGAAATATCCAAGGAGAAACATGCCAAGACACATATTAATCAAACTATCAAAAATTACATACAAAGAAAAAAATATTAAAAGCAGCAAGGGAAAACAACAAATGACATACAAGGGAATCCCCATAAGGTTAACAACTGACCTTTCAGCAGAAACTCTGCAAGCCAGAAGAGAGTGGCAAGACATATTTAACGTGATGAAAGGGAAAAACCTACAACCAAGATAATTCTACCCAGCAAGGATCTCATTCAGATTCGATGGAGAAATTAAAACCTTTACAGACAAGCCAAAGCTAAGAGAATTCAGCACCACAAAACCAGCTTTACTACAAATGCTAAAGGAAATTCTCTAGATAGGAAACATAAGAGAAGGAAAAAACCTCCAATAACAACCCCAAAAGAATTAAGAAAATGGGAATAGGAACATACATATCAATAACTACCTTAAATGTAAATGAATTAAATGCTCCAACCAAAGGACATAGACTGGCTGAATGGATACAAAAACAAGACCCCTATATATGCTGTCCACAAAGGAACCACTTCAGACACATACTAGGGACACATACAGACTGAAAGTGAGGGGATGGAAAAAGATATTCCATGCAAATGGATATCAAAAGAAAGCTGGAATAACAATTCTCAAATCAGACAAAATAGACTTTAAAATAAAGACTATTACAAGAGACAAAGAAGGACACTACATAATGATCAAGGGATCAATCCAAGAAGAAGATATAACAATTGTAAATATTTATGCACCTAAAATAGGAGCACCTCAATACATAAGGCAAATGCTAACAGCCATAGAAGGGGAAATCAACAGTAACACAATCATAGGAGGGGACTTTAACACCTCACTTTCACCAAAGGACAGATCATCCAAAATGAAACTAAATAAGGAAACACAAGCTTTAAATGACACATTAAACAAGATGGACTTAATTGATATTTATAGAACATTTCATCCATAAAGAACAGAATACACTTTCTTCTCAAGTGCTCATGGAACATTCTCCAGGATAGATCATATACTGAATTGTCACAAGTCAAGCCTTGGTAAATGTAAGAAAATTAAAATCGTATCAAGTATCTATTCTGACCATAATGCTACAAGACTAGATATCAATTACAGGAAACAAACTGTAAAAAATACAAAAACATGGAGGCTAAACAATATGTTACTAGATAACCAAGAGATCACTGAAGAAATCGAAGAGGAAATCAAAAAATACCTAGAAACGAATGACAATGAAAACACGATGACGCAAAACCTACGGGATGCTGCAAAAGCAGTTTTAAGAAGGCAGTTTATAGCAATACAAGCCTACCTCAAGAAGAAAGAAACAACTCAAATAAACAATCTAACCTTACACTTAAAGCAAATAGGGAAAGAAGAACAAAAAAAAACCCCAAAGTTAGCAGAAGGAAAGAAATCATAAAAATCAGATCAGAATTAAATGAAAAACAAATGACGGAAACAAGAGCAAAAATCAATGAAACTAAAAGCTGGTTCTTTGAGAAGATAAACAAAATTGATAAACCATTAGCCAGACTCATCAAGAAAAAAAGGAAGAAGACTCAAATCAATAGAATTACAAATGAAAAAGGAGAAGTAACAACAGACACTGCAGAAATACAATGGATCATGAGAGATCACTACAAGCAACTCTATGCCAATAAAATGGACAACCTGGAAGAAACACACAAATTCTTAGAAATGCACAACCTTCTGAGACTGAACCAGGAAGAAATAGAAAATATAAAGACACCAATCAGAAGCACTGAAATAGAGACCATGATTAAAAATCTTCCAACAAACAAAAGCCCAGGACCAGATGGTTTCACAGGCGAGTTCTAGCAAACATTTAGAGAAGAGCTAACACCTATCCTTCTCAAACTCTTCCAAAATGTAGCAGGAGAGAAACATTCCCAAACTCATTCTACGAGGCCACCATCACCCTGATACCAAAACCAGACAAAGATGTCACAAAGAAAGAAAACTACAGGCCAATATCACTGATGAACATAGATGCGAAAATCCTCAACAAAATACTAGCAAACAAAATCTAACAGCACATTAAAAGGATCATACACCATGATCAAGTGGGGTTTATCCCAGGAATTAAGGCATTATTCAATATATGCAAATCAATCAATGTGATAAACCATACTAACAAATAGAAGGAGAAAAACCATATGATCATCTCAATAGATGCAGGAAAAGCTTTCCACAAAATTCAACACCCATTTACGATAAAAACCCTCCAGAACGTAGGCATAGAGGGAACTTGCCTCAACATAATAAAGGCCATATATGACAAACCCACAGCCAACACCGTTTTCAATGGTGAAAAACTGAAACCATTTCCTCTAAGATGAGGAACAAGACAAGGTTGTTCACTCTCACCACTATTATTCAACATAGTTTTGGAAGTTCTAGCCACAGAAATCAGAGAAGAAAAAGAAATAAAAGGAATCCGAATTGGAAAAGAAGAAGTAAAGCTGTCACTGTCTGCAGATGACATGATACTATACATAGAGAATCCTAAAGATGCTACCAGAACACTACTAGAGCTAATCAATGAATTTGGTTATATAGCAGGATACAAAATAAATGAACAGAAATCTCTTGCATTCCTATACACTAATAATGAAAAATCTGAAACACAAATTAAGGAAACACGCCCATTTAACACTGCAACAGAAAGAATAAAATACCTAGGAAGAAACCTACCTAAGGAGACAAAAGACCTTTATGCAGAAAACGGTAAGACACTGAGGAAAGAAATTAAACATGATACAAACAGATGGAGAGATATACCATGTTCTTGGACTGGAAGAATCAACATTGTGAAAATGACAATACTACCCACAGCAATCTACAGATTCAATGCAATACCTATCCAACTACCAACGGCATTTTTCACAGAATTAGAACAAAAAATTTCACAATTTGTATGGAAACACAAAAGACCCTGAATACCCAAAGCAATCTTGAGAAAGAAAAACAGAGCTAGAGGAATTACGCTCCCAGGCCTCAACTATATTACAAAGGTACAGTAACCAAGACACTATGGTACTGGCACAAAAACAGAAATATACATCAATGGAACAGGATAGAAAGCCCAGAGAGAAACCCATGCACATATGGTCACCTTATTTTTCATAAAGGAGGCAAGAATATACAATGGAGAAAAGACAGCCTCTTCAATAATGGTGCTGGGAAAACTGGACAGCTACATTTAAAAGAATGAAATTAGAACACTCCCTAACACCATACACAATAATAAACTCAAAATGGATTAAAGACCTAAATGTAAGACCAGACGCTATAAAACTCTTAGAGGAAAACATAGGCAGAATACTCTATGACATACATCACAGCAAGATCCTTTTTGACCCACCTCCTAGAGAAATGGAAATAAAAACAAAAATAAACAAATGGGACCTAATGAAACTTAACAGCTTTTGCACAGCAAAGGAAACCATAAACAAGATGAAAAGACAATCCTGAGAATGGGAGAAAATATTTGCAAATGAAGAAACTGACAAAGGATTAATCTCAAAATATACAAGCAGCTCATGCAGCTCAATATCAAAAAAACAAACAAGCCAATCCCAAAATGGGCAGAAGCCCTAAACAGACATTTCTCCAAGGAAACTATACAGATTGACAACAAACCCATGAAAGGATGCTCAACATCACTAATCATTAGAGAAATGCAAATCAAAAGTGCAATGAGGTATCACCTCACACCCGTCAGAATGGCCATCATCAAAAAAATCTACAAACAATAAATGCTGGAGAGGGTGTGGAGAAAAGGGAACACTCTTGTACTGTTGCTGGGAATGTAAATTGATACAGTCACTATGGAGAACCGTAGGTAGGGTCCTTAAAAAACTAAAAATAGAACTACCATACAACCCAGCGATCCCACTGCTGGGCATATACCCTGAGAAAATCATCATTCAAAAAGAGACATGTACCACAATGTTCTTTGAAGCTCTATTTACAATAGCCAGGACATGGAAGCATCCTAAGTGTCCAGTGACAGATGAATGGATAATGAAGATGTGGCACATATATACAATGGAATATTACTCAGCTGTAAAAAGAAACGAAATTGAGTTATTCATGGTGAGGTGGATGGACCTAGAGTCTGTCATACAAAGTGAAGTAAGTCAGAAAGAGAAAAACAAATCCCATATGCTAACATATATATGGAATCTAAGAAAAAAAAAGAAAGAAAGAAAAAATGGTTCTGAAGAACCTAGGTGCAGGACAGGAATAAATACGCAGACATAGAGAATGGACTTGAGGACACGCGGAGGGGGAAGGGTAAGCTGGGACAAAGAGAGAGTGGCATGGACATATATACACTACCAAATGTAAAATAGACAGCTAGTGGGAAGTAGCCACATAGCACAGGGAGATCAGCTCAGTGCTTTGTGACCACCTAGAGAGGTGGGATAGGGAGGGTGGGAGGGAGACGCAAGAGGGAGGAGATGTGGGGATATATGTATATGTATAGCTGATTCACTTTGTTATAAAGCAGAAACTAACACACCATTGTAAAGCAATTATACTCCAATAAAGATATTTAAAAATAATAAATAAATAAATAAAATGTGAATGACTGTTTTACATGTGATTCATCCCAAAATCATAAAAGTGCAATTCTCCATTGTATATGTTTAAGAATATATTCATGATGCTGACTAAGGTCCTCATATGACTGTGGCTTTGGTCTTGAAACATGTAGAAATTTTTTCTTGAATTTCTATCAAACACAACTACCCAGCTGCCATTAACAAGTGATGTGCAAAGTCAGAGAGGGTCAACGCTTGTAGGATTAGGTAGGATTAGGGAAAATTTTCTCCATTCTGTGAAGTGTCAACGTCATTTATTGAACACCCACTAAGTGTAAAACAGGGCAGGATACTAAAATACTGAAAAAATGGACAACATATACTTTAAGTCTTCAAAGAGGTGATACTGACATTAAAACATGTGAAAATAACCAACAAAATGAAGAGTGCTATACTATCATTTTAGATAACAAATATGTGAGTTAAAATACATTTCTATGTGATCAAATATATTGACAACTATATCTGTATTGAGGAGAACTGTATTGAAGCAGCCTATGAACTTATTAATGGTTTATTGATTGATTGACTTATAGATCTTGGAAAGCAAAAATTTTCTTAAGGTCAAGTTGTAAAGGTAGGAAAGTAAAGACCATGTAGTATTTAGGATTGTGAAGAATTTGAAAGACTTCCTAGGCAGATGAAATAGGGATATATTGGAATATAAGGAAAAGAACTTGTACTCCAGATAAGTGAATGCAGTTGGGTGAATGGATATTTGCTGTATGAAAGAAGTGGGGAGAACTACTGGAACTGGATTTTGGTGGATTAGAGTATGAGTATCTTGAATGCCAAGCTAGGGGATTGAGATTCCATCTGGCAGGCTGTTTTTGAAGGATGGCATGCCCAGGAAGCCAGGGCTGAGTAGTTCATTGCTAGTCATAGTCAGGGACTCAATCATTCAGCCTGGTTGTCTGATTTTTCTACTGCAGGAAATTCATCTGAAGAAAGGTTGGGTGGAAGACTGTGACGGGCTGAAGACCACTTATCCTTACCCTTATTACTAAAATCACTAAAATGCTAAACCTTTAATGGAACAGCCTTCTGGCTTGACTAGGAACACTACTTCACAAAAAAAGGATGAAACCAAAAGGTTTACCCGACTCAGACCTAGAAGTGGGGAGAATGGTGGGAAGGCTGCAAATAGTCAATCATTTAATACTGAATGGAGAATTAAGGACTCGAGAACTAACCTTTGGAGAAAAGTAAGAACAGAAAAGATAAGATTTGGAACACTCCTTATTATTCCTGTTTTCATATAACAGGGTTTCTTGTCATCCAACTATTCGTTATCTACATCCTAATTTTAAGGTGTCTATAGATTCCAGCCCTTCTAAGTCAGCAAACTGCTCATCCTGTTTCAGAAAATTACTCACTGATGGATTCATAACATAAACATAATACCGTATAATAGAAATAAAATCCAAATCAACTTTAAAGTGAAATTCTGAATTTTAAAGATATAATATCATGAAGCCATTGTAAATAATACCAGAGATCTGCTGGGTTAAACATACAAAGCCACTGATAAATGAGGATGTGTAGTTAACAATTTTAAAAAGAGATACAATAGAAGTAAAAGAAAAAACAATTGAGTATCAAATAATTAAGAGAAGGCCTTGGAAAACTGTTGAATTTTTACCAGAATTAGCCTGTTTGAGCTGCTAACATTGAACATGCAGGGAAGGACAGTTTACTGTCCCATAAACCAGTTTTGCTGAAATAATCACTCAAAACAAAATGTAATTCTTTTTTTTAAATTGTAGTACTTGTGCTTAATTAAAATTTAACCTAAATTTTACTGGCTATAAGAGAAAATATACTGGATTCATTTATATAATAACATATTTTGACATAAATTTCAAATGAAAATTATTTTCAAATCTATTTTCAATTACTCTTCAGTCACTATTTACAGATGATTTTAAGTATATGGATTTTTTTTTTCATGTACAAATCATCCTTGAAAAATAAGGATTCTTTTACTTGAGTAGGACTTATCTTAATCCAGAGATCAGATCTAGGTCCAATAGACAAAATTTTAAAACTTAAAATTTTCTAATAGTAAAAGGCACTTAAAAGGTTAAAACCTCCTAACAGACCAGCATTCCGACTATAGAATCAGCTGATTTATGGGTAGTGAGCATTTTGTTATCAAAATACTCATCCACAGCTGAGTGAGCCTATAGCATACATGGTAGATTTCTGTACCAGAAATTGGATGAGCTTGTGTGTGGATCTCCTTCCAAATGCTAAGATTTCAAGGGCTTAACTGAGACCAGAACAGCATTTTCCAAAGTTGCTAGAAACAAAGAGTCCTTTAAAATGTTCCACTGACAAAGGGTTGTAGAGCCAAATAAAGTTTAAAAACACTTCAGACCAAACTCTACTTAACAGTGAAATTCACAGAGCACATTATAGCTCATTCCATATCTCAAAAGTCCTCCAGTCACGAAACATGTTTAAATTTACTGAACCCAGGATTTCTCAAGTTTATTTTACTACAAAATCCTTTTTCTTACTTTTTTTTCTTTTTTGTTGACTTCACATTCACTAATGTCCCATGGGAGCATAGGTGCTATTCAAAAATATAACAAACTTCAAGTGAAGGCACTAAACAATCAGAAGGCTGTCTGACTAATTAGAATGACCGTAAAACTAGTGTTCTTTGGATCACTATTTAGAGGAAAAATCTGGTTTAAAACTGAGATCTTAATTGATAATCTAATGCCATCAATCTGCAAAGTTGCCTTAATTAGTAGGGGTTTTTTTTTCTTTTTTTTGGTTACAGTTGCTGGACTTAAAATGTAGCTGATATAATGTAAATCATTTCAAAAAGGTCAAATGTATGATGTCACATGTTCTCTAGCATCAAATCCATTTCACTAAGTCTAAAATAATCTCTTTCAAGAGACGCAATATTTTTTTAACCCTGGAAGGTTCGGTTCTAACCTTAAAATAAAGACACTTTTCAAAACTAAATTAAAAATTGAAAAAATAAATAAGTAGAAAAGGGCAAGAGCTAAAGTAAGAGACATTTTCACTGGCCATTCAAAAAATTCTCTTCTTAAATCTGATTTTTAAAAATTAATAGAAAAGACTGGCAATTAACTTATTTTCCCTGGTGACTACTGCCTGTTTGGGGTGATACAAACATTTACCTAGATAACTGTGCTGTAGGAGTAATAAGATTTATATTTTTGGTCTCTGTCCCAGTTTCTGCCACAGTTTCTAAAACCCTTGGGATTTCCTAAGTGATGAGATGATAATGGTGTCTTTTGTTATGTTAACAAGGTGATCTTTAGAAAGCACCTAAGGATGGGAGCGGGCAGCCTGTGGAGCCAACCTTGTGATTAGAGGTTGGACTTTCGGTCCCACCCCCTTGCCCTCAGGGCAGGGAAGAGCCACTCAAGACTGAGCTCAATCGCCCATGGCCAATGAGTTATTCAGACACGCCTGTGTACTGAAGCCTCCATAAACCCCCAAGGACAGGGTTCAGGGAGCTTCCCAGTTGGTGAGCACATGGAGATTTGGGGAGAGTGGGCTCCATGCTTTCTCCCCATACCTCGTCCTATACATGTTTTCTATCTGGCTGTTGCTGAGTTTTATCATTTTATAATACACCGGTTAATCTAGTTAATAGAATATTTCTGTGAGTTCTGAGTCACTTGGGCAAATTAATTAAAGCTAAGAAGGGGGTCGTTGGAACCTCTAATCTGTGGTACAAGGGTCAGAAGCACAGGTGACAACATATACTTGGTGACTGGCACCTGAAGTGTGTGTGTGCATTCCTGCTGGACTGAGACCTTAACATGTGAGATCTGATGCTATCTACAGGTAGATAGTGCCAGAATTGAGTTGAATTATAGGACACCCAGCCGTTTGAGCACTGCTACGCTCTCTCATTGGAAATGGGGTGCTCAGGACCACTTAATGCTTTCCAGGCTCTGGCTTCTGTGAATTCATGACAACAGTAACCTCTGAAACATACACATGTACCTCTGCCACAAAAAACTTCTGACAGACACATAAGAAATTAATAAAAGTTGCTAAGAAAGGGGGTAAGGGACCTAACGTTGGTTGGATGAGGGGCAAAAATATTCCAGAAGGAATTACTACTACTATTTACCTTTTGATAGTATGTGATTTTTAAATATGTGATCTCATTAGATTTTCCAAATACAAATAAACAAGATAATTATCATTTTTTTAAAAAAAGGCTGAAGAAAATGTAGTTTTATATACTTCAGAAAAAAGAAAATTGAAGGAGGATTTGATTATAGTGTTCAGTAGGCCAAGAAATGTGAATAAAGAATTACTATAAAGGGGCCAGAAAAATGATTTAGGAGACAAGATTTTAGGAGACACTTTCTGATAAGTAGAGCAGTAACTCTTGCCCATTTCCTTTGTTTTTGGCCACGAATGGTTAAAGGCTCCTGTGAGAGGGCTACAAGGGGACTAGTGTCCACATCAAGTGGATAGCTTAGATCCCGATACCAACTACTGGAAATTATCCAGGGCCCAGGAAAGAAGTACTGGTAAGCTGCAGTTGCCAGCACGGTGCTTGGTAGATGTAAATATTTGTGGGTCTGCTAAATTAACGGTAAGACTATAATTCATAATATCTTGCACACAAACTAGATTGGTAAGTTTTCAGTGGATGACTTTATTACCATTCCGAACTCAGTTAGATGGAACAGTACTCCTCAATGATTGAGAAATCAATCTTCCTCAATCTTCATGTATCACCATCTGCAAACATTGCTCTCTCTCACAGATTACCTGCCTTCAGCTATGGATGAGACAGTGAGATGCATTCCATTATCCTCTTCCTGGACACACAGAACAATGACCTTTTCTAACCTCCCTTGGAGCCAGGCAGAGGTCAAGTTTTTGCATTCTTGTTGAAAGGGTATGGGTCTACCACTTTCAGGCCTGGCCAGGAGATATTATGCATGATTGCCCATGTTCCCTTCTAGTTTAGGTAGTCACGCATTTAAGACAACACCTCAAGGTGGAGGGGGCATGGGTTCCTGATTCACTACTTGAAAGCAATCTGCTAAGAATGAACCACCTAATTCACACTGGTCTCTGACAAGAGAAATAAACATTTATTAAGTTAAGACACTTGGCTTTCAGGAGTGTTTGTTAGACTACCTAGCATCAATTACCTTGAGTAATTCATTGCTAAACTGGTACACCAGTAATAACCACGGACTAGTGATGAGTCTACTTAATTCCAATCCTCTCCATTTCTCATTGCTGATTTACTCTATACTCACCAGAAATTATTTTTCATAGGACTTCTTGATGACCATGTCAGTCTAGAATTATCCATAGTACCTCTATGTCTATCTCTTCCTCCAATTCAACTTCCCAGTAGGGGACCTGGCATTACCTCTCTGTGTAGATACAACCATGGAGGATCAGGTCCTAACGAGATCGTATCTAGAAGGGCCCTGTTCTGCAAGGTTTATGGTTTATTTTGCTATACCTTGGATTCATATGTTGGTTTAAAATTAAAAGTGACATGATTTTTGAAGGTTGAAGCTGAGTGGCTGAACCAAATTTCTATAATCAAGTTAACAATATTTTCCCCCTGAGTCTGTACTAGGTCATTTCTTAAAAATTATTTTTTCTATCCTATGAATCTATATGTTTACATAAGCATTAGCTATTATTCCCAATGTCTATGTTATGGACGGAAAATAAGATTCTTCTCGTGTCCCAACTCAAATCAAACAGTAAAGCATTGTTTACATTATACAAGGTTTACATTGCACAGGACTGTTTATATTCTACAAGGATCCTGAGGTCACGTCTAGACCCAATGGGAAAAAATGTCATAATAGATTAGTAAGGACTGTAATGAAGATGGAAGGGGAAAGTGGCGGCATATGTGCTAGGCATTTATTTCCCCAACTGAGGTCATTTCCTTGTCATGTATCACAATGCTACTGTAGTTGCTCATGTGCTGCAATCCACTGCCCACCCATCCACCCATCTAACATTTTTGAGGACTTAATCTGTGCCAAGGACTCTACTCTCTGCCTGAAAGGCAAGTGAAAAATACAACCCAGGTCTTTCCTGAAGGAGCACATAAAGGAAGACTGATCTCCGAATAGTAAGTGACACAAGATAATGGCTGAATGGGTGGTTTCTTTTATCGTGTACTTGCAGGATACAAAGCAGAGAGAAAAATAGATCCAAAGAGTTGGACAGTTATATTATCATTGATTTTCGAGTGACCGCCAATTAAAGGGCATGCTTAGCAGCTGGAAATGAGGACCTCATTAGATGACTACAAGAGCCAGACACTTTCCCCTAAACTCTCAGTTCCATTTTCATTTCATGAAGAGACAGCTTGGGAAGTCAGAGGTCACGCTCTTGTATGTCCACAACAGGGATGATTTAAGGCACCGGTAAGCTCCTGCTGAGCTGCCACCTAAGGTCATACGACTGTGAATCATGGCGGGATATAATGACTTGGGCAACATTCTTTACTGCAAATACGTACAAGATGGATGATGAATAGTATTGAAGTATAATATATGGTACTGATCATGAATTTAAATTCCCTCAGAAATGGAGGAGAAATAATTAGCAAAGGGCATTCTTGACTTCGTTGAGCAGCAATGCCTCTCTGACTCCTGAGACACTCATTTTCAGCAGTCAGGCCACAAGGTGTGTCTTCAATTTCTGCAAAATCTAGTTCTAGCTAGATTTTGGGAACTAATGGGAACATGATCCTAATGGATGTCTCATGTTTCTCATGCAGTGTGGCTGTGGAATTTTATGGGATGGAGTCAACAAAAAAGACAGGTCCTTTTTTACAGCATTCTTTATATCTGTTCAAGCTTGTCACTACCATAGTGTCCTACTAAAAGGACGTTTCAGGGACTGTGTGAGGCCTGGTACAGTGCGTTTTTATAGTCAGAGTGGGTCAGCGGATGGAGAATCACATGAGAGAAAACAAGAGGATGAGGTGCTATTCCTGGCTCCAGCTTCACCTTAGAGAATGACCTTGGCAGAAGCATTTAACCTCACTTTGAATCTTTGAACCTCAGTTTTCTCATCTGTGAAATGAGGAAAGAACATCTGCCCCTTTGCTCCCTCTCAGGATTGTTGGAGGATTAAACAGATCAGGGCTATAACCTGAAGTACGGTGAACCCATGAGGAAAAAAGTTAGACATAACTTAACTATATAATATTCTTTTTAATCATTACTAATTTCCAAAGGTGAAGAAAACCTTGTTAAAAAAATATGTAAGCTGATTGTTTTTCTGGAAACAAAATAAAGGCTCAACTAGCAACCCTGCATTAAAAAAGAGAACCTGAAATGCACATTCCTAATCTACTTCGAGACAGAAAGACCCCCAAATTCCTTCCAGTTTCCTAAGATTTTTCCACTATAATTTTTTTTCATTATTGTCTTCTTCATAAAACGTTAGTTATATTTTGGGGTTTTGCTATTGCATAGTTTAGCATATATAAGGAAATCGTCTTTCCAATTCACTAATAAAAAAGGGAGTACAGGAGAGAAGAAGGAAGAGAGGGAAGGAGGAAGGAATAAATAGAGAACAAACCCACGTGGCTAGAAGAAACTGACCTGAGAAGACAAAACAATTCATAATGTAAAATACTATATAATACAAATGAAGTTAAAGATGTGTTTGCCCAGAAGAGGACTGACTTGAAGTAAACTGATATGATTTTCTGGATAACACCCTGTATTTCCCTGCTTTAGTGAAACAGTCAGTCATAGAAGAGCTCTATCTATGGGGAAATTATGACAGAAATAATCTTCATTTCTCCATGATTCTTTAAAACCAAATTGGACTTTATTCCTTCTTATGTCTCTCTCAAACTCCACTCTTCGACATAGAAAATAGCATTCTGGAATGACTTAGAATTAGAGATCAGTCAATATTTCATGATTTTAAGGTTCTTCATTATGAAAAATGTGAATTTGGGCCCAATAATCCTAATCCTAGCTTTTTCTTTAGTTCTATAGTTCTATTAGGCCATGTTGTTAGAGCATTGTTTACACTTATTGCCAATAGTCTCTGGATTGGAGGTCAAACTGTCACTTACCTTCTTCAGCATACCCTTCAATGATTAAATGCCCCCAGGGACTTTTAAGAATCATTTTCATCTTCTAAATATTTTTAAATTGACATCTTAACTTTATAGTTGCTTCCCCTGTGAGGGAAAGAGACTAGGGTGATGGAGGGTTTTTGCTTCTTACTTTGTATTTTTTCAAGGACTTATTACTTTTTAAATTAAAATCAAGGAACCAGCACAAGAATGCTAGTAAGGTATGAGTGAGATGTAATGCTTGGTGTGCATAAGGCTTCAATAGTCCACTGTGAGAGTGCAGCCTTTTGAACAACCTCAGTGATAAGTGGGAACCACTTGTCCAAGACTATTTTATTTAAGATGCAATACTCATTTCTATTCCCTTCAATACATTTTAAGTACCCCAAGCTAGAATAATGGGGCTAGTGGTGCAAGAAGAATATTATACCAAACAGGGGCAATATAAAAAAAAACATTACAATCATATTTTCCTTATTAAAAATATAAGTCAAAAACCTAAATACACTATTATTCCACAGAGTTTTAGGGTATATTAAAATCATTGTGATAGGATGTTTCAAAAATTATGGTACAATCCCCTTCGGACACCCTCATTCCTGAGTCACCACTTCAGCAGGACTGGGCTTTGGCATACTCAATCCACATGATGAGACAACAGCAAAAGAGCTTGATGGCTCAGTTGCCAAGGGCTAGCCCACTAGGTTCTGAAGACAAGTGGACCAGGTGCTCCCACCGTCCAAGCCAACCACCAAACCTGTGAGTGAGGCTGTCTCAGACCAGCTCTCACTCAGCTGATCCATCAGTTGACTAAAACTGCATGAAGGAGCCCAGATAAAACCAAAAGTAAAACACTACCCAGATGAATCCAGTCCCAAATGGCCAAGTAATTGCTATTTTAAGCCACTAAGTTTTTTGTTGTGGTTGTTTTGTTTTTTATTGGAGTATAATTTCTTTACAGTGGTGTGTTAGTTTCTGCTTTATAACAAAGTGAATCAGTTATACATATACATATGTTCCCATATCTCTTCCTTCTTGTGTCTCCCTCCCACCCACCCTCCCTATCCCACCCCTCTAGGTGGTCACAAAGCACCAAGCTGATCTCCCTAAGCCACTCAGTTTTGAGGTGGTTTGTAATACAGCAAAAGCTAATCTATACTATAATACAATTTGGTCAAGTGGGTTTATCCTTGAGAATGCAAGGTTGGTTCAGTATCAGCCAATCAATTCATGTGATTCACTGTATTAGTTAAATAAAAGGAGAAAATCATATCATCATTCTTTTTAGATAGAGGAGATAAAAAGCATCCCATGAGGTTCAAAATCTATTGGGTAGGGTAAATTTTATAAAACTAGATCCAAATAATAACTATCTTTCCTTGATAAAGGCTATATACCAAAAATACATGGCACATGTATACATTAACAAAAATTATTATACTACTAATTTTTTTAAAAAATTAGCATTTCCTTTAAGGAGAGAATTGAGATAAAGATTTCTAACATTACTGGTCTATTGGAACTGACCTTTTTGGAGCTGTGTATTGAGAGAAATAGAAAGAGAGAAGGTTTAGAAGAATATAGATAAAAATGTCATATTTATAGATTGTTTTGATTATGTATGTCATTGGAAACACAGGAAAATCAATAAGCTATTAAATCTAAGAAAAGAGCTCAACATAGGGGCTGGAAAAAAAATTAATACACCAAAATCAATTGTGTTCCTCCATAGCATCAATATCTAGATACAATACAAGATGAATTTACCATAGTAACAAAACCTATAGAGAGTATGGGGTTTCACCTAATAAATTATGCAGAAAATCTTCATAATGAAAACTTTATTAGAGGACACATGAGTAAAAGAAATATATATCACAGGTATGGATGAGTTGACTTACTATAATAATATAAATGTCCTTATATTAATCTATAAAATTAAATGCAACTGTAATAAAAGGCCAAGCTCGTTTTTTTTTTTTTTTTTTTTTTGAGGGACAGCATAAAAAAGTGATTCTAAAATGTATCTGGGGGACTTCCCTGGTGGCGCAGTGGTTGAGAATCCGCCTGCCAATGGAGGGAACATGGGTTCAATCCCTGGTCCAGGAAGATCCCACATGCCACGGAGCAACTAAGCTGGTGCACCACAACTGCTGAGCCTGCACTCTAGAGCCCACGAGCCACAACTGCTGAAGCCCATGAGCCTGGAGCCTGTGCTCCTCAACAAGGGAAGACACTGCAATGACAAGCCTGTGCACCACAACAAAGAGTAGCCTCCTGCCCCACCCCTCGCTGCAACTAGACAAAGCTCACATGCAGCAATGAAGACCCAATGCAGCCAAAAAAAAAAGAAAAAAAAAGAGCAGATTGCTCTATCTTCTATAAAAAAATTAAAATAAAATAAAATAAAATGTATCTGGAAGAATAAAGTTCTCCATACAGCTAAGGTAGTTTTGAAAAATAAGCTCAAAATGGAGAATGTGCCCTACACATTAAGATATATTGGGAAGTCATGATAGACAAGAACTGTGTGATGCCCTTGGAAGAAATGGCAAACAAGAAAACAAATCAAACAGGTGGCCTAGAAATAGAGCTATATACAGATAGGAAGTTGGCACACGAAAGAGATGGAATTATAGTGCAATGCAGGAAGCTGAATTACAGCTTTTGGGGAAACAGTCTCATTTTAAAAAGAGATATGAGACTGGATCTTAACCTAGTGATATCACTTATGTTGTACCCAGTCCTATATAGCTCACCTAATCTTCACAAAAAAATCCACAAGGCATAAACTATTATCCTCATTTTACAGGTGGAAAAACTGAGGTATGAGAGATAAAATGACTAGCCTAAAAAGTACATGGTGGAGCTGGAACTTAAACCCCACAGAAATCATTCTATTAACCATTATGTTATATAATTCCACCTAATGTACAAAACTAAAATACAATAGTTTTAATATCTAAATGTGAAATATAAAATCTAGAGAGAATAAAAGAAATTGCAAGGTAATATATTTGTGATTTCAGGGTAAGAGATGAAACAGATCTTTGAAAAATAAAGAAGCATACATTGTATGAAGCAAAAGTGATGAATTTAACTATATATTAAAATTATAAATTTAATAATATAAAAACTGATTTAAAAAAAAGGGCAGAAGAGCTGAATAGACATTTTTCCAAAGAAAACATACAGATGGCCAACAGGCACATGAAAAGATGCTCAACATCACTAGCCATCAGAGAAATGCAAATCAAAACAACAATGAGAGATCACCTCACACATGTCAGAATGGCTATCATAAAAAAGAACAAAACTAACAAGCCTTGCCGAGGATGTGGAGAAAAGGGAACCCTGGTACACTGTTGGTGGGAATGTTAACTGATGTAGCCACTAGAGGGGTGGGATAGGGAGAGTGGGAGGGAGACACAAGAGGAAGAAGATATGGGGACATATGTATATGTATAGCTGACTCACTTTGTTATAAAGCAGATACGAACACACCATTGTAAAGCAACTATACTCCAATAAAGATGTTAATAAAAACAAAAACAAAACAGAACTACCATATAATCCAGTAATTCCACTCCTGGGTATATATCTGAAGAAAACAGAAACACTGATTTGAAAAGATGCATGCACCCACATCCAGTGTTTATAACAGCATTGTTTACAATAGCCAAGATATGGAAGCAACCTAAGTGTCCATCAACAGATGAATGAATAAAGAATACGTGCCATATATACACAATGGAACACTGCTCAGCCATAAAAAATGATTAAATTGTGTCATTTGCAACAACATAGATGGACCTGGAGGGTATTATGCTTAGTGAAATAAGTCAGACAAAGACAAATACTGTAATGATATCACTTATAAGTAGAATCAAAAAATAAGACAAATGAATGAATACAACAAAACAGAAACAGATTCACAGATATAGAAAACAATCTAGTGGTTACCAGTGGGGAGAGGGAAGCGAAAGGGGCAAGATACAGGCTGGGAATTAGGAAGTGCAGACAACTATGTATAAAATAAATGAGATACAAGGATATATTGTAGGGCATGGGGAATACAGCCAATATTTTATAGTAACTTTCAATGGAGCATAATCTATAAAAATATTGAATCACCATGTTGTACACCTGAAATTAACATAATATTGTAAATCAATTATACTTTAATAAAAATTAGAATTTTATGTACAATAAAGGATACCAAAGTCAGACTGAAAAACAGTTGATGGGTAGAAGACATATACATTATCTAAAACCCAACAAAGGACGCAACATCTGAATACAAAAACTTTTACATCTCTAAAGACACACAATACTCAATAGAAAAATGAGCAAAGGTCATGATAGGCAATTCATAGAATGGAAAACATGAATAGCAAGAAAGTATATGAAGACCTAACTTTTCTAGAATCAGAGCAATGCAGAATTAAAACACCTTACTTCATATGAATCCACACATGCCAAATTTCCAGAAGTTAAAGTGCAAATTATGCTGTGGAGCAACTCCGCCTGCGCACCACAACTACTGAGCCTGCGCTCTAGAGCCTGGGAGCCACAACTACTGAGCCTGCGCGCCTAGAGCCTGTGCTCCGCAACAAGAGAAGCCACTGCAATGAGAAGCCTGCGCACCGCAACGAAGAGTAGACCCCGCTCGCTGCAACTAGAGAGAGCCTGAGTGTAGCAACGAAGACCCAATGCAGCCAAAAATAAATAAACTGATTAATTTTTTAAAATGCAGATTAACAGCATGTGGTGACAAAGGATATGGCAAGAGAGAAATTCCAAGTATTGCTGGTGAGGGGAAAATGGTACAGCTATTCCGGGAAGGAATCTGTGAAATAAGGCATATATATGACTTCTACCTCAGCCATTCCACGGCTGCACTGTTACTCTGCACTGTTACTCAAGGGGACATGTGGAAAGAGTGTATTAATGCTTTATGGTGGACATAAAGTGTTGAAAATAGCCTAAGTATGTATCACCAGGGTAATGGATAAGCAAAACATGGTATTAACATATGGTGGAATATTAGACAGTGGCCAGAAGCAATAATTTCTATGGAGCAACACAGACAAATTTTAAAACAATAATTTTGTGTAGAAAAAATAAAAGAATAGGATGTGATTTTTAGTCGATACTACTTTTGCAAAAATTAGAAAATACAAAACAATTCGGTATTTCAAATAGATACACATGTTTAAAATAACTATGAAAGGTGAGTTGGGAAATTACATATTAAATGGCCCAAATGGTGCTATATAGGGGAAAATAAAGGAAATAAATCTGGCAGAGGAACGTCGAGGCCAAAACCAATCTTAAAAGTATTAGAAAATAGAGTGACCGTACACACTGATGATAGAGTGACATGAACTGAGGCATATGGTCCCTTTTGAGTAAATGCCTTAAATACAAACTAAAAAAATAATGTCATAAGATTTACAAGTACTATAAAAATATTTAGCATTATTGCAGTAGATAGTAGAAATATATAACCTTTCAACTTAAATAAAAACAAGACTGATGAAATATCATCTTTGTTCCTATGTCATCCATGCTAAGGAAGAAATAATAAATCAGCTTTTAAGATAGAATTTTTTACAATGAGAGATAAAAAACAAACAAAAAGAAACCCTAACTGTTTATCCCATGAAGGGAGAAAAAAACAATTTGAAAAGTCAGAGTAGAACTCTCTGAGGACAATATTTAACATCAATTTTTGTAAAACAGAATTTTAAGAAGCTGGTTTTGAATTGTTTATAGAGTTTCTAATTAGCATGCTGAGGAAATACAGGGTCCACCTTAATCCAGAAGCAAATAAACAGTTCTGACTCTTACAATTCTAGGCTCTAGAGTAGGTGCGTGCTGGTGTGCTGGTGTGTATGTGTGTGTGTGTGCACATTTGCTGTGTGTTTTCAATAAACTCAAGAGTACATAAGGGTGTATGTTATTACATTGTAACAATTCTTGAGCAAGTCTAACTGAAGGTCAGTAGCAAACAAGTAGATGCCGCTTGGGTGGCCCCCCAAACTCTCAGGTAATGCGCAGATCTGGCTTGGCAATCATGTTCTGCTTTTAGACATAATGCATTTTTATGTTCTTGTTAGCATTGAAAGACTAACTTGAATATTCTGCAACTGATGAAATGGACAACAGAGCAGTAACCTAGAGTTTACAAGTATTGGGGGCAGTAAAACTTTAGTTCTAGATTTAACTTGGATTTTAGTCCTAATTTAACTTGGATTTTCTACAATGCATTTTTTTTCTATAAACTGGAGGTATATACTACCATAATCCTAAAAAACCTGTGACTTTGGGCTTCAGGGGTCTAAGTCTTCTCTCTAAGTGACTGAAAGGTACAACTGGATATTAGACCTGTCTAAAAACTGTCCTTTTCTGTCCTCACATACAAGGGTTCAGCTTGATTTTTGGATAGCTGTCATTAAAAAAAAAAAATGTACAAAGAGTTAATGCCGTTTGCTACAAGACAAAACAACTTCTCCTGGACATGCAGTAATAGGAGGCAATGCCATGTGTTGGAAGCATGCACATATTTTATGATAGATATTAATCTGGAGGTTAACAGCTAGGTGCTCTGGTTGAAGTAGTTTATTTCAAACATACATATAATGTTAATCCACTTTGTAACAAAGCCTTCAACATTTCATATGCAAATTCATTTTTCTTTCTAGTTTAAGCCCAAGGAAATCCCTATAAATCTTGTCTCCAAAGAGAAAACATAAAGAATTCATAAGATTAAAGAGTTCTTACCAATTGTATAAAAAACTAGAAATGTACTACCTAGATAAAAATGTAGATGTCTAAGAGAACGTCCAACAAATAGAAAAGTAGAGGACTGCACTGAGATTGCAATCCTGAGAAAAATACATTATTTCTAAATGAAGAAGTAAAAGGAGATAGTATAAATTAAAGCCAGAAGAAAATTTAAAACCTACAAAAATACGAGTCAATACAAAGTTAAAAACCCATGAATTTTACTATATACCCAAAGGCTTCACAAAAGATCTCATGAATATCACAAATTAAAATAAAACAAACAAAAGCCAGAAATATTGTTTTCCCCAAATTGTACTACTACCTGCTTATTGCTTCAGTGGTAAGAAGAAAAATTATCTTCAAATAGTTAAATTGTATACCTACTTATATTTTAACTCTTAGGTGGATCTTGTTATATAATATATATGATCTTTAAAGAAAACTTGTTGATTATTTTGGCATCTCCTAGGAAATTCCTATTTAATTAGATAAATCTCCTTAGATAACTCTTAAATAAAAATAGATGCAAATATAGTATGTTTCATATCATTCATTTTAGACCTCTAAGAGTTGGAAAAGCTCAACCTGGAGAAGAAGCTAGTTTTATTGAGGCAAGAAACTACTTTCCAGTTTAGAAGAGGAGGGATTATCCCATTTCTGTAGAGGAAGCAATCAGGAAGATACAAAAAGAATGATCCTTGCCTAGTGCTAAGGCCAGAACTACTGTGCATATTGTACCAGATCTTGTAAAAACAGCCACTGTGCTGGCACTCACAGGCCCGGGTCATGGTGTGTTCAACAATAAAACTTTGTTCCAAAGGATGGAACTCCTTCGGGCCAAAAAGCTTTCACCTGCATTATTCCATTAACCTCACTGTTTTGTTATGGGAAATGCGTTTATTTTTTGAAATGACATTGAAATATATCCTTAAAAGAACACTTTAGGTCTCAACAAGATTCTCTTCTCTTTCAGCCAACACATTACCTTTTAGAAATCAACAGTCTACTTCTTTCTTTAAATCATCACATTTCAAAGCTGTAGCAGCTAATAAATGTTAATATAATTTTTCCAAAACTGCAATCTCCCTAAATTTCTATGCTGTCTTCTTTATCCTGTCTTTTCAAGGTAAAGGTATCTTTCCAGTTTTCTTAGCATTATCAGGATTATGGATTTTGTTCATTGTTAAAGTTCGTTATTTATGGACATAAGTTAAAGTAAATGCAAAAATATCTCGTATTATTCACAAGCTGGCTGACTTAAATCACTCGCTCTTAAAACAACTTTACTGCTCTCCAATCTGTTCAAATGCACGGAAATATAAATTCAGGATGACGTGGCTTTTCTGCAATGCTTTCTTTTCAGGCTGCAGTCTACATGACAGCGTTATATCTTATCCTTGCTGCTGTTGTTGTTCAATCTATAAAATCTCTCTTGAAGACCCCCAAAACAGCTTGTAATTTAAACTTTTACTTTTGGTGACTCACTGTTTTCAAATTGCCATCTCTGACCATATCCCCCTTCCAGGGGAATTTATGCAGACTCTTAACCCATAATTGCTTTACTCTTTACCTCTATTTCTGGGTTCTTAAATTAACCGTTACATCAGTGTTCTTCATTACTCAAATTATTTTTTCTTAGGAACTTTTCCTGGAAGTAAGTTCATGCTATTTTTGACAAGCAAACATCTGACCTCTGAAAGAATTCTTATGGAAATGGGTTTATATCCCAAATGCACCACCAAAAATCTTTGTGAACTTGCATAAACGTCCCTTACCATTTCAGGTGCTATCTTTGCTTGACTCCAAAGGGAACTGATTAAAACTGTGAGCATCTAACAGGTTTGCACTTTTGTCTCAGTTTGGTCAATGAAACTCTCAAAAATCCATCAGATTTTCATTATTTTTATCATTAGCCTGTTTGTGTAAAATAAGTTACCATTTATGGAGTCAGTGT
This sequence comes from Leucopleurus acutus, assembly GCF_964270905.1. Lineage (NCBI taxonomy): Eukaryota > Metazoa > Chordata > Mammalia > Artiodactyla > Delphinidae > Leucopleurus > Leucopleurus acutus. The sequence continues at coordinate 34,706,066 of NC_139159.1, read as the reverse complement.
TCTCCTTTATTCTGGCATCCAATCATTGTAAATATTTCTCATGGACACATTCTTAGAAGGCCTATGAATAACCTGGCCTCTTACTGATTCTCCCTTTTGGAGTCTTACAGCAGGACTTCCCCAATAACTTTCAGAGAGAGTTTTCCCCCTTTCCGGGTCTTCTTTTTGACTTCTATACGCCATAGAACTTTCAAAAGTCATCACACCAATATTAATATTACCACATACCCTCCAAAAAGCTCCAAGCTGTTTATGCCTATTCATTAAGTTAATACTTTATCAAAACTTGTCCAATTGAGTAGTTTTAGCACAGATATTTTACACATTTTAGCACAGACGTGCTCTGTTTAAGGCTGACAGATCCATTAGGAATTAACTTTCTGGTACATTTTCCCTCCGACATTTTCCTCACAACTGCGTTTCCTCATAACTGAGCCATCAGTTATCTCTTGCCTATAGAAAGGCAGATAAGAGAAAAGAAAGCTAAGTGAGAAAAGATATGTAAATAGACTACCACAATATTGGACACATAATAAGTATTCAATAAATGATAGCAAGTATTCTTACCCTTATCCTCACATTAGTTTATATGTATTAAAAACTGATTACTGGACTCAACTCTTACTTCCATTGCTCATTAGATCCTCACAGAAACCTTGGAGGAAGCGAGGTTTTATCCCCATTTTACAGGTTGGGAGACTGCAGCCTAGAGGGCTTAAGTACCTTAACTGAAGTCATATAGTCAAGAAATAAGCCTATATTTGTCACAATCACTTGCCCATGCTTTGACGTGACACCACCACCCATCATTTACCCAGCTTCACCAAGGTACTACTAAATTTTTTACTCTTATTCTCCTCTCTTTGCTTCATACTGCCATTGTCACCAACCCAGTCAAATTCACTTTTAATTTTCCAATGTTAATGAAGGGAGTAGAAGGTGGAAATTGAGGTTAAAGGAGGAAACTTTAATGTTATTCAAGGATGACTTCATCTTAACTTCCAGCCTTCGTCTACCCATTCTCTGCTCCAGTCACACGCAGAGTATTTGCTATCTCTTCCATAAGTCTTGACTTTTCTTGTCTTTATGCCACTTTTCTTTTCTCCATTTGCAATGAATCTCCCTTTCCCTTGGTTCTTCACCATTTCTTACTCCATACTCTCCATTAAGATTCAAATCTACCTTTAAAGCCCAACTCATATACCAGTTCTGTCCTGCAGTCTCCTGGATCTGCCAAGTCAGAACTAACCACTTGCTCCTCCGTGCTCCTGCAATGGCAATGATGTTAGAAGGGCGAGTGATTTTACAGCTCGCTCACCACCTACGGGAAATATGTTCTATTTGCCCTTCCACATCCTTTCTCCACCCAACTCTATATGGATGGCTTGCATGGCCTATCTTAGTAAGTGTCCTTGCTCTGGCTTCTGTTTGGCTCACCAATGAAGACTACCAATAGAAGATTGTAGGGAATGAAGGAGGGGAGTGAAGTTAGGGTATTAATTCTTGCCAAATTGCTGGGAGTTGGCTGCATCCCCCAACTAACATATAGTGCTTCTCTGTGGGGCATCACAGCATCTTTGGGGAGGACTCTCTCTCCAGCAAGGCTTCCTTTCTCTTTCATCTCCTATAAAGTAGCCACACTTTTACTGAACCCAGGGCACTACACTATCACTTGATTGTCTACATTGGGCTCAATTTATCCTTATTGATGTACCCCTGATTTCCTGCTGAGACCCTGTCTGATGAACTTCGTAATATGCTCTTCTAAGCTGTTAATTTTACAAACCACATTATTACACTTATTAGAAGAATGTCTTCAGGATATGTCAGTAAGCTCTGATTGATGATAATGGTAAACAGCTAGAATTTATGGAACATAAAGCATGCTTTGGTTACTCTCTTGAGTACACCGTGTGCATTATTCTAATTAATTAAAATCACTATTAGCTAAGCAAGGCACACAGATGCTAAGAGGTTCCCAGAAGTAACTTGCTCATGGTCACTCCAGTGTCTCAGTAGTGTTTAGGACTCAGATCTGTCCAAAGCCTAAACCTTAAGTTCTAGGTCTAAGCAGTGGCTCTCAACCTTGAGTATGCATCAGCATCACCAAGAGAGATTGCTGAAACAGGTAGTGGGCCCCACCCCCAGAGTGTCCGAGTCTGTAGGTCTGGAGCAGGGCCCAAGACTTTCACTTCTAAAAATTCCTACGTGCACCTGATGTGCTGGTCTGGGTACCAGACTTTGAGAACCACTAGTCCAAGCATTTTAGGTCCAGAATTTCAGGTGTTAGAATAATTTTCTGGTGATAAATGTCGAAAAGAAAAGCACTGCATTTTCCTGTTTGTAAGGAGGTAATACATTCAATCTTAAAGAGTCAATAATGGGGCTAAGTATCTAAGAAAGAAGAGTTATTCTCCAGGAAGATGGGAGGAGATGGACATTCTAAGGACAGGAATGCCCTTTCAGGAAACTTGCAAAGGGAACAGAAAAATAACATAGTAAGATTCTGCTATCCAGTGTTCACAGAACATGAGTGGGATACTCTTGACTGTAAAATGGGAAGCCAACTTTTGCTCACCATATACATACCTTATTCAGTACAAATGTTTATTAAGAATCTCCAAAAGCTAGACACTAGGCATCAGGGCTACACTGATAGAGCAGATAAAGTGCCTGGCCTCACGGAGCTTGTGCTTCAGAGGATGTACATCAGCTAGATAGACTGAATGATGGATACTATATTGGGTTCACACTTCGTCTCAAGAAAAAAATATATCCATACACGTGATCCAGGAGTCAAATGGCAAAAGACCTAGCCTCAAAGTGAGTGTTAATTTCATTAAATGGTAGGTAAAAATTATTTTATATGCCGAGATAGGCTCTGCTTAAAAGACACTATTCCTCCAAACGTATTAGTCAAGCCAGCTTATAAACCTGTGACTTTTTCTAGGAGAAATGTTGCCTTCTTTCCCAAGAAGGGAGCAGTAGGGGTCGGGGTGGAAATAGTTTCATCATCAGAGGCACAGTCTCACTACTACTGCTGAGCTCCAATTCGCAACCTTCTGAATGGTTTCCAGACTAAGTAATTTAGCAAAGTGATGAAGAAAAAATGGCCCATTAATCTTACGATGCGTGTTATAACTTAACTCTGGGTTTAGCATAGGAAAAATATTATTTGCATTGATTAGATATATGCTTTATGGCTGCATATATTATTCACTCTAAACATTCTAAAATTACTAGCTGGGTTGACATGATGAACTGCACAGGAGTACTTCTAGATGGCATCTCAATGTCATCTGTTACTCACATCATATAGGTCTAGGAATCAATATGTATTTTCCTCAATATGAGATCTTATTCCAAACACCAAAATATGCCTGTTTTTATTCGATGGTTATCATCATAAAACTACCAGCTAAATATCATTTAGAAAATTCAAAGCAAGTAAATTACTGTATTAACTGTCCAACTATGATTATGACTTTCCTCCACTTATAGCTGAACCTAATATAATGATCTGGTCAGTCTGACTAGGAGGATTTATTCATTAATTTACTCAAATGTTCTGAGGTATATTTTGAAGGACTTTAATTATGGTCTGCTTTGTAGGATCCAACAGTAAGGTACAGGTTTATCTCCTACAAGCTCTGTGACCTTGCCCAAGTGACTTAGCATCTCTGAGCCTCACTTTCCTAATCTGTAAAATGGAAACAATAATAGAACCCAAGTTGTAAAGCTGAAGGAAAAAAAGTAATATGGTAATGTATTTTGGCACAAAAGAGCAGTTACGCTGATGGTCATTATTTGTGAATACTGTTGCTAAGATTATTGAAAACCTGTTGTGTGTTAGGTGCTGTTCAAGGACTAGAATTTTAAGACTGTTCTTCACCTTTATCCCAGTTTTACCTGCAAAGTTCTGCCATGCACTGGAAAAACATACTGGTATTTCTAGGGAAGGGGACCACTCAGGTGACATTTTTGTTTCACCAGGTATATTAAGTATACAAAAGTTATAGTGTATCTTTTAAGTCCTTTGGACGTCTAGTTACCTTTCACTAGAATGATTCTAGTAGATCCTGATAGATACCTGAGACAAGGTCAGGTCAGTGATGTTGGCACCTTTTCTGGCTTAAGAGCATAGGGCAGAAACACAGGAAGAGAGGTCTTCCTTTTCCACTCCTGTTACTAAGAACCCTCTCGAATAATGACAATCTGAAACAGATCACTACATTGTTGCATGTTGTAGAATCAAAGCAGTGTACAAAGCAAAGAGCACTGGCCTCCATTATACTTGCATTTCACTTGAGAATCACTTTTCTAGACCGTGGAGAAAGCAGACGTTCCAACACTTTCCAGGTACTGGAATATTACAAGCTGGCAATCTCCACCACTGCATGTTTGATCACACTATTCCCTGCAAATGGAATGCTGTTCCATCAAGGTCAGATTGACCAGCGCAAATACCTGATTTTATCGTACGGTCAGAACCAAATTAACTTACTGAAATTCTGCCCAGCTCAGGGTCTACCTTCTCTGTGAAACCTCCTGTGAGATCCCAAGTTACAAACAACTCTATCTTCTTCAGAAGACATTGTATACTATATAAATAGTAATTTACATATAAATATATGTATATGTGTGTGTATTTCTTTGTTACATTAAGTTACAGCTCCTGTGGTTTCTCTAACTAAACTGGACACCCTTATCATCACAGTGGCCATGTACATCATTGTATCCTCCAAAAAATCCAGATAATAATATCATGGATTCAGTATATAGTTGTTTAATAGAAAACAATTAACTAACCACTGCAGAATACTAGTGTCTCTCAAGGTGTGTTCAGTGGATCATAAATCCTATGAGACAGTCCATGAAGGAAAAGATTTCAAATAAATTTGGGATCTGTTGTCCACTACATCTCCTTATCAGAGACTCATAATTCACAAGACTCGTAAAAAGCTCTGTAGCAAAGAAACTGTTGACTTAGTTTGACCTAGTATTTCTCTTACAAGAGTATCAGTTCTTGAGGTCAGGGATATTTTCCACCTCTAATACAACATCTCTACTGCCTAGTAGAGTGCCTGGCACTTAGTAGACACCTAATAAATATTTGAATAAGTTTCAACATACATTCCCCTTTTAAGCTATAGAAGAAAAACACAGTATATAGTAGATTTTGATTTACTTGGGGAGAATAATAATATGAATAGATAAATTTACACAAATCATTTTAAAGTATATATATTTGATAATACTTTTTTCCACAAATCTACACAACTGCACATTTAGTGGTGATAGTAAACAAACTACATTTGCTTCGGAAAACTTGCTAAGAAGGATGGCTACTAAAAACTACAACTTGAACCCAAAACAATTGATTTAGTTCATTGGTCCCCACTCCTTAGCAGTTTTAATATAGAAGAAAATAGACGCATATATTTCTTTTCTGCCATAATATGACATCATATAAGGAATGCTATGTTATTAGCTAGAAATAAGATTTGCTTTTGTTATTTTAGTACATTTGATCACATAAGAATAATTCTAGATTTTTGCCCCTCCTGTGACTCTCAGCGCATCCCCATCTAAAATAGACTTTGGAGATTTAGATCAAATGTCATATCAATTGTCCTAGACTGCTTACTATGTGCCTTCACTATAGATTTTAATGTCAATAGAGAAAGGAGAAGGAAAAGTCAGAGGGAAATGAAACAGGTGTATGCAACACCCCTCTCTACTACCGACATTTCTCAGAATTCTGGGGGAAGTTGCATCTATAAGTGGAAAGTTTTTCACCATGGAACTCACGGTGGTTGAACTTCTCATGAAGAATTTTTTTTCACTACTGAAGAAAAATATGTTTGATATTACCATAACTGAAAAGTTCTCCTGTTTCTACTTCTGAAGCTTGCCCTCAAGACTACTGTTTACCTAATGGAAGGGACTCCTATGCATGGAGGAAAAAGTGCACCATTTGAAGGAAAAGCTAAAGGAGTGATATTCAGGTAGCTCCTCATTCCACCAATGAAAACATACACATAGATTTGCCACTTTACACCTCATTTTCCACCTTATTTTCATGATTTTGAAATGAATATGTAGGGTCTGATGAGTTTGTCAATAGTCTATAATTATTAGTGTTATTAAAATAGAATACAAATGATAAGCCATATGTAAAAATGCTGTGTGAATAAACTGCTATACCCCAAATAATACAAATGAGTGAATGGCAGTAAATGCTAAGAGGGATTAACAACATAAAGGATATTAAAAAAATGATGACCATATTTCATACTTATGTGTCTTTTTCTCTCTCACTTTTTTTTTTTATTGCGGTACGCGGGCCTCTCACTGTTGTGGCCTCTCCCGTTGCGGAGCACAGGCTCCGGACGCGCAAGCTCAGTGGCCATGACTCACGGGCCCAGCCGCTCCGCGGCATGTGGGATCTTCCCGGACCGGGGCACGAACCCGCGTCCCCTGCATCGGCAGGCAGAACACTCAACCACTGCGCCACCGGGGAAGCCCTTCTCTCTCACTCTTACTCAACTCCTAAATAACTAAGAGAATATGCTCACAAATGGTAAGCATGTTTTGGATGTTCGATGTGTGTTTGTGGGAAAGAACAAAAAAAAACCTGCCTCAGGTCAAATATCATACAAGAGATGAATGAGATTAGAGTTGGGATTGGGATTTGTGTTAGTTACTCAATAGCTAACCAATCACAGATATGAGAGTGTAGTGCAATATGCAAATATACTTTTAAACAACTTCTCTTAAGTTATCTACTGTCTGTAAAGACAATCACACTCAACTGCTCTGCACTTAACCCCAGAGCTTCTGAGTTAGAATCTGTTAGAAATAGGTACCCGTTTCATTGCTTTGGCAACATTTACATGGCTCTGCATCAGGCAATACAACTGCTAAGATCACACTCTGGGAATTCAGGAAAGGCTAGTGTCCAGTTCTGGTCATTCTACCACCCAACTGTGATCTAGGGTAAATTCCTGATTAAAAAAAAAAAAAAAAAAAGAAAAATCCTGAAGATGCTGAAACAGTATTTCCTACTTCACAGGGTCGTCATGGGGATAAAAGGTCATTAGGATAAAGTGCCTCTCACCCAGGAAACATTGATAAATGCTACTGATGCTACCATCATCATCATCATGACCGATCAAGAACATATTGCCACATGGAAATTCAACATTCCCTGGGCCATTCACAACTCTCCTTTAAAGGACTCATATTCTATGTGGGGTCTTAACACCTTCAAATAACAGAAAATACAAGTCTTTACGCCTTTTTTTCTGTAGCTAATTTTGGCATCTTTCACCTCTGTCCACTTAACTGTTGGTTTAGCATATTCTTGTCACACAAAGAAGCTACTTCCCAAAGAGAGGAACAATGTGTCAAGTGACAAAAACATTGAGTGAAGTCTTTCACATCCTAGATTGCCCACGGTACAGCTCAGCTGGTCTCTGGGTTGGAAGGCCTGGGTCTACTTTGCTCGTCTGTTACAGGGGAAGGGACATGGTCCTTAGCATGTGCTCTGTGAAACAGAGGCAGCTGCGGGTAGAATTATAACACAAGCAGAACTGGCTTCAATTCTTCCTTCTTAGGTCTTTTTCTTCTTGTTCAGCTGTTCAAGGAACTTGCCTGCCCTCTGTCCCTGCCAGGACAATGTTACATCTGCCTGGATAAGTAGGTCACCATTGTATATCAGGAAAGGTCTTATTTGTAATCATCAGGAACCAGATACGGCTAATTTGAGCAGAAAAGGAAACTTTTGGAAGTTTATGGTTAGGTCTCAGTAACTAGAAGCAGACTAAACAACCGAAAGCCAAGGCTATGCTATTGCAATTATAGGATCAGGCTAAAGTGATGTTATAAGTCCTAGCTGGCCTTGCTACCAAGCAGGAACAGGAAACAGGAGGTTGACCCAGCACTGCTGGCCTTGCTTCTTTACATCATTTATTTGTAATTCAAAATCCAAGAGAGGGGTGCAGTTGGCCAACCCGAGTTCGCCCGACTGATTTCCATCTGTAAGGGAGACTGAGCATGTGAGTAAACAGTGTACCTGACATGTTCAGCTTGTATAACGAGAGGAAGGCTCTGTTTCTCACCAAGACCCACAAAGTGGAAAATTCCCCAAAGAGAAAGGAATTTCAGATCAGATGCTTGGAAAGTTAAAAACAACAACAAACAAATGCAGATGTGGAATTAAAGACATGGAGTCATTAAGAACCTATATGTGGAGTGATTCAGACCTGAATCACTTGTTCACATCTGGAGCAAGCTACTCAATCTTGCTGAGCTTCAATTTTCTTTAAAGGAAACAACGTGGAAGATGATATCCACATGTAACTTGTGGTACACATGAAGGAGGGTAGCACAGTATATGATGCCTGGCACATCCTATGCATTTTCTAAAACTACTAGTAGTACTATTATTATTGTTACTTATTATACAATTTATTGTAGAAATTAACAGGGAGTGTATTAATAAATGTTAATACAGTGCTAAGTGTCACATTTATGATCTCAACTAATTAGCTGTTGATTTAACAAACATTCCACATATCAGAAAATAACCTGTTAGTATATATATATATATATTTTTTTTACAGAAAAAAAGAAACCCTGAGGCTTAGAAAGTGTAAACAATGTACCAAAAGTCACTCATTTAAGAGGTAATGGAATATAATTCAGCCTTAAAAAAATGAAGGAGATCCTTTCATTTGTGACAATATAGATGAAACAGGAGTGCATTATGCTGATGAAATAAGCCAGACAGGATAAATACGAATGATATCATTTATATATGGAATCTAAAAAGAAAAAAAGCCACACTCATAGAAACAGAGTACAAAACTGGTTGCCAGGGGCTGGGGTGTGGGTGGGGAAAAGAGGGGAAGACTGGTAAAAGGGCACAAACTTTCAGCTGCAGGATGAATAAGGTCTGAGGATCTACTGTATAACACAGTTACTACAGTCAATAATACTGTATTGTATAACTAACATTTTCTGAGAGAATAGAACTTAAGTGTTCTCACCAAAAAAAGAAAAAAAGGAAAAAGGTGTCATGAGCTGTTAGATGTATTAATTAACGTGATGGGAAGGATCCTTTTACAACAGATATGTATATCAAATCATCATGATATACTCTTTGACTATCTTACAGTTTTCTCAATTATACCTCAATAAAACAGAAAAAAAGAGGTAATAAAGATGAGACTCCAATCCAGGATTATCCAGCTCAAAAAACTACACGCTTAACCATTACAATATAGTATCCATCCATATGTTGTAACTGTAAAATGCTTAACACAAAGGAAACGTTAAATAAATGGTATTTATTCTAACTCTAATGCTTACTAGATATTAGTTACGTGGTATGCTTTACTTCTAACTACAAGGGTATAAGGTGCAAATTCTTGCTACAGAACATAAAAGCCCCTGTGGTACCCTGTAGGATAAACACAGTACCTGTAAATCTCTCATCTCTCAACCCAGAGTCTCCTCAAGTTGGAGGTCTTTACTCCCTTTATAATGTGGGAATAATGCCTTTCCCACATTTGCACTGGGCATGAAAATCCATACTTCCAGGTGTATACTGAACCTCCACTTAGCTCCTCGTCACCTTGGAATCACCAGACCAAAGATCATTTATTCCATTAATATAAATGATGTAGGGATAGAAGTACAGAATATACAGAGAGTGTTGGAGGAATCCAAACAACAAGTCCTGCACTCTCAAAACAAATTTTAGAGTTCCAAAAGTAAAGAGCAATGTTTGGAAATAAAACTAAAAATGAAACTAACATCTACAATTAGCCAAGTATTTATTATGGGCCAGGCTACTTACTAGGCACTTGATAAACATTACAGCTCATCTTCCTGCAGTCCTTCAAAGCATATAATATTGTTTCTATTTCATAGAGAAGAAAATTGTATCTAAGCAGGTTAGTGATTAGCCCAAGACCACAGGGCTAGGCTGTAAGAAAAGAAGGCCAAAATGGTGATGGATGTTATAACTAGAAGATTATGGCTAATCAAATAAAAATATTCAAAACGGTCCTAATGTATTATGAGGATTTCTTTAGAATAACTTGGGTGCCTTAGTGAATACAGTAGTGGTAGGCACTACAGTCTCTTTAATTTGCTAATCATACAAATCTACTTTAATATTCTTGGTGACAAGGAGCTAACTACTGATAAGACAGCTTCTTCAGTTTGGGGGCTACTCCAGGGTGAAATGCCGGAACGTCTTACTGCCTGCAATGTTACCTAGTTCTACCAGGGGGAATAAAGCAGAACAAGTAGCCACTGTTCTTGACAAATGGATACAGTTTCAGTTTTTCAAACTATGAGTGTCAGATTCATTCATTGTATCAGATAGATCTGTCAAATGGCTTTGCCCATTTACTAATGGATGGCACACTGCAGACACACGTTGGGTCAAAGGACTCAATGTCACCTCATTGATACTGTCATCAATATAATTTGTATTGGCATTTTGTCTCACCCTGACTTTAAGGACTATGTGAGGAGATCCAAGTCTCCAGACCATGGACTGATCACCTCTGCTTGACACAGTATTCTCTGCTCATTTCCAGAGGGGACCAAGGATGAGCTCTTGTACTTCTGAGTCTATTCACCCTACCTGGCAACACATACTAGCTGGGCTGCTTGGATCAAGCAGGAGCCCCACAGTTTAAATTTCCAGCTGCATTGGAGGAAACAGAGGCTATGCCCCAATCCCATAACCCTTCACTTCTTACTGCTAGCCTATCCTAGGCTGTTCTTGCTGATAGGAGTACTTCATGCTAAAAATTAATTTTGCTTACCTGATGGCAGTCACACAACCTCAAATGCCATTTTTATAAATAAGGCAACCACCAATGGAGTGTGATTTAGGGTTTTTTCTTCTGTAGACCCTGCCTACCCTATAAAATCTCCCATTACTGCATCATGGAGACCATAATCCCTTTCCGAGGGAATAGATTCTTTCCAACCATAAGATGAAATAAGAACTTACATTTCCATACTGCCCAAAAGGAAATACATTGATTACAAAATGCAGGAGAATGACTGATTTTCCACATTTGTTGTGTTCATTAAAGGGTTTTTGAATAGACTTGACAGTATTAAAGAAGTTCAACACACACAAAATAAAAATTAATAAATGAAGAGAAAAAAATTGCATTTACAACAAACAACAAAATAAACACATTGATATATAAAAGGTTGTTACACATCGATGAAAAATGGATGCCATAAAGTCACAAACTAAAAAGTATTAACAGCCAATAAAGGTATGAAAATATGTTCAACCTTGCTATTATTAAAGAAATACAAATAAAATAATTGAGGTGTCATATTTTACTGACTAGAAAAACAAAGTTTTAAAAAACTTGATAATACTGGTATTGATATTGATAATACTGGTACTGATGAGTGTGTGTAAGAAACCACATTGGATGTTAAATTCTTGGTAGAAATAAAAAGCACGGTAACCTTTCTGGAAGACAATATGTCAGTATGTACCAGAACTGACAACCAGCCATTCAAGTTCTAGAAGTCCATTCTAAGGAAATAAATAAATGCTCAAAGACATATGAAGAAGGATGCTTGTCTCATTGTTTAGCAAAGCAAAACAGGAATAATCTAAACGTTGAACAGTAGGGACTGGTTAAATAAATAATAGAATGCTGTTCAACCATTAAAAATGATGCTGCAGATTTTTATTAGGTGATGAGTAATCATACTTATATTACTAAATAAAAATGTTATAGAACTGTTTTGTAGTTTGATATAATAAAGGTATTTTATACTTGCATTGTATTTATATGCACCCCGTCACAAAAAAGTTTCAAAAGATACCCTCAAAAATGTTACAGAGATGATTTATCAGAAATGGGATTTTGAGTTATTTTTCCTTTTTTCTTTAAATCCTTTCAATTTTGGAGTTTCTGCAATGAGCCTGTATTATTTTTACAATTAAAATTATTTAAATTTACAACAAAAGGATCTAAATTCCTCCAGTTTTCCATTTATTTTCCACCCTGGCTCAGGGTATTTGTGTAAAAAAAAAAAAATCAGCTTATTTTCTCTTTTGTATCAATCTAAATTTACTTTTCATAAGTTAACATTTTAGTCTGGCAAAAGTTTCACACAGGAAAATTGTTAAGGTCTGAGTATTCTATTACCTTTAAAAGCACTGGAAACTTTGAAATTATTTCTTTCAGAATTTTCATATAATACTGAAAGGCGGGGGGGGAGGTAGCAAAATGAAGGCAAATAGTAGTAGTCAACTTCAATTAAGAAAAAGCAACAAGTGGCAGTTTGTACTCTTGATACGGCAGAAGCCCCATGTGTCAACTCATGCTAAAAAATGTATATATACACACACATATATATGTTTGTGTGTATTATATGTATATGTGACACACACACATAATTAATCCACAGCCTTAGGCTAATCACTCATTGTGGCAGAAACAACGAGCTGTTGACTACACTTTAATTAGCTCCTCCAGCCTGTAGAGGCATCACTAGGACCAAGATAGGAACAACATTCTCCATCTCCGCTTGCATCTGGGTATGGTTCTATCCCAAAGAATGTGACCACAGGTGACCTGAAGAGTTTATGTCTGAAGGATAACGAGTTGATAATTGTAGCTTGCAGCTTCCTCTCTCCTTTCCTTTTTAGGACAAACGTAGAGCCAGTTGATGAAGGTGGTGGGTCCCTGAATAACTGAGCAGAAAACTGATCCTCAGACCACCAAAGTCCATACTACACTCCTGAGTGAGTGAGAAATGAACTGTCCACGTGTTGCTCCACTGAGGTTTAAGGTTTATTATTTAGTGTCTAACTAACGCATTTTTTCTTTAAACCTCAGTTGCCTTCTCTGTAAAATAAAGTATTTGAAAAGGATCCACTGTAAGTTTTTTCCATTGCTTATGTTTTTATCTTAGTTTTTAATTCTCAGAAACATTGCGCGCATTTTACCTTTTAAGGTAGTAAGTCTACTTTTTTTCCCACAAAGACAGGTTCCTCAAGTTATGGAGAAGTCATAGCAGACTGTTGCTTCAGTTTAAGATACGCATTCACATATGAGATAAGAAGGGTGAGGACCCAGAGAAACGCCTTTGACAGAGGGGAGTGAGAGCATACTGAAGAATGTTTAGTAATAAAGAATTCAGATGGGAGAAACGGATGGGTTACATCTAACAGATTTGCTCAAAGGAATTCTGGAAAGGCAAATATGTGAAAATGTATAGCAAAGACATGAAATGCCTTTTGGTCCCTAAATGGATTTCATTTCAAAGACGTGCATATTGCAAATACATGTACCATAACACTTCTCTGTCCACTTTTAGAATTTTCTAAAGCCTGACAGAACATCTGCAGAGAGAGGATGTCATTCCAAGATAATCGACTGCAAGTGACTAACTTAAGTTAAAAATGTCCTTAACCTTGAACAGTTTTTAAAGAGATTTTAGAAGAAAGGAGCCCTCCAGGGGGTTGTATAACTATATAATTGTACCCTTTCTAAAAGGCTATTTACAGATACATAATGTTTCCCCTCCATTCTTTAAAGTAAAATATAGGATAAAAAAAATAGTTTGGGGATAATATTTGTTAGGGACAGCAGGCACTGCTAATCAGTACCACTCTCTCCTTATTCCTTACTATCAGAGCCCTGGTTTAGGAGACCCCATTATCCTTAAGGCTAAGGTGGCCAGTTTAAAATCCGAGCTGATGAGATCTAAGTGCAAGTCTGCTGACCATCTGTGGTAAAAAATTTGCTCTCTGAGTTAGACACTGCCTTTTTTTTCTTACTTAATTTCTTTTTCCTTTTCTTTCTTCCTGCCCAAATTGTTGGAACACTATTGGAGATTCTGGGGTCACTTTGAAGCTATGTGGACGTGCTAGAGATGTGGAAGCTGGAAGAGCGAAGCAACCCAGTCCCCTGGTGATGCCCTTCAGCAGCTGGACTAACGCTAGAGGGACTATCTCCAAACTTCCTGCTACCCGTGGAAAGTAAGGTAAATCACTCATTCACTTTCTGTTACCTACTAACTGATCCAGAACTCTAACCTCAGGGTTCTAGAACCCTTCTCAGTATCCCATAGTCATACTCACGTTCCGGACTCCTGATCATCAGACTTGCTTATAGCAGATGTATGGGGAGGGCTGGCTCTTCTGGAAGCCCTCATACTTCCTCCCCTACCCCCACCACACACAAATAATGATCTTTATGTCCACTCATCCTTCTATCTACACTCAGAGGCCAGGGCCCCCAGGAAGGCTTCACTGACAACCCTTTACTCCTCTCTACATGCAGAAAGGGTAGAGGTGTGGGCTCTGGAATCAGACTTCCGAGACTTGAATTCTTAATCTGTTACTTACCAGTTTAGGACGTGGGCAAAGTAGTTACCTTCTCTGGACACCCCTGTAAAAGAGGAACACTAAGTAGCACCTATGTACCTTACTGAAAGGATTAAATGAGCAAATGCAGGTAAAGTTCTTATAATTTTTTCTTGGGTCAATCAATTCTAGCTGCTATTGTTACCTTTGGCTAATTTAGGGCAGAGTCCCTTTGCCCTCCTTTGGTTCTCTGGGCCCGTCTCATTCACAACACACACAACCGCATACTGCAGAGTTTTGAAAGGTGGTTCTCAAAATGTGGTCCCTGGGCCAGCAATATCAGCCACACCTGGGAACTGGTTAGAACTCTGGCACTGGAGCCCAGCAATCTGTGTTTTAACAATATTCTCAGGCAAATCTGATGCACACTAAAGGTTGACGACAACTGAGAACATCTGTCTCAGACTCTCCTGGAGGCATTCACCAAAAATAGAGTTACAGGACCTTACACCTGACCAGCTGGAGAAGGGGTCTAGTAATTGCCCTGGGTATCATGCTTGTCATGATTTTTCAGCACATAAATGTTTGAGAATCACTGCCATTTTGAATGTGTGTTTCACTTGTCTGTTTTTCCAGTGGACTTTACTTCCTTGCCAGGGAGGTTTGTGAAGATTTGTTGCTGTTGTTTGCATTATTAGTTTTATTATGCTAATTCTAGAATCTCTGGTGCATAGTGCAATCTCAGGCAGGAAGTAGTGGCTCATTAAAACAGGTATTCCAAAAGTCTTAGTAGAACTTCAAGATTAATTCCTTCAGGAAGAGGTAAAATTGTCATTAGATGCAGATGATATGATACTATATAGAGAAATCCCTAAAGACTCTACATGAAAACTACTACAACTGATAAACAAATTCAGCAAGGTAGCAGAATACAAGATTAACATACAGAAATTGGTTGCATTTCTTTATACCAACAATGAAATATCGGAAAGGGAATGTAAAAAAACAATGCCTTTTAAAATCACAACCCCAAAAATAAAATACTTAGGAATAAACCTCACCAAGAAGGCAAAAGACTTATACGCGGAGAACTGTAAGACATTAATAAAGGAAAGTGAAGATGATTCAAAGAAATGGAAAGACGTCTCATGTTCTTGGGTTGGAGGAATTAACATTGTTAAAATGCTCATACTACCCAAAGCAATCTACAGATTTAATGCGATCCCTATCAAATTATCCATGACATTTTTCACGCAATTAGAACAAATAATCCTAAAATTCATACAGAACCATAAAAGACCCAGAATTGCCAAAGCAATCCTGAAGAAAAAGAACAACGTTGGAGGCATAGCCACCCCAGACTCAGACAGTACTCCAGAGTCACAGTAATCAAAACAGCGTGGTATTGGCACAAAAACAGACATATGGATCAATGGAACAGAATACAGAGCCCAGAAATAAACACACACACCTCAGTTAATCTTTGACAATTAATCTTTGACAAAGGAGGCAAGAATATATAATGGGAAAGAGACAGTCTCTTCCGCAAGTGGTGTTGGTAAAGTTGGACAGCCTTATATAAACCAGTGAAGTTAGAACACATCCTTTCACCATACACGAAAATAAACTCAAAATGTCTTAAAGACTTAAACATAAGACATGACACCATAAAACTTCTAGAAGACAACACAGGCAAAATATTCTCTGACATAAATCATACCAATGTTTTCTTAGGTCAGTCTCCCAAGACAATAGAAATAAAAACGAAAATAAAAAAAGGGGACCGAATCAAACTTACAAGCTTTTGCACAGCAAAGGAAACCATAAACAAAATGAAAAGACAACCTACAGAATGGGAGAAAATATTTGCAAATGATGCGACCAGCAAGGGCTTAATTTCCAAAATATACAAACAGCTCATACAACTTGATGACAATAAAAGCAAACAACCCAATCAAAAAAATAGGCAGAAGACTTAAAGAGACATTTCTCCAAAGAAGAAATACAGATGGCCAATAGGCACATGAAAAGATGCTCAACACTGCCAATTATTAAAGAAATGCAAATCAAAACTACCATGAGGTACCACCTCACACCAGTCAGAATGGCCATCATTAAAAAGTCTACAAATAACATATGCTGCAGAGGGTGTGGAGAAAAGGGAACCCTCCTACAACACTGTTGGTGGGAATGTAAGTTGGTGCAGCCACTGTGGAAAACACTATGGAGGTTCCTCAGAAAACTAAAAATAGACCTACCATATGATCCAGCAATCCCACTCCTGGGCGTATATCCAGACCAAACTATAATTCAAAAAGATACATTCACCCTGATCTTCACAGCAGCAATATTCACAATAGCCAAGACATGGAAACAACCTAAATGTCCATCAACAGATGAATGGATAAAGACGATGTGGTACATATATACAATGAAATACTACTCAGCCATAAAAAAAAGAATGAAATAATGCCATTTGCAGCAGCAACATGGATGCAACTAGAGATTATCATACTAAGCAAAGTAAGTCAGAAAGAGAAAGACAAATACCATGATACCACTTATATGTGGAATCTAAAATATGACACAAATGAACCTATCTATGAAACAGAAACAGAATCAGAGACATAGAGAATAGACTGGTGGCTGCCAAGGGGGAAGCAGGTGGGAGAGGGATGAACTGGGAGTTTGGGATTAGCAGATGCAAACTGGTATATATAGATTGGCTAAACAACAAGGTCCTACTATATAGCACAGGGAACTATATTCAATATCCTGTGATAAACCATAATGGAAAAGAATATGAAAAAGAATGTATATACATATGTAATAACAGAGTCACTTTGCTGTACAGCAGTAATTAACACAACGCTGTAAACCAAGTATACTTCAATAAAAAATAAGTTAATTAAATTTTTAAGAAGATTAATTCCTTCAGAAGAACAAGTACTACACATTCACAAAAAAAGCACCCTTTGAAAGTTTAAATTTTTGAATTTCTTTGCCACTTCCTTAGTTTTGATCATCTTGGACAATATATTTTCAATACTGACTTTTAAAAAGAATTGTGTTTCAGTGTTTGCTATCCTTAGAGAGACAGAAACAGATAAGTACAACTAAATACTTGTTTTTCAAAAGTCTCAAAAGTATAAGGGAAATGAAAGTAATTATATCTTCAAATGATTTTGGGGTATGTTTCTAATCTCATATTTCTGATGCGATTCAAGATTAAAACTGCATTAAGACATTTGAGACATGCCGCATTGGTATTAAATGAATTTAATTTTGTGTAAAGTGGCAGAAATATTTTCTTCAGCAAACATACCTGCAGATGTAAAATCACAACTATAAATCTACAAAAAAGCAAGCTATTGAATGAAATCTGATTGGTTATTTCCCTGCAGTATGGATCTGCTAATAATTTAATTTACTACTTGCTAACAGAAGCCAAAATTTAAATATACATATATATATATGTGTATATATATCTATCTCTTCAATTTTAAATCATTCATATATATGAACAAGTATACATACACATATATAACAATTGTTCATATATATAAACAATTTAAATTAAAGAAAGTACATCTGGTGGCCTATTTTTTCCCCCCGATTTCTAAAGAACACCATATTCTATTCTAGGCAGTGGAATGTCAATCCACCTTAAGGGTTGTTCAATGAGCATATCTGAGAAACCACTGGTTTAGCCAATGATGTACTTATTGAGGGAGGCCCTAGTGCCACTGTCAAGAGCTTATCCACAGGAGAGATAAGAAGGTACTTGTTTGGTTTGTGAAAAGAAGGAGTAGTGAGGAATGGCAGGTAGCTGCAGGCTGATGACACGTGATGTCCGTATATATGTAGAACCAACACACCCATAATTGCACCCATTTTCCATACCCAAATCCAAAGCCTTTATATCATTAATCCCAGGCAAAAATGGTAAGATTCATGTGTGTTACTATCCCACGGCTTCAAGATGCCTCTAAACTCATATGAGTATGTCTTAGTTTTATCAGTGGAGGACAAACCAGGCTTCTATCACCAAGCCCCATTCCATAACAGGCAAACCAGTCCAAGACTTCTCTGAGTGCTGCAGGAGAGTCTATGGAAGGGGCGCTCACTCCACTGTGATGCCTAAAATGCCTTTGCACAGAGCAAACATTCAATACATGCTGAGTGAATGAATGAGTGAACTGGCTCATTTCAGGGAAATTCCATTCAACAGGCTGGCATTCCTTCCTACCCATCTTAACTGTTAAGCTTGCCATCAGACAAAAATTTAATTATAAAACGTTAGAGCTGAGGAAATTTTAGAAACTATCTACTCTCCAGAGGTATACAACTTTAATTTCGTGGTAAAAATCACTAGGAGTGATTTAGGAGTCTATCAGACCTGAGTCCAAATTCCACATCTACCATATTTTGGTGAGCAAATAACTACTTCTGAGGCTCTGTTCCATGTATGCATTATGGGATATCATAATAATACATACATTAATTGTATGACTATCAGGGGATGAAATGACACAATCCATTTGCCATGGTCGGCTAAGTAATTTGCCCCAAGTAAGCACTCAAGACATTAGCCAATATTAATAGCGGAGAGATGAAAACAAAACTCTGGGACTGATGCCTACCCTAGTGGCCCCAGTGGTCATAATGACTTTCTTCCATTCAGCCTGCTCTCTTCTCACTAAGACTAAGGAAGAGAAGATGAACAAATTAGGAATAACAATTTGAAAATGGTTTTATACTCCCTGAATGAATGGAATTATAATAAAATGATTCATGAGTTCTGCAGAAATATGATGAAGACTTTAGATCTTTATGTTAGTTCTCTACAAAACCAATTTATGGCCCAAAATGGATTAAAGACCTAAATATAAGGCCAGAAACTATCAAACTCTTAGAGGAAAACATAGGCAGAACACTCTATGACATAAATCACAGCAAGATCCTTTCTGACCCACCTCCTAGAGTAACGGAAATAAAAACAAAAATAAACAAATGGGACCTAATGAAACGTCAAAGCTTTTCCACAGCAAAGGAAACCATAAACAAGACCAAAAGACAACCCTCAGAATGGGAGAAAATATTTGCAAATGAAGCAACCGACAAAGGATTAATCTCCAAAATTTACAAGCAGCTCATGCAGCTCAATAACAAAAAAACAAACAACCCAATCCAAAAATGGGCAGAAGACCTAAATAGTCATTTCTCCAAAGAAGATATACAGACTGCCAACAAACACATGAAAGAATGCTCAACATCATTAATCGTTAGAGAAATGCAAATCAAAACTACAATGAGATATCATCTCACACCAGTCAGAATGGCCATCATCCAAAAATCTAGAAACAGTAAATGCTGGAGAGGGTGTGGAGAAAAGGGAACACTCTTGCACTGCTGGTGGGAATGTGAATTGGTTCAGCCACTATGGAGAACAGTATGGAGGTTCCTTAAAAAGCTACAAATAGAACTACCATATGACCCAGCAATCCCACTACTGGGCATATACCCTGAGAAAACCATAATTCAAAAAGAGTCATGTACCAAAATGTTCATTGCAGCTCTATTTACAATAGCCCGGAGATGGAAACAACCTAAGTGCCCATCATCGGATGAATGGATAAAGAAGATGTGGCACATATATACAATGGAATATTACTCAGCCATAAAAAGAAACGAAATTGAGCTATTTGTAATGAGGTGGATAGACCTAGAGTCTGTCATACAGAGTGAAGTAAGTCAAAAAGAAAAAGACAAATACCGTATGCTAACACATATATATGGAATTTAAGAAAAAAAAAATGTCATGAAGAACCTAGGGGTAAGGCAGGAATAAAGACGCAGACCTCCTAGAGAACGGACTTGAGGTTATGGGGAGGGGGAAGGGTGAGCTGTGACAGGGCGAGAGAGAGTCATGGGCATATACACACTAACAAACATAGTAAGGTAGATAGCTAGTTGGAAGCAGCCGCATGGCACAGGGATATTGGCTTGGTGCTTTGTGACAGCCTGGAGGGGTGGGATAGGGAGGGTGGGAGGGAGGGAGACGCAAGAGGGAAGAGATATAGGAACATATGTATATGTATAACTGATTCACTTTGTTATAAAGCAGAAACTAACACACCATTGTAAAGCAATTATACCCCAATAAAGATGTTAACAAAAAAAAATAATAAGATGATATGAAGAACTCAATCTAAAAAATATTACCTGGAGATCTATAATCTCTACAATAGTGCTATAAAAAGTAAAGAGCTAGAAATCTATTTAGATGGTTTTCCTTATAAGAAAGCACTTTCTGTATAACTTTTAATGTACTATTGATGAGAACAATTCAACAAAATTCAAATAAATATCTGCAGATGTCCTACAAGAAGAAAAGAACAGAGTTAGATGTGACAGGGGATAACTGGACTTCAGGATGAGTAAGACCCTATACTTGACCTCAATAAATTAACATGAAATACAGTGGATGAGTCATGTACAGAATGTCAGAATTCTAAAAGGCCAAGCTAAGTACCAAAAGGAACACGTGGGGACTCTTAAGAAGGAAATAAAATATTGGTTAGTTGATTACGAAAAGGCAGAAGGGAGTAGGTTCCCTTTGGCTGCTCTTTGAAGAGATTACTTCCTTTCCCCCCTAGTCCTGAGGCTAGGGTGGCATGGGCAATAGAAGAATGTGGGGACTGAGAATCATTTCTACTCTCACCAGAGTGGCTGGAAGCAGATTTTCTTACCAGGATGTAGTAGTATGCTAATATTTAAGGGTTCTTGAGGTCAGAGAGAAGGGTTTGAATACTCCGGCTCCATCTCTTGCTGTGGGTCAAGTTTCTTACCTTTCCAACACCTCGGCGTCTTTATCTGAAAATTGGGGACGATGATAATGTCTCCCACCTGAGTGTGAGAACTATATGATACAGTGCATACGCAGGGCTAAATTTGGTGCCTGGCACACAGAAAGTGCTCAGTACGGCAGGCGAGTGTAGTGACAATAAAGGCAAAGATGACGAGGGTAGTGCCGGTGTTGCTTCTGCCCCCAGAACAGGCTCTGACTGGGAGAGAGTTAAAGCACCTTTGGGTTCATGGGGGTTTATATATAAGCAACGGTTGATCAATGTGAGCTGGTTGTCCAAATGATTATGTGCAATCTAAGAAAAAAATGGGCCTCGGATCTGCTCAGCTACTTAATAATATTAGCAGCGGGAGTAGTCAAAGAAGCTAAATTTTATTACGTGTTTATATGCCAAACAACGTGCTGAACGTTTTAAAAGGATTTACTCACTTATTACAAGGAGGCTATACGCTAGGTCCTGATAATGTTATTCGTCTCTTTCAGATGTTGACTGAGCCTCAGTCGGGTTACAAAAGCACCTAAGATCCCATTGTCAGTACATGACGGAAATGAGTTCAAATCCAGCCTGTCTGACTTGTTCTTAATCACTAAGGTATGAAATTAAGCATGTTGCCCTTTGCCTGATTCTCCTTCTGAGGCCTGAATATTTCACTTAGCTCTCTGAGTGCAGAAGAGAGAAAATTCTCTCTCCTTGACCCAACTTGGCATCAATACCCAACTCCCCTTCTCAAAATGGGTTGCTTCAACGAGCAGCAATGAATGCCGGGTCGTGGACCAGTCACCTTGATGACTAAGAGTCAGACACTAGGGAAAGAAAATGCTCTGTGACAAACCTACCCTTGTACAGAAACAAGACAGAAATGGGGGGACAGGGCAAAAGATAATGGAATAAGGCATAGGAAAAATAGCACCTGGCATCGTGACAGTAATAATAATAATAGTAGTAGTAATAGTAATAATAATAGACTTTACTATGCTCTAGGCATTGTATTAAGTGCTTGGTGTAAGTGACTTCATTTTAACATTGAAAACATTTAACATTGAAAAGTCTATGGGGATGAAATATTATTAACATCATTTTATAGGCAGGAGTATTGAGGTTCAGGTAATCAGGTAAATTGCCCAAGCTCATATGGTTAGCAAGTGGAAAGCAGAGATTTGAACCAGCACCTACACTCCTAACCATTATGCTATAACCATTATGCTGAAGACATAAGAATTCCAATGGTCTTTCCCCATAACCCACTCCTGCACTCCAGACTTAAATAGTCCAAGATCAAGAGAGAGCAAGCTTGGAGTTGCCACTCTTCAGTGAGTGTCAATCATTTCAAAACAGTGTATTTGCTAACAAGATGCACTTCCTGTGATAATCTTCTCAACCAGCTATCAAGAAACAGGAAGCAAAGATTCAAGTAACAGTATGTTCCTACTTATGAGGAAGGTGGGACAGCACAGTTGACACTGGGCTTAACTGTTCTGGAAAACGTGGTCCCAGTAGGCATACACGCTGGTACATTTTCCCCACCTACCAAATACAAAAGAAGTATTTCATTTCCATGTTGCTCTTCAAAGTTCCACCTCATTCGTGCCTGTCATTCATCCTCTGGCCTCTTCCTGTCTCCATTTCTGTACAGAAAGGTGCTGAGTCTCTGCTCTCGGATACGAAAAGGGTGTGTTAGGAGAGGGAGCCATGGTACCTCAATGTCTTTTTTTTTTTCATCTTAATTCTATTATGCCAACTCCACTGAACTTAATTAGAGTGAATACAGAATTACACAATTACCCTCTGTTCTATTCTTCAGATGTTATATTTTGATAAAATTTACGACATGCTGCTCTCCCCTTGAACACCAGATGAACACTAGAAATGGATGTGTGTTGACATAAAATCTGTTATAATTACAATTCAAGTATAGCTTACATAATGATAGTGTTAACATAAAATTATAGATGTGTAGAGACAACGTGGTCATGCATTTTTTAGTATAAGTACATGCTTAGACCAATATCTGTTAGCGGAATGAAGATGGAAGAGAATTTTGGTTAAGCCACAAAGGCTGTTTAAGGAGTTGCAGATAGCTAAGGGGAACTCAAAGACCAGTAAGATAATATTTCCCCTGCCATGTTTGCAATTGCAAAGTGAAGGGAAGATGTGAAAGTAAGTACCCCTATGGAAATTACAAGACAAGTACATTTTTTTCCTTGAGTACCTGGGTAAATGCTTAAATTCTAATGTATATCAGTGATGCAAATTTTCAACAGAGTTTGATAAATCATAAAATAATAATTATACATATATGTATATAAAACTGCATGGAACTAGACAGTTCAGAATTACTTCTAATTAAAGAGGTACCCTATGACAACTAACTTAAACCTTACAAAATATGGTTCCAAGTACCCTATCAGAGTGAAAAGCAGGAGACTGAAAGGTTTAGTGTAAATGTTTGTAGTCATGGTGTCTTAACTAAAACTACTGTGTCACAAATACTATTAAAATAATTGTGACATTTTATTCACTTTTACTGCAAACAACAAAACAAACTATAGGTATTTTTTCATTTCAGGTAATTATTTTAGCTAACAGTTATTAAATGTTTTGAGAAGACAGAGTGCTAATTGCATTACTTCATTTTATCTTTAAAATAGCGCTTCCATGTAATTATTCTTAATATCTCCATTGTATTAAAGTGTATCTCTAGTTTAGACCTTTCTTCAGAACTGCAGACTTGTGTATCCAACTGTGTACTCAGCATCTCTACTTGGATGTCACGAAAACATCTCAAATCTTATACCTCCAAAACTGGTCTTTAATCCCCCAAACATGCTCTACCCCAAACTTTTTCCATCTTAGGTGACAGTAACCACACCTTTCCAGTTCCCCAGGCCCTACATCTCGAATTCACCCTTGACCCCCTCTTCCTTTCCATTCTTGCATTCAATCTACCACGAAATGCTGTCACAACCTTCCCAATGTGCCACTTCTGAGAATTACCAGCCGCTAGCAGCCTGGTGCAGGCCACCAACATAGACCTCGAGGATCCTGTAGTCACCTCCCGAGATTCTCCCTGACTCCACTCTCTCCCCACATCCTCAAGACCACAGATAGAGTTATGCTTTTCAAACAAGAGACAGTTCATGCCACACCTCGGCTAAAATCCTGCCCCTGGCTGCCTACATTTAGAGTAAAAGACACAATGCATGTGATGGCCTCCCAGGACTTACCCAATCCATCCCATCACATATCTGACCTCCAGCCCTCCTGCTGTCTCTTCCTCCCCACTGACTAAGTCAGCCAGGGTGGCCTCCTTGATATTCCTCCAAGCTGCCCGGCATATTTCTGCCTTAGAGTTTTGGGACTGGTTATTCTTGCTCCCAGGGAGTGGTCTCCCCATCATACATTCTGACAACTCCCTCACTTCAAGTCTTTGCTCAAATGTCAACTTATAAAATCCACCCTGACTACCCTATTTAAAGTCAGAACCTACCTGTACACTCCTCCAGCACTCCCAACCCAAGCCTCTTCAGTGAGCTTCACATCCTTTTCCTTATCCCGTAGCGCCCATCAACCTTGTGACAAAGCATAGAATTTATTTATAACATCCGTTTCCACACGAGAGTGTAAGGAGGGAGAAAGCATGCAAGAAGGAGCACGCAGGCAAAGGCTCTTGTCTAATTTATTCATTGATACGTCCAAGCATAGAGAACAGGAAGATGCTTGATAAATAGTCCTGAAAAAGATACAGATGAGGAAACTAGTAGTAAAGCTCAGAAAGTTTAAGTAACTTCCTCAAGGTTCTAGAGCTAGAAGAGGGTCACAGTAGAATTCACACTTGGGGATGTCTAACTTCAAATCTCTTAGCCTCTCTGCTATCTTTTTTTTTTTTCTTCTTTGCGGTACGCGGGCTTCTCACTGTTGCAGCCTCTCCCATTGCGGAGCACAGGCTCCGGACGCACAGGCTCAGCAGCCATGGCTCACAGGCCCAGCCGCTCCGCAGCATGTGGGATCTTCCCGGATCGGGTCACGAACTCTCAACCACTGCGCCACCAGGGAAGCCCCTCTCTGCTATCTTAAGTCCATGCAATTCAGGATTTGTTTTAATCAGTGCCATGGAAATTCTCACTCCACTGAATAGGATCACTAAAGTGTTCTCTGTCTAGATTTATATATATATTTTCCATTTAAACAAAGGAAACAGAAGAGGGGAATTCATCATGGGTTATTGTGGTAGTTTTACAGCAATTTTAGCAATAATGACATTTAAGTAATAGTGATATTTAATGATAGCATAATAATAATAAAATAATAGCTCTTAAATGTATTGAAGACGAATCGTATGCTAAACTCAGTGCTAAAATATTTCCATGTATATTTTGTGCAAAATCCTTATGAATATTCTATCAGATGAGCTTTATGTGTAACTCCACCAGGCATACTTCTCTTATTCTGCTTTCAAAGATAAGGAAATTGATGAGAAGTGTGGTAACCGTTTGATCAAGATGAGACTGGTAATAAGTTGTGAGTATGAATTTAAATTCAGGTCTAACTCCAGAATTTGATTCTCAATCCATACATGAAAATTCTGATAATTCCTTTGATAAGGGTATGTTCTCTCCTGGAAAACATCCCCCATTATGTCTGCCTGTGCTCATACCTTCAGGACACAGTCAAGTTTGAAACATGATAAAAATGTTTAAATAGTGTGCTTTAATAAATGGAAATATCTTCATCTAAACAATAACACAAAAAGGCAGGCTCAGCCCTTTGAAGTGGCTTCGTTGCTACCTTCCATCCAGAACAAGAGAAGGAATCAACAGCTGCAGAGTAAAGAAAGCATGAAACCCAGAGATGGAGGATTCTGTAAATGACCAATTACAAGACTATTAAGCCACACTTTCATAGCAAGAGGCAAAATATTCCATTAAACTGAAAATTCTTCTACCCCTCACTCCAAGGCCCACACAAACATTAATGTTGCATTTATTAGGATGTATTTCCTGTGCTCTATCAACTTGACTTTCAGCAACTGTATTAATACAGTCCTTTCGCTTTGCACATATATCTGAATGATGGATTCCATTACTGGAGTTTTGTAGAAAGAGTGGAGTGAATGAAGTAAAGTTTGGGAAGAGCCATCATAATCCATAATGATGGGCACTGAATCAGGACAAGAAGAAACCTCTCTTCTCATTTATTTGAATGAAAATTCTACTATATATTTATTGCCTCTGTACAGGGCCATCTGTTGAATAATGGAAAACAAGCATCTTTCATTTGGAGGTAGGATTTGTGTGCTCAAGTTTCTATGGGCCTGCAGAATTAATCTTGTTTTAGAAATGAAATAAAATGTAATTTCTTACTGTAAGTAGATGTGGTTAAGCAACTGGCAACTTTGATGTCTTTAAATCACTGCAGTTTCGGGGTAGGCAAATCTATAATTATTTCAAGCACTTCTTTATTGGTGCAACAATTGAGCAGTGTACATAGTGGTCAACAACCTGGGCATTGTCAGACGACTCTAAGTTTGAATCTAGACTTTGCCACTCACCAGCTATGTGACTTTCAGCTATGAGAATAACTTTCTTCAGCTTTACACTGTGGATTATTATATGCCCTTTGCAGAACTACTGTAAGAACTAAATGTATATGCGCACAGTGGCTCATAGTAAGGGCTCAAATTAGTACTGTGGTCACTACTAGTAGTACTGAAAAGAAATTAGAACTTCTATTCTCATAAAGTGGGATATGTGTCCCTTTATCATTGTAATTTCATATCATTTTACTTTTGACCTTATAATTTAATAGCTTGATCCAAAAAACATTTAGCAGTAAATATAATTGAAAGAAGATTACCTGTCAAACATGAAATACTGTAGTAACAAGTGTGCTGGCACAATACTCTTCTCAGATAATTAACCTGTAAAAATATGTTATTGTCTTCTTTTTAATTGAGCACATTGAACATATATATTTACTGTGCCAATTGGCGAAAGGTCCATTAATTAATCAGTCTAACTATATGTTGCATAAACGTCTTCTAAACATAATCGTATATGTATTTTATTTGTTGGGAAAATGTGTTTGAGATGGTTCTTTTCTGCCTATTTAAAGTAAAAGAGGATGAGAAGTAGAGTTAGGCTTAATGTACTTTGTACTCCATTATGCCATGAAAATGCTTCTGTGTCCTGGAGACAACAACAAAAGATTTGCTTTAATGACAAGAATCAAGTATGTTCTAAAGCTTCCAGGTAGGAGGCGTATAGGTTGCAGTTTATATCAGAAGTCTTTGCTCTCTCTCTCAACTGCGTCTAGATGGGAAAGATGTGGTCACAAATGCTTCAAGGTGATATAGTAAATGTTGGAAAAGAGGGGGGTAGGAGGCAGAGTTTTGAATATCTCAAACCTGAGCTAGAAGGATTTTATTTAAAGAAAATAGCGGATATTATTTTTCACTTAAGGAAGCAAACGTGACATTAACGTAGGAAATTAGCTCTTTTAGCTATGATGCTTTCAAATGCACATGGCTGAAAACAAATTCAAAATAGTCAAAGGAAATTTAAAAACAAAACCCAAACAACAACAACAAGCTCAACAAACAAGTACTAGAAATTCAGGGATGCAGCCATATTCAGATACAGTTGGATCTGGACGTTCCAGAGTATCAGCAGGGTTCCAGCTCTCTCTACATCGCTCAGCCCTGCTTACCTCTGCAAGACTTTATTTTACAGAAAGTCTCTTCTTGTGCTGGATGGTCACTGGGAGTCCCAGAGTCATATCTCCCCAGCTTAGAAATTCCAGAGAGAAAAGACAATTCTTCCATTTTGCTCTGAGACAAAAGTCCTGGGGAGGAGTCTGATAGACTTAGCCGAGGTCAGATGCCTACCCATGAGCCAATCACCTGCTTTACTGGAGTTCAGTCCCTGGGCGACTCATCCCCGGGGCCCGTCAGGAGGCAGGATGGCATTATCTGGCAGTTCTCCAAGAAAAGCCTGCTGTTTTTGTAAGATGAAAGGGGAGAGGACATGGATAATGAAACCTGTATCTGCTTCTGTAAAATCCACAGAATCTTACTCCCTGCCCTGTGTCGATGACCACGCAGTAAGCTGACCCAGGAGGTCATTTTTCCCACAACAGTCTTTATATATATGACTAAGGAACACACTGGTAAAAGAATATGGGAGAAAGTCTGAGTATGACAAGTCAGCTAGACTGATATTAACTAAAAAAGCTGTGTGAAAATATCCTTAAAAAGTTGCCCCCAACTCACTCAAAGTCCAAAGTTGGAGCTGGAAATACAATGTCATGGAGTTTGGATAAGAACAGGTTTTCTCCAAGCTGAACTATGACACAGAGATTAGAGACTTCCAGAAACTATACTTTTTCAAAGAAAAAACATCACATGAGAAAAATGAGGCCTAGAAAAATTAAATGACTTAAGCTAATTAATGGCAGGACTGAGACTAGAGTATACTTTGTGTAATTCGCTATGGCCTTGTTTTTGTTTTTGTTTTTGTTTTGTTATCACTTCAGAACGAGACAAACTTAAAGAAAGGAAACACAACCAAAACTCAATGGTTGGAAAAGAGATGGATGTGAACGCCCACTTGTTTCTTACGTATAAAGTTACCCCTCGCAGTGTTTTGGAGGAGAAAACGCTGGCTCTTCCCAACGTTGGTTACATACACAAAGATTCCAAAGACAAGTGCTTTGCAAACAAAGTAACTAGAACCAGCTCAGGCTTCCCCGCGCCGGGTCCTACGTTCCACGGTCAGAACCACCAGTTGTATCCCCCCGGGTAACAAGGTGATTCAGAAAAGCTGGCGCCTTAAGAGAAGGGAGAAAACTTAGCCGGGAAGAGAGTCAGGAGGAAACTTGCTCAGCTTCTTACTGAGGTCTGAAACGATCCCAATAGAGTCCTTAAACCCCTCAGGTTTCCCCCATCAAGCACCCTCGCCTCCAACCTGGGCCACCCCAGATCTATCAGACGACAGAAGTCTGCGGACGCACGGAGAGCTGACCACCCCACGAGAGGGACCTACGCGTGGCCGCGCCCACTCACCCGCCGCTCCCTGGGAGACGGGAGACCAGCCCGGGGTGCAAGTCCTGGGCGTGGCAGACTCGCCCCTCTCCGGGCCCGGTTCCAGCTCACCTCGGCGCGGCCCGCCTGGGGGACGCCATCTTGACCACGAAGGGGGCCTCGCGCCGGAGGCCCCTGAGCGGGCGCCCTGAGCGGAGCCGGAGCGCCGAGGAGGCCCAGGTCGGCGCCCTACGTCCCCCGAGCGCTCGCGCCCCGTCCACGAGCGACGAGAGTCCCGCACGCAGTGCCCGACCCAGGCTTCCGCGGAACCGGCGCCCCGCGCAGCCCGCACCGCGGCTCAGGCGGCGCCGAGGGCGGCCCGGGCGGAAGAGCGAGCGCGGGGAAAGCGCTCGGTAACCTGGCAACGCGGAGCAACCTGGCGTCCCCGGCGAACCCCAGCCCTCTACCACGAGGAAGCACGGACCCCCTCACCCGCCGCCCAGCCCGCGCCGCCCCTCGGTCGCTCCGCCCGCCGCTGCCCGCTTGCTATGGTCTTTTAAATCCATGATACAACGTCTATATGTAACAAATCTGTTAAACCCTAAATGTTTATGATATTCAAGTAATCCAGTATCTGAATTATTCTTGAAGATAAAACATCCAAAGACTTCTTAATTGTATGGGTTTACACACATAAAATACACGTGGAGGTAACTTCAAGTATAGTATGTGCCTGTCTCTATTCCTTCCCTCTCCGCTCTTTTAAAAAATGCCCCTTTAAAAATTGCCCACTCACCATCTGTTAGGTAAATTTGCTGAAACACAGTAAATGTGGAGACAGAAATTGTTATAGAGACTATTCCAAATGGCACTGACACCTGTATTTATGAAATTTTTAAAAGGGTAAGTTAGAGTTGTTTTTTTTAAAAAAAAAATCCCACTATAGTAACACCACATCATCCTAGGTGCCCAGTTCTATCCAATTACATAAGATGGAGAAAGAGAGAGAGAGACAGAGAGAGAGGAGACAGAGAAAGAAGAAAGGAAGAAAACCAAGTACTTATGTATAAAATGTTGCTGCCAAAGTTTGAGATTATACTCAAGCATCAATGAACAGAAGGAAAACACAAATTTACAAATGTATTTCATTTATGGTATGAGGGACACAGGTTTAGATTTGCAACACGCTCCCACAAGGGTCAAATTGACCACTTTTTTCTATCTAGTTGCTCTTGAGAGAACAAAACAATTGAAACAGATGCCATTCAATTCCAAGTCTATAGCTTAGACCATGTCACTGCACATGAAATATTGTTCATTCAGAATCAGCACACAGCAAGAGTAATTTATACTCTCAGAGTGTTTGCTCTCAAGTCAATAGCAGAGAAGCCTTGAATAAAAACGTTCCCATTACTTTCCATTGTAATAGATCTTACTTATAGCCCATGAAACAGTGGTCAGAGGAGATTTATTCTTTGGACACCATATTATATAATCTCTCCACTTTAAGCCATCCCCCACTCGGCGATTATTTTTTAAATATGTTACTCGTAGTCAATATTAATTTACATTTAATCTTTCTTAGCATTAGGAGAGTATTATTTTGTACAGGCTCAGAAACAAATCTCCCGAAATTCCTCCCTGATGCTCCCTTCAGGCTGAAAATGCATTGCAGGGTGGCTGCAGTGACTTAATTCTAGTTGGCAGAGCCCTGGCCACACACTAATTTCATTAGCCTCAAACTCCTGGATTTGAAAGATCCACTGAATATGATTCCTGTCCTCTGACATGTCACTTACTAACCAATTCAGTGTGCATACAGAGGAGAGAAAGGACTTGCTCAGCTCTGGCCCACCGGCAGGCAGATGAGAATTCCCAGTCAGAGACACTGTTTACATCTGAGTGGTCATTCTTGCCCGGGTCCTCATTTTCAGGAAGGAAGTTCAATCCAGGCTTTGCTGGCAGCTGCAGCATTTGTTACATCCATTACTAGCTCCTTGTTCCTTCCTGCCCCCCAGTGCTTAGCATCCCCCATTTCAGTCACTAAGTCTTCCTTCCCCCAGCCTAGAAGCTTACCTCACCATAAATTTTTATCTCAAATGATAGGTTTGGCACATTCCCCACAGCAACCCACAGGGACTGGGGAAAAGAAAACTCAAATCTCTGGAGAGCTAAGAATTCAACCATTTAGAGGAGTTTCTTTTATACAGGACAGTCTTCATTGAGCTGAACCCTGCAATCCCAGAGAAGATTCACCTACCCGTTCTTTTCCTCTTTCCCTAAAGTGACTGTGTCTTTGAACAAGGGGTCTGTGTTCCACTATTCTCTCTATTCATTTTGCAGGTTTACAGAGGCTGGGAAACTGGGGGCTGGACTTACATGCCAGGAGCTTCTAAGATCACACGCAAAAATAAGGCTACTGGAAGAGATTGTTGGAATCTATCTCTGTATATTTGAACATGGGCAGTGGTTAACCAGGATGCTCACACCAAGCTTATATCCAGCTTGCAGCACAAGCTACAAGTTGGTGCATCCCTCCTACTACCAGCCTCTTCTCAATAAATGCAGGTGAAAACTGGGGGCTCTTTTCCCTCAGCTGTTCAATCCAACATGAATAGCTGCAATTTGCAAATTAGAGGAAAATGACAGTGTTTTCTCTGAATGGTTTTGGTCCCAACACACACTGCTAATGCTGGCATTCAGTTCCTTTCCTTCCCAGCCCAGGGAAGGGGGGAACTAACCATAAGGCAAGCGTTCTCTTTTCTTGCAAGTGCCTCAGATCCACACACCAGAGAAGGAATCAGCTCCCCCTGGAATCTTTTTCAGCAAACACAATCCTTCACCTAGTCTGCAAGCTCTCTCTTGACTTTAAGATTTCACTCTTTTTTCGACAGGCAGGCCCATCTGCAAGCTCCCAAGCTCCAAGTGAAGGCACCAAAATAATTTTTTAAATGTCAAACAGCAAATGTGCCTTCAACCCCCAGAGCTCCAGTAAAAATACTGTGAGTTGTCCCTGTGTTTCTCAGGTGACCTCTGGCCTCATCCTCCCTGCAGCGCTGCCTCCTCAGGTTCTCTAGTTTAAGCTCAGAGGTAAAGGAAGTGCTTCTGGGTTTTGCTTACGACAACCCAGGCTCTTCCTGAAAGCATTACCTCAAAGTGAAGGCTGCCCAGAAGCACTTTTGGCCTTGCAAACATCTAGAGGTGGCATACTCAACAGGTGCTAGGGATGCTCAGAGGCTCAGAGGGGCCATACCAGGCTGCAGCTTTAGACAGGCACCCCTCCTTCTGGCACAAACACAAACTTCATACTCCTGGGTGCTGATGTAGTGACAGCTTGAATCTCACAAGGAGTCCCCTCCAGAAACCCAACATGCTTCAGGAAAGGCACTTGAGAGGGAGCCGACTTTTTAGCTACGGGGAGCATAAGGGTCAGCCAGACATCTGGAGAAGGGACTAACTGAGCTTGGGTCCTACCAGGCAGGGAGAGAGCTGTGCATTAGGAAAGGATCACTTCAAGACAGAGATGAACAAAAAACTTGGAGATAGGGGTAGAGAAGGAAAAGAGACGCAGAAATTGAAAGGGAGAACATAAAAACAGAGAGACAAAAAAAAAAAAAAAAAACCAGGGAGAAAGAGACACAAGGAGAGAGACACACAGGAAGAAAGACAGAGAAACAAGAGAACCCATAGTCACGCAGACCCTGAAACTCAATTTCTTCATCCAGAAGCCATCCATCTATACCCAGGGCGGCACAGGAGCCGTGGGGCCGAGGCTGCGGGAGCAGGCCGTGAGAGAGCACTGCAGCACCGCCCACCGCTCAGCGGGCCCGATCCGCCGTCCTCGCATCTTCCGCCGTTGCCCGCCTGTACCCGGAGCTAGAGGACCGCCCGGCCTTGCTCAGCGCACCCTACTGCCTCCCTCCAGGCGCCTTCTTGTCTGGCTCTGAGAATCGTCCTCAAAACCCAGGACTGGGGTTGGGGGCTGCGTTAGGGAGGTCGTGGGAAAGGATGGGCACAGGGTGGGTGCAGAAAAAGAGACTGTGTCTCGCAGTTAGCATGAGCTCACCTCCGGGCTCTGAGCTGGCAGGAGTAGAAAGCTGATCGCCCGGCTCCTGCCAGTGGCCGGATCGCAAAGGCGGTTTAGACGGTGCAAACAACTGCCCAGAGCAAATCACCTGGAGGCACGTCTGTGGGTGGCTTCTCCCCGCTTGAGGACAGTCCCCACGCCTTCCGCCCCATGCCCTCGCAGAGATAGGTGACAGGTCGGGAAATCCAACCCGAGCGAAATGGGCAATTCACGTCCAAATGTAGGTGAAGACCTAGCTTTCGGTTTAAGAACTGCCTCCCTAAGCTCTTCTCGAAATTTTCCAAGGCAGCTGCAGCTTGTCGGGCGGCTTGGGGCAGGGAAGCTGGGGAGTTGAGAAATGCCTAGTTTCTAGGCGTCTTCTCATCTTTCATATTCTTTGCGCCTAAGTGGCTCTCACAGGAGCCCGGCACTTTTACAAGCCTGTTTTGGAACCATATTTCACTGGAATGCAAACCCATTTAAATCATCGCCTTGTTTTTCGGAGACTGTTTCTTGTCAATGGGGCCATAAATCCAGAATGTCAAGCCGGATGGAGTGGAGCGCGGACAGGGGAGAGATGGAAGGGAAATGAATCAAGCAGGGCAAGTACCTCCTCGGGTGAGGTGGGAGGGATTCGGCAGGATCTCCAGGGTGGAAATGAGCGAAGGCTGACCAGACCCCGCACCCCTGGAGTCCAAGCCAGCCTTCAGGATAAAGAGCGCGGGGAGCTACGGCGCGCTCTGCCCCGGAGGGAGCGCCCCCCTACCTGGAAAAGCCTCAGGATGTTGGCTACCATGATGGAGACCGAACTCCCCGAAGCCCCAATCACTCCAACTACTTTCTCGGGCTTGACGAAAACCGGAGGCTCGCCGTTGGTGCAGCGCACTTCGGAGGTGTCCTTCTGGATGAGCGCCTGGACGAAAGTGAGCGACTGTTCGAGCGCATAAGTGTCCCTGGAACAAGTGTCCAGGATCCGCGCTCCCAGCGTCACGTTGGGCAGCAGGTTGGGATCGCTGTTGATCTGGTCCAGGGCGTAGAGCATCGCTTCCAGCCTGTGGATCCCGTTCTCCCTCTTGATGTCGCCGCAGGGCACTCCGCTGGGACCCTTCGCGTGCACCGGGAACAGCCCCCCGAGGGTGACGTCCCCCTCGACCCGAATGGAGTGCGGGGCGTACATCTCCTGGCCGCGCGCCGCCGCCGCCAGCGCGCACAGAAGCACCTCCAGCACGCAGCAGGGAAACTTCATCAAAGTCAGGGCGCGGAGCAGCTTCCCCAACTGGACCATACTGCTCCCGCGGCTGCGGTGGTGGCGGCGGCACTCGAGGGGACGGTGGCGGGCTCGCCGGAGTCCTGGCCCCTTGGGGTGAGCTCCTCCGGGGAAGCCCAGGGTCTCCTGCGGGCGAGGAGGGTAGGGGCGCCCGGGGAAGGGCAGCCGGCGAGGGTGGGGGGTCCCGCGGCGCCTGCCAGCTTGGGGCGCCGTGCGCTCTTGTGTTCCCCGGCCAGCGCGCCGCGCTCGAGCTCGCGCTCGGTGGCTTGCAGCTCGAGCTCTCCAACAGCCCAGCACTGGGGAGAGAGCGAGGATGGCTATCGCTTTAAATGCGCGTTCGGCTCCCTCTCCTCCTCCGCCCACTCCCTCCCACCCTCGCTCGCTCTCAGGCTCTCCCCACCCTTCCCAGCGCCCACCCTCCCCACGGTTTTGCATCATCACGCAGGGAGGGGCTGCGTGCTGAGGTAAGGGGGGAGGGAATGGGTGGGCGGCTGTGGGGGGGGAGTACCTCCGATTCGGAGTTTCGAGGTCCCCAGGGAATCTGGGGATTGCAGGTCGCAGGCGAAGGCTGAGCTCCTGCTTCGGTCTCACTGTAGAAGCCGCTCGCTCGCCCGCCTGCACCCACACGCACATTCTAGGCACAGGGTGGCATCAGTCCCGGACAGGGCGGTTCTAGCTGGGGCTGACTGCTTCCAACCCTGAGGTCCGGAGCCGGGACTGTCAGCGCCGGGAGAATGCGAGGTAGTCGAAGGTGATGCCGCCAAGCATGAAGGGTAGTAGGGAGACCCCAGTCTGTACTGCTAATTCGTCTGTGCCAGTTTTTCCTAAGAAAAACACACATACACACAGGAGGCTGATTGATGACCTAAAGAACCTTTACGCAGAGACTTCTCCGGGGCCAGGCACTGGGCTGCCTGTAGGGAAAGACGCCAACAAGAAATGCTGGGAATGGAAATGCATCTTTGGTCTTCAGGGGTTACTGTGGCCGGAGCCGGATGAAGTAACCCTGGTCTCCAGTAAATCTGTGGCGGATTCGCTCCTTTTCTTCCTTTCATCGCAAGAGGTGGAACAACTGAGAACTCTGCAGAGCGCACTTTCTTCTCTGGCGCTGACAGGTGTAAGGCTCCCTCCTGCCCATTTCCAGAGATGCTTTTGGGCTGATGTCAGGTTTCCTCGGGCAGGAAATAGCAAGAAAGAGGTGGCAGTAGGAGGAGCAGACAGAAATCTCCCCATCGATCCAGTGATCCAGTGATCCATTCTTCTTTTTTTTTTTTTTTTCTGGCTGAAGATTTGGGGGGTTTGGGGAGTGGAATCAGGATGCCAGAGCAGGTTGTAGTGCAGTTAGGAAGCTGTTTTTCAAAGGTGTCCCCTCCTGCAGGTCCAGCCCAAACTTGGCCCATTAAAGCAACAAGTGGCCCTAGTTCCTACACAAGGAAGGGCAATGTATCTGCCCTTGGTGCCCACGTGTACTGCTTATGGTGGTCTCTACTCTTGCTGAGCCTTTCTGTTGGAGTGCAGCGAAACTGTCTTATACAGAATTGAGGGCGCAGAGAAAACCAAAACAAGACTATACTTTCTGTTGTAATGTTAGTGTACTAAAGAAAAATGTCCTTGCACATAAACAAAACAACACACACACACACACCCCTAAAAAGTCAGAAGTTGGGAAGTTGGTTGTCTCTTCCACCAACCACCTGTCTGACCTTGGCACTTCTGTTCCTGTGCCTGAGTTTTACTTTGCCCATCTGTAAAATGATGACATTGAATTGAATGTTTTACACGTTAACTTTTAGCTTTCAAATCCTCTGTTGAAATAGGTCATGCGCCTTTGGCCATGGGGTTCTTTTTAGACCAATATCCTTTGTTGCTTTATGTGTAGGGCACCCGTTTTTTGATACCCAAACAATACTTCAAACATTTCCTGGTACAGAGGATTTTATTTTTTTTCTTGTTGACCACCCATTTATCTTCCTTCTAGGGAGAGTCCAGTCCATCATTTTCTTTTCAGACATGCCCCTCCTCCAGGTTTCAATACTTAAGGTTTGAGGAGGAAAAAAACCTTCTGGCTACAGTGTTCAAGGAAGGGAATAGAGGCTAACAAGAGTTATGCAGGGCTAATCCCTGGACTTCTGCTGGAGTAACGAGGTTGATGACATAGGGTTACCACTGTCCAATAGACAATCCGTGCTGGAGTTAAAAGAAAAAGGAGCCTCCTTCCTCGAAATGCTTCATGTATATCTTTTGGACAATGTTACACTATTTGATTTTGTAAAAACATACCATTTTACTGCCATCTTCAAGAAAAGTGATGTAAAAACTATGAGAAGCTACCCCTGTGTACAATGTGATCATCCATCACTCATAGATGTGATGCCCTGCTATATAAGTGCACACCTTGTGCAACCTTATGCTGTGATGCGCCCGCCCCTTCCAGCCAGCCCTGGAGCTGCGAGCGTATAAGCCCGCAGCTGTGCCAGAAGCTCCCACATAAACAGGGAAATATTTGGATCCCATAATGAGAAATACCAGAGAGGAGAAAAGGCAGAGAGAAGAAGGGGTGGG
The DNA here is from genome assembly GCF_964270905.1 of Leucopleurus acutus. Lineage (NCBI taxonomy): Eukaryota > Metazoa > Chordata > Mammalia > Artiodactyla > Delphinidae > Leucopleurus > Leucopleurus acutus. The sequence goes on along the minus strand of NC_139159.1, from coordinate 34,668,911 downwards.
GAAGAGAGAAAGGGACCTGGTTAGAACATGTGAACTCCTGGATCCACATGTGCCTGAAAGATTGCCTCTTTTTTTTCAATTATATAGTATTTTATTTCTGTTGTTTGAAGTCAAAATAATCCTCTTGTAACTCACCTATTCTGCTATTCAATACATTGGATCAAAAAGGCTGGAACAATCGAAATAGATATCCTGGTAAGGCAGCATTAGCTAATTTGGAAAGGGGGAAAGAAGCAAAGCAATAGAAAGGCATCCTTGGGAACACAAATACTGTGATCCTAGTATTTAGGCATCAGTACCTGAGGCTATATTTGATAGAGACTGTATCCTTATTTAGTTTTTAATTTAAGGCTATTTAGTCGGCACTTGGTGCCAAAAAATATATTTGAAGAGCTGTGTTACAAGTAATAACACTTGATTTTTCACCTGCCCATGTGAAGATCTATGTTCTCCTCTTCCATTTCCAGGTCACAGCTTGCAATTGCTCAACAAATAGTTCTTGGCTGACTGTTGAATGTTGCCTTATTCTGTGTTCTCTCTTTGCTCTCCTCATTCTCCCCAAACATCTGGCAGCAATCATTATCTTCTTTTTGTTGCAGTCATCTGTGTGCATGTTTTATTTCCCTTGCTAAGCTGGAAGATCCTTGAGGGTAAGGGGCTAGGTATTATAAGGGGCTAGGTATTATTTATCTTTTTACCTCGGACAATGTTCAGAATGGTGTTTTGTACCTAAGAAGCACTCATGTGTTGAATGAATCAGAATTGGTTTGCCATTCCCCACTGCCTTTATCTCACAATAACAGAAACATAAAGTGGGCAGAGCAGAAACGACGGCAAATAAATTGTCCTCTTAGTCGCAGAATGCAGTTTCTAGAACTTAAAGAATAATTAGTAGATTTTGAAATAATTTTGTTTTACAAAAATTTCATAAGATTGAAATACTCTAACCTTAAAGCTCTCGATCAACTCTAAGGGAGGGCTTTAATTGGCTCTTCCTGAGTCTAGTGTTTATTCCTGGGCCGATAACTGGGGCCATTGTCATAATAGAAAGTGTGATTTGTTACCAGAGAAAGAGGAAAGTGACGCTGGGCTTGCAAGATATTTATATCTTCAGCCAGAGTGCATAGGATCTGGAACTTAATTGGTGACGCAGTATTTGTTTGAGATTATATGAATGAAAAATCTTTGTGTAAGAGTGATTAATCTAAAACTTGGCCAGTCATTGTCCTAGTGTCATATTAAATTGCAGGAGAATCTAGTTTTAGGCACAAAGATCATAAATATAAAATGTGTTTCCAGGCTTGGTTCTGTGTAGTCAGTAATCTATACTCACCCACTCATTAATAAAAATGAAAGTTAAGGACTCAGTCCTAACTTATATGTTTAGCATTGTATTTTGCTAACAATCTCAGTTTTATTTTCTTTGTTCTCCCCTGTCCATCATCTTCTGCAGAAAATAATGTCTCCACTTTCAATTCCCTGTCTATTTAAATCCAATTTGTAATTTATAAAGTTGTCCTCCTTAAGGGCTGCTGCTTCTGCCACAGTAATGTACTCTGGCCATTATTATACTCTTCCATCTTTCATGGAGGTCTCCATCCATAGGTTTTGTTTTCATAGCTTTTTTTGTTTTGGCGGTACGCGGGCCTCTCACTGTTGTGGCCTCGCCCAATGCGGAACACAGGCTCCGTATGCGCAGGCTCAGCGGCCATGGCTCACGGGCCCAGCCGCTCCGCGGCATGTGGCATCTTCCCGGACTGGGGCACGAACCCGTGTCCCCTGCATCGGCAGGGGGACTTTCAACCACTGCACTGCCAGCGAAGCCCTATACTTATGATTTTATATTTGCTTATTTACTTTTGTCTCCACCCTCAGCTCAAGAGAGACTATATTCATCTGTGTTAATCACTGCTGTGTTTCCTGAACATGCCTATAAATCATACTGAACAATGGTGCCTGAAATTTGGTAAGGGATCAATCAATTTTCTTGGCTGGATGAAGAAATGTGTTCATAAATTAATGAACAGATCTTCGGGGCTTCTGACTTGAGGACTAATGGGAAGAGGATGGCAAATGGTTGGGACAGGGTATTGCAAGAAGTAATATTTGGAGTACTCTGATAGCTATCCTAACAGATAAGATTGTGTTCATTTAAGTAGTTCTAATGAGAGAGCTGGGAACTAGGGACACACAGCATTAAGGTTTTTATAATGCATTCTGTAGAGTTCTTTTTAAGTCTGTACAAATATCATTGAAAATGTATGCATACATATACACCTCTGTTACTTTACTTAGCGCTTTACGAGAGTCCCTCAAGGAAGGGGTAGTAGCAACTCTCAGTATCCTTCCTTTATGATGAGCTTAATTTATTCAAAGTTACATTATAATTTATTTGTAACTGTGAAACTAGACTTAGTTATTGAATAGACCCTCCCTAGAAACGTATGACATTAATAAAACCAAGAAAACTTTGTTCAGTTTCCAATGATAGACACACTACAGACTCAAGTATGGGCCATCCAGTTTAATGAAGGGAAGAAGTGATTGAACAAATATAGAGCAAACAGAATATGAAGTTTTATCCTCCATTAACATTAGTAACGGATAGTGTGGGCTCCAATGCCTTCAAGATAGCTTGAGACCATCATCTCTGTGTCATGGGCAGGGGGATGTTCAGCCAGGATGTCTTTCACTGTCACTGAGAAAAATTTCCATAACATATAATGATACCTACTGAAACTGATATGGGGCATTCGGGTAATAAGGAATCCATTAGCATATTTTTCCGGAAGCCTTGACTACAAAATGAAGACAGTAGATTTGGACACTTTCAGCCATGAAGAAGTTGTTTGGATATTCATCTTTATGCCTAATGAAATAAGCTTATTTCATCTCTGCAGCTTCCCATATACCATTTTCCCACCTCTGTTTTATGTTTGGAAAGACTTTTAGAAATTGAAAGTCAAGTTAAAAAGTGAGTGACAACTTAAATGATATATGGAATATTTTGCTGACTTACAAGAGCATGCAGAATTAAATATGACCCAGTTCAAATGTTTATTTTAACGTGTATGTTGAGGTGGCGTTTTCAAGGTGCCAGAAAATGAGAATTCACCTTCCAGTGTGTGTTACCAGTTCTGTTCATTGCACAGAATCATCTTCATAAAACATACTGTTTTCTATGTACCTGGTATATATCTCAATTAGTCTGAAGAATTTCTCAGATACCTCTTAATATGTAGTGCTCCAATTCCAATCTTGCCGTGTCCTGTACCAGTGACACAGCACACAGGAGTTTTATTTCTCTTTATTTCTCTGGGTTGTTCAGAACCCAATGAAAGAACAATGGAATGGGATCCAAGAGATCAGGGTTCTTGTCCCAGATTTACCATAAAATAATTGTGTCCTCTTGGGAAAATTATAGTCATTCTAGGTCCCTTTTCTTTACTTTGACAGAGCTGCACTAATGACCCAAATAATATAGCCCTCTTTCAGTAGTCGCTTAGATGTTATTGGTTTTCTGAAACAAATGAAGACAATGACACATGGAGCTGTGCAACATCTCTGTAACTCTGTTGTCTTAGAGTTGCCTCCATTTTACAGATGATAAGATGACTGTGCATAGAAGTAGATGTTTGGAACCAGCAGTTCCAAAGTAAATGGAGGTAAACCGCAAATTTCCTTCCTTCCTGAAGCTCACTTAGCCAAAACATAGGCTTCTGAATATTAAGCTGTAAAGCATATTATCAGTACATTTTAAAAGAAGCTATTCTTCTAGGATTTCCAATTAATAGCAGGAGGTTTTGAAATTCTTAAAAGATCATCTAATTTTGTGAGATTTACAGTTCTATTTTCCTGTCAAGCAAGTTGTATTAGTGCCAGACAGTCATCTGAGCTTCTGGATGCTTCTCTGAACCTCTTGAAGTTTTCTTCTTGCTATCTGAAATTCATGCCAGATAAGCCTTTTTCTAGAGCGTATGTACAGACTTGTGTATTTTTATATAGGAAAGCGATGCAGTGAGTCAAGTCGGGGGTTAAGCCCTCATTCTCAGAGTGGTATTGAGCTCCTGGTGAAATATAATCATCATTTCCTCAGAATCGAAAAGCAGTTATCTCAGGTGTATAATCCCATTAACTATTTATACATTTACGTATGATACATGGATTTATTGTACAAAGCTCTTAGAGACATAGGTTGTTCATTTTTTGCTTTCCCACAAATACTGTGACCCTTTGAGCAGGAAGGTCTATATTTTACTAACATCTAGAGCCAGCAGTTAACACGGTGTCTAAGATGTAGTCAATAAATATGAAATAGATAAATGAACACATTTTTATGTAAGGGCCAGGACATGGACAAATAGAAATTTTTATTTTCAGTCACAAAGCAACAACAGACATAAAAATGATACAGACAACAAGTGCTACGGTCATTCAAAGAAGGCATAGAATAGATAGAAGGATCTCCTCTATGGCACAGGGAACTATACTCAATATTTTGTAATAACATCTGTATGGGGCACCTGCTCCACACCAGGCCCTATGACAGGTGCTTACATACTTTCCCTCTCCCCCATCCTATGGGGAAAGTACCTCTGCTATAGATTGAACATTTGCCTCCCCCAAAATTCATATGTTGAAATCCTAACCCCCAAAGTGATGGTATCAGGAGGTGTGGCATTTGGGAGGTGATAAGGTCATGAGGGTAGAGCCCTCATGAACAAAATTAGTGCCCTCATAAAAGAGACCCCGCAGAGGTCCCTCGACCTTTCTGCCATGGGAGGTTACAGAGAAAACACGCCAACTGTGACCCAGGAAGAGGATACTCACCGGACTGTGAATCTGCTCGCACCCTGATCTTAGACTTCCAACCTCCAGAACTATGAGAAATAAATTTCTGTTGTTCATAAGCTACCCAGGCTCTGGTATTTTCTTATAGCAGCCCAAATGGATTACGATCACCTCTGTCCTTAGGTTTCAGACCCAGAAACTCAACTTCGTAGAGGTTACGAGAACCCTAAAGCCACTCAACCAGGCAGAGGCAGATTTGAAATTGAAGTCTCCAATTCCACATGTAAGTCTATCAGATCCTGTCTCCAGACATGATGTCATGAACAAGAGCTAATGCAACAAAGAGTTTACATGCAGCAAAACAATTAGCAAACAAAGTAAGAATATAGTAGACCGACTGTTTTTGTCACCCAATAGTCATTCACCACTCTTCCAGTTGAACAGAAGCCATGCCCCGTGGGCACATTCAGCCCTGCTGTTTTCACTTCCCAGATTTGAGGGGTAGGAAATTATTATCCCTCCTGGCCATCAGCACCCTGACCTCTACCACCCACCGGGCCAGCTTCAAGAACAGCTGGATCCACCTGTTCAAATGAAACAGGTCTGCTCTCTGTGGTGTTGGCTTCTAGTTCAAGCAGCTCTCCCCACATGATAGCAAAGCTGGCTCCCAGCAGTTGCAAGCATGAATCCTACCAGCCTAGCAGTCCCAACAGATACCTTTTAAGTATTTGTTCCCCAAAGCTCCAGTTAAAAGTCCTAGGCTGATTCCAATTTGACCTGCTCTGGACAAACATTTTCTTTACAACCAAGAAGGCTGCCAGACACAATACAGGATGCCCGCCTCGTTAAAGCTGAACTTCAGATAAACAGTAATTTTTTTAGTAGAAGTATGTTGCATGCAATGTTGAAGACACCGTAAAAAGTCGTGGTTTTCATCTGCGGTTCAGCTTTAACTGGGCGCCCCGTGTGGGCTTTGCCGGCTGTGGTGGGCGCCGCGCTGGGTCGGCGGGGACGGTGGGGGACTGTGGCCCGAGCCGGGTTGCACACCCAGCCCACAGCGTGCAGGGAGAGAGGGGCAGCCTCGTCTCCGCTGCAGGAGCTGAGACGGGGAGAAGGGGAGCGCCCCAAAAGGAAACCAGCTGCCCCTCCCAGGAGAAAGGAGATGGCTGTTCAGCAGCCAGAAACAGCAGAGGAGCCAGAGCACAGAAGCGGCGGCCTCTGAGGACGCGGCGCACATATTTCTGGTGGGCGAGGGGCACGCGGGCCGGTCCGTGGGAAAGAGGGAAGCCCGCGCCGGCCCCTCCGCCTCCCGAGCCTGTGCGTTTCCCTAAAAGAGCAGCAGCTGTGCAGACTGACTGTTCACAGTTGTGATAAATCGCCTTAGGAAAGCACTTCGATTAAAGTCACATCTAACTAGAACGCAAGAAGTCATCCCTGAACAAATCAATTGCGAGAGGGGCAGCTCTGGGCGCGCACCCACCCCGCTGCTGTTTTGCTTTCCCCGCAGGACGAGGGCCGCTCACTGGGTCGCGGGGACAGCGCGCTGTCTCAGCTGGGGAAGAGGCGCTTGCTGAGGACACATGCAAAACCCAAAGTGTGAAAGGAGGCCTTTATTCCATTCCTTTGGGGGATTTCTTAATGACGTAAAGCCCAACTTGGTTTCAGATCTGCCTGTCGTTTCCGTGACAGAACCTTCCTGGGGGGGGGGGGGGGGTGTCCACCAGCAGCGGGGTGGCCAGGCGCCACAGGGCTGTGCTCTCCTTCCCAAGCCAGTTCATCTCCATCTGTAGCATTTTCAGAGAAACTCTCGGATAGGTTTTCTCCAACAGGTTCTTTTTCCTTCACTTTATAAAGTCATTCTCCTGCACAAAATGAATGGCCTGAAGACATCACTGAGCCTCTTTTTCTCCCAGGGTCAGGGCCAGCACGGCCCCCAGACCACAGGGGCGCAGGACCTCACAATGGGCTTCAGGCCTTCCCCTCCCCTCCCGCCCCTCCCACCCCGCCCTACCCCTCCCCTCCTCCCCTGCAGAAATCACATCCCTTTCTCCAGACTCCCCACTTCAGCTTGACTTCCAGCAGATCTTTACCCTGCCAGTTAGTAATTCAGGACTAATTAGGTGATTGCTTTCATTTATGGTAGCAGTTGTGGGGGGGTGGATGAAATGGCTTTGCCCCTATTCTTGTTGGAAAAATAAATTACACCCACTGTCACTTGAGATCTTATTTTCCCCCCAATCAAGCAAATTAGCAGCGTGGTTCATTTTCCCAGCATTCACTCCTGAACAGACGGCAGTGCCCTGGAACGTGGCTTAGAGCTGTGTGGTCAGTGCAATTGTTTGGGGCTGTTTGTGCCGACAATGAGAAGAGAAGCCTGTCTCCGGAAAGAAAAGTGGCCCTTGTCTTGCTTAGGCCAACGAGCTGCCCAGAGCGCTGCCCGCCTGGCTTCTGAGGAAGATGTACACCGCCATCTAGTGGATATGGGGGCTCACTGCAGTGTGCTCGTTCTCCCGCCTTTCCTTCTGGCCGGTAAGAACAAGCAATAATGCTTCTTGTAAGTTCCTAAAAATAGGGGAGGTCTTATATCACCAGGAGTGAAATGTTTGCCTCAATGTCTGTAATGAAAGTGCAACCCCATGCTTGCACAACGTCTGTCTTGTCAGTAGCCCTCTTTCATCCCGATGTTTAGGTCCAAGACAGGATCCTCATTGTCTGAGCGATGGGTATCTCTCCGAAGCTGGGTAGTTCTCCCCTGTCCCAGGTAGTGTGGGAGGAGACAGTCAGCACCTTCATAGACGCCTTCATCTCTGCAGCCTCGCCATCACTCCTTATCTCGCCCACAGCAAGCCCGATTCCAAAGTGCACAGGGTAGAGGCGTTCGAAAGTTGGCTTGTTCAACCAGGGGCATTGCCACTTCCCAGAGGGAGCCAGAAACACACCCATATCCTAAGACTCTTTTCAGTCTTGGCGTTGAGCGGGTTCCCACTCTGTCCCCTGACTACACACAAGTCAGTGTCTTTTTCCTTTCCGCGCATTCTACCTACATGAAGAGCACGTTGATCTCCCCAGTTTTAACACAGGAACCATGATTTTCTTGGGTTTTGTGTATGGTGGGGGGAGAGAATGGGAGAGAGAGCAAGTCCATCCCAATATGGAAGGGCTTGGCGCCGTGGTTCTCCACCAGGGGCAATTTTGCACCCAGGAGACATTTGAAAGTGTCTTGGGACACTTTGGATGGTCACAGCTTACGCGAGGCTAAAAGTCCTTCCATCACAGGACAGGCCCACAGCAAAGAAGCATCCAACCCCACCCAGCAGTCGTGCTGAGGCTGAGAAAGCCTGGTTTAGGCTCGCAGATATCGCCCTCCAGCAAGCCGGTTGGAACACTGATTGTCCTCAAATGGCCCACACTGCAGAGGCTGTGGATAGATAATGCATCCTCTCCCAAGTCAGTACTGACCGCCGTTTTTCTTCTTTTAGACCCTTCCATTTTAAACATAATTTAGCTGTCTCTTTTTTTTCCCTCTGCTCTGCTGAGAAGAGAAAGGATTGGAAAGGGGGAGGGGAAGGTGACAGAAAAGGAGGATTAGAGGCCTGACCTGTTTCTCCTGGAGAAGCTGGGCACATTCCTCTCTCACACGTGCTTTGTGACCGAGCGGGGTACAATTAAAAGCATAAAAATTTGCTTGTTATTCAAGTCAGGCATTAGTCCGGGTAATGGCGTGCTTGGTGTAGACATGGATTTCCTTGTTCGGAGCTAAGCACAGGACTAGCTGAATTCTCCATGGAGAAATCTTGATTTGTTCAGGTCTTTCATGTTTTCTACAGAGAAGGGATTATGTCTTCCTAAAGAGGGGCGTTGCTTAAAAAGCTACAAAGTGTAAGAAAAGGATTTAGGGCAGAGAGGCCTGTGGTTACGTAGTGGAGGGGTACAGGGAATTTCAGAGCCAAGGATTATTTAAAGCCATAGAGTTAAAAAAATCATTGTTTTAGGGACTTCCCTGGGGGTGCAGTGGTTAAGAATCTTCCTGCCAGTGCAGGGAACACGGGTTCGAGCCCTGGTCCGGGAAGATCCCACATGCCGTGGAGCAACTAAGCCCCTGAGGATAGGTGCCAACTGGCACTCACCAGCCCGAGAGGTTTGTCTGCTCAGCTGCGGGGGCGAGCGGGGCTGCAAGCTGAGGAGCGCAGGGAGAGGACTGGGGTTGGTGGCGTGAACATAGCCTGAAGGGGTTAGTGCACCACGGCTAGCCGGGAGGGAGTCCGGGAAAAGATCTGGAGCTGCCGAAGAGGCAAGAGACTTTTTCTTCCCTCTTTGTTTCCTGCTGCGCGAGGAGAGGGGATTGAGAGCGCTGCTTAAAGGAGCTCCAGAGACGGGCGCGAGTCGTGGCTAAAAGCGCGGACCCCAGAGACGGGCATGAGACGCTAAGGCTGCTGCTGCCGCCACCAAGAAGCCTGTGTGCGAGCACAGGTCACTATCCACACCCCGCCTCCGGGGAGCCTGTGCAGCCCGCCAGTGCCAGGTTCCCGGGATCCAGGGACAACTTCCCCGGGAGAACGCATGGTGAGCCTCAGGCTGGTGCAAAGTCACGCCAGCCTCTGGCGCCGCAGGCTCGCCCCGCACTCCGTGCCCCTCCCTCCCCCCGGCCTGAGAGAGCCAGAGCCCCCGAATCAGCGGCTTCTTTAACCCCGTCTTGTCTGAGTGAAAAACAGACGCCCTCCAGCGACCTACACGCAGAGGCGGGGCCAAATCCAAAGCTGAGCCCCTGGGAGCTGTGAGAACAAAGAAGAGAAAGGGATATCTCTCCCAGCAGCCTCAGAAGCAGCGGATTAAAGCTCCACAATCAACTTGATGTACCCTGCATCTGTGGAATATATGAATAGACAACGAATCATCCCAAATTGAGGAGGTGGACTTTGAGAGCAAGATTTATCATTTTTTCTCCTTTACCTCTTTTTCTGAGTGTGGATGTGTATGCTTCTCTGTGAGATTTTGCCTGTATAGCTTTGCTTCCACCATTTGTCCTAGGGTTCTATAAGTCTGCTTTTTTAAAAAATTTTTTTCTTAATAATAACTTTTTATTTTAATAACTTTATTTTACTTTACTTTATCTTCATTCTTTGTTTCCTTCCTTCCCTCCTTTAGACAACCAATCATCCCAAATTCAGGAGGTGGACTTTGAGAGCATGATTTATGATTTTTTCCACTTTTCCTCTTTTTGTGAGTTTGTATGTGTATGCTTCCGTGTGAGATTTTGTCTGTATAGCTTTGCTTCCACCATTTCTCCTAGGGTTCTATCCGTCCGTTTTTTTTCTCTCTTAATAATATTTTTTATTTTAATAACTTTATTATATTTTATGTTATTTTATTTCATTTTACCTTATCTTCTTCCTTTCTTTTTTCTTCCTTCCTTCCTTCCTCCCTCCCTCCCTCCCTCCCTCCTTTCTTTGTACTGCTACTAATTCTTTCTTTCTAATTTTTCTCCCTTTTCTTGTGAGCTGTGTGGATGAAAGGCTCTTGGAGCTGCAGCCAGGAGTCAGTGCTGTGCCTCTGAGGTGGGAGAGCCAACTTCAGGACACTGGTCCACAAGAGACCTCCCAGCTCCACATAATATCACATGGCAAAAATCTCCCAGAGATCTCCATCTGAACACCAGCACCCAGCTTCACTCAATGACTACCAAGCTATAGTGCTGGACATTCTATGCCAAACAACTAGCAAGACAGGAACACAACCCCACCCATTAGCAGAGAGGCTGCATCAAATAATAATGAGTCCACAGACACGCCAAAACACACCACCAGATGTGGACCTGCCCACCAGAAAGACAAGATCCAGCCTCATCCACCAGAACACAGGCACTAGTCCCCTCCACTAGGAAACCTACACAACCCACTGAAACTACTTTAGCCACTGGGGACAGACACCAAAAACAACGGGAACTAAGAACATGCAGCCTGCAAAAAGAAGACCCGAAAGACAATAAGATAAGCAGAATGAGAAGACAGAAAAACACACAGCAGATGAAGGAGCAAGACAAAAACCCACCAGAGCTAACAAATGAAGAGGAAGTAGGCAGTCTACCTGAAAATGTATTCAGAATAATGATAGTAAAGATGATCCAAAACCTTGGAAATAGAATGGACAAAATGCAAGAATTAGTTAACAAGGACCTAGAAGAACTAAAGATGAAACAAGCAACGATGAACAACACAATAAATGAAATTAAAAGTACTCTAGACGGGATCAATAGCAGAATAACTGAGGCAGAAGAACGGATAAGTGACCTGGAAGATAAAATAGTGGAAATAACTACTGCAGAGCAGAATAAAGAGAAAAGAATGAAAAGAACTGAGGACAGTCTCAGACACCCCTGGGACAATATTAAACGCACCAACACTCAAATTATAGGGGTTCCAGAAGAAGAAGAGAAAAAGAATGGGACTGAGAAAATATTTGAAGAGATTATAGTTGAAAACTTCCCTAATATAGGAAAGGAAATAGTTAATCAAGTCCCATAATCAGAGGGTCCCATACAGGATAAATCCAAGGAGAAGTACGGCAGGACACATATTAATCAAACTGTCAAAAATTAAATTCAAAGAAAACATATTAAAAGCAGCAAGGGAAAAACAACAAATAACACACAAGGGAATCCCCATAAGGTTAAAAGCTGATCTCTCAGCAGAAACTCTACAAGACAGAAGGGAGTCGCAGGACATAATGAAAGTGATGAAGGAGAAAAACCTGCAACCAAGATTACTCTACCCAGCAAGGATCTCATTCAGATTTGATGGAGAAATTAAAACCTTTACAGACAAGCAAAAGCTGAGAGAGTTCAGCACCACCAAACCAACTTTACAACAAATGCTAAAGGAACTTCTCTAGGCAAGAAGCAGAGGAGAAGGAAAAGACCTATAATAACGAACCCAAAACAATTTAGAAAATGGGAATAGGAACATACATATCGATAATTGCCTTAAATTAAAATGGACTAAATGCTCCCACCAAACGACACAGATTGGCTGAATGGATACAAAAACAAGACCCATATATATGCTGTCTACAATATACCAACTTCAGACCTAGAGACACATACAGACTGAAAGTAAGGGGATGGAAAAAGATATTCCATGCAAATGGAAACCAAAAGAAAGCTGGAGTAGCCATTCTCATATCAGACAAAATAGACTTTAAAATAAAGACTATTAGAAGAGAAAAAGAAGGACACTACATAATGATCAAGATCGATCCAAGAAGAAGATATAACAATTGTAAATATTTATGCATCCAACATAGGAGCACCTCAATACATAAGGCAAATACTAACAGCCATAAAAGGGGAAATCGACAGTAACACATTCAGAGTAGGGGACTTTAACACCCCACTTTCACCAATGGACAGATTATCCAAAATGAAAATAAATAAGGAAACACAAGCTTTAAATGATACATTAAACAAGATGAACTTAATTGATATTTATAGGACATTCAATCCAAAACCAACAGAATACACATTTTTCTCAAGTACTCATGGAACATTCTCCAAGATAGATCATATCTTGGGTCACAAATCAAGCCTTGGTAAATTTAAGGAAATTGAAATTGTATCAAGTATCTTTTCCGACCACAACGCCATGAGACTAGATATCAATTACAGGAAAATATCTATAAAAGACACAAACATGGAGGCTAAACAATACACGACTTAATTACGAAGTGGTCACTGAAGAAATCAAAGAGGAAATCAAAAAATACCTACAGAAAACTGCCAATGCAGACACGATGTCCCAAAACCTATGGGATGCAGCAAAAGCACTTCTAAGAGGGAAGTTTATAGCAATACAAGCCCACCTTAAGAAACAGGAAACGTCTCGAATAAACAACCTAATCTTGCACCTAAAGCAATTAGAGAAAGAAGAACAAAAAACTAAAAAAGTTAGCAGAAGGAAAGAAATAATAAAAATCAGATCAGAAATAAATGAAAAATAAATGAAGGAAACTATAGCAAAGATCAATAAAACTAAAAGCGGGTTCTTTGAGAAGATAAACAAAATTGATAAACCATTAACCAGACTCATCAAGAAAAAAAGGGAGAAGACTCAAATCAATACAATTAGAAATGAAAAAGGAGAAGTAACAACTGACACAGCAGAAATAAAAAAGATCATGAGAGATTACTACAAGCAAGTGTATGCCAATAAAATGGACAATCTGGAAGAAATGGACAAATTCTTAGGAATGCACAACCTGCCAAGACTGAATCAGGAAGAAATAGAAAATATGAACAGACCAATCACAAGCACTGATATTGAAACTGTGATTAAAAATCTTCCAACGGGGCTTCCAAGGTGGCGCAGTGGTTGAGAGTCCACCTGCCGATGCACGGGACACGGGTTCGTGCCCCGATACGGGAGGATCCCACATGGTGCGGAGCGGCTGTGCCCATGAGCCATGGCCGCTGAGCCTGCATGTCCAGAGCCTGTTCTCTGCAACGGGAGAGGCCACAACAGTGAGAGGCCCGCGTACCACAAAAAAAAAAAAAAAAAAACCTTCCAACAAACAAAAGCCCAGGACCACACGGCTTCACAGGCGAATTCTATCAAACATTTAGAGAAGAGCTAACACCTATCCTTCTCAAACTCTTCCAAAATATAGCAGAGGGAGGAACACTCCCAAATTCATTCTACGAGGCCACCATCACCTTGATTCCAATACCAGACAAGGATGTCACAACGAAAGAAAACTACAGGCCAATATCACTGATGATCATAGATGCAAAAATCCTCAACAAAATACTAGCAAAAAGAATCCAACAGCACATTAAAAGGATCATACACCATGATCAAGTGGGGTTTATTCCAGGAATGCAAGGATTCTTCAATATACACAAATCTATCAATGTGATAAACCATAATAACAAATTGAAGGAGATAAACCATATGATCATTTCAATACATGCAGAGAAAGCTTTTGACAAAATTCAACACCCATTTATAATAAAAACTCTGCAGAAAGTAGGCATAGAGGGAACTTTCCTCAACATAATAAAGGCCATACATGACAAACCCACAGCCAACATCATCCTCAATGGTGAAAAACTGAAACCATTTCCACTAAGATCAGAAACAAGACAAGGTTGCGCACTGTCACCACTCTTATTCAATATAGTTTTGGAAGTTTTAGCCACAGCAATCAGAGAAGAAAAGGAAATAAAAGGAATCCAAATCGGAAAAGAAGAAATAAAGCTGTCACTGTTTGTAGATGACATGATACTGTACATAGAGAATCCTAAAGATGCTACCGGAAAACTACTAGAACTAATCAATGAATTTGGTAAAGTTGCAGGATACAAAATTAATGCACAGAAATCTCTGGCATTCCTATACACTAATGAAGAAACATCTGAAAGTGAAATCAAGAAAACACTCCCATTGACCATTACAACAAAAAGAATAAAATATCTAGGAATAAACCTACCTAAGGAGACATAATACCTGTATGGAGAAAATTATAAGACACTGAGGAAAGAAATTAAAGATGATACAAATAGATGGAGAAATATACCATGTTCATGGATTGGAAGAATCAACATTGTGAAAATGACTCTACTACCCAAAGCAATCTACAATTCAATGCAATCCCTATCAAACTACCACTGGCATTTTTCACAGAACGAGAACAAAAAATTTCACAATTTGTATGGAAACACAAAAGACCCCGAATACCCAAAGCAATCTTGAGAACGAAACACGGAGCTGGAGGAATCAGGCTCCCTGACTTCAGACTATACAACACAGCTACAGTAATCAAGACAGTATGGTACTGGCAAAAAAACAGAAAGATAGATCAATGGAACAGGATAGAAAGTCCAGAGATAAACACACGCACATATGGTCACATTATCTTTGATAAAGGAGGCAGGAATGTACAGTGGAGAAAGGACAGCCTCTTTAGTAAGTGGTGCTGGGAAAACTGGACAGGTACATGTAGAAGTATGTGATTAGGTCACTCCCTAACACCATACACAAAAATAAGCTCAAAAGGGATTAAAGACCTACATGTAAGCCCAGAAACTATGAAACTCTTAGAGGAAAACATAGGCAGAACACTCTATGACATAAATCACAGCAAGATCCTTTTTGACCCACCTCCTAGAGAAATGGAAATAAAAACAAAAAAAACCAAATGGGACCTAATGAAACTTCAAAGCTTTTGCACAGCAAAGGAAACTATAAACAAGACCATAAGACAACCCTCAGAATGGGAGAAAATATTTGCAAATGAAGCAACTGACAAAGGATTAATTTCCAAAATTTACAAGCAGCACATGCAGCTGAATAACAAAAAAAGAAAACAAGCCAATCCAAAAATGGGCAGAAGATCTAAATAGACATTTCTCCAAAGAAAATATACAGACTGCCAACAAACACATGAAAGAATGCTCAACATCATTAATCATTAGAGAAATGCAAATCAAAACTACAATGAGATATCATCTCACACCAGTCAGAATGGCCATCATCAAAAATCTAGAAACAGTAAATGCTGGAGAGGGTGTGGAGAAAAGGGAACACTCTTGCACTGCTGGTAGGAATGTGAATTGGTTCAGCCACTACGGAGAACAGTATGGAGGTTCCTTAAAAAACTACAAATAGAACTACCATATGACCCAGCAATCCCACTACTGGGCATATACCCTGAGAAAACCAAAATTCAAAAAGAGTCATGTACCAAAATATTCATTGCAGGCCTATTTACAATAGGCCGAAGATGGAAACAACCTAAGTGCCCATCATCGAAAGAATGGATAAAGAAGATGTGGCACATATATACAATGGAATATTTCTCAGCCATAAAAAGAAACGAAATTGAGCTATTTGTTATGAGGTGGATAGACCTAGAGCCTGTCATACAGAGTGAAGTAAGTCAGAAAGAGAAAGACAAATACCATATGCTAACACATATATATGGAATTTAAGAAAAAAAATGTCATGAAGAACCTAGGGGTAAGACAGGAATAAAGATATAGATCTACTGGAGAACGGACTTGAGGATATGGGGAGGGGGAAGGGTGATCTGTGACAAAGCAGGAGAGAGGCATAGACATATATAGACTAACAAACATAAGGTAGATAACTAGTGGGAAGCAGCCACATAGCACAGGGGATATCAGCTCGGTGCTTTGTGACCGCCTGGAGTGGTGGGATAGGGAGGGTGGGAGGGAGGGAGACGCAAGCGGGAAGAGATATGGGAACATATGTATGTGTGTAACTGATTCACTTTGTTATAAAGCGGAAACTAACACACCTTTGTAAAGCAATTATACCCCAATAAAGATGTTACAAAAAGAAAAAAAAGAAAATATATAGCTGAAGGGTAAAAGGGTTGGAATAGATATACCATAACAGTAAAAACAAAACAAAACAACAACAACAAAACTGGAGTGGCTAAGAAAATATCAGAAAAAAATTATATTTTAAGACGAAAATTTTTACTAGAGACAAAGACATTTTAAAATGATAAAGTGATTATTCCATCTAGAATGCATAATAATTATAAACTTATATGCACCTAACAACAGGACTCCAACATACAATGAAGCAAAATCGACACAACAGAAAAGTGAAACAGACAGTTCTACAATAATAGTTGGATACTTTAATACCCTTCTTTCAATAGCAGAACAGACAGAAAATCAACAAGAAAATAAAAACCTTGAACAGCATTATCAATCAAGTAGACGTAACAGCCATCTATAAAACATTCCACCCAACAGCATCAGAATATACATTCTTTTCAAATGCACATGGATATACTATATGCTAGGCCATAAAACAAATTTCAGTACATTTTAAAGGACATAAACAATACAGAGAGTGCTCTCAGATGACAACAGAATGCAATAAGCAACCGTTAACAGAAAGAAATTTGTTGAAAATCACAAATGGAAATTAAAGAATGTATTCCTAAATAATTCATGGGTCAAGTAAGAACTCATAAGGGGAATTAGAAATAATTTGAGATGAATTAAAGTGAAAGTATAACATATTAATATTTGATTGGTCCCACATACTCTTCTGAAAAGCAGAGGGGTTAGACAAAGAGATCTAAATTAATTAAAAAATCATTTATTATTCTGGGAATAAAAAGAACTGGGCTTAGTCTCAGTTTTGCCTTTATCTTTGTGTCTGTTGATTATCTTGGAATAGTCATTACATAGTCAAAATACAGTTGCCAGCTCAGGAATCAAATACTGTCATCTCTAGGGCTACCATAACAAGATACCACAAACTTGTTAGCTTAAAAGAACAGAAATTTATTTTATCACAGCTCTAGAGGCCAGAAGTTCAAACTCAAAGTGTTGAGAGGGCCATGTTCTTTCTGACGCCTCAAGGGGAGGATCCTTCTTTGTCTTAACCAGATTCTGGTGGTGGCCATCAGTCACTGGTGTTGGCAGTTTTTTGATTTGCAGCTGCATCACTCTGGTCTCTTTCACTGTTGTCACATGGAATTGTCTCTGTGTGTTTCTGTCTCTGGAAACAATTTGAATAGAAATTTCTATTTTTAAAAAACAAACTGTTGATTATTATGCTCTATTTAGATACTTCCTATAACCCACACCCACCTCCATTTCCCCATATGTATTTGAGAAGGAAAGAGGAACTCCTCTGAGCTATCATATTGGAAAGAATCAATAATACAGTGTTTTACTAGAGATGCCTCTTATCTAAAATATTTGAATTAAATATAAAATCTGGGGAAATTATCACCCAGTTTCCCTCCTCTAGAGGCATGTTCTAAATGATAGACAGCAGAATATTTTATACCCATGAGGTTTGCTGACATTATTGATTTGGTCCAGGATCTGTATTTTCTCTAAAGAAAACAGTATTCTCTCTTTACTTTCTTTAATATATAATGTTGGTGTCTTAAGTTTATTGTCAGAGAGGATGCTTATAGTTCAAATGGTTTGGTTGTATTTCACCAGTATTATTACAAGAGTGTCAAACAATGGCTAGGCTCCAGGATAGACCTCGGTCCCTTTGTTCCACTGGGATACTGATCTGAAAGCCACTGTTTTCTTATATTCCAAAGACCAAATAAATAAAACAAATAAATAAACAAACAAAAAAAACAAGTCAATGAAACTATTTTAAAACCAACTCTCTTTTCTTCCTCATCCATGTTAATTCTCTTCTACCTAAAATTGCTTCCTGGAAGTGATTTTTATGTTTCTTAGAGCTTCTTTATGTATATATATCCACACTAATGCATATAAAACTGTGCCTTGTAGATCTTATACTTTTTCCATTTGAATAACTATTTTCTCATGTCATATAGAGTTTATTCATTGTCCTAGATATGCATTTTTCCTGTGTATTTGAGCATCATAGGAAGATAAATTCTACTCTTGAAAACGTTAACTGGTCACTGAGACACAGAAAGCTATTATTCTTACCAGTTTTCAATAGTGAGTAGATTCTGTAGGGGTGGAATTTTAAGATGTAAGTATACTGTTTTTCTACACTCAAATTCCGTTCCCCTTATCATAGAAATTGACCAGTGAAGTGTGCTGCTGACTTTTCAGAATCCATGTACATATAATCCATTAGGGTATTAGATATAACATTGGTCAGAAAAGCATACTGTGAAATGTTGCTTTTATTTAAACTCCCACTATTTTCACTACATGGTTTCAAGATTTTACTTCATTATTGTCCTCTGGTGGTGGGCTCTGTGAACTGCATATTTACGGGTCTGGAGCACATATCTTCCTGGAGGTATACAACTCCTCAGGTACCAGCTAAAGAGTAGATGATAAGAAGCATTCAGATTTATTAAAACTCATTAAGAATATCAGTAGCCTGACTGTTGTTTCTAAAAATATAAAATATTTATCCTTCTGTTGTCAAACAGAAGGTATTTCATGAAAAGAAGTATAAATCCTTTTTTGCTTGCAATAGAAGAACAATAATTGAAGATATTCTTCATTTGGACCAAATACCTTCTCTGAAAATATAAGTTAAAATAGGAGTAGAAATTTCCAAAATATTCTTTAGGGAATAAAACTCCACATATAATTTCAAATTATAATTTAATTTTACCTTAAATTTAAATATCTATATTGAATTTAATTTAAGGAAGGAAGAAAGAAGAAAAGAAGGAAAGAAGGAAAGAAAGAAAGAAAAAAAAGAAAAAAGAATGGAGGGAGGGAGGGATGGTGGGAGGAAGGAAGGAAGGAAGAGAGGAGGGAAGGAAGGGAGGAGGGAAGGAAGAAGGAAAGAAAGAAAGAAGATAAAGTAAAATAAAATAAAGTAAAATATAATAAAGTTATTAAATTAAAAACTACTTATTAAGAAAAAAAACGAACGGATAGAACCTTTGGATAAATGGCGGAAGCAGAGCTATACAGACAAAATCTCATACAGAAGCATACACTTACAAACTCACAAAAAGAGGAATAGGGGAAAAAATCATAAATCTTGCTCTCAAAGTCCACCTCCTCAATTTGGGATGATTCTTTGTCTAAATGAGGGAAGGAAAGAAGGAAGGAAGGAAGGAAAGAAAGAAAGAAAGAAAGAAAGAAAGAAAGAAAGAAAGAAAGAAAGAAAGAAAGAAAGAAAGAAAGAGAAAGAAAGAAGATAAAGTAGTATAAAATAAAGTTATTAAAATAAAAATAATTATTAAGAAAAAAATTTAAAAAAAAAGACAGAACCCTAGGACAAATGGTGGAAGCAAAGCTATACAGGCAAAATCTCACAGAGAAGCATACACATCCACACTCAGAAAAAGAGATAAAGGGGAAAAAATGATAAATCTTGCTCTCAAAGTCCACCTCCTCAATTTGGGATGATTCGCTGTCTATTCATGTATTCCACAGATGCAGGGTACATCAAGTTGATTGTGGAGCTTTAATCCGCTGCTTCTGAGGCTGCTGGGAGAGATATCCGTTTTTCTTCTTTGTTCTCACAGCTCCCAGGGGCTCAGCTTTGGATTTGGCCCCGCCTCTGCGTGTAGGTCGCTGGAGGGCGTCTGTTTTTCACTCAGACAAGACGGGGTTAAAGGAGCCGCTGATTCGGGGGCTCTGGCTCACTCAGGCCGGGGGGAGGGAGGGGCACGGAGTGCGGGGCGAGCCTGCGGCGCCAGAGGCTGGCGTGACTTTGCACCAGCCTGAGGCTCACCGTGCGTTCTCCCGGAGAAGTTGTCCCTGGATCCCGGGAACCTGGCACTGGCGGGCTGCACAGGCTCCCCGGAGGCGGGGTGTGGATAGTGACCTGTGCTCGCACACAGGCTTCTTGGTGGCGGCGGCAGCAGCAGCCTTAGCGTCTCATTGCCCGTCTCTGGGGTCCGCGCTTTTAGCCACGACTCGCGCCCGTCTCTGGAGCTCCTTTAAGCAGCGCTCTCAATCCCCTCTCCTCGCGCAGCAGGAAACAAAGAGGGAAGAAAAAGTCTCTTGCCTCTTCGGCAGCTCCAGATCTTTTCCCGGACTCCCTCCCGGCTAGCCGTGGTGCACTAACCCCTTCAGGCTATGTTCACGCCACCAACCCCAGTCCTCTCCCTGCGCTCTGACTAAAGCCCGATCCTCAGCTTGCAGCCCCGCCCACCCCCGCAGCTGAGTAGACAAACCTCTCGGGCTGGTGAGTGCCAGTTGGCACCTATCCTCTGTGCGGGAATCTCTCCGCTTTGCCCTCCGCACCCCTGTGGCTGTGCTCTCCTCCACGGCTCCAAAGCTTCCCCCCTCCGCCACGCGCACTCTCCTCCCGCGAAGGGGCTTCCTAGTGTGTGGAAACCTCTCCTCCTTCACAGCTCCCTCCCACTGGTGCAGGTCCCGTCCCTATTCTTTTGTCTCTGTTTTTTCTTTTTTTCTTTTGCCCTACCCAGGTATGTGGGGGAGTTTCTTGCCTTTTGGGAGGTCTGAGGTCTTCTGCCAGCATTCAGTAGGTGTTCTGTAGGAGTTGTTCCACGTGTAGATGTATTTCTGGTGTATCTGTGGGGAGGAAGGTGATCTCCGTGTCTTACTCTTCTGCCATCTTCCCCTCCCAGGTATCCGTTTTTTCTAGACTTTTCTTTCTTTAGCTCACAAAGGGGCCCCTGAGGATTAAGCAGAGGAACGTCAGGGTTTCTTCCAGGCCAGCTTCAGCCCCGGGATGTTCAGGGCAGACTCTCATTACAAACCTCAGTTTCTGAGGCTCCTGGCTTATGGCCATTTAGTATAGAAGGAGGCTCCTGGCTGGGGAAGGCTCAGACAAAAAGATGCAGGTTCTAATCTGTGGCAGTGGGCAGTGGGCGGGGGGCGGGGGGGGGGTGTCAGTGCAGGAAGAGGCATTCCCTGCCTTAGGCATTTAAACCATTGCCTTCTCTTCAGGATGGCTCACCTGCAAGATTCTGTGGGGTCCGCCTCCTGGCACCATGCTACAATTGCCGGATTTTGGGTCTGGAGCAACCCAGGTCTTCGTCCGGCATTTCCGGAGAGTGCTTTCTCTTCGGAGCACGTCTGGGGACTGGCTTCTCTGCTTCCACCTTGGCTGGCGTGGCCAAAGGAGCATCTTCCAAGGGGAAGAGAGGGAAGACATTCCAGTTTGGAAGAATAAAAGCAAAGACACACTCTTCTCTACCTTGTCCTGCCCCAAATATAAATTCATAGCACCGTCACATTTTTACAACTATGGACTTAAAAAGACCAAGAGGTTAAGGGGCCTACCCAGTGTTACACAGGTAGTGGAGAGGTGTTCTGTTCAATGGTTAGGTTCATGTTGGGGCTCCGGATTTACAGCTGATAGGAATGTGAGGACAAGCTCATGCCATTTCAAACATTTCCAAGTGATACTGAGAGAGATGTTAAAGGTGCAAAACGAGGGTGCTGAATGACCTCACAAAGTGGAAATGGTGGGCCCATTTTAACATGAAATTGAAAAGAAATTCATGACAAAAGGACATAATAGAAAATGACAACATAATCATAACACTCCCCTCTCCCGTGGAAGTAAAATTCATTAGAATCCTCTCTCTCTCTACCATGAAAGGATGAGATAAAGTCTCAGCAGCAGCCCCCATGAAAAACATGGTCAACAGGGTGAAGAGGTGTTACTAAGACCATATGGTGCGACTCAGAGAAGCAAAGAGACAACTCTGCCCTTAGCCTGATGAGGCCCACAGGAAGGAACATTTGTGGCAACCTTGGATAGTGTGGCAATGAGAGAGAACCTTCTTTAGGAGGGGACTCCCTGCTGCCGACCTTGAAAGAGCAAATATGGGACATGCGTTTACTGTGGCTCTTGCAGAGGCGATGTGCCCAGAGGTTGGGCCACCCTGCTTGACAATCAAAGCACCTTGTATTCCTGTGCTGCTTGAAAGCTCCAATCGCCGGATTTTGGGTCTGGGGCAACCCAGGTCTTCGTCCGACCATTCCAGAGAGTGCTTTCTCTTCGGAGCACGTCTGGGGACTGGCTTCTCTGCTTCTACCTTAGCTGGCGTGGCCAAAGGAACATCCCCGTAGAGCCGGTAGCCACCAACCAGGCAGTATGTCTCCCCGTGCCAGCCCAAATGCGTTTCTCCACACCCGCGGTACAGGACATGGTAGTGACCAGGTGTAGGACGAGAAACGGGAGGCACTGCTGCTGCAAAGAAAATCAGAACTGATCAGTCACTTCTGCTGTGCACAGTCTCCTGCCAGAATTTCCCTCTCTCATGTCTCTCCCAGTTTCTGGCTGAAGAACTTTTAACCTACTTGACGTCCAAAACACAGCCTTGGCCCATCATCTCTATGAGTCCCTAGAGAAGGGACACTGGCTGCAAAAGCAATCCCTAGAGCCTAGGGCTGCAGCAGATGAGGAAGTCTCTTCACCGTTCCCAGGGAAAACAGTAGAACCCGAAAGTAATTGCAATCATGATCCTCTCCATCTCTCCCTTCCACAACAGAGAAAACATTTCTTGCAGTCTGTCACTTCTGAGGCTTTCATGGAAATGTCTTTCAGGTTTTGGAAAAAAATAATCTAATATAAATTTGTTAAGAACCCTGCCCACCTTGGCAACCCTTCTTGGCCCCATTTATACTGCTATTTCAACCACACTGAACTCTAGCTGTCTAATACTTTTATGTCGATTAGAACAAGGACAAATACTGAGGCAGAGTGATCAGGAGACTCAGAACCGGGCTCTGGATACCAAGTCTAGGCTCACATCAACCCAGCCTCCTGGGACACCATCTCCTCAGCCCTCCAGTCTCATTAGCACTTCATCACCCCCCCTTCGTTCTTACGGTCTTCCCATCAATATGGCAACACCCTCTCCCCTAGTACCCAGCAACTCAGTAAGGGATGTGTCTGAGGGGACCGATATAGATGTCTCCATGATAGTACAGTGGTGCCTGGGTTTGAAGGTGCGGTTCAAGAGTGGCCCTGTTCCTCAAACCGCTCCATTAACAATTTGCCAACAAAAATGCACTTGTCTTTTGTTAAGAGGCCAATCAGGAAAGGGTCTGAATGGAAGCATCCTGTAGCCCAAAGGGTAAGGCTACATTTATAAAGCTCAGAACCGTCCTGCACACTTGTCCAGGGATGACCTTTCACTTGTCCTCAGCAGTGAGAACTGTGCGTCCCTGAAGGCGTCCCAGGTCACCGGTATTACTTACATCTGGGAAGGTGCTCAGCTGTACGTAGTTGGCAACCCCCACAGGAACATGTGCCAGCCAGGTGAGGTTGTGTGTGTATCATACCTCCTGTAGAGTTGCCCTGTCTGGGTGTACCTGCTGCACTGCCCACCCAGGGAACAGAGCACAGGTTAGAGTACACATACACTATCCGGTCACACATTCTCACACAGACAGCCAAAAAGATTGGTATCTGGTGGAGAACTGGTAGAGAAGTTTCTCTGAGTGCAGCCCGTTTGCACAGTTATGCTGCCATGGAAACTCTGAGAATGCCTGTGAGGGCATCACTACCCAGTGAGGTCATATATGGAACCTTTGACTTGAGGGGCAGGCTTGAGGAGGAGGGGCAGTTTTGTGGAGGAGAACAGGGTAGAGGCAAAGGTACTCTGCCTCGCCCCTCACCCCTGGGCCTCCCCACCCATGCCCTAGTGTAGTAGACACCCCACGTGGGGTGTGCCAGTGGGCTGGCACAGCCGCAGGGGCCACAGGAGGGCAAGAGAGACCCATATCCTGAGTTTGGCTTGAGAGACAAGATTAACGTAAGAGACAGCTAGGTTGTATGGCACTGAACCTAAGAGGCAGAGATTTGTGTGGCCTGGGGAGTCAGGGAAGGCTCCTTGGCAGTCGGCCTGAAGAACAAGTGAGATTTGGACCCATGCGGAAGAGAGGGAAGACATTCCACTTTGGAAGAATAAAGGAAAAGACACACTCTTCTCGACCTTGTCGTGCCCCAAATATAAATTCATAGCACCCTCACATTTTTACAACTGAGGACTTCAAAAAACCAAGAGGTTAAGGGGCCTACCCAGTGTTACACATGTAGTGTGTACTGTAATTGTATGCTTAGGTTCTCTCTCCCTTAGAACACTAAAAGCATTTTAAGGACAGAGACCATGTGTCTTTTGTTATCCCTCTATTTCCAGCACCTAGCATTATGGCACATAATATTTGTTAAATTTATTTGTTGTCTTAGGGAAGGTGAACTGGAGATCTGAAGAATCAGGAAGCCTTACTTCTCATTTACATACCTTTTTATAATTCTTGTGGTTCTTTGTTATGGCAGTCCCTGGAAACTAATACACCCAGGTACAACTTTTTAAAACTTTTTATTTGGAGATAATAATAGACTCACAGGAAGTTGTAAAAGTAATACAGAGAGGTCCCACATATCCTTCACCCATTTTCCCCCAATGGTTACCAGATGCTTTCAGACCAAAGAATAGAAAAAATTAGAATATGAGATGTTTTAAATTCTTGCATTTGTACTTTTTTAAGTGGTTTATTTTTCAACTTTTCTGTCTTCGTTTCTAATTTAAAAGACTATGAGATATATCCCCTCTTTTTTTGGATTTCCTTCCCATTTAGGTCACCACAGAGCATGGAGTAGAGTTCCTTGAGCTATATACAGTAGGTTCTCATCAGTTATCTATTTTATACATAGTAGCAATAGTGTATATATGTCGATCCCAATCTCCCAATTCATCCCACCCGCCCCCACTTCCTCCCTTGGTGTCAATACGTTTGTCCTCTACATCTGTGTCTCTATTTCTGCTTTGCAAATAAGATCATCTATACCATTTTTCTAGATTCCACATATAAACGTTAATATATGATATCTGTTTTTCTCTTTCTGACTTACTTCACTCTTTATGACAGTCTCTGGCTCCATCCACGTCTCTACAAATGACCCAATTTCATTCCTTTTTATGGCTGAATAATATTCCATTGTATATATATACCACATCTTTTTTATCCATTCCTCTGTCCATGGACATTATATGTATACATATAGCTGATTCACTTTGCTGTACAGTAGAAATTAACACAACATTGTAAAGCAACTATATTCCAATAAAAATTAATTTTTTAAAAAATTAGAAAAATAAATAAATAAAAAGAACTTACAGGAATAAAAGGCATTGAAGTTAAAAAAACAAGCAAAACAAAAAAACAGGCTATGAGAGATTTCAAGCATGCCATTTCAAGCTACCATGTCCCTAAAATAGCACATGCAGATATAAATAACCTTTATTCTCAGTAAATGGAAAATATGACTTAATATGATTCTATAGAATTTTGAATAGATGAATTCAACATATAGGTGTGAGGCTTGTTTTTTAGCCTAATTTGCATAATTATTCTCATGTTTTTTGTTTCTCATTTGGTTGATGTAGTTTAGCATCAGTATTCTTTAGGTTTCCTGTCATCAGCCATTCATTATGGGCATTAATTAAACACTGTACATATCACTAGATATACATATTTTTTAAGCTGTATAATGGTGAAACTATCATGAAAGCTAAAGTTTGAGGTTGTGATAAAAAAATTGAAGCCAGATATTTAGAAGGTCTGCAATAAAAAGAATCTTAGCATTTAAATGAGTTTAGAAGCACTGAAATACAGGAATCAGCAGATCAATATTATACTATCTATCTCGAAAAGAAATGAAAGAAGGTGTGTGGAAAAACAGCACTCTCATTTGTCTGCAGAAAAAGAAAACTGGAACAACCTCAGTGAAGGTCAATTCAACAATACAAACCAAAATTACAAATGAACATAACTCTTTTGTCCAGCAGTTCAGCTTCTAGGGCATATATATGGATACACTTACACATGTATGAAATGACATATGTAATGATTACTTATTGCAGCATAATTTGTAACAGTAAATATGTGGAAACCAGCTAAGTGTCCACCAATGAGGGGTAAATTATGGCATATCCATCATTTAAAAAAAAAAAAAGTTGAGAAAGCTTTTTATGCATTTGTATGGAAAGATATCTGAAATAGATTACTAAGTGAAAGACAAGCAAGGTGAACAGGTATATACTGTAATACTAATTAAATAAAAGTAAGAGACATAATATACACCCACATGTATTATTTATTTTGTATTTAAACCTATTAACCTTTTATTGAAGTGTAACATATATATATACAGAAAAGTGCACATTGTGTAACCTCAAAGAATTTTCATAATTGAACATACCCATGCAACTGGCACCAAGAGTCTAGGTCCTAGATCAAGAAACAGAACATTTCTATCACCCCAGAGGCCTCATCCTGTCCCTTCTAGTCACTATGACCACTCTACAAGAGTAGACATTATCCTGATTTCTAAAAGCATAGGCTAGTTTTGCTTGTTTTTGTACTTAATAGGAATTGACTCATAAAATGTATACTCTTCTGTGTCTAGCTTTTTCATCCAGTATTGTATTTGTGCAATTCATCAATATTGCACACTGCTCAATATCATTGCTGTTTAGTATCCCACTGTGTAAAAAAATGGGCCACAAATCATTTACCCATTCCACTATTTATGGATATTTGGGTAATTTCCAGTTTGAAGCTATTATAAATAGCACTACTATGAACTTTCTAGTATATGCATATGCATGTCCATATACCTAGGCAAGGAATTGCTGAGGATCCGCATATCTGCAATTTTAATAGTACTGCCATACAGTTTGCAAAATTGATTGTACCAATTGACACTCCCACCAGCAATGTGCAAGAGCTCCAATTGTTACAAAACCTCACCCACACTTGCTATATTCTGTCTTTTAAATTTTAATTATTCTTGTATTTGTGTAGTGATATTGCACTGTGGTTTTAACTTGCAGTTCTCTAATGACTGATGAGGTCGAGCACCTTTTCACATGCATTTACTATTTGCTATTTAGATATACCCTTGTGTGAAGTATCTAGGTGTTTTGCCTAATTTTCTATTGAATTATCTGTCTGTTACACTTTTAAATTTTGAACCGTGTGAATACTAATTTTTAAAAATTTTAAAGTAATGTAATTAAAAATATACATAAATTTTATAGTGCTCTATGCTGCATGTTCTCTCCTTCGAGATTTATAATATACTAGTATTTCAGAAGCTCTAAAAAGTCTTAAAATTTTCACCACAGAACAGTCGGAGAAACGCTGTTTCCATTCTTGTCTAATTTTTAGCTTTCATGGAATTAATAATTGTTTCCTTTTTCTACTTGCGTATATTTTTAAGTTCTCTCTCGAATTTTATCAAGTATTTCATTAGATCTATCAAATATCTATCAATATAACTACCCAAATACTCAAAATTAGTAAGCTAAATAAATTCGATTACACTAACCAGTCTTTCTTCTTGGAGTCTGCCATCTTCCTTCTCTGGTGAAAACGACTGCTCTCTAATTCTGCCACATATCTTTCACCCTGGAATTTCCCGTCACATTCTCCTGGTCCTTTTTTCTGGATCCCACATCTTTCTCTTTCTTGTCTTGCTCTCATGTTTCGTTGGAGCACATCCTCTAGTAACTTTCCCTTAAAAAAAAAAAAACGGTGGATGGATGGATGGAAAATAAATGTTTTCATCCTTGTATATGTGAAAATGTTTTTATTCTACTCTTACTCTTGATGGATAGTTTGACTATAGGATTCTAGGTTGGAAGTTATTGTCTTACAAAACTTGAAATTTCACTGTAGTGTTTTAGCATAAAAGTGTTATTGTTGAGAAACCCAATGCCATTCTAATTCTCATCCGTTTATTCCTGCTCCTTCCATCTGAAAACTTTTAGAATCTTCTCTTTATTCTTAGTGTTCTGATCTTTTTAATGGTGTGCTTTAACATAGGTCCTTTTTCAGTCACTGTGGGTAGCTGGTGGGTCCTTTAAATATGAACATCTTTGTCTTTTGGTCCTGGAAGAAATTCTTGAATTATTATTTTGATCATTTTCTCCCTTCTTAATTTTTGTTCTCTTTCTCTAGAATTCTGTTTGTAAACTGACTGGATGAATGAATGAATGAATGGGAAAAGTTTTCTGAGCACTCTTTGTAGCAAAAAGCTTATTAAGGAATGAACCACAGATTATCAGACCATATCTTTAAAGCTAAGTATTTCATTTTAAATTATCAAATTTTAAAACACACTCTTTCATTACAGCTTCCATTTATTGTAAAATGTAACACTGCTACTCTCATTTCAGGCAATACAAAAATACAGGAAGCACTGATTTTCTGTAGGCAGAAATCCCTGATTGAAGTCAGGCATTCCCTATTACTTTTGCTTTAGAATTCATTAAATGCCTAGCATGGACTCGGTATTGTGTATAATACTTGCACCACACTTTGCAAAATAGCCATTTCAGGTGTAGAAAAGTGTTTGTTTAAGGTAAAAAGATCTTTGCAGTCTTTTTTGGTCGGCATTAAACACCGCATTCTTCCCAGATCTATAAGAAAGAAATGTTTGCAGTCTTACCTGGAATCAAGGGAGGGACTCTCTCAAGGTTACTTTTCAATCTCTGTCTGTAATTATGGACGTCAGGAGAGAAAAAAGAAAAAGTCAGAAAAATAGGTCCCTAGTAGAGAAGCACTCAACAGGAACTAAACACCTGAACGTTTAGACAGGATTAAACTCTGACAGGGCTTATCAGCCACCCCCACACGACTGAAGTAGTTGCAAGTGAGGTTAGACTGGAGTCCAGATAAGCAAGTGAATCTACACCCCTACCTGACTCACCGGGCTGAGAAGCGCGGAGCCCTAGTAAGTCACCACCGCAGGTCCTCAAAGGGCTTTCCGCGCAGGAAATGGCAGCTGCCACACCCACCCCGCTACCCCTGTCTGGTGTTTGGCGACTCCCGGAAGACGCCCCGATGGGACCAGGGGAGATTCCTCCTGGGTGGGAGGGTCCGCTGACTGAGTGTGAAGCTGCGGAGAGGAAATTTCCCCACAAGAAAACCTTTCCAACCTTGTGGGTTGGGGGGAGAGAAGACAAATTGAGCGCCCCTGGCTCACTTCCCCACTCCCAAGCCCCCGCCCGAGCCCCGCCGGTGTGGCACACGTCGTCTGGTCGCCACAAGGCGGAGATCTCGGGCCTGAGGCCGAGGCCGGAGCCTTGCTGGGAGGATCGCGGGCCAGTGGCCCTCATCCCCGCCTCGGCATCCGCCGCTGACGTCGCGTGAGAAGTCTGGGGAGGGAGGAGCTCCGAAAGGCGGGCTCGGGTGGCTGGCAGCGCCTGGGAGGGCCAGGTCGGAGAGAGGAAGCTCCTCCCCTGTGCGCCCCGCCGCCGCAGAGTTGACCAGTCCGCTCCGGCTCCGGATAAGCAGCGGCTTGGCGTGGGCTGCGCGGAGAATGGACGACCTCGTGACCTCATGTCCGGCAGGCTGTAGGGCCTGCCGAGCCGGCTCGCGCAGGGGGTGGAGCCGCGGGAGCGGCGGGCACTTCCGGAATCGATCGGCTGCTTGAGTGCCCGCGCCACCCGCTACCATGAACGAGCAGGCCATCTGCAGCGCCCTGCCCACCATCCCGTACCACAAGCTCGGCGACTTGCGCTACCTGAGCCGCGGCGCGTCCGGCACCGTGTCTTCTGCCCGCCACGCAGACTGCCGCGTTCGGGTGGCCGTGAAACACCTGCACATTCACACCCCGCTGCTCGACAGGTAGGGCGCCCTGGCGGCTCCACCGCGGAGCCCCGAAATCTGCGTTCCCCACCCCACTGGCTCTAACCCCCGGCAAGCGGGCTCTGAAGCCCAAGCGACGGTGACCACTTGGGATCGGCCGCACACCTCGTCACCTCTAGGCAGCCGTTCAACGCTTGGGCTAACATGGTGGGGAGAGCAGGCTTCTCTGGAGATGCAGCAATCACGCTTCTTTTCACTGCCCTCTCCTTTTTTTCTTACTCCTGGGCCTCCTTTCTCCAGACACCAAAAATCAGCAATCACAGCCCAACTCTAAACGTCCTCTTTATTGAAGTTGGGTTCTGTTTGCTTTGTTTTTCCCTTTTTTTTTTTTTCTTTTTTGAAGTCGAATTCTAGGGCTGCACTGCCCAATAGGTAGCTCTTAGCCATAGGTGGCTATTAACTTTTTTTTAAAGTGGCTCTTAGAAAATTTCAAATTGTATATGTGGTTCACATTATATTTTTATTGAACAGCACTGCTGTAGAGTCTGGGACGTTTTGGTTTGGGCTTTTTGTTGTTTTTGGTTTACACATGTAGGCATGAAAGTTTAGATATCAAACTCAATTTAGTTTCTCCTCTTACCGTCACAGGGAAGGAAGACTGTCTCTAGAGGAAACTTGTATTATTTTTGCTAACAATAAACTGAAATCAGAAAGCTGTTAAATGACCAAAACTTTTGAATGTCTCTCCCATCCTGGAACAAGTTTAGTGCAATGTCCAGATTTCAAGGGAAGGCTAGATTAGTTCCTGTTTCCAGAAAAACCTTTCAACCGTATATATTAATCAGTGAGTCTAGTCACTAGTCTTGTGTATTTTCCTTCCAATAGGAATTTAACTAGGCCCTGCATTCAATTCTTAGTGAGTTAACATCCATGACTGCAACATTCTCCTCTCCTCCCCCTATATCTAAAGTGAAAATACATCATGCTAGATGCCTGATTAGCTAGAGGCTGTCAGTATCCAACAGCAGATAAATTCCTCAGCTTCAGCCCTGCTAATGGTATTGACTTTCATCTGCCTGTGGCTTTTACTTGCTCTCTTGCTATCAGGCTTGGATGGGCTAGATCTCACAGTAAGTTTGAGACACCTCTAGAAATTGTTCCCGCTTCTTGTGTACCATAATCCTGATTTCGTGATATACAGGGTATATTTACCCTGGGTCTTGAATTCTGTGGAGCAATTACTGGGAAATTATGTGTATGTAGTCAACTTTGAAGGGTGGTGGTTGATTAGAGAGGGTAGATGTATTTTAGAATCAACTATTAAAATATGTGGAAATCTAGCACTGATGGACTCCTTAGGTATTTTAAAGGAGATTGATCCTCCCATTTTGGATGCTGCTTCTCAAGATTTTAATTTATCTAAGTTTTGTGCCATTTGGGGCCAAGAAATGAAGGGAGTTCCCTCTCGTGCTCATTAACAATTTCATCATCTAAAATTCTTCACTAAATCGGGTAGGAAATTAATTCTGCCGTCAAAGACGCCATAAGGACCAGTGCAACACTCTGGCATTACTGCATCACATTTTTTCTTCCACTTGTTTCCTAGAATGTTAACATTAGCTGTATTTATGTAGTCTGAGCATAGGACTGGGCTCTGCAGTTGACTCACAGGGTGTCTTATGTCCTCACTTATGAAGTGGGAATAACAGATATATGTACTTCTTGGGCTCTGGTGTGGCTAATGTTTGCATTGTTCTTTGAGATCACAAAAGAAAACTAAGTTTATGTGCTGTAACATGTTCTTATTTTAGTGATTGGTGAATTATTCTCTGTAACCTGACTTTTGCCCATGAGAGGACCTTCCCCAGCAATCTCCCAACGCCTTATGAATAGGTGAGTCTGATAGGTTGTTCAAATACCTTGTGTAAACAGTGTAACTGTTTTGTAACTGAAATTTGTTATGGGTAATTTTGGTAATATGTCTGTAAAAGCTGTTTTACATTTTTATTTTTTTAATATAAAAACCTAGTTTTAAACTGTGTTGGCTTTTTCTGTTTTCCCACTCATTCTTCCTGAAATCTGACTTCAAGAATTTTCCTTCTCTGATTAAGCAGTGAGTGGAAAAAACAAAGGCTTTAGCGTCCCACAATTGCAATTCAAATCTGACTCCAAATCTGCCACTTATTGTTGGCATGACCAATAGAAATTATTAATTTATGTGAGCCTTCGTGCTCTCATATATAAAGTAGGGATAATGAAACCAACTGTAGTAAAGTGGCCAACAAATAATAGGATCACAAGAGAAGGAAGAATGCATCATACTCTTCATGGGAGGGGGAATTAGTACATTAAGTATCAATAAGACATCCCCTAGCATGCCCTCTCTATAATTCTTTCTCAGAGTATCCAGGAACCTTCCCAGCAAAGGTGCTACTCAATAACTGTCTTGTTGACCTACATTTCATGAGGCAAATACAGACGTGTTTCAGCTTAGGAAATATAAATTTAATTAAAGCAGGTCTCACAAACTGGTAAAATGGGTTGCCTCACAGTTGGGATATTAAGTGGCTGAAGAGCAGGGAGAAGAAGAGAAACTCTTTTATGCATTCTTGTAATTCTTGAATTTTGAAACATGTAAGTATATTACCTCTTCAAAACATAGATGACTAAGATGTTTCTGCTTTATTTTGCTTATTGTTTGTTTTTAAAGGAGGCTTCATAGTCTGGTCTGGAATGTCTGTTGCTTTTCTTATTTCGGCAGCCATTCATCAAGAGCTTGGGTGGTTTAAGCACCAACTAATCATCATTGTTTACCTAGTAAGCTTCTCCTAGAGACAGTTCTCTTTCTATTACTGCTGCTACCAATACCAAACCATCCATGGAAAAAAATTGGTGACAAATGCAGTTCCCTTCATATATAGGTACACACACACATACGTACACACACACATACATACACACACATATACACATATATATATGTATATACCTCCCTTAGTCAATCAGGTCAATCAGTCAGCCACCAGAGCCTGGGTATTCTATTCAGCTAGTGTTTTTCTTTCTATTTACACTGCAACCTTTATAGTTTCAGACTCTCATTGCTTCACATCTTAACTAGTATTATAATCTTCTAATACCTGGCTTTCAAACTCTACCTCCTTCTGCTGATCCTACACCTTGCTGCCAAGTTAATCCTCCTAAAAGTTTGTTCCACTCCTGTCACTCCTGTGCTCAATAACCTGTAGTCACAACTCAGTGACTACCAAATCAAGTGTAAATGCTCTCACCTGGCTTTAAGGCTCTGAGATGAGGCCCTACCCTACCCTATTCACCTCACTCCCTTTACACACGCTGTTACACATCCTGATTCATATTAAACAATTTGTCATTTTCCAGATATAGCCTGTACTTTAACTTTCTTGAGTTCATTTGATACACATCTATTAGACAAATTCTGTGTGCCAGGTACTGTTCCAGATCCTGGGGAGACACAGATGAAAAAGAAAGGCAAAATCTCTCCCATCTTGGAGAGGGACCACATATCTTGGATGCCCTTTTTCCAGTGGTTGAAATTCTATCCATCCTTAAGGTACTGTTGACATCTCTCTCTAAAGGCTGTAGCAACTCCCTTAGCCCAGATTTACTAGTTCTCTGAGCTCCCTATATTTATTTATTTATTTGCTTGCTTATTTACTTGTTTTTGATGGCGCTTATCATATTCTGCCTTATATTTTAAGTATTTGGTTTTCTTTTTTTGCTTTTCTTATTTTTTAACTTTATTGAGGAATAATTGACAAATATAATCGTATATATTTAAAGTGCAAAACATGATTATTTGCTATACATATACATCATCATGTAATAATTACCAATATCAATATAATTAACACATCCAAAGACATACAAGTGACCAATAGGTATATGAAAAGGTGCTCAACATCACTAATCATTGGAGAAGTGTAAATCAAGACCACAGTGAGTACTTATTTTTCTTAAAAAGATTTCTTAAAAAGATTTCTTATTTTCTTAAAAAAGATTTCTTAAAAAGATTTCTGGACAGTTTGAGGTCATAGACTATGTGTTTTGTTTTTTGGTTTTTTTAAACTTACTAGTCTCCATAATGCTGAGCACAGTTCTTTATTCATAATAAATGTTCAATATTTATTTGTTTTATGAATGAAAAATCAAATGAACCTGGGATCCAGAGTTAGCCCAGGGATCCATTCTAAGCATTTACCTGTTCTCAGTGTCCTTTTCCTGTGTTCCAGTATATAATTTCTAAGCATTATTGACCCTTATGCAACTATTATCATCTAGTCATTAAAATCTACAACATTTAAGTGTTTTAATATTCAGGATATTTAGAAAATTTTTACATGGTATGCAGCCATAAAATTTAATATAATAGTCTAATCAAATTTGATCATTTTAATACAACATAAACTTAACGTAATTAGTTCAAGCACCTATCATTCTAATATAGACTTTATAAACTTAAACATGGTATTCTTTCCCTTTCCTGAGAAGAGTACAATAATCATCTGTATGTAGCACTTTTTTCTGTCAGTGGCTTATACAGGTATTTTGGTCTCTAAACAGACCTATGGAATATATAGGGTAGATATTATCCCAACTTTAAACACGAAGAAACTAAGAGAAGCTGCATAATTTACATGAGGTCAAAAGCTAATGAATGAAAAAATCCAGGATTAATTAATATTTATGGGCTTGATAATTATGTATTTTTCCTTACTTTGAAATAATTATACATTTTCTTTCTTTAGTGAAAGAAATGATGTCTTAAGAGAAGCTGAAATTTTACACAAAGCTAGATTTAGGGGCTTCCCTGGTGGCGCAGTGGTTGAGAGTCCGCCTGCCGATGCGGGGGACGCGGGTTCGTGCCCCGGTCCGGGAGGATCCCGCATGCCGCGGAGCGGCTGGGCCCGTGAGCCATGGCCGCTGAGCCTGCGCGTCCGGAGCCTGTGCTCCGCAACGGGAGAGGCCACAGCAGTGAGAGGCCCGCGTACTGCAAAAAAAAAAAAAAAAAAAAAGCTAGATTTAGTTACAGTCTTCCAATTTTGGGAGTTTGCAATGAGCCTGAATTTTGGGGAATAGTTACTGAATACATGCCAAATGGGTCATTAAATGAACTCCTACATAGGGTAAGTATTATACATTTTCAGTCGTTATAATTCTGTTATTCAACCTATATAGTACTTTCGTTTTACAAATGATCAGATTATTTAGGGATATATAGATGAATCAAAATAAGAATAATGAAAAACTTCACCATTTATGGCTTCTTTTGTGTTGTTAAAAATACTGTGGGGCTTCCCTGGTGGCACAGTGGTTGAGAGTCCGCCTGCGGATGCAGGGGACATGGGTTCGTGCCCCGGTCCGGGAGGATCCCACATGCCGCGGAGCGGCTGGGCCCGTGAGCCATGGCCGCTGAGCCTGCGCGTCTGGAGCCTGTGCTCCGCAACGGGAGAGGCCGCAACGGTGAAAGGCCCGGGTACCGCAAAAAAAAAAAAAAAAAAAAAAAAAAATACTGTGGAGTCAGAGCCTGCATTCTAAGTGACCTAGATTATTTTGCTTAGGTTACTGTTCCTGAGGTTTACATTGAATTCGAATATCCACATGTATATATATGTAAGAGAGGAACAGGAGAGAGAAAAGATAAACTCGGCACACCATACAATTTATTGTTAGTTTAAGCCAGATTTCATTTTATGTTAAAGACAATGTAGGGTTCAAATTAAATGTTAATAATACCAGTTCATAAAGTTCTGAATTAATAGACCAAATAAATCTGAGTATCAAATACATGAGCTTTTCCAATAATAGACAATGGCATGAGCCATGTACCTTTTTCCCAAGGTATCAGTTATCTGGCTTTAATTGTGAATCCCATCAGTAAACAAATATGGCCCGGTTGTGGGGGGTGTCCTCATTCTCAAAATATGTGTATCCATCTATTGTTGTTTGCTTGCTCTCATATTACTAAGATTATCTCTAGCCTGCAGTTTCTGTCAAGAAATATTTTTAAAGAACTCGGTCTCTTTTGTGAGGGGTGCTTTAGTTAAAACTGAGTAGTAACATAATCTGTAAAATCTAGTCACTGAACACTCCTAAATTCTGATACATCATAGTGATCTATAAGCAAACAAGAGAGAATGGGTGCCACTGTCACCACTCATGGAGTGACTTCTTCTTTATTTCGGGATACAACACATTCTGTTTGTGACAGGACCATCTGAAACAAGGGCAGAGTAAAGTAACTAGTGTCAGTGTATAAGATTTGTGTAACCAACACAGCAAGTAAGATACAAATACTAATTAAACACAGTTTCCTTTTGTTAAATGAGTATAAGCATAAATTCTAATGTTGTCTTCCCATACCCCAGCACCACAGTAGATGCTCTGGTACCCAAATTTGGAGCCCATTAGAAATTCTAGAGCCTCCTACAGGGGGATTGCTGACTCCTGGAAGGAATCATAAAATACATAGTGAGCACTCATCTACCTTCCTCTCCATGATCAAAAGCTTCCATATAGCACTATACTGCAGAGAGGCCTTGTTACTTCTTTAAACTATATAATTTTCAGAAAAAGTTACCTTTTTAAAGATTAAAAGATTCAGTTACTCAAGGGGATGGGAATCTGTGTAAACAAGAGGAAGTAATGTTGAACATTTGTGTTTTGTGTTTCTTTTGGTGTCCTGTATTATTAGGTCAGGATTTATCTTGAAGCACGTTCCCCCAACCTCACAAAAGATTGATGAAAAAAATCAAAATACTATGTAAAGACAAGTATTTTGAGCCACTCCCCTGCCAAGTTAGTTAATCAATGAACTATAAGCTGACCCATCTGCAGAAAAAAAATTCTTAAGAACAGTTTTGAGCTCAGTGGAAGCATACTTTTTCATATTATTTAGTAAAATGTACCCAGTGGCATGGTCCCTGATGATTCATGGTTGGATATTCCCAAATTATCTAATTTTTCTGAGTATGTTCATTCTCCTGGGAAGCTGTATTAACTTTTATGTTCAGAAAACATTTAAGAAAGTTCAGATGACTGTCACTTGTAAGTACCAGGAAATAGAAAACATTACATTTTTAATGTTTCTATGTTATATATACTTAGAAATGAAGATGATTTTTGTCTCCTTCACAAAAGCAAAACTCCCAAATGCTAATTTTTCAAGCTGAAATGCAAGTAAATATATGATTTAAAAATATGAAGTATTAATGCTTAGTAAGTAAATATATTATGGTCATAATTTTAATTGATGCAGTGGTTATCATCGTAATCAAGCATGGTTTTATATTAATAGGAGATTTAAAATATAAATTTTGAATAGAAACAAATTGTGTGTGTGTGTGTGTGTGTGTGTGTGTGTGTACATTCATGGGCACAAGTTATTTGATAAGAAGCCATAGAATGGGAAGATGGGTATGAGTATAAATATATGTCTGGGTATTATACAGATAAAAAAATAATTTAAAACTGTCTCAACTGACGAAAGACCCCATACCATGTAGTTGCATTACCAGTATAAACTAAAAGGAAATATCAGTACTGTAAAGTCATTATTTTCTCTAATAATTGAGGAAAGTAAGATACAAGGATGTTAAATAATGTCAAATTGATAATATAACAAAATGAGTATTTTTTGCCCTGAATTTAGTTATACCAGATATTTAGTTTAATACTATATTTCCTCATGGAATATTTCATTTTCTAAGTGGAAATAAATTTGGCCACTAATTTTAGTTTTGTTTCTTTCCACATATATGAAGAAAAATGAATATCCTGATGTTCCTTGGCCATTAAGATTTCGTATTCTGCATGAAATTGCACTAGGTGTAAATTACCTGCACAATATGAATCCTCCTCTACTTCATCATGACCTGAAGACTCAGAATATCTTATTGGATAATGAATTTCACGTTAAGGTAGTTACTTTTTTTTAAAAAAAGCTTATCTGCATCCTTGTGTTTAATAGTTTTAAAGACTTTTTAGTTATTTCTTCTATCTTACCAATTTAATATCTCTGCCTTTTCCATAGCCCCTAATTCAGTGCCACTTCTTCGTGCTGCAGTGAGTTAGTTATTCCTAGACTACAGACATTGGTAAAATTATGGTTCAAAATACAGTCATTCTGTTCTTAATTTAAATTGTCAATTATACCTTTGTTAACTTTTCATTTTGAAATTATTATAGATTCATAGATGGTTGCAAAGATAATACAAAGGAGTCCCATGTACCCTTCACCCAATTTCTGCCAGTGGTTACATCACATATAATTATAGTACTATTTCAGGACCAGGAATTTGGCATTGGTACAATGCATGTATATAGTTCTGTATCACTTTATCATGTGTAAATTTGTGTAACCACCACAGCAATCAAGATATAACACTACTCTGTCACAAGAAAGATATCACTTATGCTACCCCTTTATAGTCATACCTTCTCCCCTCCATCATACCTAACTACTGTCAACCACTAACCTGTCTTCCATCTCTGTAATTTTGTCATTTCGAGAATACTATATGAATGGAATCATACAGTGTGTGATATTGTGAGACTGCTTTGTTCACTTAGCATAATGCCTTTGAGATCCATTTAAGTTGTTGCTTGTGTCAACAGTTGGTTCCTTTTTCACTGGTGAATAGTATTCCATGGTATGGGTGTACAAAAGTTGTTTAACCATTCAGCTGTTGAGAGATATTTTGGTTATTTTTAGTCTTTGGCAATTACAATAAAGCTCCTATGAACAGTCCTGTGCAACTTTTTGAACAAATGTAAGTTTTCATTCCTCCTAGATGAATGCCCAAGAGTGTAACTGCTTGGTCATATGGTAAGCATATGTTTAGCTTTTTAAGAAACTACCTAGCTACTTGCCACAGTGGCTGTACCGTCGTATATTCCACCAGCAATGTATGAAAGACCCAGCTTTTCTGCACCCTCACCAGCATTTGGTATTATCATAGTTTTTTATTCTAGCATTCTAATAGATGTATAGTGATATAGCACCATGGTCTTAATTTTCATTTACCTATAATGTTGAATATTGTTATTTATTTATTTGCCATCTCTATATCCTTTTCAGTGAAACATCTCTTCATATCTTAAGACCATTTTCTACTTGGATTCTTTGCTTTTATACTATTGGGTTTTAAGAGTTCTGTATATTTTTTAGATATAAGTCCTTAATCAGATATGTAGTTTGCAAAAATTTTCTGCCAATCCAAAGTTTGTTCTTTTCCTCCTTTTAACAGGGTCTTTCACCGAGCAAAAGTTGTAATCTATTTCTTTTATGATCATGCTTTTGCTGTCATGTCTAAGCACTCTTCACGAAGCCACAGGTATTGCAGATTTACTTCTATGTTATCTTCTAAAAGTTCCATAGATTTATGTTTTACATTTAAATCTGTGATCTGTTTTGAATGAATTTTTTGCATAAAGCATAAGATTTAGATACCTAAAGGCACCAGAGCAGTAGTGATTTCAGTTACCCTATATGTAACTGATGACAGCAAATAAAAAGTAGTTGCTGAGAAATTAATACTAAATGTAACTCACTTTATTTTTACATAGTATTTTGCTGCACTTCAAATAATATACATAATTGAAGATTATTATAAGTATCCAAAAATGTTCAAATAAGTAATAAGGAAGTTGGAACAATAGAAAAATAAATATAAAAAGTGTGAGAAAAGTTAAGTGAAAAAATAAACCTTTATTGAAGGCACTCCCTCTGCCTAGAATAAAATGGAAGGAAAAGGAAGAGAGAAGCAAGCTGCTGCCTCAATACTACTTAAAAAAAAGAGACAAATCTATTCCATCAGTTATAGAACCATACAGGTAGAAGTGACCTATTCTAGTCCCCTAATCAGCTAGTCCTCTGAATCCTCACTA
Organism: Leucopleurus acutus; assembly: GCF_964270905.1. Taxonomy (NCBI): domain Eukaryota; kingdom Metazoa; phylum Chordata; class Mammalia; order Artiodactyla; family Delphinidae; genus Leucopleurus; species Leucopleurus acutus. The sequence goes on along the minus strand of NC_139159.1, from coordinate 34,629,160 downwards.
CAACAATCCCTCATCTCCCAAGGCAGTTACCCTGTGACAAGAGAGTGTTTAAGCTCCGTAACTGAATGACTGTGACTTTTTTTTATACGATCAGTCAAAACTCCTTCTCTGTTGCTTCCACTCATCGGTCCTAGTGATAAAGTGAGTTCAAAGTCCAATTTTATTTCCACCTGACAGTGCTTCTGAGATTTGAAGTTAGCTATAATCCCCTTACTTCTCACATACACTTTTCCCTTATACACATCTTTAGTTTCTTCAGCCAATTTCCTTATTACATAGGTTTTAATCCCGGGTGCTATCTAGATGCATCTGTGTTTAAATCTCTCTTAAATTTTGATCCTCAAAACTAATCCAAATACCCATATATACCTAACACAAGTTTGTGTGGCCAACACATTAGTGAGGTCAAACAAACCAAAATGTCAGAGTTTGGAGCAGAGAAAGGTTTATTGCAGGGCCAAGCAAGGAGAAGAGGTAGCTCATGCTGAAAAAACCCTAACTACCCAAAGGGTTTCAGCAAAGCATTTTTAAAGGCAAGGTGAGGAAGGGACACACCTTGGGTATGTGGTCAGCTCTTGCACAAATTCTCTGATTGGTTGATGGTGGTCATTCCTTAGGTGCTAGAAGGTCTGGGGATTACATGCCCATGATCATCAAGTAGTTAATTTCTTCCATTTGTTGGTGGTTTTAGCATCTGAAAAACTCAGGAAATAGGCATCAGATACTATTATCTAGGTACTTTAGAGAGGAGCTAAAGCAGTAGATATGTGGGGGGAGGTCTGTCCCAGGAAGGCCTCATAGGGTCCTGGTCAGTTACACCCTTGATGTGGTGTGATAAATGTAGAATCGTCCTTAAATACTTTACTTCGTATTCATAGTTCCTCACTAATTCGTCTTTTGGGGGGCAGTCCTATAACAACATTCAAGTTGGGCTCAGTGTCAACAAAAAACACTGAGAGGTTTTCTTTCTTTCTTTTTTTTTAATGTATTGTTACTTAAGTCATGTCTCCTTGTCATGTACTTCACAGGATATTTTCTGGACATCATCAAAGTTTATCTTGTTACATTTGGGTGATAACTTCAGCTCTTAAGACCTTTTTGAATGTTTTTTCTGTAGTCCAAGGATTTTTAACTTTGTCCTCCAGCTTTGTGTCATCTTCAAATTTAATTAGCTGCTTTTTTGTATCTTCAAGTCATGATTAACTATTAAGCAGTACAGAGCTCAAATCAGAGCTACACAACATGGTCTGAAAACCTCCTTTCAGGTCAATATCAATCCTTCTATTAATTAGGGCTTTTGGAGAATAAGCATTCATTTTGTTTGGAATACTCCTAAAAGAGCTGTTATACAGCCCATATTTCTCCATTTTTTTCCATTAGAATATTACAAAAGTCCTTGCTTGACTGCTTTCCGAGGTGTCCTTGTTACCAAGTCCAAGTTCATACTGCTCACTGCAGGACAGGGCCAGTAAATCAACAGACGAGGTGTTGGGGCAAGGAATAGCAACTTTATTCAGAAAGCCGGTAGACCAAGAAGATGGTGGACTAGTGTCCCAAAGAACCACCTTACCCCAGCTAGAATTCAGACTAAAAGGGGAGAGGGTGTGGTTGGTTGTTGCAAATTTCTTGGACTCCTTTGTTCTTGCAGCAGTCCATGTAGGTCAGATCTTGATGTTCCTGTAAACGTCCAACAAGACAAATGTAATTGTCTGTTCTGTAACTTTTTATCTCTGTATGAATAGAAAAGTGTTATACCCTTAAAGGTCAGAGCCTTGAGAATGGGCTGTCTTGTATATTTCAGGCTATAGGCAACATTCTTAACTTGTAGCAAAAGCAATAGAATACGAAGGTTAAAGTAAAAGAAACAGATCCAATATGGAGTCAGATTTGTTCTTCCTTGTTACATACTCATGACTTACTCCCTTTCCTTTTCTTCCTCATTATCAGAGTGGCTTTCCCTGACAACCCGCCTAGTTCCTCTGTATCCTCATACCTTGATTAATGCTTCTCCATAGTATTTTTCACCATCTTACAAAACATTTTTTATTAATATGTTTATTGACCGTCTTCCCCAGTTATAATATAATAAGCTTCACAAAGACTAAAATGTAGTCTGTTTTATTCACTGCCACCTGCTTAGCATATGCCGTATAGAAGCATTCAATAAGTAGTTGTTGAATGAACAAATGAATGAATTCCAGATCCTCTATATATACCCGATAGGTCTGATAATTTAATAGTCAAGGATATTATTAAAGTACCTCAGAATGTTTTATAATATACAAACTGTTTTAACGTTTACTCTTTGACAGTAGTCCTACTGACAAAAAAGGAAATGAAGTCTGTCATTCCTTTATTAAGTATTTGTGGAGCAACAGTGTTGTGCTAGACATCCCAAGTACTTGGGATATGTCGCATGAGGTCTGAAATTGATCACTGGGCTAATATAATTTTTCATTAGTTCTTTCTGGCTCTTTTATCAATTACTCATAAAGTAACCCTTTCATTACATTTTTAAACCTGGGATTAAGGGTAGTCTCTGCCAATATATAGATTTGCAAAATCAATATTATTTTCCCTTTTTAAAAATCAGAATGACATCTGCTTTTCTCGTATCCTGTAATACCTCTCCATCACCATGGAGGTATTTGCAAGTATTCTAACTAAACCTGAAATATATGTAAAATGACCTGAGATTTGTCCTTTATAAACTTTTCAACCTCCTTGGACTTTATTTTCTTCATCTCAGTCCAGAAACTATTCTTGATACAGGAAACAGAAGCAAAGTAATAGGTGATGATGATCCCTACTTTCTCTTTTTCATTGATCAGTAGGGTAGCCATGGTCTTTCTTTGAAATAAATAGAATTTAAAATAGTTTGGCTTTGTGTGTTTTTTTAACTTTTATTAGCTTTAACACATATAAAACTGTGACCTAATACTATTCTTATAAATTATGATACTCTTTTATATGCATCCTGTGTGTCTCTACTTTTTATTTTATAAATGTCCCTTAAAAGTCAAAGTTTATCAGTGACTCATGAAAAAGTAACAGTTACCTGATCTACCTATCTTCTTGGAAGGGCCTTTAAATGAAGTGCAAAAAATCTTTTAAAATACTTAATGAAATTAAATGGAAACACACCTTGCTACAGTTTTTTGAAGTAAATTTTTATACTGGAATGCTAACCAGAAGCATAGTATCTAAAAGAAAAATATACTACCAATTAAGATCAACCAGGACTTTTCTACTTTAAAAAGAATACATTCAATTTGTTTATCTGCTGGTCAGTATCAATTAGTGCACCTTAAATACAAATGAACCTGTGGTAGGCTTATTTGAAATAAATGTTTATATGTACCATGTTTGATTTCTCAGCTATTCTGTCCATCATGTGTGGAACTTCTAAGAATACTTAAAGTTATTCCTCATAGCTTCTTACTGATAACTTTATAAATTTACAGACATGGATAGTATTATATAAATGAAAATAGCTATTCTGGTAGGGTAATAAGATTATGGATGATTTTTATGAATAGTGTGTTTTAATTTCCTCTAGTTTTTTAATCTTTTTTTAAATTGAAGTATAGTTGATTTACAATATTATGTTAGTTTCAGGTGTACAGCAAAGTGATTCAGTTTTATATATTTTTCAGATTATTTTCCTTTATAGGTTATTTTGAGATACTAAATATAGTTTCCTGTGCTAATACAGTAAATTCTTGTTGCTTTTATCATCTTTTTTAGCTAAAAAGAACCTTTACCTTTGAAATGCATGTTAAGATCTTGTATAGAATAGAAAAGTTCCTATCCTCTGTCTTCATTGCTGAATGATACCAGGACCCTCAAGAAATCATGGAACTTGTATTCCTCTCATCATATTCTTCACTTTTTTTGCTTCTCTGGAAGATCCTGGTGTTTGTAATAGAGAAGGGGGACAAATATGGTTCCATGTGAAAGCCAAACTAAATTAGCTGATAAAGGGAATTCTGATTAAGTTTTCTAGGTGAGATTTAAGAACATAGATGACCTTAGGTGAAGTGAAAGGAGCACATAAGGAAGCAAGCTCAGAATACATTTTCTCCAGCACTGTATTCAAACCAGTATTTAGCCCAGTAGTTTGCAATTTGTGGGTCAGGTATAAGATGGACCACATCCCAGTTTTTGTGTTTTTTTTTTTTTTAACATTTCTCACTGTGGCACAGAAATAAACTTTGCTTCTCATAGTGATGCTTATTATCCTAGCAGATGTGCAGCTGGAGTACTGTTTTTGCTTTTAGAGAATGAGTGGGAGGAATAAGAGTTTGTAGTGGCAAGTAGAAGTAAGTAGGATATACGGTGCCCCAGAGTCTTAATACCACCTCAAAGTGTATTAAAGGCCCAGAAACTATGTACTGTGCTTATTAGTATTGTATGAATAAGAGCAATCTTTAGAGGCTTATTCCCATGTACAAAACATTAATAATACTAATACACAGGGGTCATTTACTACGTGTCAGATACTGTTCTGAGTCCTTCACTTAGAATAACTAGTTTAATATCCTCAGTACAACCCTGTGTTATGTTATTATCCCCAGTTTAAAGATGGGTAATCTGAGGCACAGAGAAATTAGAAAACTTGTCCAAGGTTGCACAGCTAATTAAGGGGTAGAAGTGGAATGTAAATCTAAGTAATCAAGGCTCTAGAACCCATGTTCCAGAACACATATTATATTGCCTTTAGAAATCAATCCAGCTTATCTTCATGTAGTGGCACCATGTTTCCTCTTGGTCTTTTCTAATTATTTTTCTTAGACTTACCCTTTTATTATGATACTGTATGAAAGATTCATATAGGCTACCCCCTCCCTTTTTGGAGTGGGGCCATAATTTTTTTAATCTCAAATTCATCTAAACACTAAATAACTTATTTCTTCTCTTAAAGCTAGTGAACATTTTAAGAGTTAAATGATTGAACCACAAATGGTGTGCTGGATAGAGCTCATTCCACTCTGTTGACTCCTAAATTGTGCCTTGTGAAGATCTAAGTGATTTAAATTAAATGTCTTCAGAGTTTTCCTATACTCTTTTGTTCACTAAATATTGTTTCTGTTCTTACATTTTTGTCTCCCTTTTAAAAAAAAACATTGGAACGTTTTAGATACTTAGTTATAAGATATTGTGTATTGATAGTATCTGCACAAAATTTACAAGTGAAGTAAAACTGTAAAGGACATATCAAAAGTACAGAATGTTTGTCACTGATAATGCTTTAGGCACTCCTTGTCATGGACATAAATATGTTTTATATGCTAACTATACTATTGTTAACAGATATTCTTATAGTGGTAGACATAAATCATATAATAATGAGTTATACTATATTGGAATTTTACTTATTTCCAACTTTAAGGATACTATTTTTAGCACATTATAAATAAGAACATATAAACCTGAGTTGTAAACAATACCCAGTGACAATCGTATTAGATATGACTAGTTTAGCAGTTTTGTGAGGTATAGGTAAATTTTGAAAGCACATGATATAAAGCTACTTGTCACAAAAAGTGAAGTGTATATACTCATTCAGAATAAAAGGCAAAAATACTCCTGTTTAAGTTTTCAAAACTTAGTCTCTTTTAAAATTTGTAATATTATGCTGAACTTCAAGTCAGTTTATATTGCTTTTAGAGTTGTTGGGTTCAGCACTATGGAATCCAATTTGTTAAGAAACTAATAGACTATTATAGAAATACAATATTAATATATATAGCATTTACTCTGGTCTCATGTCTAAATATAATAAATATAAACAAAAACAATTCTTGAACTTTTTTAAAGAGAAAATTTAAAAATTCAATTACTCTTTTCCCTTCCAGATTGCAGATCTTGGCTTATCAAAATGGCGCATGATGTCCCTCTCACAATCACAAAGTAGTAAATCTGCACCAGAAGGAGGGACAATTATCTATATGCCACCTGAAAACTATGAACCTGGACAAAAATCAAGGGCTACTATCAAGCATGATATATACAGGTACAGCATGTTACTTTTGCTCAGAGTTAACCTTGTCTAAAAAACAAGATTAATCAATCCGAATTTTGAAGCTACATTTTAAAAGTATGATTTTTATGCTTCTCTCATAAGTGTGGTGAAAATAAATTAGAGACAGTGGTTAATGTTTTTCATATTAAAGATGCCTTGCTTTGGGAGTTCCCTGGTGGCCTAGTGGTTAGGATCCTGGTTTTCACTGCCGTGGCCCAGATTCAGTCCCTGGTCAGGGAACTGAGATCCCACAAGCTGTGTGGTGCAGCCAAAAAAAAAAAATTAAAAATTAAAAACGTGAAAATAAAGATGCCTTACTTTTTTTTTTTAATATTTATTTACTTATTTATTTGGTTGCAGCGGTGGGCTCCTTAGTTGCGGCACATGGGCTCCTGGGTTGCAGCATGCAGGCTCCTTAGTTGCAGAATGTATGTGGGATCTGGTTCTCTGACCAGGGATCAAACTCGGACCCCCTGCATTGGGAGCATGGAGTCTTAACCACTGCGCCACCAGGGAAGTCCTGATGCCTCGCCTTAAGCTACTTTTACATCCTTAAAAATTATTAAAGCATATCTTGTTGTCCTATCAATTTATAATATTCAAGGGTTTTTATCATATGTGACCTTGATAGGGGGAGGGAAACAGTGCAATTAACATTTAACACTACCAAAAGAGACAGTACTTACACCAGAAAAAGAGTCAATAGAATAGGGCTACATGAGACAGCCTTTTTTATTGCTCTTTATTTTGTGTGAATAATAGAATCATGTAATTAAAGGGCATAGCTTATCTAGGTGTTAAAGAATCATCCACAAGTTATCCTTGCCTATAACTTCAAGTTCTTATGACAGTAATTTCCTAATTTTTCAAATTGAATTAATTCCCTTTCAAAACAAAACTGTATATGAATATTCATCATCTTGGTTCTATATAGTGATTCTTTAAGCAGCATTTCACTACATTATTACTTTAAAAAATGGTATCTCACAGTCAGCTTTTAAAATCAGTACCATTTTAGTTTATTATGAATAGTTTATAAAGTACTATATGTATATTTTTATCTTAAACAGCTATGCAGTTATCACATGGGAAGTCTTATCTAGAAAACAGCCTTTTGAAGGTAAGTGTACTTTGACTTCCTTATTCTAGGTGACATCATATTGGTAAGTCATACTCAGAACTATCTGAATAAAGATCACTTATTTTAAAGCTGCCTAACAGTCATTTTGTGGAAAACACACTAGAAAAACAACAATTTGTCATTGTGAATCCACTGTATGATGGAAAGTACTGGATTAAGGATCAGAAAAATGTGTAGATTCTTCTTGTTCTGATAGTAATTAACTCTATTATAAGCCACTAAATCTCTTAAGTCCTCATTTTTTTTATCTGCAAACTAAGAATTTTGAATTCTTATTTCTAAGATTCATTCCAGCTATAAAATCGTTTGTATGAAAATTTAACTAGTGCTTCTTCTAAAGACCAGCAAATACTGAAGAATACTTTTAAAATTTTCTGATAATATTGTCTCTTTCTTTATTTTGAGGTTCATTTAGGTCAGTTTGCTGTGTAACAACCTCAGAATCTCAGTAGTTTACAAACTAAACATTTATTTTTCATTCACATTGGGTTATTAGTTGCTGTGGCCCTTCTTGGCTCTGCTAGGTTCTGCTCAGCTCTGCTGAGCTCTGTTTTACTCTGCTCTCTTCATACTCCATTGGCCAAATCAAATCACATGGCCAAGCCCAGAATTAAAGAGGTGAAGATATAAACTCCTCCCACGAGAGGCAGCAAGTCTGGCAATAGCTGGGATCTAAATATTCCTTTGACAGAAAGGGAAGTAATGAATTATTCCTAAGATTTTAAGATTCCCTCATGTTCATTTGGTTGGCTTTAGAATGTATTTAATATATTAAATCATAATATATTTCTAATGAATGAAATATATTTGTTTTGACAGAAGTCACCAATCCTTTGCAGATTATGTATAGTGTGTCACAAGGACATCGACCTGACACTAATGAAGAAAGTTTGCCATTTGATATACCTCATCGAGCACTTATGATCTCTCTAATAGAAAGTGGATGGGCACAAAATCCAGATAAAAGACCGTCTTTCTTAAGTTAGTGTACAGTTTTAATCTGGGCCTTTTGAATTACAAAAATAACAAATACGCTGTAAATAAAATATTCCTTGAACAACTACGAAAGTTAGCTGACAAGCTCAAAGTTTTTTTTTTCTAATTCAAAGTTGTTTTTATTTTATGAGATGAGATTGAAGTGGTAAGGAGAGGCTGTTGACTATCATCATAAAAAGGTTAGAAATTTATTCCAAGTACAATGGAAAGCCATTAAAGTGAGTTTTTCAGGGAAATAACATGATTAAATTTAAGTTTAGGAGATATCACTCACTGCTATGTATAAAATTGATTGGAGAAGGGCCAGAGTAGAATTTCCAGACCAATCCTGGAGATCAAAAAATCAGATAGAATTAAGATTTATTTCGAAGTAGAATGAATCATCACCTAAATGTAAACATAGAAGAAAATCTTCATGATCTTGGGTTAAGCAAAGAGCTCTTATATATGACATCAGAAACAAGACCTATTAAAAAAATTCTTTGATAATTGAACTTCAAAAAAATTGAAAAATTTTACACTTCAGAAGATGCTATAGAAAATGAAAAGACAAGCTGTAGACTGGGAATCTTCTTTCCAACTAAAAAAAGAAAACCAAATATATTTTCCATTCAAAACATATGTCTAGTGCTCATCAGCATTGTATTTAAAAAAATCAAAAGTTGCTATAATAATGGATTAACATCTTATCTCTTATCTCCCAGAACCATGTAATAGGGTGTGTGTGTGTGTGTGTGTGTGTGTGTGTGTGTGTGTGTGTATGTATGTGTATATATATGTACATATATGTGTGTATGTATTGGCTTGGCCAAAAAGTTTGTTTGGCTTCTTCTATAAGATCTTACAAAAACCTGTACAAACTTTTTGGCCATCCCAATACATATCTCCTTTGTCCCCAGTGCCACTTCCAAACTATAATTTCTTCTCCGTTCCCTAAAGACTCTAGCTCTTCTGAAGATCATGCCATTAGGCAGTACTTCTCTACAAACTTCCTGGTTTTTCCCTATTGTTCATTGCAGAACAATGGCTTTTGGCTTACTTACTTCTACATCCTGCATTGATCAGTGCTGCTGAATATTTGAGAGGAGCGCTCTGCGGATCTCTGGAGTTCTCTGTCTGTGTACTTCTCCTCTTTGGTGCTCTGTCCTATAAACTCTATCTGCCTCCGTCTACCCTAACTCCCAGCCCTGTGTCTTCAACTCTGAGCTTCCTCTGGGCCCTGCCTTACTTCTCTACCCTGTAGTATAGCTGGAAACTCTCCCAAGGCAGTAAGCTTGGGTAGTCAGGCTGTCATAAGGCTGACCTCAGTTGTTTCCTATCACTTAGAGATCACTGTCCTTTGTTGCCTGATATCTAGTGTCTTGAAAACCACTGTTTCATGCATTTTGTCTGGCTAGTGGTTGCTTACGGCAGGAGGGTGAATTGGTCCTTGTTTCTTCATCTTGGCCAGAAATGGAATTCATTGGTTTCTCTTTAAATTAATGGCTAAAACTAGGCACTAAACTCTACTTAGCAATTCTGTTATGTTTCTCAAATACATCTACTATTCCATTCTCATATATCACCTGTTCTTAAGTTGTGGTGCAGGGACCTCTGGAGGTGGGATTGGTTCCTGAGACTTTCCTAAGTGGTTCACAAAATCAAAACTTTTCAAAATAATAAATATTAAGGTATTGTTTTCCCTTTTTACTCTCATCCTCTGGAAAAATCTTTCCAGAGACTAAATTAAGTATGATGATATCATTGCTCCAACGGATAATGGAATGTGTTTTCATATACTCTGATGTGTTAAAATTTTCTGTTTTAATCTAATGTAGTAAATATCAATAGATATGACCAACATATACAAAAGCTCTTAATAATTTTGAAGAGTTCTGAGACCCAAAAGTTTGCAAATTACAGACTAGATGATCATCTTGTACTACTGTAGGAGATGCGTAAGTCCCATACTTCATGTTTCCAAAGTGAAGATGAAATTCCATTTCAATCCCTAAGAAGGAAAGCATGGGAGGAACATTTCTAGTCCTATCTGCCCCTCAGCACTCCTCCTCCTCATTTGTTAGTTTTAGAGAAAAAGCAAGCGTACTTATCTAGTCCCTTCTCAGTTTTCTCCTCCTTTTAGAAGTAAGCTTGTCTAAAGGATGCACACATTTTGTGCTTCCCCATATGGAAGCAGGTGAGGCCTGTAGCTGAGTGAGTAAAACTGTCAACTGAAGGGACAAAGTGTTACTAAGCCCATATGCTACAGATCTAAAAAGGGACAGATTCCAATTAGCTTTATCAGTAATAAAGGTGATGTTTTGATCATCATCTCTCATTATTGTGTGGCTTTTCTTAATAGATTCTGAACTTAGGAAGACAAGACAGGGGTAATGCATATTGTACCTTATCTTCCCTTCTTAAACCTCCTACACCCTATGTTCTGTATTTCTTTTGAGCATTGAGAAAGTAGAAACCATGAGAGAGAACTCCCTCGTAGTTCCACTACCAGATCTATAAACTTAGTTGTACTTGACCTGTCTTTCCTGCTTTATCTCTTTTACAGTGGGAAAAAAGTGTTCTTACACAGTTGTAAACAGTATTACTTGTGCTCTGGATGCCATTCCCTTACTCTCTCCAGCATTCTGTTCTTTATATTCTCTCTCTGCTCTTGCATTGCCAATCTCTGCCTGTCTACTGGATCGTTCATCTGTCATACAGATCTATGCTATTATTATATCCTGTCTTTATATAGGAAAAAAATTCTTGACCCCATATCATCCTTCAGCTACCACCTCATTTTTCTACTCCCATTTAGATCTAAACACCTTGTAGGAATTGTCCATACTTATTGTCTCTACTTCTTCACCTCTAATTCAATTTTTAACAAACTTCCATCAGTCTTCTGTTTTCATATCTCCACTAAAGCTGCATTTGTTCAAGTTACCAAGGATGGCAATTTTGGAAAATACTGCTTATCTTACTTGGCCTCTCAGCAGATTAGATATGGCTGACTCTTCCCTCCTTGAAACGTTCCCTCTGATACCTTCCAAGACACAAGAGACCATACTCCCTATTATCCTCTCTTCCTCTACCTCTTTTTTTCTTCCTTTGCTCAATTTCTAACTGTTGGAATGCCTCAGAGCTCTAATATGGGTCCTTTACTGTTTGCCATCTGTACTTTCCCCCTAGATGATCCAGACCAGATCATGGCTTTTATACCATCTATATGTTAGTGATGCTCAGTTTTATATCTAGAGCCCTGGCCTCTCCCTTAAGCAACAGGTCCATATATTATTGTAGTGATAGTGGTAATTATGATTGTTTCTACTCATTGGCTATTATGAATCATGCTGCTATGACTGTTCATGTGCAAGTCTGTGTGTGAACATATATGTTTTCATTTCTCTCAGGTAACTACCTGAGTGGAATTGCTTGGTTGTATGGTTGTATGGGGACTAGTGCCTGTGTTCTGGTGGATGAGGCTGGATCTTGTCTTTCTGGTGGGCAGGTCCACGTCTGGTGGTGTGTTTTGGGGTGTCTGTGGACTCGTTATTATTTGAGGCAGCCTCTGTGCTAATGGTTGGGGTTGTGTTCCTGTCTTGCTAGTTGTTTGGCATAGAATGTCCAGCACTGTAGCCTGGTAGTCATTGAGTGAAGCTGGGTGCTGATGTTCAGATGGAGATCTCTGGGAGATTTTTGCCATTTGATATTATGTGGAGCTGGGAGGTCTCTTGTGGGCCAGTGTCCTGAAGTTGGCTCTCGCACCTCAGAGGCACAGCACTGACTCCTGGCTGCAGCACCAAGAGCCTTTCATCCACACGGCTCACAAGAAAAGGGAGAAAAATTAGAAAGAAAGAATTAGTAGCAGTACAAAGAAAGGAGGGAGGGAGGGAGGGAGGAAGGAAGGAAGAAAGGAAGAAAAAAGAAAGGAAGAAGATAAGGTAAAATGAAATAAAATAAGATAAAATATAATAAAGTTATTAAAATAAAAAAAATTATTAAGAGAAAAAAAAACGGACGGATAGAACCCTAGGACAAATGGTGGAAGCAAAGCTATACAGACAAAATCTCACACAGAAGCATACACATACACACTCACAAAAAGAGGAAAAGTGGAAAAAATCATAAATCATGCTCTCAAAGTCCACCTCCTGAATTTGGGATGATTGGTTGTCTAAAGGAGGGAAGGAAGGAAACAAAGAATGAAGATAGAGTAAAATAAAATAAAGTTATTAAAATAAAAAGTAATTATTAAGAATAAAATTTAAAAAAAAAAACAGACGGATAGAACCCTAGGACAAATGGTGGAAGCAAAGCTATACAGGCAAAATCTCACAGAGAAGCATACACATACCCACTCACAAAAAGAGGTAAAGGGGAAAAAATGATAAATCTTGCTCTCAAAGTCCACCTCCTCAATTTGGAATGATTCGTTTTCTATTCATGTATTCCACAGATGCAGGGTACATCAAGTTGATTGTGGAGCTTTAATCCGCTGCTTCTGAGGCTGCTGGGAGAGATTTCCCTTTCTCTTCTTTGTTCTCACAGCTCCCAGGGGCTCAGGTTTGGATTTGGCCCCGCCTCTACATGTAGGTCGCCGGAGGGCATCTGTTCTTCGCTCAGACAGGACGGGGTTAAAGGAGGAACTGATTCGGGGGCTCTGGCTCTCTCAGGCTGGGGGGAGGGAGGGGCACCGAGGGCAGGGCGAGCCTGTGATGCCACAGGCCGACGTGACGTTGCACTAGCCTGAGGTGCGCCGTGCGTTCTCCCGGGAAGTTGTCCCTGGATCCCGGGAACCTGGCAGTGGTGGGCTGCACAGGCTCCCCGGAAGAGGGGTGTGAATAGTGACCTGTGCTCACACACAGGCTTCTTGGTGGCGGCAGCAACAGCCTTAGCGTCTCATGCCCGTCTCTGGGTTCCGCGCTTTCATCCGCGGCTCGCGCCCGTCTCTGGAGCTCCTTTAAGCAGTGCTCTTAATCCCCGCACCAGGAAACAAAGAGGGAAGAAAAAGTCTCTTGCCTCTTCGGCAGCTCCAGACTTTTCCCCAGACTCCCTCAGGCCAGCCGTGGCACACTAAATCCCTGCAGGCTGTGTTCACGCAGCCAAACCCAGTCCTCTCCCTGCGCTCCGACCAAAGCCCGAGCCTCAGCTCCCAGCCCCACCCACCCCGGCGGAGGAGAAGACAAACCTCTCGGGCTGGTTAGTGCCAGGCGGCACCTATCTTCTGTGCAGGAATCTCTCCACTTTGCCCCCCGCACCCCTGTTGCTGTGCTCTCCTCCGTGGCTCCGAAGGTTTCCCCCTCCGCCACCCACAGTCTCTGCCCTCGAAGGGGCTTCCTAGTGTGTGGAAACCTTTCCTCCTTCACAGCTCCCTCCCACTGGTGCAGGTCCCGTTCCTATCCTTTTGTCTCTGTTTATTCTTTTTTCTTGTGCCATACCCAGGTACGTGGGGGGTTTCTTGCCTTTTGGGAGGTCTGAGGTCTTCTGCCAGCGTTCAGTAGGTGTTCTGTAGGAGTTGTTCCACGTGTAGATGTATTTCTGGTGTATCTGTGGGGAGGAAGGTGATCTCCCCATCTTCCCATTCCACCATATTCCCGGAAGCCCTTTGGCAACTTTTAAAAGTGAAAAAGACAACTGCGGTTGAACACAAAAGGAAAAAATGGGACTTCCCTGTTGGCGCAGTGGTTGAGAGTCCACCTGCCGATGCAGGGGACACGGGTTCGTGCCCCGGTCTGGGTAGATCCCACATGCCGTGGAGTGGCTGGTCCTGTGAGGCATGGCCACTGAGCCTGCGCATTCGGTGCCTGTGCTCCACAATGGGAGAGGTCACAACAGTGAGAGGCCCACGTACTGCAAAAAAAAAAAAAAAAAAACTCTAGAATGGATGAATAGCAGAATAACTGAGGCAAAGAATGCATAAGTGACCTGGAAGATAAAGTAGTGGAAATAACTACTACAGAGCAGAATAAAGAAAAAACAATGAAAATAACTTAGGACAGTCTCAGAGACCTCTGGGACAACATTAAATTCACTAACATTCGAATTATAGGGGTTCCAGAAGTAGAAGAGAAAAAGAAAGGGACTGAGAAAGTATTTGAAGAGATTATAGTTGAAAACTTCCCTAATGTGGGAAAGGAAATAGTTAATCAACTCTAGGAAGCACAGAGAGTCTCATACAGGATAAATCCAAGGAGAAATACGCCAAGACACGTATTAATCAAACTGCCAAAAATTAAATATAAAGAAAAATTATTGAAAGCAGCAAGGGAAAAGCAAAAATAACATACAAGGGAATCCCAATAAGGTTAACAGCTGATCTTTCAGCAGAAACTCTGCAAGCCAGAAGGGACTGGCAGGACATATTTAAAGTGATGAAGGAGAAAAACCTGCAACCAAGATTACTCTACCCTGCAAGGATCTCATTCAGGTTTGATGGAGAAATGAAAACATTTACAGACAAGCAAAAGCTGAGAGAGTTCAGCACTACCAAACCAGCTTTACAACAAATGCTAAAGGAACTTCTCTAGGCAAGAAACACAAGAGAAGGAAAAGACCTATAATACCCAACGCAAAACAATTAAGTAAATGGGAATAGGAACATACATATCGATAACTACCTTAAATGTAAATGGATTAAATCCTCCAACCAAAAGACACAGACTGGATGAATGGATACAAAAATAAGACCCATATATACGCTGTCTAAAAGAGACCCGCTTCAGACCTAGAGACTCACACAGACTGAAAGTGAACGGATGAAAAAAGATATTCCATGCAAATGGAAATCCAAAAAAAGCTGGAGTAGCAATTGTCATATCAGACAAAATAGACTTTAAAATAAAGACTATTAGAAGAGACAAAGAAGGACACTACATAATGATCAAGGGATCGATCCAAGAAGAAGATATAACAATTGTAAATATTTATGCACCCAACATAGGAGCACCTCAATACATAAGGCAAATACTAACAGCCATAAAAGGGGAAATCGACAGTAACACATTGATAGTAGGAGACTTCAACACCCCAGTTTCACTAATGGACAGATCATCCAAAATGAAAATAAATAAGGAAACACAAGCTTTAAATGATACATTAAACAAGATGGACTGAATTGATATTTATAGGACATTCCATCCAAAACAACAGAATACACATTTTTCTCAAGTGCTCATGGAACATTCTCCAGGATAGATCATATCTTGGGTCACAAATCAAGCCTAGGTAAATTTAAGGAAATTGAAATTGTATCAAGTATCTTTTCTGACCACAATGCTACGAGAATAGATATCAATTACAGGAAAAGATCTGTAAAAAATACAAGCACATGGAGGCTAAACAATACACTAATTAATAACGAAGTGATCACTGAAGAAATCAAAGAGGAAATCAAAAAATACCGGAAACAAATGACAATGGAGACACTGTGATCTAAAACCTATGGGATGCAGCAAAAGCAGTTTTAAGAGGGAGAGGGAAGTTTATAGCAATAGAATCCTACCTTAAGAAACAGGAAACATCTCGAATAAACAACCTAACCTTGCACCTAATGCAATTAGAGAAAGAAGGACAAAAAACACCCCAAAGTTAGCAGAAGGAAAGAAATCATAAAAATCAGATCAGAAATAAATGATAAAGAAATGAAGGAAATGATAGCAAAGATCAATAAAACTAAAAGCTGGTCCTTTGAGACGATAAACAAAATTGATAAACCATTAGCCAGACTCATCAAGAAAAAAAGGGAGAAGACTCAAATCAATAGAATTAGAAATGAAAAAGGAGAAGTAACAACTGACACTGCAGCAGTACAAAAGATCATGAGAGATTACTACAAGCAACTCTATGCCAATAAAATGGACAACCTGGAAGACATGGACAAATTCTTAGAAATGCACAACCTGCCAAGAGTGAATCAGGAAGAAATAGAAAATATGAACAGACCAATCACAAGCACTGAAATTGAAACTGTGATTAACAGTCTTCCAACAAACTAAAGCCCAGGACCAGATGGCTTCACAGGCGAATTCTATCAAACATTTAGAGAAGAGCTAACACCTATCCTTCTCAAACTCTTCCAAAATATAGCAGAGGGAGGAACACTCCCAAATTCATTCTACGAGGCCACCATCACCTTGATTCCAATACCAGACAATGATGTCACAAAGAAAGAAAACTACAGGCCAATATCACTGATGATCATAGATGCAAAAATCCTCAACAAAATACTAGCAAACACAATCCGACAACACATTCAAAGGATCATACACCATGATCAAGAGGGGTTTATTCCAGGAATGCAAGGATTCTTCAATATACACAAATCTATCAATGTGATAAACCATAATAACAAATTGAAGGAGAAAAACCATATGATCATTTCAATACATGCAGAGAAAGCTTTTGACAAAATTCAACACCCATTTATGATAAAAACCCTGCAGAAAGTAGGCATACAGGGAACTTTCCTCAACATAATAAAGGCCATATATGACAAACCCACAGCAAACATCATCCTCAATGGTGAAAAATTGAAACCGTTTCCACTAAGATCAGGAACAAGACAAGGTTGCGCACTGTCACCACTCTTCCTCGATATACTTTTGGAAGTTTTAACCACAGCAATCAGAGAAGAAAAGGAAATAAAAGGAATCCAAATCGGAAAAGAAGAAGTAAAGCTGTCACTGTTTGCAGAGGACATGATCCTATACATAGAGAATCCTAAAGATGCTACCAGAAAACTACTAGAGCTAATCAATGAATCTGGTAAAGTGGCAGGATACAAAATTAATGCACAGAAATCTCTGGCATTCCTATATACTAATGATGAAAAATCTGAAAGTGAAATCAAGAAAACACTCCCATTTACCATTGCAACAAAAAGAAAAAATATCTAGGAATAAACCTACCTAAGGAGACAAAAGACCTGTATGCAGAAAATTATAAGACACTGATGAAAGAAATTAGAGATGATACAAATAGATGGAGAGATAGACCATGTTCTTGGATTGGAAGAATCAACATTGTGAAAATGATTCTACTACCCAAAGCAATCTACTGATTCACTGCAATCCCTATCAAACTACCACTGGCATTTTTCACAGGACTAGAACAAAAAATTTCACAATTTGTATGGAAACACAAAAGACCCCGAATACCCAAAGCAATCTTGAGAACGAAACACGGAGCTGGAGGAATCAGGCTCCCTGACTTCAGACTATACAACACAGCTACAGTAATCAAGACAGTATGGTACTGGCACAAAAACAGAAAGATAGATGAATGGAACAGGATAGAAAGCCCAGAGATAAACACACGCACATATGGTCACCTTATCTTTGATAAAGGAGGCAGGAATGTACAGTGGAGAAAGGACAGCCTTTTCAGTAAGTGGTGCTGGGAAAACTGGACAGGTGCATGTAGAAGTATGAGATTAGATCACTCCCTAACACCATACACAAAAATAAGCTCAAAATGGATTAAACACCTATGTGTAAGCCCAGAAACTATGAAACTCTTAGAGGAAAACATAGGCAGAACACTCTATGACATAAATCACAGCAAGATCCTTTTTGATCCACCTCCTAGAGAAATGGAAATAAAAACAAAAATAAACAAATGGGACCTAATGAAACTTCAAAGCTTTTGCACAGCAAAGGAAACCATAAACATGACCAAAAGACAACCCTCAGAATGGGAGAAAATACTTGCAAATGAAGCAACTGACAAAGGATTAATTTCCAAAATTTACAAGCAGCTCATGCAGCTCAATAACAAAAAAAGAAAACAAGCCAATCCAAAAATGGGCAGAAGACCTAAATAGACATTTCTCCAAAGAAAATATACAGACTGCCAACAAACACATGAAAGAATGCTCAACATCATTAATCATTAGAGAAATGCAAATCAAAACTACAATGAGATATCATCTCACACCAGTCAGAATGGCCATCACCAAAAATCCAGAAACAATAAATGCTGGAGAGGGTGTGGAGAAAAGGGAACACTCTTGCACTGCTGGTGGGAATGTGAATTGGTTCAGCCACTATGGAGAACAGTATGGAGGTTCCTTAAAAAACTACAAATAGAACTACCATATGACCCAGCAATCCCACTACTGGGCATATACCCGAGAAAACCAAAATTCAAAAAGAGTCATGTACCAAAATGTTCATTGCAGCTCTATTTACAATAGCCCGGAGATGGAAACAACCTAAGTGCCCGTCATCGGATGAATGGATAAAGAAGATGTGGCACATATATACAATGGAATATTACTCAGCCATAAAAAGAAACGAAATTGAGCTATTTGTAATGAGGTGGATAGACCTAGAGTCTGTCATACAGAGTGAAGTAAGTCAGAAAGAGAAAGACAAATACCGTATGCTAACACATATATATGGAATTTAAGAAAAAGAAATGTCATGAAGAACCTAGGGGTAAGACAGGAATAAAGACACAGACCTACTGGAGAACGGACTTGAGGATATGGGGAGGGGGAAGGGTGATTTGTGACAAAGCGGGAGAGAGGCATAGACATATATACACTAACAAACGTAAGGTAGATAGCTAGTGGGAAGCAGCCGCATAGCACAGGGATATCAGCTCGGTGCTTTGTGACCGCCTGGAGGGGTGGGATAGGGAGGGTGGGAGGGAGGGAGACGCAAGCGGGAAGAGATATGGGAACATATGTATGTGTGTAACTGATTCACTTTGTTATAAAACAGAAACTAACACACCTTTGTAAAGCAATTATACCCCAATAAAGATGTTACCAAAAAAAAAAAAAAAAGAAAATATATAGGTGAAGTGTAAAAGGGTTGGAATAGATATACCATAACAGTAAAAACAAAACAAAACAACAAGTGGCTAAGAAAATATCAGAAAAAAATTACATTTTAAGACGAAAATTTTTACTAGCGACAAAGACATTTTAAAATGATAACATGATTATTCCATCTAGAATGCATAATAATTATAAACTTATATGCACCTAACAACAGGACTTCAAAATACAATGAGGCAAAATCGGCACAACAGAAAAGAGAAACAGACAGTTCTACAATAATAGTTGGATACTTTAATACCCTTCTTTCAATAGCAGAACAGACAGAAAATCAACAAGAAAATAAAAACCTTGAACAGCATTATCAATCAAGTAGACGTAACAGCCATCTATAAAACATTCCACCCAACAGCATCAGAATATACATTCTTTTCAAATGCACATGGATATACTATATGCTAGGCCATAAAACAAATTTCAGTACATTTTAAAGGACATAAACAATACAGAGAGTGCTCTCAGATGACAACAGAATGCAATAAGCAACCGTTAACAGAAAGAAATTTGTTGAAAATCACAAATGGAAATTAAAGAATGTATTCCTAAATAATTCATGGGTCAAGTAAGAACTCATAAGGGGAATTAGAAATAATTTGAGATGAATTAAAGTGAAAGTATAACATATTAATATTTGATTGGTCCCACATACTCTTCTGAAAAGCAGAGGGGTTAGACAAAGAGATCTAAATTAATTAAAAAATCATTTATTATTCTGGGAATAAAAAGAACTGGGCTTAGTCTCAGTTTTGCCTTTATCTTTGTGTCTGTTGATTATCTTGGAATAGTCATTACATAGTCAAAATACAGTTGCCAGCTCAGGAATCAAATACTGTCATCTCTAGGGCTACCATAACAAGATACCACAAACTTGTTAGCTTAAAAGAACAGAAATTTATTTTATCACAGCTCTAGAGGCCAGAAGTTCAAACTCAAAGTGTTGAGAGGGCCATGTTCTTTCTGACGCCTCAAGGGGAGGATCCTTCTTTGTCTTAACCAGCTTCTGGTGGTGGCCATCAGTCACTGGTGTTGGCAGTTTTTTGATTTGCAGCTGCATCACTCTGGTCTCTTTCACTGTTGTCACATGGAATTGTCTCTGTGTGTTTCTGTCTCTGGAAACAATTTGAATAGAAATTTCTATTTTTAAAAAACAAACTGTTGATTATTATGCTCTATTTAGATACTTCCTATAACCCACACCCACCTCCATTTCCCCATATGTATTTGAGAAGGAAAGAGGAACTCCTCTGAGCTATCATATTGGAAAGAATCAATAATACAATGTTTTACTAGAGATGCCTCTTATCTAAAATATTTGAATTAAATATAAAATCTGGGGAAATTATCACCCAGTTTCCCTCCTCTAGAGGCATGTTCTAAATGATAGACAGCAGAATATTTTATACCCATGAGGTTTGCTAACATTATTGATTTGGTCCAGGATCTGTATTTTCTCTAAAGAAAACAGTATTCTCTCTTTACTTTCTTTAATATATAATGTTGGTGTCTTAAGTTTATTGTCAGAGAGGATGCTTATAGTTCAAATGGTTTGGTTGTATTTCACCAGTATTATTACAAGAGTGTCAAACAATGGCTGGGCTCCAGGATAGACCTCGGTCCCTTTGTTCCACTGGGATACTGATCTGAAAGCCACTGTTTTCTTATATTCCAAAGACCAAATAAATAAAACAAATAAATAAACAAACAAAAAAAACAAGTCAATGAAACTATTTTAAAACCAACTCTCTTTTCTTCCTCATCCATGTTAATTCTCTTCTACCTAAAATTGCTTCCTGGAAGTGATTTTTATGTTTCTTAGAGCTTCTTTATGTATATATATCCACACTAATGCATATAAAACTGTGCCTTGTAGATCTTATACTTTTTCCATTTGAATAACTATTTTCTCATGTCATATAGAGTTTATTCATTGTCCTAGATATGCATTTTTCCTGTGTATTTGAGCATCATAGGAAGATAAATTCTACTCTTGAAAATGTTAACTGGTCACTGAGACACAGAAAGCTATTATTCTTACCAGTTTTCAATAGTGAGTAGATTCTGTAGGGGTGGAATTTTAAGATGTAAGTATACTGTTTTTCTACACTCAAATTCCGTTCCCCTTATCATAGAAATTGACCAGTGAAGTGTGCTGCTGACTTTTCAGAATCCATGTACATATAATCCATTAGGGTATTAGATATAACATTGGTCAGAAAAGCATACTGTGAAATGTTGCTTTTATTTAAACTCCCACTATTTTCACTACATGGTTTCAAGATTTTACTTCATTATTGTCCTCTGGTGGTGGGCTCTGTGAACTGCATATTTACGGGTCTGGAGCACATATCTTCCTGGAGGTATACAACTCCTCAGGTACCAGCTAAAGAGTAGATGATAAGAAGCATTCAGATTTATTAAAACTCATTAAGAATATCAGTAGCCTGACTGTTGTTTCTAAAAATATAAAATATTTATCCTTCTGTTGTCAAACAGAAGGTATTTCATGAAAAGAAGTATAAATCCTTTTTTGCTTGCAATAGAAGAACAATAATTGAAGATATTCTTCATTTGGACCAAATACCTTCTCTGAAAATATAAGTTAAAATAGGAGTAGAAATTTCCAAAATATTCTTTAGGGAATAAAACTCCACATATAATTTCAAATTATAATTTAATTTTACCTTAAATTTAAATATCTATATTGAATTTAATTTAAGGAAGGAAGAAAGAAGAAAAGAAGGAAAGAAAGAAAGAAAGGACAGAGGGAGGGAGGGACGGTTGGAGGAAGGAAGGAAGGAAGGAAGGGAGGAGGGAAGGAAGAAAAAGGAAAGAAAGAAAGAAGATAAAGTAAAATAAAGTTATTAAATTAAAAATACTTATTATAAAAAAAATTAAGAAAAAAACGAACGGATAGAACCTTTGGATAAATCGTGGAAGCAAAGCTATACAGACAAAATCTCATACAGAAGCATACACTTAGAAACTCACAAAAAGAGGAATAGGGGAAATAATGATAAATGTTGCTCTCAAAGTCCACTTGCTCAATTTGGGATGATTCTTTGTCTAAATGAGGGAAGGAAAGAAGGAAGGAAGGAAGGAAGGAAAGAAAGAAAGAAAGAAAGAAAGAAAGAAAGAAAGAAAGAAAGAAAGAAAGAAAGAAAGAAAGAAAGAAAGAAGGTAAAGTAATATAAAATAAAGTTATTAAAATAAAAATAATTATTAAGGAAAAATTTTTTTAAAAAAACAGACGGATAGAACCCTAGGACAAATGGTGGAAGCAAAGCTATACAGGCAAAATCTCACAGAGAAGCATACACATACACGCTCAGAAAAAGAGGTAAAGGGGAAAAAATGATAAATCTTGCTCTCAAAGTCCACCTCCTCAATTTGGAATGATTCGTTTTCTATTCATGTATTCCACAGATGCAGGGTACATCAAGTTGATTGTGGAGCTTTAATCCGCTGCTTCTGAGGCTGCTGGGAGAGATTTCCCTTTCTCTTCTTTGTTCTCACAGCTCCCAGGGGCTCAGCTTTGGATTTGGCCCCGCCTCTGCGTGTAGGTCGCTGGAGGGCGTCTGTTTTTCACTCAGACAAGACGGGGTTAAAGAAGCCGCTGATTCGGGGGCTCTGGCTCTCTCAGGCCGGGGGGAGGGAGGGGCGCGGAGTGCGGGGCGAGCCTGCGGCGCCAGAGGCACCAGCCTGAGGCTCACCATGCGTTCTCCCGGGGAAGTTGTCCCTGGATCCCGGGAACCTGGCAGTGGCGGGCTGCACAGGCTCCCCGGAGGCGGGGTGTGGATAGTGACCTGTGCTCGCACACAGGCTTCTTGGTGGCGGCAGCAGCAGCCTTAGCGTCTCATGCCCGTCTCTGGGGTCCCCGCTTTTAGCCACGACTCGCGCCCGTCTCTGGAGCTCCTTTAAGCAGCGCTCTTAATCCCCTCTCCTCGCGCAGCAGGAAACAAAGAGGGAAGTAAAAGTCTCTTGCCTCTTCGGGAGCTCCAGATCTTTTCCCGGACGACACCCCCCCACCCCCCACCCCCCGGCTGGCCGTGGTGCACTAACCCCTTCAGGCTATGTTCACGCCACCAACCCTAGTCCTCCCCTGGGCTCCGACTAAAGCCCGATCCTCAGCTTGCAGCCCCGCCTGCCCCCGCGGCTGAGCAGACAAACCTCTCGGGCTGGTGAGTGCCAGTTGGCACCTATCCTCAGGGGCTTAGTTGCTCCACGGCATGTGGGATCTTCCCGGACCAGGGCTCGAACCCGTGTTTCCTGCACTGACAGGAAGATTCTTAACCACTGCACCACCAGGGAAGTCCCTAAAGCAATGATTTTTTTAACTCTATGGCTTTAAATAATCCTTGGCTCTGAAATTCCCTGTACCCCTCCGCTACGTAACCACAGGCCCCTCTGCCCTAAATCCTTTTCTTACACTTTGTAGCTTTTTAAGCAACGCCCCTCTTTAGGAAGACATAATCCCTTCTCTGTAGAAAACATGAAAGACCTGAACAAATCAAGATTTCTCCATGGAGAATTCAGCTAGTCCTGTGCTTAGCTCCGAACAAGGAAATCCATGTCTACACCGAGCACGCCATTACCCGGACTAATGCCTGACTTGAATAACAAGCAAATTATTGTGCTTTTAGTTGTACCCTGCTGGGTCACAAAGCACGTGTGAGAGAGGAATGTGCCCAGCTTCTCCAGGAGAAACAGGTCAGGCCTCTAATCCTCCTTTTCTGTCACCTTCCCCTCCCCCTTTCCAATCCTTTCTCTTCTCAGCAGAGCAGAGGGAAAAAAAAGAGACAGCTAAATTATGTTTAAAATGGAAGGGTCTAAAAGAAGAAAAACGGCGGTCAGTACTGACTTGGGAGAGGATGCATTATCTATCCACAGCCTCTGCAGTGTGGGCCATTTGAGGACAATCAGCGTTCCAACCGGCTTGCTGGAGGGCGATATCTGCGAGCCTAAACCAGGCTTTCTCAGCCTCAGCACGACTGCTGGGTGGGGTTGGTTGCTTCTTTGCTGTGGGCCTGTCCTGTGATGGAAGGACTTTTAGCCTCGCGTAAGCTGTGACCATCCAAAGTGTCCCAAGACACTTTCAAATGTCTCCTGGGTGCAAAATTGCCCCTGGTGGAGAACCACGGCGCCAAGCCCTTCCATATTGGGATGGACTTGCTCTCTCTCCCATTCTCTCCCACCCCCATACACAAAACCCAAGAAAATCATGGTTCCTGTGTTAAAACTGGGGAGATCAACGTGCTCTTCATGTAGGTAGAATGCGCGGAAAGGAAAAAGACACTGACTTGTGTGTAGTCAGGGGACAGAGTGGGAACCCGCTCAACGCCAAGACTGAAAAGAGTCTTAGGATATGGGTGTGTTTCTGGCTCCCTCTGGGAAGTGGCAATGCCCCTGGTTGAACAAGCCAACTTTCGAACGCCTCTACCCTGTGCACTTTGGAATCGGGCTTGCTGTGGGCGAGATGAGGAGTGATGGCGAGGCTGCAGAGATGAAGGCGTCTGTGAAGGTGCTGACTGTCTCCTCCCACACTACTTGGGACAGGGGAGAACGACCCAGCTTCGGAGAGATACCCATTGCTCAGACAATGAGGA
Organism: Leucopleurus acutus; assembly: GCF_964270905.1. Taxonomy (NCBI): domain Eukaryota; kingdom Metazoa; phylum Chordata; class Mammalia; order Artiodactyla; family Delphinidae; genus Leucopleurus; species Leucopleurus acutus. The sequence continues at coordinate 34,604,570 of NC_139159.1, read as the reverse complement.
TCCTGTCTTGGACCTAAACATCGGGATGAAAGAGGGCTACTGACAAGACAGACGTTGTGCAAGCATGGGGTTGCACTTTCATTACAGACATTGAGGCAAACATTTCACTCCTGGTGATATAAGGCCTCCCCTATTTTTAGGAACTTACAAGAAGCGTTATTGCTTGTTCTTACCGGCCAGAAGGAAAGGCGGGAGAACGAGCACACTGCAGTGAGCCCCCATATCCACTAGATGGCGGTGTACATCTTCCTCAGAAGCCAGGCGGGCAGCGCTCTGGGCAGCTCGTTGGCCTAAGCAAGACAAGGGCCACTTTTCTTTCCGGAGACAGGCGTCTCCTCTCATTGTCGGCACAAACAGCCCCAAACAATTGCACTGACCACACAGCTCTAAGCCACGTTCCAGGGCACTGCCATCTGTTCAGGAGTGAATGCTGGGAAAATGAACCACGCTGCTAATTTGCTTGATTGGGGGGAAAATAAGATCTCAAGTGACAGTGGGTGTAATTTATTTTTCCAACAAGAATAGGGGCAAAGCCATTTCATCCACCCCCCCACAACTGCTACCATAAATGAAAGCAATCACCTAATTAGTCCTGAATTACTAACTGGCAGGGTAAAGATCTGCGGGAACTCAAGCTGAAGTGGGGAGTCTGGAGAAAGGGATGTGATTTCTGCAGGGGAAGAGGGGAGGGGTAGGGCAGGGTGGGAGGGGCGGGAGGGGAGGGGAAGGCCTGAAGCCCATTGTGAGGTCCTGCGCCCCTGTGGTCTGGGGGCCGTGCTGGCCCTGACCCTGGGAGAAAAAGAGGCTCAGTGATGTCTTCAGGCCATTCATTTTGTGCAGGAGAATGACTTTATAAAGTGAAGGAAAAAGAACCTGTTGGAGAAAACCTATCCGAGAGTTTCTCTGAAAATGCTACAGATGGAGATGAACTGGCTTGGGAAGGAGAGCACAGCCCTGTGGCGCCTGGCCACCCCGCTGCTGGTGGACACCCCCCCCCCCGGAAGGTTCTGTCACGGAAACGACAGGCAGATCTGAAACCAAGTTGGGCTTTACGTCATTAAGAAATCCCCCAAAGGAATGGAATAAAGGCCTCCTTTCACACCTTGGGTTTTGCATGTGTCCTGAGCAAGCGCCTCTTCCCCAGCTGAGACAGCGCGCTGTCCCCGCGACCCAGTGAGCGGCCCTCGTCCTGCGGGGAAAGCAAAACAGCAGCGGGGTGGGTGCGCGCCCAGAGCTGCCCCTCTCGCAATTGATTTGTTCAGGGATGACTTCTTGCGTTCTAGTTAGATGTGACTTTAATCGAAGTGCTTTCCTAAGGCGATTTATCACAACTGTGAACAGTCAGTCTGCACAGCTGCTGCTCTTTTAGGGAAACGCACAGGCTCGGGAGGCGGAGGGGCTGGCGCGAGCTCCCCTCTTTCCACGGACCGGCCCGCGTGCCCCTCCCCACCAGAAATATGTGCGCCGCGTCCTCAGAGGCCGCCGCTTCTGTGCTCTGGCTCCTCTGCTGTTTCTGGCTGCTGAACAGCCATCTCCTCTCTCCTGGGAGGGGCAGCTGGTTTCCTTTTGGGGCGCTCCCCTTCTCCCCGTCTCAGCTCCTGCAGCGGAGACGAGGCTGCCCCTCTCTCCCTGCACGCTGTGGGCTGGGTGTGCAACCCGGCTCGGGCCACAGTCCCCCACCGTCCCCGCCGACCCAGCGCGGCGCCCACCACAGCCGGCAAAGCCCACACGGGGCGCCCAGTTAAAGCTGAACCGCAGATGAAAACCACGACTTTTTACGGTGTCTTCAACATTGCATGCAACATACTTCTACTAAAAAAATTACTGTTTATCTGAAGTTCAGCTTTAACGAGGCGGGCATCCTGTATTGTGTCTGGCAGCCTTCTTGGTTGTAAAGAAAATGTTTGTCCAGAGCAGGTCAAATTGGAATCAGCCTAGGACTTTTAACTGGAGCTTTGGGGAACAAATACTTAAAAGGTATCTGTTGGGACTGCTAGGCTGGTAGGATTCATGCTTGCAACTGCTGGGAGCCAGCTTTGCTATCATGTGGGGAGAGCTGCTTGAACTAGAAGCCAACACCACAGAGAGCAGACCTGTTTCATTTGAACAGGTGGATCCAGCTGTTCTTGAAGCTGGCCCGGTGGGTGGTAGAGGTCAGGGTGCTGATGGCCAGGAGGGATAATAATTTCCTACCCCTCAAATCTGGGAAGTGAAAACAGCAGGGCTGAATGTGCCCACGGGGCATGGCTTCTGTTCAACTGGAAGAGTGGTGAATGACTATTGGGTGACAAAAACAGTCGGTCTACTATATTCTTACTTTGTTTGCTAATTGTTTTGCTGCATGTAAACTCTTTGTTGCATTAGCTCTTGTTCATGACATCATGTCTGGAGACAGGGTCTGATAGACTTACATGTGGAATTGGAGACTTCAATTTCAAATCTGCCTCTGCCTGGTTGAGTGGCTTTAGGGTTCTCGTAACCTCTACGAAGTTGAGTTTCTGGGTCTGAAACCTAAGGACAGAGGTGATCGTAATCCATTTGGGCTGCTATAAGAAAATACCAGAGCCTGGGTAACTTATGAACAACAGAAATTTATTTCTCATAGTTCTGGAGGTTGGAAGTCTAAGATCAGGGTGCGAGCAGATTCACAGTCCGGTGAGTATCCTCTTCCTGGGTCACAGTTGGCGTGTTTTCTCTGTAACCTCCCATGGCAGAAAGGTCGAGGGACCTCTGCGGGGTCTCTTTTATGAGGGCACTAATTTTGTTCATGAGGGCTCTACCCTCATGACCTTATCACCTCCCAAATGCCACACCTCCTGATACCATCACTTTGGGGGTTAGGATTTCAACATATGAATTTTGGGGGAGGCAAATGTTCAATCTATAGCAGAGGTACTTTCCCCATAGGATGGGGGAGAGGGAAAGTATGTAAGCACCTGTCATAGGGCCTGGTGTGGAGCAGGTGCCCCATACAGATGTTATTACAAAATATTGAGTATAGTTCCCTGTGCCATAGAGGAGATCCTTCTATCTATTCTATGCCTTCTTTGAATGACCGTAGCACTTGTTGTCTGTATCATTTTTATGTCTGTTGTTGCTTTGTGACTGAAAATGAAAAATTTCTATTTGTCCATGTCCTGGCCCTTACATAAAAATGTGTTCATTTATCTATTTCATATTTATTGACTACATCTTAGACACTGTGTTAACTGCTGGTTCTAGACGTTAGTAAAATATAGACCTTCCTGCTCAAAGGGTCACAGTATTTGTGGGAAAGCAAAAAATGAACAACCTATGTCTCTAAGAGCTTTGTACTTCCCAAAGAGAACACACCTCGTAGGTACAATAAATCCATGTATCATACGTAAATGTATAAATAGTTAATGGGATTATACACCTGAGATAACTGCTTTTCGATTCTGAGGAAATGATGATTATATTTCACCAGGAGCTCAATACCACTCTGAGAATGAGGGCTTAACCCCCGACTTGACTCACTGCCTCGCTTTCCTATATAAAAATACACAAGTCTGTACATACGCTCTAGAAAAAGGCTTATCTGGCATGAATTTCAGATAGCAAGAAGAAAACTTCAAGAGGTTCAGAGAAGCATCCAGAAGCTCAGATGACTGTCTGGCACTAATACAACTTGCTTGACAGGAAAATAGAACTGTAAATCTCACAAAATTAGATGATCTTTTAAGAATTTCAAAACCTCCTGCTATTAATTGGAAATCCTAGAAGAATAGCTTCTTTTAAAATGTACTGATAATATGCTTTACAGCTTAATATTCAGAAGCCTATGTTTTGGCTAAGTGAGCTTCAGGAAGGAAGGAAATTTGCGGTTTACCTCCACTTACTTTGGAACCGCTGGTTCCAAACATCTACTTCTATGCACAGTCATCTTATCATCTGTAAAATGGAGGCAACTCTAAGACAACAGAGTTACAGAGATGTTGCACAGCTCCATGTGTCATTGTCTTCATTTGTTTCAGAATACCAATAACATCTAAGCGACTACTGAAAGAGTGCTATATTATTTGGGGTCATCTAGTGCAGCTCTGTCAAAGTAAAGAAAAGGGACCTAGAATGACTATAATTTTCCCAAGAGGACACAATTATTTTATGGTAAATCTGGGACAAGAACCCTGATCTCTTGGATCCCATTCCATTGTTCTTTCATTGGGTTCTGAACAACCCAGAGAAATAAAGAGAAATAAAACTCCTGTGTGCTGTGTCACTGGTACAGGACACGGCAAGATTGGAATTGGAGCACTACATATTAAGAGGTATCTGAGAAATTCTTCAGACTAATTGAGATATATACCAGGTACATAGAAAACAGTATGTTTTATGAAGATGATTCTGTGCAATGAACAGAACTGGTAACACACACTGGAAGGTGAATTCTCATTTTCTGGCACCTTGAAAACGCCACCTCAACATACACGTTAAAATAAACATTTGAACTGGGTCATATTTAATTCTGCATGCTCTTGTAAGTCAGCAAAATATTCCATATATCATTTAAGTTGTCACTCACTTTTTAACTTGACTTTCAATTTCTAAAAGTCTTTCCAAACATAAAACAGAGGTGGGAAAATGGTATATGGGAAGCTGCAGAGATGAAATAAGCTTATTTCATTAGGCATAAAGATGAATATCCAAACAACTTCTTCATGGCTGAAAGTGTCCAAATCTACTGTCTTCATTTTGTAGTCAAGGCTTCCGGAAAAATATGCTAATGGATTCCTTATTACCCGAATGCCCCATATCAGTTTCAGTAGGTATCATTATATGTTATGGAAATTTTTCTCAGTGACAGTGAAAGACATCCTGGCTGAACATCCCCCTGCCCATGACACAGAGATGATGGTCTCAAGCTATCTTGAAGGCATTGGAGCCCACACTATCCGTTACTAATGTTAATGGAGGATAAAACTTCATATTCTGTTTGCTCTATATTTGTTCAATCACTTCTTCCCTTCATTAAACTGGATGGCCCATACTTGAGTCTGTAGTGCGTCTATCATTGGAAACTGAACAAAGTTTTCTTGGTTTTATTAATGTCATACGTTTCTAGGGAGGGTCTATTCAATAACTAAGTCTAGTTTCACAGTTACAAATAAATTATGATGTAACTTTGAATAAATTAAGCTCATCATAAAGGAAGGATACTGAGAGTTGCTACTACCCCTTCCTTGAGGGGCTCTCGTAAAGCGCTAAGTAAAGTAACAGAGGTGTATATGTATGCATATATCTTCAATGATATTTGTACAGACTTAAAAAGAACTCTACAGAATGCATTATAAAAACCTTAATGCTGTGTGTCCCTAGTTCCCAGCTCTCTCATTAGAACTACTTAAATGAACACAATCTTATCTGTTAGGATAGCTATCAGAGTACTCCAAATACTACTTCTTGCAGTACCCTGTCCCAACCATTTGCCATCCTCTTCCCATTAGTCCTCAAGTCAGAAGCCCCGAAGATCTGTTCATTAATTTATGAACACATTTCTTCATCCAGCCAAGAAAATTGATTGATCCCTTACCAAATTTCAGGCACCATTGTTCAGTATGATTTATAGGCATGTTCAGGAGACACAGCAGTGATTAACACAGATGAATATAGTCTCTCTTGAGCTGAGGGGGGAGACAAAAGTAAATAAGTAAATATAAAATCATAAGTATAGGGCTCCCCTGGTGGCGCAGTGGTTGAAAGTCCCCCTGCCGATGCAGGGGACACGGGTTCGTGCCCCAGTCCGGGAAGATGCCACATGCCACGGAGTGGCTGGGCCCGTGAGCCATGGCCGCTGAGCCTGCGCATACGGAGCCTGTGTTCCGCATTGGGCGAGGCCACAACAGTGAGAGGCCCGCGTACCGCCAAAACAAAAAAAGCTATGAAAACAAAACCTATGGATGGAGACCTCCATGAAAGATGGAAGAGTATAATAATGGCCAGAGTACATTACTGTGGCAGAAGCAGCAGCCCTTAAGGAGGACAACTTTATAAATTACAAATTGGATTTAAATAGACAGGGAATTGAAAGTGGAGACATTATTTTCTGCAGAAGATGATGGACAGGGGAGAACAAAGAAAATAAAACTGAGATTGTTAGCAAAATACAATGCTAAACATATAAGTTAGGACTGAGTCCTTAACTTTCATTTTTATTAATGAGTGGGTGAGTATAGATTACTGACTACACAGAACCAAGCCTGGAAACACATTTTATATTTATGATCTTTGTGCCTAAAACTAGATTCTCCTGCAATTTAATATGACACTAGGACAATGACTGGCCAAGTTTTAGATTAATCACTCTTACACAAAGATTTTTCATTCATATAATCTCAAACAAATACTGCGTCACCAATTAAGTTCCAGATCCTATGCACTCTGGCTGAAGATATAAATATCTTGCAAGCCCAGCGTCACTTTCCTCTTTCTCTGGTAACAAATCACACTTTCTATTATGACAATGGCCCCAGTTATCGGCCCAGGAATAAACACTAGACTCAGGAAGAGCCAATTAAAGCCCTCCCTTAGAGTTGATCGAGAGCTTTAAGGTTAGAGTATTTCAATCTTATGAAATTTTTGTAAAACAAAATTATTTCAAAATCTACTAATTATTCTTTAAGTTCTAGAAACTGCATTCTGTGACTAAGAGGACAATTTATTTGCCGTCGTTTCTGCTCTGCCCACTTTATGTTTCTGTTATTGTGAGATAAAGGCAGTGGGGAATGGCAAACCAATTCTGATTCATTCAACACATGAGTGCTTCTTAGGTACAAAACACCATTCTGAACATTGTCCGAGGTAAAAAGATAAATAATACCTAGCCCCTTATAATACCTAGCCCCTTACCCTCAAGGATCTTCCAGCTTAGCAAGGGAAATAAAACATGCACACAGATGACTGCAACAAAAAGAAGATAATGATTGCTGCCAGATGTTTGGGAGAATGAGGAGAGCAAAGAGAGAACACAGAATAAGGCAACATTCAACAGTCAGCCAAGAACTATTTGTTGAGCAATTGCAAGCTGTGACCTGGAAATGGAAGAGGAGAACATAGATCTTCACATGGGCAGGTGAAAAATCAAGTGTTATTACTTGTAACACAGCTCTTCAAATATATTTTTTGGCACCAAGTGCCTACTAAATAGCCTTAAATTAAAAACTAAATAAGGATACAGTCTCTATCAAATATAGCCTGAGGTACTGATGCCTAAATACTAGGATCACAGTATTTGTGTTCCCAAGGATGCCTTTCTATTGCTTTGCTTCTTTCCCCCTTTCCAAATTAGCTAATGCTGCCTTACCAGGATATCTATTTCGATTGTTCCAGCCTTTTTGATCCAATGTATTGAATAGCAGAATAGGTGAGTTACAAGAGGATTATTTTGACTTCAAACAACAGAAATAAAATACTATATAATTGAAAAAAAGAGGCAATCTTTCAGGCACATGTGGATCCAGGAGTTCACATGTTCTAACCAGGTCCCTTTCTCTCTTCCCCACCCCTTCTTCTCTCTGCCTTTTCTCCTCTCTGGTATTTCTCATTATGGGATCCAAATATTTCCCTGTTTATGTGGGAGCTTCTGGCACAGCTGCGGGCTTATACGCTTGCAGCTCCAGGGCTGGCTGGAAGGGGCGGGCGCATCACAGCATAAGGTTGCACAAGGTGTGCACTTATATAGCAGGGCATCACATCTATGAGTGACGGATGATCACATTGTACACAGGGGTAGCTTCTCATAGTTTTTACATCACTTTTCTTGAAGATGGCAGTAAAATGGTATGTTTTTACAAAATCAAATAGTGTAACATTGTCCAAAAGATATACATAAAGCATTTCGAGGAAGGAGGCTCCTTTTTCTTTTAACTCCAGCACGGATTGTCTATTGGACAGTGGTAACCCTATGTCATCAACCTCGTTACTCCAGCAGAAGTCCAGGGATTAGCCCTGCATAACTCTTGTTAGCCTCTATTCCCTTCCTTGAACACTGTAGCCAGAAGGTTTTTTTCCTCCTCAAACCTTAAGTATTGAAACCTGGAGGAGGGGCATGTCTGAAAAGAAAATGATGGACTGGACTCTCCCTAGAAGGAAGATAAATGGGTGGTCAACAAGAAAAAAAATAAAATCCTCTGTACCAGGAAATGTTTGAAGTATTGTTTGGGTATCAAAAAACGGGTGCCCTACACATAAAGCAACAAAGGATATTGGTCTAAAAAGAACCCCATGGCCAAAGGCGCATGACCTATTTCAACAGAGGATTTGAAAGCTAAAAGTTAACGTGTAAAACATTCAATTCGATGTCATCATTTTACAGATGGGCAAAGTAAAACTCAGGCACAGGAACAGAAGTGCCAAGGTCAGACAGGTGGTTGGTGGAAGAGACAACCAACTTCCCAACTTCTGACTTTTTAGGGGTGTGTGTGTGTGTTGTTTTGTTTATGTGCAAGGACATTTTTCTTTAGTACACTAACATTACAACAGAAAGTATAGTCTTGTTTTGGTTTTCTCTGCGCCCTCAATTCTGTATAAGACAGTTTCACTGCACTCCAACAGAAAGGCTCAGCAAGAGTAGAGACCACCATAAGCAGTACACGTGGGCACCAAGGGCAGATACATTGCCCTTCCTTGTGTAGGAACTAGGGCCACTTGTTGCTTTAATGGGCCAAGTTTGGGCTGGACCTGCAGGAGGGGACACCTTTGAAAAACAGCTTCCTAACTGCACTACAACCTGCTCTGGCATCCTGATTCCACTCCCCAAACCCCCCAAATCTTCAGCCAGAAAAAAAAAAAAAAGAAGAATGGATCACTGGATCACTGGATCGATGGGGAGATTTCTGTCTGCTCCTCCTACTGCCACCTCTTTCTTGCTATTTCCTGCCCGAGGAAACCTGACATCAGCCCAAAAGCATCTCTGGAAATGGGCAGGAGGGAGCCTTACACCTGTCAGCGCCAGAGAAGAAAGTGCGCTCTGCAGAGTTCTCAGTTGTTCCACCTCTTGCGATGAAAGGAAGAAAAGGAGCGAATCCGCCACAGATTTACTGGAGACCAGGGTTACTTCATCCGGCTCCGGCCACAGTAACCCCTGAAGACCAAAGATGCATTTCCATTCCCAGCATTTCTTGTTGGCGTCTTTCCCTACAGGCTAGCCCAGTGCCTGGCCCCGGAGAAGTCTCTGCGTAAAGGTTCTTTAGGTCATCAATCAGCCTCCTGTGTGTATGTGTGTTTTTCTTAGGAAAAACTGGCACAGACGAATTAGCAGTACAGACTGGGGTCTCCCTACTACCCTTCATGCTTGGCGGCATCACCTTCGACTACCTCGCATTCTCCCGGCGCTGACAGTCCCGGCTCCGGACCTCAGGGTTGGAAGCAGTCAGCCCCAGCTAGAACCGCCCTGTCCGGGGCTGATGCCACCCTGTGCCTAGAATGTGCGTGTGGGTGCAGGCGGGCGAGCGAGCGGCTTCTACAGTGAGACCGAAGCAGGAGCTCAGCCTTCGCCTGCGACCTGCAATCCCCAGATTCCCTGGGGACCTCGAAACTCCGAATCGGAGGTACTCCCCCCCCCACAGCCGCCCACCCATTCCCTCCCCCCTTACCTCAGCACGCAGCCCCTCCCTGCGTGATGATGCAAAACCGTGGGGAGGGTGGGCGCTGGGAAGGGTGGGGAGAGCCTGAGAGCGAGCGAGGGTGGGAGGGAGTGGGCGGAGGAGGAGAGGGAGCCGAACGCGCATTTAAAGCGATAGCCATCCTCGCTCTCTCCCCAGTGCTGGGCTGTTGGAGAGCTCGAGCTGCAAGCCACCGAGCGCGAGCTCGAGCGCGGCGCGCTGGCCGGGGAACCCAAGAGCGCACGGCGCCCCAAGCTGGCAGGCGCCGCGGGACCCCCCACCCTCGCCGGCTGCCCTTCCCCGGGCGCCCCTACCCTCCTCGCCCGCAGGAGACCCTGGGCTTCCCCGGAGGAGCTCACCCCAAGGGGCCAGGACTCCGGCGAGCCCGCCACCGTCCCCTCGAGTGCCGCCGCCACCACCGCAGCCGCGGGAGCAGTATGGTCCAGTTGGGGAAGCTGCTCCGCGCCCTGACTTTGATGAAGTTTCCCTGCTGCGTGCTGGAGGTGCTTCTGTGCGCGCTGGCGGCGGCGGCGCGCGGCCAGGAGATGTACGCCCCGCACTCCATTCGGGTCGAGGGGGACGTCACCCTCGGGGGGCTGTTCCCGGTGCACGCGAAGGGTCCCAGCGGAGTGCCCTGCGGCGACATCAAGAGGGAGAACGGGATCCACAGGCTGGAAGCGATGCTCTACGCCCTGGACCAGATCAACAGCGATCCCAACCTGCTGCCCAACGTGACGCTGGGAGCGCGGATCCTGGACACTTGTTCCAGGGACACTTATGCGCTCGAACAGTCGCTCACTTTCGTCCAGGCGCTCATCCAGAAGGACACCTCCGAAGTGCGCTGCACCAACGGCGAGCCTCCGGTTTTCGTCAAGCCCGAGAAAGTAGTTGGAGTGATTGGGGCTTCGGGGAGTTCGGTCTCCATCATGGTAGCCAACATCCTGAGGCTTTTCCAGGTAGGGGGGCGCTCCCTCCGGGGCAGAGCGCGCCGTAGCTCCCCGCGCTCTTTATCCTGAAGGCTGGCTTGGACTCCAGGGGTGCGGGGTCTGGTCAGCCTTCGCTCATTTCCACCCTGGAGATCCTGCCGAATCCCTCCCACCTCACCCGAGGAGGTACTTGCCCTGCTTGATTCATTTCCCTTCCATCTCTCCCCTGTCCGCGCTCCACTCCATCCGGCTTGACATTCTGGATTTATGGCCCCATTGACAAGAAACAGTCTCCGAAAAACAAGGCGATGATTTAAATGGGTTTGCATTCCAGTGAAATATGGTTGCAAAACAGGCTTGTAAAAGTGCCGGGCTCCTGTGAGAGCCACTTAGGCGCAAAGAATATGAAAGATGAGAAGACGCCTAGAAACTAGGCATTTCTCAACTCCCCAGCTTCCCTGCCCCAAGCCGCCCGACAAGCTGCAGCTGCCTTGGAAAATTTCGAGAAGAGCTTAGGGAGGCAGTTCTTAAACCGAAGGCTAGGTCTTCACCTACATTTGGACGTGAATTGCCCATTTCGCTCGGGTTGGATTTCCCGACCTGTCACCTATCTCTGCGAGGGCATGGGGCGGAAGGCGTGGGGACTGTCCTCAAGCGGGGAGAAGCCACCCGCAGACGTGCCCCCAGGTGATTTGCTCTGGGCAGTTGTTTGCACCGTCTAAACCGCCTTTGCGATCCGGCCACTGGCAGGAGCCGGGCGATCAGCTTTCTACTCCTGCCAGCTCAGAGCCCGGAGGTGAGCTCATGCTAACTGCGAGACACAGTCTCTTTTTCTGCACCCACCCTGTGCCCATCCTTTCCCACGACCTCCCTAACGCAGCCCCCAACCCCAGTCCTGGGTTTTGAGGACGATTCTCAGAGCCAGACAAGAAGGCGCCTGGAGGGAGGCAGTAGGGTGCGCTGAGCAAGGCCGGGCGGTCCTCTAGCTCCGGGTACAGGCGGGCAACGGCGGAAGATGCGAGGACGGCGGATCGGGCCCGCTGAGCGGTGGGCGGTGCTGCAGTGCTCTCTCACGGCCTGCTCCCGCAGCCTCGGCCCCACGGCTCCTGTGCTGCCCTGGGTATAGATGGATGGCTTCTGGATGAAGAAATTGAGTTTCAGGGTCTGCGTGACTATGGGTTCTCTTGTTTCTCTGTCTTTCTTCCTGTGTGTCTCTCTCCTTGTGTCTCTTTCTCCCTGCTTTTTTTTTTTTTTTTGTCTCTCTGTTTTTATGTTCTCCCTTTCAATTTCTGCGTCTCTTTTCCTTCTCTACCCCTATCTCCAAGTTTTTTGTTCATCTCTGTCTTGAAGTGATCCTTTCCTAATGCACAGCTCTCTCCCTGCCTGGTAGGACCCAAGCTCAGTTAGTCCCTTCTCCAGATGTTCTGGCTGACCCTTATGCTCCCCGTAGCTAAAAAGTCGGCTCCCTCTCAAGTGCCTTTCCTGAAGCATGTTGGGTTTCTGGAGGGGACTCCTTGTGAGATTCAAGCTGTCACTACATCAGCACCCAGGAGTATGAAGTTTGTGTTTGTGCCAGAAGGAGGGGTGCCTGTCTAAAGCTGCAGCCTGGTATGGCCCCTCTGAGCCTCTGAGCATCCCTAGCACCTGTTGAGTATGCCACCTCTAGATGTTTGCAAGGCCAAAAGTGCTTCTGGGCAGCCTTCACTTTGAGGTAATGCTTTCAGGAAGAGCCTGGGTTGTCGTAAGCAAAACCCAGAAGCACTTCCTTTACCTCTGAGCTTAAACTAGAGAACCTGAGGAGGCAGCGCTGCAGGGAGGATGAGGCCAGAGGTCACCTGAGAAACACAGGGGCAACTCACAGTATTTTTATTGGAGCTCTGGGGGTTGAAGGCACATTTGCTGTTTGACATTTAAAAAATTATTTTGGTGCCTTCACTTGGAGCTTGGGAGCTTGCAGATGGGCCTGCCTGTCGAAAAAAGAGTGAAATCTTAAAGTCAAGAGAGAGCTTGCAGACTAGGTGAAGGATTGTGTTTGCTGAAAAAGATTCCAGGGGGAGCTGATTCCTTCTCTGGTGTGTGGATCTGAGGCACTTGCAAGAAAAGAGAACGCTTGCCTTATGGTTAGTTCCCCCCTTCCCTGGGCTGGGAAGGAAAGGAACTGAATGCCAGCATTAGCAGTGTGTGTTGGGACCAAAACCATTCAGAGAAAACACTGTCATTTTCCTCTAATTTGCAAATTGCAGCTATTCATGTTGGATTGAACAGCTGAGGGAAAAGAGCCCCCAGTTTTCACCTGCATTTATTGAGAAGAGGCTGGTAGTAGGAGGGATGCACCAACTTGTAGCTTGTGCTGCAAGCTGGATATAAGCTTGGTGTGAGCATCCTGGTTAACCACTGCCCATGTTCAAATATACAGAGATAGATTCCAACAATCTCTTCCAGTAGCCTTATTTTTGCGTGTGATCTTAGAAGCTCCTGGCATGTAAGTCCAGCCCCCAGTTTCCCAGCCTCTGTAAACCTGCAAAATGAATAGAGAGAATAGTGGAACACAGACCCCTTGTTCAAAGACACAGTCACTTTAGGGAAAGAGGAAAAGAACGGGTAGGTGAATCTTCTCTGGGATTGCAGGGTTCAGCTCAATGAAGACTGTCCTGTATAAAAGAAACTCCTCTAAATGGTTGAATTCTTAGCTCTCCAGAGATTTGAGTTTTCTTTTCCCCAGTCCCTGTGGGTTGCTGTGGGGAATGTGCCAAACCTATCATTTGAGATAAAAATTTATGGTGAGGTAAGCTTCTAGGCTGGGGGAAGGAAGACTTAGTGACTGAAATGGGGGATGCTAAGCACTGGGGGGCAGGAAGGAACAAGGAGCTAGTAATGGATGTAACAAATGCTGCAGCTGCCAGCAAAGCCTGGATTGAACTTCCTTCCTGAAAATGAGGACCCGGGCAAGAATGACCACTCAGATGTAAACAGTGTCTCTGACTGGGAATTCTCATCTGCCTGCCGGTGGGCCAGAGCTGAGCAAGTCCTTTCTCTCCTCTGTATGCACACTGAATTGGTTAGTAAGTGACATGTCAGAGGACAGGAATCATATTCAGTGGATCTTTCAAATCCAGGAGTTTGAGGCTAATGAAATTAGTGTGTGGCCAGGGCTCTGCCAACTAGAATTAAGTCACTGCAGCCACCCTGCAATGCATTTTCAGCCTGAAGGGAGCATCAGGGAGGAATTTCGGGAGATTTGTTTCTGAGCCTGTACAAAATAATACTCTCCTAATGCTAAGAAAGATTAAATGTAAATTAATATTGACTACGAGTAACATATTTAAAAAATAATCGCCGAGTGGGGGATGGCTTAAAGTGGAGAGATTATATAATATGGTGTGCAAAGAATAAATCTCCTCTGACCACTGTTTCATGGGCTATAAGTAAGATCTATTACAATGGAAAGTAATGGGAACGTTTTTATTCAAGGCTTCTCTGCTATTGACTTGAGAGCAAACACTCTGAGAGTATAAATTACTCTTGCTATGTGCTGACTCTGAATGAACAATATTTCATGTGCAGTGACATGGTCTAAGCTATAGACTTGGAATTGAATGGCATCTGTTTCAATTGTTTTGTTCTCTCAAGAGCAACTAGATAGAAAAAAGTGGTCAATTTGACCCTTGTGGGAGCGTGTTGCAAATCTAAACCTGTGTCCCTCATACCATAAATGAAATACATTTGTAAATTTGTGTTTTCCTTCTGTTCATTGATGCTTGAGTATAATCTCAAACTTTGGCAGCAACATTTTATACATAAGTACTTGGTTTTCTTCCTTTCTTCTTTCTCTGTCTCCTCTCTCTCTCTCTCTCTCTTTCTCCATCTTATGTAATTGGATAGAACTGGGCACCTAGGATGATGTGGTGTTACTATAGTGGGATTTTTTTTTTTAAAAAAAACAACTCTAACTTACCCTTTTAAAAATTTCATAAATACAGGTGTCAGTGCCATTTGGAATAGTCTCTATAACAATTTCTGTCTCCACATTTACTGTGTTTCAGCAAATTTACCTAACAGATGGTGAGTGGGCAATTTTTAAAGGGGCATTTTTTAAAAGAGCGGAGAGGGAAGGAATAGAGACAGGCACATACTATACTTGAAGTTACCTCCACGTGTATTTTATGTGTGTAAACCCATACAATTAAGAAGTCTTTGGATGTTTTATCTTCAAGAATAATTCAGATACTGGATTACTTGAATATCATAAACATTTAGGGTTTAACAGATTTGTTACATATAGACGTTGTATCATGGATTTAAAAGACCATAGCAAGCGGGCAGCGGCGGGCGGAGCGACCGAGGGGCGGCGCGGGCTGGGCGGCGGGTGAGGGGGTCCGTGCTTCCTCGTGGTAGAGGGCTGGGGTTCGCCGGGGACGCCAGGTTGCTCCGCGTTGCCAGGTAACCGAGCGCTTGCCCCGCGCTCGCTCTTCCGCCCGGGCCGCCCTCGGCGCCGCCTGAGCCGCGGTGCGGGCTGCGCGGGGCGCCGGTTCCGCGGAAGCCTGGGTCGGGCGCTGCGTGCGGGACTCTCGTCGCTCGTGGACGGGGCGCGAGCGCGCGGGGGACGTAGGGCGCCGACCTGGGCCTCCTCGGCGCTCCGGCTCCGCTCAGGGCGCCCGCTCAGGGGCCTCCGGCGCGAGGCCCCCTTCGTGGTCAAGATGGCGGCGCCCAGGCGGGCCGCGCCGAGGTGAGCTGGAGCATGGCCTGGAGAGGGGCGAGTCTGCCACGCCCAGGACTTGGACCCCGGGCTGGTCTCCCGTCTCCCAGGGAGCGGCGGGTGAGTGGGCGCGGCCGCGCGTAGGTTCCTCTCGTGGGGTGGTCAGCTCTCCGTGCGTCCGCAGACTTCTGTCGTCTGATAGATCTGGGGTGGCCCAGGTTGGAGGCGAGGGTGCTTGATGGGGGAAACCTGAGGGGTTTAAGGACTCTATTGGGATCGTTTCAGACCTCAGTAAGAAGCTGAGCAAGTTTCCTCCTGACTCTCTTCCCGGCTAAGTTTTCTCCCTTCTCTTAAGGCGCCAGCTTTTCTGAATCACCTTGTTACCCGGGGGGATACAATTGGTGGTTCTGACCGTGGAACGTAGGACCCGGCGCGGGGAAGCCTGAGCTGGTTCTAGTTACTTTGTTTGCAAAGCACTTGTCTTGTCTTTGGAATCTTTGTGTATGTAACCAACGTTGGGAAGAGCCAGCGTTTTCTCCTCCAAAACACTGCGAGGGGTAACTTTATACGTAAGAAACAAGTGGGCGTTCACATCCATCTCTTTTCCAACCATTGAGTTTTGGTTGTGTTTCCTTTCTTTAAGTTTGTCTCGTTCTGAAGTGATAACAAAACAAAAACAAAAACAAAAACAAGGCCATAGCGAATTACACAAAGTATACTCTAGTCTCAGTCCTGCCATTAATTAGCTTAAGTCATTTAATTTTTCTAGGCCTCATTTTTCTCATGTGATGTTTTTTCTTTGAAAAAGTATAGTTTCTGGAAGTCTCTAATCTCTGTGTCATAGTTCAGCTTGGAGAAAACCTGTTCTTATCCAAACTCCATGACATTGTATTTCCAGCTCCAACTTTGGACTTTGAGTGAGTTGGGGGCAACCTTTTAAGGATATTTTCACACAGCTTTTTTAGTTAATATCAGTCTAGCTGACTTGTCATACTCAGACTTTCTCCCATATTCTTTTACCAGTGTGTTCCTTAGTCATATATATAAAGACTGTTGTGGGAAAAATGACCTCCTGGGTCAGCTTACTGCGTGGTCATCGACACAGGGCAGGGAGTAAGATTCTGTGGATTTTACAGAAGCAGATACAGGTTTCATTATCCATGTCCTCTCCCCTTTCATCTTACAAAAACAGCAGGCTTTTCTTGGAAAACTGCCAGATAATGCCATCCTGCCTCCTGACGGGCCCCGGGGATGAGTCGCCCAGGGACTGAACTCCAGTAAAGCAGGTGATTGGCTCATGGGTAGGCATCTGACCTCGGCTAAGTCTATCAGACTCCTCCCCAGGACTTTTGTCTCAGAGCAAAATGGAAGAATTGTCTTTTCTCTCTGGAATTTCTAAGCTGGGGAGATATGACTCTGGGACTCCCAGTGACCATCCAGCACAAGAAGAGACTTTCTGTAAAATAAAGTCTTGCAGAGGTAAGCAGGGCTGAGCGATGTAGAGAGAGCTGGAACCCTGCTGATACTCTGGAACGTCCAGATCCAACTGTATCTGAATATGGCTGCATCCCTGAATTTCTAGTACTTGTTTGTTGAGCTTGTTGTTGTTGTTTGGGTTTTGTTTTTAAATTTCCTTTGACTATTTTGAATTTGTTTTCAGCCATGTGCATTTGAAAGCATCATAGCTAAAAGAGCTAATTTCCTACGTTAATGTCACGTTTGCTTCCTTAAGTGAAAAATAATATCCGCTATTTTCTTTAAATAAAATCCTTCTAGCTCAGGTTTGAGATATTCAAAACTCTGCCTCCTACCCCCCTCTTTTCCAACATTTACTATATCACCTTGAAGCATTTGTGACCACATCTTTCCCATCTAGACGCAGTTGAGAGAGAGAGCAAAGACTTCTGATATAAACTGCAACCTATACGCCTCCTACCTGGAAGCTTTAGAACATACTTGATTCTTGTCATTAAAGCAAATCTTTTGTTGTTGTCTCCAGGACACAGAAGCATTTTCATGGCATAATGGAGTACAGAGTACATTAAGCCTAACTCTACTTCTCATCCTCTTTTACTTTAAATAGGCAGAAAAGAACCATCTCAAACACATTTTCCCAACAAATAAAATACATATACGATTATGTTTAGAAGACGTTTATGCAACATATAGTTAGACTGATTAATTAATGGACCTTTCGCCAATTGGCACAGTAAATATATATGTTCAATGTGCTCAATTAAAAAGAAGACAATAACATATTTTTACAGGTTAATTATCTGAGAAGAGTATTGTGCCAGCACACTTGTTACTACAGTATTTCATGTTTGACAGGTAATCTTCTTTCAATTATATTTACTGCTAAATGTTTTTTGGATCAAGCTATTAAATTATAAGGTCAAAAGTAAAATGATATGAAATTACAATGATAAAGGGACACATATCCCACTTTATGAGAATAGAAGTTCTAATTTCTTTTCAGTACTACTAGTAGTGACCACAGTACTAATTTGAGCCCTTACTATGAGCCACTGTGCGCATATACATTTAGTTCTTACAGTAGTTCTGCAAAGGGCATATAATAATCCACAGTGTAAAGCTGAAGAAAGTGATTCTCATAGCTGAAAGTCACATAGCTGGTGAGTGGCAAAGTCTAGATTCAAACTTAGAGTCGTCTGACAATGCCCAGGTTGTTGACCACTATGTACACTGCTCAATTGTTGCACCAATAAAGAAGTGCTTGAAATAATTATAGATTTGCCTACCCCGAAACTGCAGTGATTTAAAGACATCAAAGTTGCCAGTTGCTTAACCACATCTACTCACAGTAAGAAATTACATTTTATTTCATTTCTAAAACAAGATTAATTCTGCAGGCCCATAGAAACTTGAGCACACAAATCCTACCTCCAAATGAAAGATGCTTGTTTTCCATTATTCAGCAGATGGCCCTGTACAGAGGCAATAAATATATAGTAGAATTTTCATTCAAATAAATGAGAAGAGAGGTTTCTTCTTGTCCTGATTCAGTGCCCATCATTATGGATTATGATGGCTCTTCCCAAACTTTACTTCATTCACTCCACTCTTTCTACAAAACTCCAGTAATGGAATCCATCATTCAGATATATGTGCAAAGCGAAAGGACTGTATTAATACAGTTGCTGAAAGTCAAGTTGATAGAGCACAGGAAATACATCCTAATAAATGCAACATTAATGTTTGTGTGGGCCTTGGAGTGAGGGGTAGAAGAATTTTCAGTTTAATGGAATATTTTGCCTCTTGCTATGAAAGTGTGGCTTAATAGTCTTGTAATTGGTCATTTACAGAATCCTCCATCTGTGGGTTTCATGCTTTCTTTACTCTGCAGCTGTTGATTCCTTCTCTTGTTCTGGATGGAAGGTAGCAACGAAGCCACTTCAAAGGGCTGAGCCTGCCTTTTTGTGTTATTGTTTAGATGAAGATATTTCCATTTATTAAAGCACACTATTTAAACATTTTTATCATGTTTCAAACTTGACTGTGTCCTGAAGGTATGAGCACAGGCAGACATAATGGGGGATGTTTTCCAGGAGAGAACATACCCTTATCAAAGGAATTATCAGAATTTTCATGTATGGATTGAGAATCAAATTCTGGAGTTAGACCTGAATTTAAATTCATACTCACAACTTATTACCAGTCTCATCTTGATCAAACGGTTACCACACTTCTCATCAATTTCCTTATCTTTGAAAGCAGAATAAGAGAAGTATGCCTGGTGGAGTTACACATAAAGCTCATCTGATAGAATATTCATAAGGATTTTGCACAAAATATACATGGAAATATTTTAGCACTGAGTTTAGCATACGATTCGTCTTCAATACATTTAAGAGCTATTATTTTATTATTATTATGCTATCATTAAATATCACTATTACTTAAATGTCATTATTGCTAAAATTGCTGTAAAACTACCACAATAACCCATGATGAATTCCCCTCTTCTGTTTCCTTTGTTTAAATGGAAAATATATATATAAATCTAGACAGAGAACACTTTAGTGATCCTATTCAGTGGAGTGAGAATTTCCATGGCACTGATTAAAACAAATCCTGAATTGCATGGACTTAAGATAGCAGAGAGGGGCTTCCCTGGTGGCGCAGTGGTTGAGAGTTCGTGACCCGATCCGGGAAGATCCCACATGCTGCGGAGCGGCTGGGCCTGTGAGCCATGGCTGCTGAGCCTGTGCTCCGCAACGGGAGAGGCTGCAACAGTAAGAAGCCCGCGTACCGCAAAGAAGGAGAAAAAAAAAAAAAAAGATAGCAGAGAGGCTAAGAGATTTGAAGTTAGACATCCCCAAGTGTGAATTCTACTGTGACCCTCTTCTAGCTCTAGAACCTTGAGGAAGTTACTTAAACTTTCTGAGCTTTACTACTAGTTTCCTCATCTGTATCTTTTTCAGGACTATTTATCAAGCATCTTCCTGTTCTCTATGCTTGGACGTATCAATGAATAAATTAGACAAGAGCCTTTGCCTGCGTGCTCCTTCTTGCATGCTTTCTCCCTCCTTACACTCTCGTGTGGAAACGGATGTTATAAATAAATTCTATGCTTTGTCACAAGGTTGATGGGCGCTACGGGATAAGGAAAAGGATGTGAAGCTCACTGAAGAGGCTTGGGTTGGGAGTGCTGGAGGAGTGTACAGGTAGGTTCTGATTTTAAATAGGGTAGTCAGGGTGGATTTTATAAGTTGACATTTGAGCAAAGACTTGAAGTGAGGGAGTTGTCAGAATGTATGAGGGGGAGACCACTTCGTGGGAGCAAGAATAACCAGTCCCAAAACTCTAAGGCAGAAATATGCCGGGCAGCTTGGAGGAATATCAAGGAGGCCACCCTGGCTGACTTAGTCAGTGGGGAGGAAGAGACAGCAGGAGGGCTGGAGGTCAGATATGTGATGGGATGGATTGGGTAAGTCCTGGGAGGCCATCACATGCATTGTGTCTTTTACTCTAAATGTAGGCAGCCAGGGGCAGGATTTTAGCCGAGGTGTGGCATGAACTGTCTCTTGTTTGAAAAGCATAACTCTATCTGTGGTCTTGAGGATGTGGGGAGAGAGTGGAGTCAGGGAGAATCTCGGGAGGTGACTACAGGATCCTCGAGGTCTATGTTGGTGGCCTGCACCAGGCTGCTAGCGGCTGGTAATTCTCAGAAGTGGCACATTGGGAAGGTTGTGACAGCATTTCGTGGTAGATTGAATGCAAGAATGGAAAGGAAGAGGGGGTCAAGGGTGAATTCGAGATGTAGGGCCTGGGGAACTGGAAAGGTGTGGTTACTGTCACCTAAGATGGAAAAAGTTTGGGGTAGAGCATGTTTGGGGGATTAAAGACCAGTTTTGGAGGTATAAGATTTGAGATGTTTTCGTGACATCCAAGTAGAGATGCTGAGTACACAGTTGGATACACAAGTCTGCAGTTCTGAAGAAAGGTCTAAACTAGAGATACACTTTAATACAATGGAGATATTAAGAATAATTACATGGAAGCGCTATTTTAAAGATAAAATGAAGTAATGCAATTAGCACTCTGTCTTCTCAAAACATTTAATAACTGTTAGCTAAAATAATTACCTGAAATGAAAAAATACCTATAGTTTGTTTTGTTGTTTGCAGTAAAAGTGAATAAAATGTCACAATTATTTTAATAGTATTTGTGACACAGTAGTTTTAGTTAAGACACCATGACTACAAACATTTACACTAAACCTTTCAGTCTCCTGCTTTTCACTCTGATAGGGTACTTGGAACCATATTTTGTAAGGTTTAAGTTAGTTGTCATAGGGTACCTCTTTAATTAGAAGTAATTCTGAACTGTCTAGTTCCATGCAGTTTTATATACATATATGTATAATTATTATTTTATGATTTATCAAACTCTGTTGAAAATTTGCATCACTGATATACATTAGAATTTAAGCATTTACCCAGGTACTCAAGGAAAAAAATGTACTTGTCTTGTAATTTCCATAGGGGTACTTACTTTCACATCTTCCCTTCACTTTGCAATTGCAAACATGGCAGGGGAAATATTATCTTACTGGTCTTTGAGTTCCCCTTAGCTATCTGCAACTCCTTAAACAGCCTTTGTGGCTTAACCAAAATTCTCTTCCATCTTCATTCCGCTAACAGATATTGGTCTAAGCATGTACTTATACTAAAAAATGCATGACCACGTTGTCTCTACACATCTATAATTTTATGTTAACACTATCATTATGTAAGCTGTACTTTAATTGTAATTATAACAGATTTTATGTCAACACACATCCATTTCTAGTGTTCATCTGGTGTTCAAGGGGAGAGCAGCATGTCGTAAATTTTATCAAAATATAACATCTGAAGAATAGAACAGAGGGTAATTGTGTAATTCTGTATTCACTCTAATTAAGTTCAGTGGAGTTGGCATAATAGAATTAAGATGAAAAAAAAAAGACATCGAGGTACCATGGCTCCCTCTCCTAACACACCCTTTTCGTATCCGAGAGCAGAGACTCAGCACCTTTCTGTACAGAAATGGAGACAGGAAGGGGCCAGAGGATGAATGACAGGCACGAATGAGGTGGAACTTTGAAGAGCAACATGGAAATGAAATACTTCTTTTGTATTTGGTAGGTGGGGAAAATGTACCAGCGTGTATGCCTACTGGGACCACGTTTTCCAGAACAGTTAAGCCCAGTGTCAACTGTGCTGTCCCACCTTCCTCATAAGTAGGAACATACTGTTACTTGAATCTTTGCTTCCTGTTTCTTGATAGCTGGTTGAGAAGATTATCACAGGAAGTGCATCTTGTTAGCAAATACACTGTTTTGAAATGATTGACACTCACTGAAGAGTGGCAACTCCAAGCTTGCTCTCTCTTGATCTTGGACTATTTAAGTCTGGAGTGCAGGAGTGGGTTATGGGGAAAGACCATTGGAATTCTTATGTCTTCAGCATAATGGTTATAGCATAATGGTTAGGAGTGTAGGTGCTGGTTCAAATCTCTGCTTTCCACTTGCTAACCATATGAGCTTGGGCAATTTACCTGATTACCTGAACCTCAATACTCCTGCCTATAAAATGATGTTAATAATATTTCATCCCCATAGACTTGTTTTCAATGTTAACATGAAGTCACTTACGCCAAGCACTTAATACAATGCCTAGAGCATAGTGAAGTCTATTATTATTACTATTACTACTACTACTACTACTACTATTATTATTATTATTACTGTCACGATGCCATGTGCTATTTTTCCTATGCCTTATTCCATTATCTTTTGCCCTGTCCCCCCATTTCTGTCTTGTTTCTGTACAAGGGTAGGTTTGTCACAGAGCATTTTCTTTCCCTAGTGTCTGACTCTTAGTCATCAAGGTGACTGGTCCACGACCCGACATTCATTGCTGCTCGTTGAAGCAACCCATTTTGAGAAGGGGAGTTGGATATTGATGCCAAGTTGGGTTAAGGAGAGAGAATTTTCTCTCTTCTGCACTCAGAGAGCTAAGTGAAATATTCAGGCCTCAGAAGGAGAATCAGGCAAAGGGCAACATGCTTAATTTCATACCTTAGTGATTAAGAACAAGTCAGACAGGCTGGATTTGAACTCATTTCCGTCATGTACTGACAATGGGATCTTAGGTGCTTTTGTAACCCGTCTGAGGCTCAGTCAACATCTGAAAGAGACGAATAACATTATCAGGACCTAGCGTATAGCCTCCTTGTAATAAGTGAGTAAATCCTTTTAAAACGTTCAGCACGTTGTTTGGCATATAAACACGTAATAAAATTTAGCTTCTTTGACTACTCCCGCTGCTAATATTATTAAGTAGCTGAGCAGATCCGAGGCCCATTTTTTTCTTAGATTGCACATAATCATTTGGACAACCAGCTCACATTGATCAACCGTTGCTTATATATAAACCCCCATGAACCCAAAGGTGCTTTAACTCTCTCCCAGTCAGAGCCTGTTCTGGGGGCAGAAGCAACACCGGCACTACCCTCGT
Source organism: Leucopleurus acutus (assembly GCF_964270905.1). Lineage (NCBI taxonomy): Eukaryota > Metazoa > Chordata > Mammalia > Artiodactyla > Delphinidae > Leucopleurus > Leucopleurus acutus. The sequence continues at coordinate 34,581,304 of NC_139159.1, read as the reverse complement.
CATCTTTGCCTTTATTGTCACTACACTCGCCTGCCGTACTGAGCACTTTCTGTGTGCCAGGCACCAAATTTAGCCCTGCGTATGCACTGTATCATATAGTTCTCACACTCAGGTGGGAGACATTATCATCGTCCCCAATTTTCAGATAAAGACGCCGAGGTGTTGGAAAGGTAAGAAACTTGACCCACAGCAAGAGATGGAGCCGGAGTATTCAAACCCTTCTCTCTGACCTCAAGAACCCTTAAATATTAGCATACTACTACATCCTGGTAAGAAAATCTGCTTCCAGCCACTCTGGTGAGAGTAGAAATGATTCTCAGTCCCCACATTCTTCTATTGCCCATGCCACCCTAGCCTCAGGACTAGGGGGGAAAGGAAGTAATCTCTTCAAAGAGCAGCCAAAGGGAACCTACTCCCTTCTGCCTTTTCGTAATCAACTAACCAATATTTTATTTCCTTCTTAAGAGTCCCCACGTGTTCCTTTTGGTACTTAGCTTGGCCTTTTAGAATTCTGACATTCTGTACATGACTCATCCACTGTATTTCATGTTAATTTATTGAGGTCAAGTATAGGGTCTTACTCATCCTGAAGTCCAGTTATCCCCTGTCACATCTAACTCTGTTCTTTTCTTCTTGTAGGACATCTGCAGATATTTATTTGAATTTTGTTGAATTGTTCTCATCAATAGTACATTAAAAGTTATACAGAAAGTGCTTTCTTATAAGGAAAACCATCTAAATAGATTTCTAGCTCTTTACTTTTTATAGCACTATTGTAGAGATTATAGATCTCCAGGTAATATTTTTTAGATTGAGTTCTTCATATCATCTTATTATTTTTTTTTGTTAACATCTTTATTGGGGTATAATTGCTTTACAATGGTGTGTTAGTTTCTGCTTTATAACAAAGTGAATCAGTTATACATATACATATGTTCCTATATCTCTTCCCTCTTGCGTCTCCCTCCCTCCCACCCTCCCTATCCCACCCCTCCAGGCTGTCACAAAGCACCAAGCCAATATCCCTGTGCCATGCGGCTGCTTCCAACTAGCTATCTACCTTACTACATTTGTTAGTGTGTATATGTCCATGACTCTCTCTCGCCCTGTCACAGCTCACCCTTCCCCCTCCCCATAACCTCAAGTCCGTTCTCTAGGAGGTCTGCGTCTTTATTCCTGCCTTACCCCTAGGTTCTTCATGACATTTTTTTTTCTTAAATTCCATATATATGTGTTAGCATACGGTATTTGTCTTTTTCTTTCTGACTTACTTCACTCTGTATGACAGACTCTAGGTCTATCCACCTCATTACAAATAGCTCAATTTCGTTTCTTTTTATGGCTGAGTAATATTCCATTGTATATATGTGCCACATCTTCTTTATCCATTCATCCGATGATGGGCACTTAGGTTGTTTCCATCTCCGGGCTATTGTAAATAGAGCTGCAATGAACATTTTGGTACATGACTCTTTTTGAATTATGGTTTTCTCAGGGTATATGCCCAGTAGTGGGATTGCTGGGTCATATGGTAGTTCTATTTGTAGCTTTTTAAGGAACCTCCATACTGTTCTCCATAGTGGCTGAACCAATTCACATTCCCACCAGCAGTGCAAGAGTGTTCCCTTTTCTCCACACCCTCTCCAGCATTTACTGTTTCTAGATTTTTGGATGATGGCCATTCTGACTGGTGTGAGATGATATCTCATTGTAGTTTTGATTTGCATTTCTCTAACGATTAATGATGTTGAGCATTCTTTCATGTGTTTGGTGGCAGTCTGTATATCTTCTTTGGAGAAATGACTATTTAGGTCTTCTGCCCATTTTTGGATTGGGTTGTTTGTTTTTTTGTTATTGAGCTGCATGAGCTGCTTGTAAATTTTGGAGATTAATCCTTTGTCGGTTGCTTCATTTGCAAATATTTTCTCCCATTCTGAGGGTTGTCTTTTGGTCTTGTTTATGGTTTCCTTTGCTGTGGAAAAGCTTTGACGTTTCATTAGGTCCCATTTGTTTATTTTTGTTTTTATTTCCATTACTCTAGGAGGTGGGTCAGAAAGGATCTTGCTGTGATTTATGTCATAGAGTGTTCTGCCTATGTTTTCCTCTAAGAGTTTGATAGTTTCTGGCCTTATATTTAGGTCTTTAATCCATTTTGGGCCATAAATTGGTTTTGTAGAGAACTAACATAAAGATCTAAAGTCTTCATCATATTTCTGCAGAACTCATGAATCATTTTATTATAATTCCATTCATTCAGGGAGTATAAAACCATTTTCAAATTGTTATTCCTAATTTGTTCATCTTCTCTTCCTTAGTCTTAGTGAGAAGAGAGCAGGCTGAATGGAAGAAAGTCATTATGACCACTGGGGCCACTAGGGTAGGCATCAGTCCCAGAGTTTTGTTTTCATCTCTCCGCTATTAATATTGGCTAATGTCTTGAGTGCTTACTTGGGGCAAATTACTTAGCCGACCATGGCAAATGGATTGTGTCATTTCATCCCCTGATAGTCATACAATTAATGTATGTATTATTATGATATCCCATAATGCATACATGGAACAGAGCCTCAGAAGTAGTTATTTGCTCACCAAAATATGGTAGATGTGGAATTTGGACTCAGGTCTGATAGACTCCTAAATCACTCCTAGTGATTTTTACCACGAAATTAAAGTTGTATACCTCTGGAGAGTAGATAGTTTCTAAAATTTCCTCAGCTCTAACGTTTTATAATTAAATTTTTGTCTGATGGCAAGCTTAACAGTTAAGATGGGTAGGAAGGAATGCCAGCCTGTTGAATGGAATTTCCCTGAAATGAGCCAGTTCACTCATTCATTCACTCAGCATGTATTGAATGTTTGCTCTGTGCAAAGGCATTTTAGGCATCACAGTGGAGTGAGCGCCCCTTCCATAGACTCTCCTGCAGCACTCAGAGAAGTCTTGGACTGGTTTGCCTGTTATGGAATGGGGCTTGGTGATAGAAGCCTGGTTTGTCCTCCACTGATAAAACTAAGACATACTCAAATGAGTTTAGAGGCATCTTGAAGCCGTGGGATAGTAACACACATGAATCTTACCATTTTTGCCTGGGATTAATGATATAAAGGCTTTGGATTTGGGTATGGAAAATGGGTGCAATTATGGGTGTGTTGGTTCTACATATATACGGACATCACGTGTCATCAGCCTGCAGCTACCTGCCATTCCTCACTACTCCTTCTTTTCACAAACCAAACAAGTACCTTCTTATCTCTCCTGTGGATAAGCTCTTGACAGTGGCACTAGGGCCTCCCTCAATAAGTACATCATTGGCTAAACCAGTGGTTTCTCAGATATGCTCATTGAACAACCCTTAAGGTGGATTGACATTCCACTGCCTAGAATAGAATATGGTGTTCTTTAGAAATCGGGGGGAAAAAATAGGCCACCAGATGTACTTTCTTTAATTTAAATTGTTTATATATATGAACAATTGTTATATATGTGTATGTATACTTGTTCATATATATGAATGATTTAAAATTGAAGAGATAGATATATATACACATATATATATATGTATATTTAAATTTTGGCTTCTGTTAGCAAGTAGTAAATTAAATTATTAGCAGATCCATACTGCAGGGAAATAACCAATCAGATTTTATTCAATAGCTTGCTTTTTTGTAGATTTATAGTTGTGATTTTACATCTGCAGGTATGTTTGCTGAAGAAAATATTTCTGCCACTTTACACAAAATTAAATTCATTTAATACCAATGCGGCATGTCTCAAATGTCTTAATGCAGTTTTAATCTTGAATCGCATCAGAAGTATGAGATTAGAAACATACCCCAAAATCATTTGAAGATATAATTACTTTCATTTCCCTTATACTTTTGAGACTTTTGAAAAACAAGTATTTAGTTGTACTTATCTGTTTCTGTCTCTCTAAGGATAGCAAACACTGAAACACAATTCTTTTTAAAAGTCAGTATTGAAAATATATTGTCCAAGATGATCAAAACTAAGGAAGTGGCAAAGAAATTCAAAAATTTAAACTTTCAAAGGGTGCTTTTTTTGTGAATGTGTAGTACTTGTTCTTCTGAAGGAATTAATCTTTTTAAAAATTTAATTAACTTATTTTTTATTGAAGTATACTTGGTTTACAGCGTTGTGTTAATTACTGCTGTACAGCAAAGTGACTCTGTTATTACATATGTATATACATTCTTTTTCATATTCTTTTCCATTATGGTTTATCACAGGATATTGAATATAGTTCCCTGTGCTATATAGTAGGACCTTGTTGTTTAGCCAATCTATATATACCAGTTTGCATCTGCTAATCCCAAACTCCCAGTTCATCCCTCTCCCACCTGCTTCCCCCTTGGCAGCCACCAGTCTATTCTCTATGTCTCTGATTCTGTTTCTGTTTCATAGATAGGTTCATTTGTGTCATATTTTAGATTCCACATATAAGTGGTATCATGGTATTTGTCTTTCTCTTTCTGACTTACTTTGCTTAGTATGATAATCTCTAGTTGCATCCATGTTGCTGCTGCAAATGGCATTATTTCATTCTTTTTTTTATGGCTGAGTAGTATTTCATTGTATATATGTACCACATCGTCTTTATCCATTCATCTGTTGATGGACATTTAGGTTGTTGCCATGTCTTGGCTATTGTGAATATTGCTGCTGTGAAGATCAGGGTGAATGTATCTTTTTGAATTATAGTTTGGTCTGGATATACGCCCAGGAGTGGGATTGCTGGATCATATGGTAGGTCTATTTTTAGTTTTCTGAGGAACCTCCATAGTGTTTTCCACAGTGGCTGCACCAACTTACATTCCCACCAACAGTGTTGTAGGAGGGTTCCCTTTTCTCCACACCCTCTGCAGCATATGTTATTTGTAGACTTTTTAATGATGGCCATTCTGACTGGTGTGAGGTGGTACCTCATGGTAGTTTTGATTTGCATTTCTTTAATAATTGGCAGTGTTGAGCATCTTTTCATGTGCCTATTGGCCATCTGTATTTCTTCTTTGGAGAAATGTCTCTTTAAGTCTTCTGCCTATTTTTTTGATTGGGTTGTTTGCTTTTATTGTCATCAAGTTGTATGAGCTGTTTGTATATTTTGGAAATTAAGCCCTTGCTGGTCGCATCATTTGCAAATATTTTCTCCCATTCTGTAGGTTGTCTTTTCATTTTGTTTATGGTTTCCTTTGCTGTGCAAAAGCTTGTAAGTTTGATTCGGTCCCCTTTGTTTATTTTCGTTTTTATTTCTATTGTCTTGGGAGACTGACCTAAGAAAACATTGGTATGATTTATGTCAGAGGATATTTTGCCTGTGTTGTCTTCTAGAAGTTTTATGGTGTCATGTCTTATGTTTAAGTCTTTAAGACATTTTGAGTTTATTTTCGTGTATGGTGAAAGGATGTGTTCTAACTTCACTGGTTTATATAAGGCTGTCCAACTTTACCAACACCACTTGCGGAAGAGACTGTCTCTTTCCCATTATATATTCTTGCCTCCTTTGTCAAAGATTAATTGTCAAAGATTAACTGAGGTGTGTGTGTTTATTTCTGGGCTCTGTATTCTGTTCCATTGATCCATATGTCTGTTTTTGTGCCAATACCACGCTGTTTTGATTACTGTGACTTTGGAGTACTGTCTGAGTCTGGGGTGGTTATGCCTCCAACGTTGTTCTTTTTCTTCAGGATTGCTTTGGCAATTCTGGGTCTTTTATGGTTCTGTATGAATTTTAGGATTATTTGTTCTAATTGTGTGAAAAATGTCATGGATAATTTGATAGGGATCGCATTAAATCTGTAGATTGCTTTGGGTAGTATGAGCATTTTAACAATGTTAATTCCTCCAACCCAAGAACATGAGACGTCTTTCCATT